>NC_090201.1:8321383-9060550 GCF_033026475.1 Channa argus | reverse complement strand
TAAATTTATCCTGAAAATCTTTATTTATTTATTTCTATATTGTTTTGTTATCCTGCAGTCAGGTGCCCAATAGCTTTATTGACCCTGCACAGTAATCATGAGGTTGACCTATTTAGTGAAGACAAAACCTTAGATAGCTGAATTTGCATTGCAAATGTGCACCACAGGATCCAGTGGCATGGCTGTGAAGGACACCTACAATCAGCTAAACCGATTAATATTGTATTACCACTTGTTTATTTTCGCATTTGTTTCCTTTTCAGAGTGTCTCACCCAGTTGTTGTCATCGTCTCAGGAATTAAGAGCACTTTAAATATGTTACTTGAATTTAATTTCAGTAATAATTTTGTGTTTGTATAATTAAGGGAAACCCCAGAGTACCTACGGCTATGACCCTGAAATAGTGGGCAGAAAATATAGGTTCTTCCCACCATTCAACTGTGGGCAAATTCTTCTAGGTAGAATGTTAATATTATATCACAGGCCATAGGTATTACATAAATGTCAAGCTGAGCACGTTCACATTTACATTTTGTGAATTTTGAATTCAGTTAAAGAAAGGCAGGTGTGATATAGAGCTCACCCTCAGCCTTGCATGCATTCAGTGCAGCAGAAGGATTTCGAACAGTGTCTCTGAACTGACAAGAAAGCTGTAATCGAAGTTCACTCTCACATTCTCAAAGACATCTACTGCACAGAGGCATCTGAAACATGCTCCAACAGTCAATCAAATTTTTGTGCAGCTCTCCTCTCAAAGCTTTCCTTCACGGCCCAACAGTTTTCTGCTCTGCTTAGGGAAGGTCTTTATTTCATTTTACAAGTAGCAATTGCCTTCATGCAGGTAAATATTTAGATATATTTTACACAGTGAGATAATTGATTAACTTTAAAAAAACATTTCTACACGTTTTGCACGTCTGTTGGTGTGTTTTAGCATAAAATATAGAGAGTGAGCTTTTTGTAGGACTTGACTTTATAATATCTGCCTACATAGCAGAACACAGTCTTTACATCTCACCTCTGTCTTGGTTTGTTTGACTTGATTGATTGTGAGTCTAGGCTGGCTTAGGAATATCTGAGGCCAAAAAAATTGATAGGTTTATTACAAATACACTACACTCAGGATATGAAATCATTAAACAAAAATTAGTCCATAGGTCATTTGTGCAAGCAGGTTGTTATGACAGATGTGTTCAAACAGCCTATGTTCTATTGTTAAGCAAAACCAGGTGTGTGAAACTGTATCTTTTCAGACTGGTGACCTGGTGATTTGTGTGATGAATTTAGCTCAAGCTTTTTTGTTTCTAAACCTGTCCAAAATTTAGGCACAGTTTGTACCACACAGTAATTTGTAACATGTATGGACGACAGAGACAAATGACACCTTTCTGCAAAAGTGCATCAGATGAGCTCTATCTGTTGTTGTAAGTCCAGGAACAGATATCTGTATCAACATATCTCTGGAAAATGTAAAAAAACTGGTAAAATTAAATGCTTCAACAAGAATTTAACAGGAATACAGATTTGGGGCTGGAGTGCAACAAATTTGCAATAATGTTATTATATGACTGTAACAGCTGTCTGTCTGTACCAGCAGATGGAGACTATAGGGTTACGCTCAGATAAGGAAAAGTTGAAGAAAACACAGTCAGCAGTAATAATGTGGTACTCTGAAGTATGCCTCCTTATTTTCAGTGTTTACTCTGACTATACAATATAACAATTTTCACCCAGACTGTATTTCTACCCAAGCTTTGAAACCATGTTGTGATTCGTCTTGTGAAAAGTCACTGCTCACTGCTCAGAATATTCTTCCACCAACAGAAAATGAGAAAAGTATGACAAAATGCAAATTAGGTTCTTTTCAGCCAGAAGCCAGTTCGGTCCCTGAGAGTAATAATAGAAAAATAAGATTAGAATGAATATGATATTAAATATTCAATATAATTAAAAACCATGAAATTACAAGTGCTGAATAGAATAATCCTCATCATTGGGAGCAGTAGGTCCAGGTGGGAGCCGGCTGACATTAAACCCTGGACAGGTCAGCATATAATCCCAGAGTTCACAGTGCAGCAGACTGACTACCATTCAACCAGGACATTATCTAAATAAACGAGACAGAAATTGATAGACTCACATTCACATTAATTAGCCTCTCATATTTCTCCAGAGCAGCTGCTGCATGAGTGATATTATATTTTGATTCTTGTGATGCTGTGTTTGTGTGGTGACTCTGATACATTGGAGTCTTCTATTCCAGTAACGTCCACAGACTGTTGTCCCCCTAACCACTACTTTCAATGAGAGGCTCTTATCTCTTTTAATAAAGAACCCTCAAATGAAGAGCTACATAAAGAGGTTTTGAAGAGACTGTGTGTCATCCATACTAAAATGGATTGTGACATGCACACTTACTTTCAGCAAGGTTTGACTGGTTACTCACATTTCCTAAATAGTTCTTAAATCATTCAAGTCAGGTTCTGCCAACAGTGGCAGAAAAGCGATCACAGTGATGATGTAAGTCCAGGCCTGTTTTTGAGTCATGGTACCAAGTTTACCTCTACGTGGTCATTCTCTTGAACCTGGCGAATGGATCCATCCACAGAGCCAAAGGGTGCTCTCATTGTCGCTTCTTTTTTCTTTTGTCCTGCAGAACTCGCCACATAATCTCATTGTTTACATATCACGTCTGGGCTGCTTCATGTATGTGGGTCACAGGTATTTACCCAGGCTTTCCAGTTGCTTTGGATGCCAACTAATCTTTACAGTGGACATTTGGCAAATAATATGCTGCTACAAGTGTAATTTGAGAATAACATGGCTGCAGCCTGTCACCAGTAACCCTGTAAGTCTGCAGGATGCTGAGATAAAATAGCGACCGCAGACACTCTTCAAGTTCTCCTTTAACCTGTGGCCTACTTTCTGTGAGAAAGAAAATGGCACTGGGTCTTTAGTTGGATTGTTAACACAAGTTTGACATGGGAGAGACACTTCAAAGCCAGTGAGTGGGATGTTGCATTGTGGTTACATCACATATGTCGATAAGAAGCTAAACACGAGTACCCTAATTTATGGGACTAGAGTTGTTGTTTTTGATGTGATTAAGAGCTGGATGGATGTTTGACAGACGTTGATGTTAATTTTGTGGTGCACATGAACAAATGCCCGAAGAACTCTTTATCATTATGTTTGAAGCTGCGTGTTTTGCCTATTTATAATTAGATTTTCATCAAGTATATACATATTTGTTTTTAAAAAATTAATCAAAGTAGGAAAGTATAGTATTTCTAAGTTGCTAATAAGTGAATTGCTCCCTGTTGTCTATGCTGCTGAATCACCAAATTCTACAAAACACTGCTGTTCAATACTGGAAATTGATCAATACCTGCTTCACAAAAGCAGGCAACAAAAGCCATGAGAATACAGGGGAGGAAAAGCTGTGTCAGCAGTGAAAAAAGCAATAAAGCTATAATGTTTTTAAGATAACTGCACCTTTCCATCAGTGGAAGAGATAAGAATCGCCCTGCACAATGGCTGTCTGATCCTCTAACCTCATAAAAAAAACAGCGGACAGCCATGACTGTAAACACAAACCAAGTTGACCTGAACATAAGAGCCAGGGTGACACGATGTACAGCTAACCCATCAGTCAAACAGTGGCAGTAAACATCCGAGGTGTGTTTGTGTATGGCGTTTACTGCCCTTATAGATAAGTGTGGTTAGGTGGGACCATGGGTAGCCAAAGGTCACTAGGTAAATTCTAGGGCTGCTCTAAAGGTCAAGCAGCACAAAGTGACTGACATGACCAAACGTACTACTTTGTTGTATTGTGCTGTTTCCCTTTCTTTCTTTTCCTTGATTTGCATATTCCAAATCTATATTTTAGACATGTGAGTCAAGAAATCCCCAAATTATGCACAAGAAATGTGATGATAGTATGCAGTACAGTACATTAGGTGTAATACTAGTAGGACTGATTAGATCAGAGATTTAAAATATCTTTTTATGAGCACCTTTCTTTAAAAAGCAATTGTTGTTGGTCCTTTTTGCTTTTCCTGGTTAGTGCATTTTCTTTCTGGTAACTCCTTCTGAGTCTGTGGCTATGCCTGTGGCTTCAGGCAAATGCAACAATAAGATATTATAATTAAAGACATCTAGGGGCACCAAGCCACGTGATCCCATCATCAACAATCAAATATGTTCAGAGTCAGATAAGAAGACTGATGCTACTTTCAGTTCTGAAAAAAAAAAAAAAACATAAGTTGCCAGTGGTTTTTTTAATGCAGCATAAGGACTGGAATGGGACAAAAATATTAGTAGCAAGAAATTAATACCCCTGGTTTGCCACAAATTGAACCATGAATTAAGTTTACTTTGTCTTCAGATCACACAAACAGCATACAATGAGCTATTTAGTGAACCCTACAGCCGTTGCATTTTTTACTTCAGACAGGATCAACCAAGCTGTTTCCTTGTTCTCTTCAAATCTTCATGCTAAGATGGCTAATTATGCCTGCTAGCTCTAACTTTATACTCACTGAACATCGCTGAGAATGTTATCAACTCCCAGCAAGACAGCAAATAAACACATTAATAAAAACTGTTCCTTTAAAATAAAATCATTTTCAAACAACTTTTTAACTAATATGAAGTTACATTTTCTTTGGGATTAGGCACCAGAACCATAACATGCTTGTTATTTAAGTCATACATTTTATTCACAGCTGGAACCATGTCAGTCTTCATCTAGCTCAAGGCTGCTTTAAATAGGATCCGTTAAGCAATTACAGATATAATATATGCATTAATTGAAGTATCATGTTAGGTCACTGAGGTGCTGCAGTGTGTCTCTTAGAGATTATTCATAAGGCAGGAATGTCTCTTATAGCAGGTAATACATAGGACCCGCATGTGCGTAATGATTTCAGTGAAATGCACGCAGAAATCCAAGCAGATGTTCGAGAAGTAGCCTTCTCATCAACTTTCAGGTCTGATTCAGAGGCTGAGATGAAAACACATGTGGTCCAAGAGAAAACATTCAAAAGCATCTGAAAGAATCAAAGGGGTAACGATTATCAAAGCATCGAATGTAAAGAAAAAATGAAATGAATGAATGAAAAAAAAAACAGAGAAAAGAAACAAGAGGATAAATGTTTAAACCTGGAATGAACATGCAGAAGCACCATAAAAGGAAAAAAAGGATTCAAACTAAAAAGAAATTCTAAAATAAAAGTATTTATTTTAGAATACTTTTATTTCAAACTGTTAGAAGAAAGCAGATGTTTCAGCACACTATAGGTTTTCTCACTAAAATAACCTAAAATAACACTTTTGTTTTATAGATTTATGAGATCTTGATCAATAACACAGATATGCATGGTCAAAATAAAACCTCAGCTTTTTAAAAAGTCAAGTTTCACATATGAATATTACAATATGCTGATTCACTAGAAAGCACCTGCACAACATGAGTTCAATTAAGTTTCTTCTTCGACCATTCTACTATATTCTACTCCTTCGACCTATAGTCAAAGAGATAGATACCATGTCTGTCAATTCAATAAGTACCTGAAGCAGCAACCATGTGCATGTACAGAGGTGATTTATTTTTTCTCTAGGTAAAGTTTGAACTTTGCTGCTCACACTTTATTAACCCAATGTCACACAAAGAGCAATAAAAGTTTTAAAATAATAAAACCAATGTAAAAAAATCTCATGACACATCAATGATATTAACTGTTTTATTACTTCAAGCTACAGTCAAAAGGAAAGTTGCACATTTCTACAAAATGTAAGGCAGAATCCAAAGCGTAAAGTCAGGGACTTTTGAGGCAAGGAAATGTTCAACTTTGACTACAGAGGGTTTTGAACGTTTAGCATTTGTCCTGAAACTAGCAAAGTGCACAGTCTTACAGTGTTTTCCACTGCTGAGGTGTCCGTTTTCACCCACCTGTTAGTGAGCTCCAGGTCATTTAAGGACCCAGTAAATAAGACTTGCCAAGATAAGCTCCATCCCTTTAATTACTGCTGCTATGGCTGTAAAAGCCTTCCATTCTCATATGGCACATGCTGTGAGTGTGTGATTTTCCACTTGAATTGTTAAATTGTTGAAAAATGTTGAAATATGTTCTTGATTTCAGATGGAAACAAACAAAAGCAGTGTTACAACAGTTAATTTGTAAGTTAAAATGTATTTTATTATGATCGTTAAAACGCAACATTTGACTGCCTAGCTTACTACTTTCAGTATTTTCAGATATATTTTCACTTAAAAATAACTTTAAAATAGAAGAGGCCTTGAGGATGAGATCTGATTGTGAGTTTGGGTAACACATAAAGCTGCTGGGGTGTAAACTTCTCCACACCAATTAACAGGACAGTGCTGCTAACATTAATCTACACTCTGATAACATCCACAAACTGCTTATGGTGGAGAAATACACTGAATGGTGTTAGTTATAAAAGTGTTCCTTGGCCTTGAAAAATGCTAAAACCACAGTTTTTGTGTATGTTCAGACATTCTGCTTATGCTACAGTTACAGGTTACATTTGAGCAGATAAATGCTTCATTTAATCAAGGCTTGTGTACTAATGTATACTGATCAAATGCTAGGTATCCGAGACTACGACTGGACAATCACTACTCAACGTTAGTGGGAAATGCTGATCTAAAGGTGCAGGTTCATCTATAATTTAATTGTTTTAGTCTAGATGCATTACAGAAAAATCTAGTATCTCGAAATATTAGAATACCTCCTGAGATTAATCAAAAATAGATATACAACACAGAAATGTCCTTTATTTATTACTAAATAGGGTACTTGGTTGGGGCTCCTTTGGCACAAATGACTGCATCAGTGTGGTGTGGCATAAAGGCGATCAGCATGTGGCACTGCTGAGGTGTTACTGAAGACCAAGGTGCTTTGATAGCAGCCTTCAGCAGTATCCCATAGATTCACTGCAGGGTTCAGGTCAGGTAAGCTGGCTGGTTGATCCAGCACAGTAACATCATGATCAGATAACCAGTAGGTGGTCTGCTATATACTATGTACTGTATAATTCACTGCATCTTACATACTGTACATCTATTTTTATGTTTCTTATTGTTTTTATCATGTTCATTTTGTTCTTTGTCTTTTTTTTCTAAGCAGATCAAATTTCCTTTTTGTCTCTAGCCTGAAAACTGACTCAGAAACCGGGCACAGGTCCTGAAACTTGAGAATAGCAGGCCTTAAAAGAAGGTGTCCTGAGATTTTCAGTCTGACACCGTTCCATTACATGCACCTCTATTTCTGGTCTGTATTTCTGATGGGATCTTTTGTGCTAGATTTTGGTCGTCATTTGTTGTCTTGACTGAAAAATTCCCACTCCTTCAAGCATATTAAAAGGCAATGATACTGTCCCAGGGAATGGGATTTTTTTGAAAGCATCACCTCGACCAGTCTATGAGACTCTATCCACTGTGTCATTGCCGTGACTGACAGCTTTGCACATACAGTATAGGTTGGAGGATTTCTCCCTGGTTTGTCTACAAATGACATTACTTACAGTTCAACAATTAAATGTATGTATCACATACATCCTGACAGTTTGGGCATTGTGGGATTGTCAGAGGTTCCCATCTGTCTTAAGTGTCATCAGACGTCCTAATGTTTCTCTGAGAAACAACCTCCACCCATTTATTAGGTTTGCATCATTTGTTCAGCCATTACTTGATGCACTAAGGTATTATTTCTCTTTGTACCAAGTAGCATGCCCTCTATAATCTGTCAATTAAAAGCAGCTCCTTACTAACCAGTTCCCCAGTGTCATCTTTGACAAATAGATATGTTGCTTTCTCTTGTTCAGATAAGTGATTTATTTGCCTTCTGCTCCCCTTGATAGAAATCCAGTTTCCTTTTTTCTTATCTGTAGTCTACATAAATTCCACTTACAGCTGAAATTGACTGCAAAGTGACAAGCTCAATATGAAATCCTTTACACTACTGAGCATTCAATCTTGGAATAGATGAGAAATATGGACTTAATTTATCAAAACCATGAAACATTGTTTTAACATCTAATTTATGTTAAAACTTTTAACAGTTTCTGCTTTTGTTTATGACTTATTCTTGTGTCACTCTGCGTCTCACTATTTTCCTGGTGGATGCATTACTTAAATTTCAATATGTTTCCATTATTTCAACTGAGGTGAATTTTACGGTGATATTCTATTGATGACATGTGAACCATGCGCAGTTTCACACAAACCTGTCTCTGTATGTTTATTTCTATTCTTTCTTTATTTTTTATTTATTGTGTGTGTGTGTGTGTTTGTGAGTGTTTTCTTACAATTTAAAATGTAGCACAGTAAATAAATGAAATGTTGAAGTACAACACTTCACAAACAAAAAGTGTGAACTAGGTGTATAAAGTATATATTACTTTATTACTATATTTACTTCCCTTTATCTATGTTTGGGTCTTCAATGCGTCTATCTATAAATTTAACGGTCCATCTATTTTCTTCCATTTATCCAGGGTCGGTTTGTGTTTAGTGAGGTTTTCCAGATGTGCCTTTCGACTGGAACATTTTCTACATCTTCCAGTGAGATTCCAAGCCATTCCAAGGCCAGATAAAATGTATAGATTCTCCAGTGGGTATTGCCAAAGGATCTACTACCAGTTAGCTGTGCCTGAAAGAGCTCCACTGGGAGGTGAGCAGGAGACATTCTTGCAAGATAAATACTCTTCAGTGTTAACCAACTGTTCTCCAACCCTGGTCCTGGAGGGTAGTGGACGATGACCTAAAGAAGCTGCATGCTATCACTCTGTATTGTCACATTGTAACTCTAATAATTATGTGCAGCAATAAATGCTCTCAGTTATGGATTCAAAAACTACTGGGTTTCATAAATGACCTTTAATGTCAGTTGATTTGGGGATATTCCATAGAGAGATGGTTTTCTGATAAACATTTGAAATGTTTTATTACAAAAGCAAAAGTGTGGTTACATAACCACCACAGTGAGCAGCTTCTGCTGCTGCGCTGAAAATTGTCTCACTTTTGTTGCCACATTTCCTCTGAGCAAACTCTCTCTCTGTCACACACACACACATATACACCCTTTCTGTCACAGTCTTGCACACATATGCAAAAATATCCGTTGCTGTGTCTCTGTTTGTAATGTGATTCCTTAGTTTCCAAATGAAACAAAGTAGTGGCTGCTGCCCACCAACCTGCCACTGGTAAAACATGGAGCACAGCACCAACTCTTCTCTCCGTCCACTTACCTACAATCTTTGTCCTTCTTTAAATGATGATGCAGTGTAAGTAAGAGGGCTCTGCGTATTTTGAGACGGGATCCTTCAAGAACTATTTGTTATTAAACACTTGACTGGCTTTCTAGCTGCACATGAATACCAAACCAAATGAATTACTAATTAATACCTTAATACCTACAGTGTAGTTGTTTCCCTGCTGTCTTTGCCTTATGGTTGTCAGTCTTTCCCTGACAATGATGTAGGCATGTATAGAAGTAGAGCTACATGTTTCTTGACACCTTCTACCTCCAGAGACCAGCTTTAATTATCAGTCTCTATATTAAGTAGTAAACAGTCTAACAATAAATTAGATTTTTTTCAGTGGTCCCACAGTCTTATTGCTCAAGGTTTATGTGAGATAATCATAGTGTTCCACATCTTTATGGGAAATTGGTCATACTGCGCCTATTTGTGTGACTGCTGGGTGAAATTGCATTTTGTGTCTCCTCTTTAGAACTAATAAACAATCTAATCGTTATAGAATCCAATGTAACCTTCATAGTAATTACCTGATCAGGGTAGAGGCCAGTATCACGTGACTGATAAGTACATTGCATGATCAAATGTAACTGATACAACGATGATGTCATCGGCAGCTTCTCAGATTATACTTGTTTGCATGTTGAAAGCATCATCCGCAGACTGCTAAAACTTTTGATCAGCAGCCTGATCTAAACAGTCAGTGATTGAATGTTATTTGAAGGACATGGCCACTGAGGTTTCTGACATGATAGCTGTTTCTGTAACCCCATTATAAACCCTTAGAGGATGAGCATGGCTGTGTTTATTTTGTTTTGATTCAGTGTGATTGTTTTGGAGCAGCTGTGCAGCTGAGGTCCAGCACACAGACTTTTGGCTCAGTTATGAGTCTGAGACTCTCACAGACTCGCACATGGAGAAATAAGGTGAGATGAAAAGCAACATCTGTTCACCTCATTTTAGCTTCCAACACCGAACCACAAGACATCACTCTGCTCCTGAAGCTTTCAGACACATGCTTGCGTACATTTGCAAGGCTCATTGTGGGGCTGAAAGGTCGACAAGTCCAATCACAGATTGCTGTGCTGAATAACCAATCAAAGCTCTGTGAAGCATACAAAGCGTCCAACAATGTTGATAGTATCATAGCCGACCTTTTAATGTCAAGAACAATGATACTGGACAATAGCCAACATTCACTTTGTGAACAACTCAACAGAATTTGGATACGCTGAAGGATGGTGGGAAATTACTGAAATCATGAGGTGATGTACTTCTTTCAGCACATCTATTGATAATGAACCAGGCAGATTTCCAACAAAGGTCTGAAAGACTCAGAGCCAACTTTCATTACAAATTCAGATTGTAGCATCATTTCAATTCAGGTCATTGTCTCGTTGAACTCATACTTTATGTAGGATTACTGAAGGTCAATATGACACCTTATCTGTCCCATTTCTGCCATAATAAGCTTTAAATATATTAATAAATCACCTCAGTAGTGATATGTGGTTTGATGAGGGGAAAAAAATGGGGGTCATAATTAGAAATCCTGTTCATTGAATGCAATTTTATTTTAACTGAAACACAAGGAGATGCTCATTAATCTCGTAAATGGAAAACTGTGATGAAATTATAATAAGATTACATTTAAAAAACCAGGTGCAAAGTCAGCACACAAGCCTGCATGCATGGTGCATCTATAAATCTATAATTCCCCTTGTTCAAGTCTTATGGAAATTACAGGTCCAATCCCCGTTTATTTATTGTTTTGTAGGTTGTATTCAAAACTTTAGTGATATTGCAAATGGGCATACTCAACTTTGTTATGTCATGGTATGGTCTACTTCAAAAACTGAATGATAAATGTCAAATTGACAGTAATAGAGTAGTGCTATGTAAAGACCTATGAAGACAATTAGGTTTTACTCTTCATTATAGCAGCAGCCTCCCTTAAGTATGTTGTTGAAATTTAACAGGTCATTAGGTTGAATCTTTATTAAAATTCTTCCACTTTCACTCAAGGTCCCTCTCAGAGTAAAACACAGATGGCTTTTAGGAAGTAATAATAAGCAGGAAAATTATGTTAGCTAAATAATCCAGCTGGTTTATTAGGTAATCCTAATGAAGTTTATTAGGTAAACCAGCTGGATTAGGCACACAAGAGGTACATTGTAACCTTTAAAGCTAAAGCTTAAAAAGTATTTAGAGAGCATTTTCGCAGTTTATGAATGAGGAACTACTTTGATCAGAGTTTTGTGAGTAGTTAACAAAAACTTAAAAAATGCTTAATGATGACAGTGGTAAAAAAAAAACAAAATGAACCTTAACATGAACTGGGAGGTTTTAGTGCCATTGTTCGATTAAGATTGCCAGCTTTTCAAAAAAATGAGTTGGACTATATTCAAACCAACATGCCATCCATTCTAATCAATTAGCACACAAACAATGTAGCCTGGTGCTAAACTATGCTGCAGAGCTGATTTTATTTGTACTTGTATTTGTTCACAGTGCCTCTTTTGTTTGTATGTCCCTCCCTCATCAACCAGGTTTTTAATTTTATATTTGGAATCAACTATGTGTTCATCATTCTAACTTTATTTTAGATCATCAGTTGGTGGGCTTTATTTAGTGGGGTTTTTTACCTATGTTTGTGATTCCAAGTATTTACTTGAATGATAGTGTTGCTGGCATCAGATTCAAAATGAGTAAATATTTTCATGCTACGTGTATTATATTATATGCCTCTGTTCTATTTATCAAAAATAGGTTTAAAATTATTGCATTCTATTTTTATTTGCATTATACACCAAATCCCAACTTTCATAGAGGGTCATTCACGGTGAGCAACTTACAGAGAAAATCTGTTCCTCACCTTCATGAAGCTACATAGTGTGTTTCAGGTCCCTATTAAGGTGGCTGGTCTGCAACTATATTAATTTGGTTCAATCTCAGCAACTTGAGAAAAAGCTTTCAACAGCAGATGGACAAAGTTAAATGATCATAGAGGAGTGTTTAGCAGCAAAAGAGCAGCTATATATTTATCATTAACCCCAAAAAATTGAGTGAAAAGAAACACAACCAAATAAGTGCTAAAGTTACTTTGGAGCTGTTGGATATAGCCAGGTAAATTTTCAAATCAACGTCAAAGGTATGTTGATATGTCATTGTTGTGTTCAACTTGTTCTGATGCCTCTTGTTGCCAAAACAATCAATTTATATTATAATGAAACAATTACACAACTAAACTTGTGCTGCATTTTGTGGAAACAGATTGTAGCACAGCAGATGGCCAAGTGTGATCCCAGTTTATGACTGTCTTCCCTCTGCAGGCCTCTTCCTCATACACAGACAGGCTGACACTAATAAATTATTGGTAAAATATTTACAAAAAGGCTGCTGGGGCCAAAGCAAATCAAAATAACAAACACCTTAACTCAAATTATATCAGAGTCAATAACTGACTAATTCATTAACTTTAGCCAAGCCTTTATTCGCTCCACCACATTGTTCTCAAAGTCAATTTCCTTCATCTAGTTATACACAGAGCATTTCTGTTTGGTGCATCCAAAGCAGCTGCATTGTCTCAGTCCTTTGCCAATAATGAATCTCTGTCACGGATTTAGGATTCGCTATTTAAGGACCCAAGTAAGGAGACGGCTGTCAGACTGCTGTCCAGGAGCATGTAACATAACAGCAAAGACAAAATGGCAGGGAAATGAAGGGAAAGCCGGGTTTAAAAGGACAGGGGAGCGGGTGATAATAATCAGGGGCTGATGACACTAAAGACAGGAAATAGGATGAGGGGCCACAAAATAAAAGCTAGAGACAGGAAGCTAAGCTAGTGAAAACAGGGACAAACTAAACACAGGGAACATAACCGTGTTAATTTCTGTCCATCGTTACAGGGAAATCAGATGCAATGACTCATACAGGTCCGCTCTGGAATAATTGCTTTTATGATAATTAGTCATTGTGCTTCATGGCAGTAATTGGTGGCACATTTGTGTGTGTCATTCACTTGAATGGGGATTTTCTCTCTGAAAGAAAGTGCAATCGTTTTCTTTGACGGTGACCCCAGTTATCTTCAGGCTAAAGACATAGTGTAGCTGTGATCTTTAGGTTACAAACAGGTAAGGATACGTATGCTCTTTTGTTTAACGTTTCATGATAGTGTTTTAAGGGAAAACTGCCATCCTCAACTTTCTATATGTGTGCTTTAATAAACTTACTTTTACTTTTTCCTTTAGAATTACAAATGTAATTATTATGAAATAGATTTTCTCACAAGCTTTGTTTTTATGAGCGAGAGATTTATTACATAAATATAATAAAAGGAAATTAACTGAGTGGACTTTTCATTATGAAGTGACAGGCGGGCCTCTCAAATGTGCATATGAGCACATGACCCTTTCCTATGAACACTCATTTCCTGCAGAGCACCAATTTATTATCACAGTCTGATAAATGATAATGAGGTATCTCTGAGGAATGCTGAATCTCCCAACAGAATTACCCGGGTTATTAATTTACAGCCACTATAAGTGTAGGAGATGTTGACCTACAGCTCTTTGTAGTTGCAGGCGTTCAGAATAAGCCTTGGGGCCGTTGTCTACCAGTCACTGAACCATTTTTCAATTTGATGCCATTAAGGTGTCTAAAGATGACAATTTTTGTAACCGTTTTTGTCCCTTTTTTATCTTCTTTTTCTTGTTTTTACTGCAGGGGTATTGTTGTTCTGTATTATTATTCATGTCATGAAAATTATGCACTGAAAAATAGATTCCAACCAAAAGACAAATTCTATGAAGGGAAGGATCTATTCTGTACAGGTAATGATGGGAAATAGCTTTTTTAATGGAAGAACCAAGGAAGCTGGAGATGGGTTGGATAGAGCATGTTTCTACATCCTTCGGGACCACAAGGAGCAAAACAGATGCTACATATAAACAACCATATGCAATTTAAACTTAAGGTCAGTTATGGGGCAGGGTGTATTTCATGGGTGGTAGAAATCCAAGGCTATAAAATAATTGGTAAATGGTAAAAAGATTCTTGCCAATGGGCCAAGTGTAGATGGTTCTTCAATTTTGAGCAACTGGAAAGATTCTGTGGTTTTCCTATTGTATTAGGAGAAGATTTTAATGAAGACGTTGAGTAAGTTAGATCGGAGAACTTTTAGGCAAAACCACTTTAGCTAGGTTAGGTTGTGATCTTGGTCAACCTGCTGTTGGAGAGAACAATCGTTTATGACTCTTACTACATATTGTCCAAAATCCATGTTCCAATCTGGTTGAAGACAGCCATTAAATACTTGGTTGCTTTATTTCCACCACAACTACCTGCCCATCTTAGGGTGAACATGGACCCTAACCATGTTTTTGAGAAACTCAGAATAAACACAGTGAGATGGTATTTATTTTCTCTCACTCTGTATACAAAGGAAAAGCCTTCACTGCATTAAGATTGAACTTTGTTGTGGACACGTCCTATGAATCTAACATTGAAATACAGTTTGATAACACCTGTAAGGGATTTGTACAGAATGACCAAAAAAAACTCCAGCAACCCACAGATCAGGCAGGAATGGGTTTGCCAAATCTTTTATTATATTGTTATTATTATTATTGAATTTAGTGTGAGACATCCAGCACATTTGTTCCTTCTCCAGAACATGCTGATCCTTCTAACTGAAAGAAAGGTTTTGTGACCCACTACATCTGATTCATTACTTAACTATGTAATTAACGTCAGAAGGAAGGTCACACCATGTAATATCACTCCTCCAAGATTGGTGGGATAGTAAAGTTTGATCTTTATCCCCATAATTTCACTTCTGCATGACTTAAATATAAATTGAATGTGGGAGGTTTGGGTGATGTTGCAGTGAGTATGGTATGAAAGTGAAAGGAAAATTCTGTGCTTGGGGAATATTTCAGTCTTTTAATAATATTAAAAGAATTGCTTCCCACAACCATTTCTGGAACCATTCTTTTAACAATCAATGTTTTTTGATTGGTGATATGTGTATATTTGTAAATATATGAAATACTAATTGCATGTTAACATAGCTGTAGGTTCAGTAATTGCAAAAAATAGGAGTAGAAAATAATAACGTACAAATAACAAAAATAAAGTCTGGGGCATGATTGCTTTTTTTACAGCAGCTTTTCAGTGGTCAGCAGGGACCATTTTACAAATCATACAATAAATGTTTTCATCCCTTCCACAGTATTATATGACTCTTACCTCATTGCCTTTTCTCTCCTTTTCAGTCTGTACAGGTAATTCACCGAAACATTGTGATTAAACAATTTACTCCCAAACTATAAAAGGCATAGAAACAGTTATGATCCCCAGCTTTGTTTACCAAGTGCTAACTATAATCATAAAAACTTGGTATTTAAAACAGAAACTTACCAACTGAGAAACTGAGAAACTTCAAATAACACCTCTTTGTACTTGTTTCTTTTTCAAGTTATGTTTGAGAAATTATGCAGCAAAAAGTAAACAACTGTTCAAAAAACACATCAATAGAGAAAGACTAACAAAGATTCATGTCTTTTTAAAAATTCAGCCTGTAAGTACTGAAAGAGTGTGTACATGTTGTTTTTAACAGCAATTACTTAGTTGTGTGTATCAACAAATAAAGCAAGGTCCATGCTATCAAAATTCACAGATTCAACAAATATATCTACAAATAATCTCCACATCGCTCATAATGTGGAAATATCTTATAAGAATATCTCGGTTAATTAATTAATTAACCAAGAAATGCTAGTTCATCTTTAGAAAACTGTAAAAAAAACAATTCTTTCAGGAAATTATGTGCAAAATACAGCACCAGTAAAATAAAGTATAAAGAAAAATATTTATGTGTAGTTGTATATTGTTATTTTAGCAAGAGCATCTCATAATTAGACAGAAATCTCACATCTAAAAATACTTGTAAATATAATTGTGAGCAGATGTCTGTCAGTTGTTAGGGTTTTGCCACAGGTGAAGGCCACAGAAGCATCACACACACTGTGTACTGTGGTGTGACCAACCCCAGTAAAATGACCTGAGCTTGTCACCTTAAATCTGAAATCTGGTCATATTCTCTTTGTTACTGTGAGAAATGTGTGTTCAATTTCTAAAAAAACAGTCAGGACTGAGAAATTTACAATGTGATAAAAGCTGTGGGGTTGTTTTTTTGATGAAAGCGTGTTCTGCCGCTCTTTCCAGGGAGGCTATTCTTCTCATTTCTATTTGCGCAATCCGATATATTTGGGTGTAAGTCACAATCATAATTGCCACACCCTTGCCCTGGTGAATCATATTAGCTGAGTTACCTTATTTTCAATTCTTAATTATACCTAAAGATGTATATTTTTCCTCTGCACTTTGTTGCACAAATGAGAAAATCTCTTAGGGGATCACACTTCTTTTGAAATATTAAATGGATTCCTAATTAGATGCAACTGAATATAATGATTTTCATTTTGCAGACAAAATGTTAACTTTATTGAACAGTGTGTCTAAGCTCTGTACAAAACACACTGGCAAATCTTTAAATTAAGTAATTTCTTTATCCATTTATTTGTAATAGTCTGGTTAAAATAATTTACAGTGATTTATAAAAGCTGTCACAAAGCAATAAATATTCCAAACACTAGCTTTGCCTATTTGTGCATGATACCACACATCAGCAGAAAAGAAGAGAGTAGGTTTTGTTCTGCCTTTAATTGTTTGTCCATGCCACTGGCTAAGATACAAAATGGAACAGTTGCCTTTTGAGAAAGAGACACCGGTCTCTGTCTTCATTCAAGCTCACTGAAAGTAACTCAAAACCACAGACTGCGTCATAGATAGGGAGCAGATGTGAGGCAGCGAGAGGTGGAGGAAGGAGTTTTAAAGAGCACAACAGCTGATTTTCAAAGTGGAACTGTTCTTGAAAAGATGTGCAAAAGCAGCTCAGTAATCTGTAAGACAACTCTACTTTAACAATGCAGGTCCAAAGACTTGAACCTCAGTTTGACAGATTCTTTTATCATTAGAATAAAACATGCAATCATTAAAATTTAGGCATAGTTGAAAGATTCACTGTGAAGAGTGGAAGATGAAAGTATAGGTGTGTGACAAAAGGAGAAAGGAGATGATCACAAAACACTGAGATTGATTAGGTTGTTCTCGGTCATTCGTCGGCTGTCGGATCAAAAAGGTCAGGCTTGATTTAAAGTAATAGAGAAAATTTACTCAGCAATCATGTAGGATAAGCTCAAAGTGGTGTCACTCACTGTGTTCAACCTGCTCTTTTAAGAGCTGTGGGAAACAGGAAGGTCTCTTTTCCTTAGATGACTGAAATAACCTAAACATAAAAGTGGAAGGAAGCGCCCTGAGAGCAGAGAGGTGATAGAGATGTGTTTTCAGTGTGTTGCATGTGCGTGCAGAAGCAAAGAGAGTGGTTTTGACAAATGTGTCCTGACGGATGGTGTAACCCCCCTAAGCCTGCCTCCACTTCTTCTCCAGCCCTCCTGTCTAGGCTGAATATCAAGGTCAAGCCACCTTTCATATCTGTTCCACACTGCAAGGACCCAGAACAGAGAACAAGTGTTCACATCATCCCCTGGGATTGCCGCTGCTTTATTACAGGTTCAGTCCTTGATTGCTAAAAAAACACAACATGCTGTCTAAAAAATGCTATGTCCTCTTATATAATAATCTCCATAAGATACTGTATTATGGATACCTTAATGTCCATAATATTATTCCAGTTTCAATTAAATGGGATTAGCAGCAGCTGAAGACAAACTGTGGCCCTAGAAACTTGAAATGATGAGCTCCTGCTTTAATCATGCCTTCAATATGAGGCCAAGGTTTTAGAATTGCAGATTTAAAGTGCACCAACCCTTTAGATCAAAATTACTTTTCTGTTTGTCCTCCCCAATCTTTCATCTTACATATCTTACATATCATCTTATATTGTTCCCATTTTTAGATAAATAATTACTATAAATTTTAACTCTACCCAAACAGATGTTTGCATGATTGGAGTGCCATTATAAACTTTGATGAGTGAGTACTAAGTTCTGTATAATACATGAGGTACTTATAACATATGTACATATATACTTATAACATTGATATAAATATTAAAGGGTTGCTGTAGTTGTGAACCAGACAAATTAGCCCTGGGTTGGAATAAGGTGCTGATGCAGCCTTTAGCCTATTCAAGTATTCTGATTGGCGGTGGGTGAAGTACAGAAACTCTCCACCAGCTAATCGGAGTAGGAACTCATGAATAATGTATGTTTTATGTAAATATGTGCAGAAACAGCTGCAGGAGGGCAAAGGGGAATTTGCACTGTTAGCAATAATGGGTTTGGACAAAGCTAAACAATTTTGGGGGACAAAAATGTCATAGATACGTTTAAAAAAACACCATGCTCGTGGAAATGAATCAGAAGGGGCCATAAAACCAGTTCTTGAGAGTTTCAGTGATAATAATCCAATAATATAGAGCGTGTGGAAGTGGTGGCCTAGTGCTTAAACAAGTGAGCATGAGGCAATAGGATCAATCCCTGGACTGGCAGGCACAAATGTGGGTGGGAAAAAGCAGCACTTGTCTCTACCCACATTAATACCACTGTGTTGCCCTCCAGGGTTTATTATCTAATTTTTCATGCTGTGCAAAATCATTTTGCAGAAAATAATTTCCTTACTGGTATACAGACATAATTTAAATGACTGGGCTGTGTGAGATAATTGCCATTGGCATGATTTTTCTTTAGTCAATACAACTTCAACAGGCCTCTTTTTGCTCTCTGGCATGATGTGGATTGATTACTCTACCCTATTCCCATATCTGTTTACATCAACAACTGAAGTTTATTTCTGGCAAATAGGGTTTAAAAACATAACTTGTGACAAATGTATTTGCTAAGATTTATTTATTTATTTATTTGCATGTAAAAAGCTTCTGTGAAAGCTTGCAAGTTAGTACCTGCCAAACCTAGAGGAGAACAGTGAAGGGATTTGCACGTAATGTGTTTTGTTTTTGTTGGCAGAAAGGCAGAACTGACAGATGGCTGTCAGTTGGCAGATCAACCAACTGTTTTTATTTTAACTGGTACAAAGGGAAGTTTTCTATATGAAGATTGGATCCTGATTCAAAGAAAATAATGTCCTTGACTAGAGGTTGAAACTTATGTGCTTATCTCTTTTCTGCCATGCTGGCTCTTTTTATTACTCTACAGTACACACACGGTCATCTGTACTACCGCTGATGAGCAGGGTTCAATCATGTCTGCTACTGCCAGAGAAAACCCTATCATCTGTCTGAATCCACAGAAGAGATGTCAGGCTACAGTAGTGTCCTGAAGGAGCAGCGGCCTATAGATGCCCACCACCTGACCTCCCCAGTCTGAGTCCACTGGGAACCTCTGTTACATGTCATCCCTTACTCTGGGTTTTTCTGCACACATTTCCTGCCTCTGTCCACTTCCAAAGTGCACAAAAAAGAGAAATAACAAAACAGCAACAACAACAGGAAGGAGGTGAACGTGCATGAGTTTTAACATATAATTCAAGTTAAAGTAAAGAGGAAAAAGCTTCAACCCTTCAACCCTTAATAAAAGTAGCTTCAGGAAGATACCAGAGCAGTCTGTTCCTTGCGGCATGAAAGCATTTTATTAGACAAATGATGACACACTTCACTGTTTAAAGGACAGTAGTTTACATTCAAATTAGGTCATCTGTACAGTACAGAGATAAGAGAGGTGTGGGAGAGGTGATATATGACATCTGGTTGTGTTCACCCAGTGTCTCAAATCTCAATAGCAACAATTCCTTCAGTTGAAAAAATCCCGGAGCCTTATTATGTCAGAGGAATTGATTCATCTTTGGTCATTTAGGACAGTCTTGATTCTGTCTTGTCTTTACTTTGTGTCTAAAGTTCCTAAAGCAGAGCCATCTTGTAGTTTTGGCATCAGCAAGAAAGAAAACTCCATTAGTGCCTCTAGCCATCGGAGGCTGGATCCAACTGTGCCATAGTCCAAGTGATGACAAGCAGTTGAGCTAGAGGAGTCATTGGGGTGGGTGCATCGGTTGAACTCTTTAATACTGCATTTTGGCATCATATACTGTAACATAAACTCCATACAGCAAATGTGCTGTATGTGCTTTCATGTCTTAGAACTCTTCCTTGAATAAGCTGTAAGGCGCTGAAATGACTGCACTGGAGTAGAGCTATCTTTCTTGCACTGTCAGTAAGGCTGCCCTCAGTTTTCATACTCAGTGGAAAGGCGGGCACTGGATAAGCATGAGGTTTTTGAGCAGCAAAAGGTTTACTTTGTAAAGCCTCCATGAGTCTTTATAAACATTTCACCTTCAAAGTGGGTGGACATGGTGGACACAGATGCTCTGATTACAGCCCACCAAGAAACAAAAGCTTCACCAACATTTAACCTTGGAACAAATGGACAGAGACTTCACTTGTCATGTAAATAAACACCTACACATCACTTTTTTTTCAGAACGGGACAACATCACATCTCATAGCCTATATGATGCAAAGGACAGGCTAGTGGCTGCCGAGGCATGCGCCCCATGAGACAGTCAATAGATCCTTCACCAGCTGAAAGTGGCGCTGCTCGGCAGCTCAGACTACCCTGGCCTGTGCGCTCACTATGGAGGGGAGCTCCTGGGACGAAAAGCTGAATGAACGATGGCATTATTATCAATACATCCAATTACGCACGGAGGTACATAGGGTTGTAATCAGTGTAATCCATTGGGTGTGAATGGGGACATCCTGTCAAGGCTGATATCTGCCTCACAGTCCTCCAAGTCACAAACTGAGTCGGTGGCGTTGTCATTGTTGTGAGATAACTGTGAAATCCTGTCAAAAGTCTCTTCGTGCTCAATACATTCAACCACGTTGGGGATCATGTTCACATAAGCGTTTGCGATTTCTTTATGGATGATGGTGTCTTGGTTATATGAGACCAGCTCGTTGCTGATGTTGACAGTTTCCACTGGCGTGTTAGAGCAGAAATAGCGACAACCCAAGAGGCTGGCGAAGGCCTTCCTGAACTCGGCGTTGAAGGCGTAAATGATGGGATTCAGGGAGGAGTTGGTCCAGCCGAACCACACAAAGACGTCAAAAGTGGTCTCGCTGACGCACGGCAGACCTGCGTCCCGGTCTGTGGCGGGCTTGTCGCAGAACGGGACCATGCAGTTTAAAACGAAGAAAGGTAACCAGCAACACACAAAGACACCCATAATCACCGACAGAGTTTTGAACACTTTAGTTTCCCGTTTTATAGACGTTTTTAATGTGTTGTGGTGTTGGCACTCTATTCTGTTGGTCCTACAACTTTGCGCGTGTTCTGCAGCTCTTTCCAGGGAGGCTATTCTTCTAATTTGTATTTGCGCAATCCGATATATTCGGGTGTAAGTCACAATCATAATTGCCACGGGAATATAGAAACTTATCAAAGAGGAAGAAATAGCATACTCTCTGCTCAGGCTGGAATCGCAGTTTTCTTCCATCTGCCGACTAGTGGAAGAGTTGTGCGCCCCAGCCATGTCGTCACCGCTGGCTTTGTGCCAGTTTAGCTGTACCGGTATGAATGAAATGAGCACAGACAACGTCCAAGTGATGCTAATCATAACAAAGGCAACACGCTGGGTCATTTTCCTCTCATAGCGGAAAGGGCTGGAAATGGCCCAGTATCTGTCCACGCTAATAATACAGAGGTTGAGGATGGAGGCGGTGGAGCACATAATGTCAAAAGCGACCCAGACATTGCAGAAAGTGCCAAATGGCCAATACCCCGCCACCTCTGCCACAGCTTTCCAGGGCATCACCAGGACGGCCACAAACAAATCAGATAGAGCCAAAGAGACTATGAAAATGTTGGTGACTTTGGTCCGCAGGTGTCGAAAGCGGAGCACCGCGGAGCACACCAGGATGTTCCCCAGCAGGGTCCATAGGATGAGCAGGGACAGCAGACAGCCGGTCACTGTGCGCACCACCATATCCTTCCTCCCGTCGCTTGTTGCTTCTGATTCGGTGCTGTTCCACATAATTTCGTCGAGGGGTGCCGGCATGGAGTCAATCCCCTGCACCGACGAAAGATACTTGGCTGGGATATCCATTTGCCTCTTCAAGTAAAACTGCAGTGTATTGCTCCGTGCGCTGGCACGGACGCAGTTATCAGCCACTCACCACACTGTCCCCATTGACTTGCTCGACTTCCAGCTTCATGTGGAGCGCAAAACAGACGAAAAATGACAAGTGAGCTTCTTAAAACTATGCCAGGTGCGCCGAGAGGCTGGAGCGCAGCAGGCAGTAGATAGCGCATGTTGCAGCCTTGTCAGAACGGTCGTCTGACCTGGCTGCTTTTGTGGATCTCTCAGTCCAAGGTATCCTGAGCGCGGTGTGGGTGAGGAGGGAGTCCCTACAACCTAACAGACACTATCTTAACCTGGTTGGTGCGCATACAGCATCACGCCTCTTTTGTGCGTGGTGTCACGCACAACTGTGCACTCTGTTAGAAAAGGGATAAGACAAAAGTAGTGGAAACTCCAAAGTGCATAGCTACAAACTTCAATCGAGCGCTTTCAGCCAGTTGTGGAATGTCTATCCTCCCTAGTGCGTATTATCTACATTTGACATCACACGATGCTGCAGTGGCGGGAGTGACAACATGGGGTGTTTTGTGGAGGATTAAATTGTGTAGTGCAGACTGTGTACCCAGAAGTACTAATAAATAGCTGCGGCGCGTAAGTAAAAAGAATGTACTACATGTACAAACCCAAAGAACTGAGCCTTGCGCGTAGTCCTCAATTTCAGCACTCACTGAGCTGTCCATGGTGCTGAAACAGCAAACCTGTCTACACCATGTTCCCATAGTGTTTTCAACAGACTCTATCATCTATCTATCTATCTATCTATCTATCTATCTATCTATCTATCTATCTATCTATCTATCTATCTATCTATCTATCTATCTTGCCCAGAAGTATGAATGAACCCGCATTTGATTCATACTTTCCTTGCCAGCACCATAATCTCCGCTCTTGGCTAACAATGGGACACCGGAACGTAGTAGTAAAACTACCAGCACCTAACGTAATGTCAGCCTCTTGCTCACTTCATTCGATTGTTTAACCGCTGACTGGAGTTTGCAGCTCAACCAGTTTCAGGAGTTGCCTGAACAGGTGAGTCACATTCACACTCTCAGAGGGCATGTTAGACCAGGAGCTCCGCGCACGGTCTGTGTCGCCGTGTGTTTGTGCCGCAGCAGCAGCAGCAGCGTCGTTTCCGGCTTTGAAACGTCACAGATATTTTTAGACGTGTCTGCCTGCCTGTCAAATCGGTCTGACACTACGTCAAAATAACCTCCCGACGCCCGATGCCTAATTCTCTGGAGTGACCTATAATCTTGGGATGTTATGTCAGGAGGCAAACAGTGCATCTATACCTTAATGTTACTACCGATGTTAATATTGAATGTAAGTGCTAAATTTTAAAGTATGCTCCACATGGACGCGATCCTTTAACACTGAAGATTAGGTCCAAGTGTACAATAACATGGTGTGCATAGGAAAAATAGACATATTAGGTACCCGAGTGTTTCTGATATGTATGAAGTTACAACCTTGAAGCACATGTGACTTTTTAGCATCCATTCTCTAGAATGTGACTTGATTTCTATACTTTTTGTATTTAGAAAAAGTCATGTAGCTGCGGTTTCTTTTATTACAAGGTCCCATTAAAGTCCTAAAAACATACAAATACTTGGCGCCATCCTGTGGTGCACAAGGTTACGGCAGTCGCTTCACATTCAGAATCTCAGTAGAAAGGAACAATGGATGAGGAGTTCCTTAGCGTTAAAAAATAAAACACATGAAGCCAACAAGAGATAAGTGACAGGTTGTTCTTTATTTCAACAGATAAATGATATACATTCATCACTACTGTGCATATTATTTCATACAGCACATTTTCTTTGGAAGTTTTGCAGATTTGTATCACAGTTTGTGAATAATTTTGCATGCATGGCAGTGTATTTAGAAAGATATATAAACAATAATATTTCATTTGTACCTAAAAACAAAACAAGAATTCTATCACAACTTGGCACATATTGAGAACACGTATAGATAGTGGGTAGCACCAGGTTGAGAACCTGCTGGACGCCTCACTGAAAAAACACATTGATTTGTTATAAAATTGTAGAGTACAATTTTCTAGTGTGTATGTGGTTTCTATCATAAAAAACAAGTAATGCAGACAGACTGGGAAGGTTTTTGGTACGGATCCTTCTGCTGTAAACATACAGCCTCGTGCCTGGAATCCCAGTTGTCATCCTTCCATCATAAAGTAATTTACAGTGTTGTAATAATACAAAGGAGATCAGTTTATACAATAAAATTGTGATAGTTAATTTTTTTATAATGTGGATAGAGTTTACAGGACTCCAGTGTAATTACAACAGTGCTACACAGTAACATAACTTAGAACATAACTTTACATTCAACACAAGAGAACAGAGCATCAGTGTTTTGACAGTTATAAACCTTAAATGACTGAGACAGCTACCTCTGAGAACGATTGTCCAGTTTGTAAAGATTATTCAAAGTATAGTGCCATTCTACGATTGTCACTACCCTTTTATCTCAAGTATTGATCCATTAAAGTGTCATCCATTGACCTATTAGACCCACTACGTACAGTAAATGAGAACCTAATCCATATAAAGTATCCACATTTAAAATGCAGATAAAATATAGGTCAAGTAGTACACTGACCCACTTGTGGCTCTTTGAAATACAGTACTATTACCTCATAAGATATTTTTGTTACATTTTGCTTACATGTGAAAATCAAGTGGTTATAATATATTTTAATTTACTAATGAAACCGTACAAAATGTGCATATCGGATACAGTGTGTATGTCTATATATACATATTTGCTTTATTTTTTACATGAAGTGAAATGTGATTACAGAGCAAGAAGCACAGAGGGCCCTTTTAAAATTCTTAAACTAAAGGTTCTTTTCATCACCAGCTTTAATCAGCCTTGCATTATACAGTTACAAGGCAAATTGTTCAAGGATCGCAGGCTAATAGGTTTGTGTTCCTCTGTAGGGACCTGCGTTTTGTTTGTCCCCACAGCTTGCTATCAAGTTTGTTGGAGTGTGACCCAGACTGCATCCTGAACGGTTGACCTGGGCTGTGAGACACTCTGAAAAGCCAGTGGTGACAGGTGTCCCTGTGCATGTTACCTGGCACTGTCAGTCACATGCTACTCTGTCAGACGTGACGGAACACCTCCCAAAGGGAGGCAACTGAGTGCATGCGGTAGAAAAGGCTCAAAGGAATAGCGATATTGAGAACTGTGGTCCATATGTTGAAGCCGAATATCTCCTCCTCCAACCCGTTGTCGTATTGTGGCCGGCAGCCAAAGGCAGGAAGGATCCAGAGCTGTAAAAGGGAAATTAAAGTAATTAATTAAAAGCTGCACACAAAAGACTGACATATTTTAATGTTTTTAAATTTGGCAATAAACCAAAACTTGTCACATCAGACATACCGTAGTTTTTTGTTCCATTTTTGATATAAACATATTCATTGGATATGCTTAACACAATAATCAGTGATTTCAGATACTAGCATTTAGATAAAAACTGAAGAATTTGTAATAAAATTATATTCAAACACATAGAAAATTAACATACAATAAACTAACTTGCATTAATTCCCTTGTCATTATTCCTATTATTGTTATTATTACTATAATGTAAGCCATGCTCACCGACATGTTGCACATTATCAGGAAGACAGAGATGTTCTTCAGGATTTGCCTCTTTATATTTAGAGGCTCCTCGATATTGTTTTCCACAGGCAACGGCCCCTCCAAAGACTTCCTGACATCTAAAGATTCGTGCACCTGTCCGTTGTCGTCCTGTCTATTCTCCGTGTTTACACAGGACCTGTCCGGAGTGTCAAAGCCTTGGTTGATGATTCCGTTGTACGGCGGGGCCAAAGAGGAACTCACCGAGAAGATTTCTGAAGAAGAAGGTAACTCTGGGTCCTCCCTTTCTCCCTCCTCCTTCTCACGGTAAAGAGACTCTACTATGAAGAGGTTCTGGAGGTACTTTTCCAACACAATAAGCAGAGAGTAGGCAAAGTTCATCCAGCGGTAAGGAGGATTGCTATCAGTGCCAACCACAGCCACTACACTGCACCAAGACATGAGCCAAGCGCCAATTGACGATCCAAACAGCAGTTCTATATCCAGCTGTCTGGATGGGTTCTTGGACGTGTCCAAAGGGACGTGGTCCACTCGGTATATGACTAGACCTGAAGCACCAGCAACACACATGAATGCCAGTATGACAATGCCATAAATGTAGAACATGGTTATGGCTGACTGACGTGCTGAGATGGAGTCATCCATGTTAGAGATGTAGACCACCAGGATCCCAATTGTGCTGCCAAGTGCAAGCAGACCCATAATAGGGCCTACGGCGAGGTTTTGGGTTTTGGTGGGCAATTTTTTTTTATGTGCAAGGTCTATGCTTCGCCCAATGTTCTTCCACATGACAAATAGCAATGCAGAAACAAAGATGTGGTACTCGATGTTGAAGGGATAAAGATAGGAGAGGCTGCTCAGAAACAGGGAGCAAGCGCTGGTGGTGCAATTACACAGAGACTCTGGGTGCACTGCAAAAAAACAACAAAAACAAATACAAATGTATGAGAGGTGACGAATGGTGTCATAACACTATTTATCTTGTTAGACAATATAACACATCCACCCATCAGGATATCATTCTTTACTGACAGAATCAAAAACAGATATATTACAATAAACACACACACGCACAAATACCTAACAAGTATGCTATTTGTTCCATAGTTTCATAGACCTCAGATTATCTTGATGAAAATAATAATGTCAGTGCCTTATTGTCTAAAAATCACAGAGTAAATATACTGCAAATTACAAAAACAGTGTTAGCAAATCTGAATTAATTCATTTTTTCTTATGTTCGTGCATAGTTACACTTTGGTAGATTTTAAACTGTAAAATATAAATGCCTTTAAAGTCTTGATTTATTATTTTATAGTCAGTTTTATGATCAGTCGATCAGACGCTGGAAGATACCAATTCACTTCACTCCACTCTCATCTAAAGCTTCTGATCCAGATAATCAGCAGGGGAGAGATAGTTTGGAAATAAGCCGGGCAGAGGTCTTTGAGAGCCAGGATTGAGAACCCCTGCCTTAGAGTACAGTTAGATCCCTTAATAATAAATGGAACGAATATGGCTAAGGTATACAGCTGCCTAGTCAGGCAGTTTTCAAAACCCCTGAGTACTCTGAAGGAGTTACAAGCTTCAGTGTCTGAGATTACAGACAGTGAAAACGGCAACTGTTTCCCAGGTTCATTACCAGTCATAGCATCTAGTCTGATGGTCTCCAAGGAACCTTTTTCCAGTTTCAGAGTCTCAAATCTTCTGGCAACTTCTAGACGAGACTTAACATGAGCTTTGTTCTCTCCATTAAAGCTTTGACTGATGAAACTCACTGCACTCAGATGATCAACACTGAACCAGTGATATTTAGATGAGTTACTTAAAATGGTGAATATTTATGCAGTTGTTTTTTCTTTTTTATAGTTGAAACGACTTTGTATGAATCTGTTTTGGCAGTCCAGTGCTGAAGTGGATAGCATTGCCACCTTACAGCTAGAAGGTTGCTGATTTGACTCTACCTGCCAGCTGTGTGGAGTGTGCATGTTCTCCCCATGCTTGTGAGTTCCCCTGGGTACTCACTCAGTTTCCTCCCACAGTCCAAAGACATGCATGTTAGCTTAACTGGTGACTAAATTGTTTGGAGGTGAGAGTGGTTGTTTGTCTGTGTATGTCTCTCTGTGTTGGACCTGAGATAGACTGGTGACCCATTCAGGGTGTATCCCACTCTCATCCAACAACAGCTGGAATAGGCTCCAGCCACCCGTGATTCTGAATAAACAGTTGAGATAAAGATTGTTTTAACTTTGATAAGTTTTTGCCTTAAAACTTTTTATAAACACTGTATATGTCTAAGCTTACACTAGTATCGAAGTAAAATACATCCTTTCTCAACCTGCTATCCAGGGTGTTACTTGTTTGCTGCGTCTTTATTAAATTAATTTCAATGTCTAGATGTGAGAGTAAACTTAAATTTGAAAAAAACATGTTTATATCTTGCAGCACAAAATTCTATAATAGCTTTGTATTTAAGACCTTGATGGTCAGTTTTCATTATCCAATTTGAATTTAAAATTTCACTCAGTAGCCGGGCACCAGATCATCTTAGATGGTTCTGACAATACACTTTTTATACTTACTCACTCTTTGTAAAGCCCACCGTAACACTGTGGTAAGGCTGTTGCCCTCTAGAGATCATCTCAACAAAACCCTGGCGTGTGCTCCCACCCACTTCCTACCCCTCACCCCCCAAAAGGCTACCACCATGGTCCTGCACCCTTTAATTAAAAAGGGAACAACAGTCAGGGTGCAGCCAGCCTCACAGTCAGCCGGATATGAGGAGGAGCAACTGAACCCCTCAACCCTAGGCTTAGATGTATCAGTTACTGTAATTGCAGCACCCTTGGGAGCAAGCAGCCTGGGGACAAAGCCGTCTGAGGTCAAGCGTGGGGTTGCCAAGGAAGGTGGTGGTGGCTGAAGTGTGGGGAAAAGGCCGGGGAGGGGGCCTCAAAACTAGTAACACTGTGTCTCTTGAAACCTAATAGAGAAACGTTCGACACAAGCAAGACCCACTGGGCCTGCTGGGCTAACCTCCCATCCCCTCATAATCCCCCCTCTCCTTCCTTTTTCTTTCATCCATTGAAGTGAGAGCTCAAGTGGACTATTGTACTTGTCTTCTAGGAACAAGCCAGCAATCGACCCCTTGGCCCTTACCTGTAGTAAGGTTTTCGTATCCCACTATAGTAAGTCTTCTCATGTGGTTGCTCAAGAAGTGCTCAGCCTCTGACATAACACCACTGCCCCAGAGGATGAGGTTGGTGAAGACTGCATGGATTACACCAAATCTAAGGAAACAGACAGTTGGAAACAAGATTTCATATTTTGCACATATCGTAATTTTTTTAAGAAAATATATATGTGACAACAAAAATGTATTGTTAATTTGTCATGTCATATATGTCATATACCTCTCAAATGTCTCAAAGCTCTTGATGACATCCTTGATGTGAAACCAGAGAAAATGAACCTAAACAAAACATCAAAAACAGGACACAAATCCTAAATATTTGGTTAAACAGTCTTCATTAAAATTAACTTCATGAATCCACGCATTAATTGTTTAAGTCCGTTTAGTCAGTGGATTTCCCTTGTCATATGTAGTTACACTCAAATAACATGGACAATGATAGGATTATATTGTTGCACCATGTCTGGAGCAACAAAGAGCACATTATTCAGGGACCTACCTGGTTAAGTGGTGCGCAGAAAAAAAACTCCACAGTGTCTAAGACTGCTGAAAGATTGTCGCGTTATAGAAATTAAAGTGGGGGTTGTAAACGTACTTGTGCTATGGTGTGAGTTGCATGGATGACAGGATATACCGCAAGCATTGCAGACACACAAGACTGATCGCCAACATAATACCCGATTCGGAAAGAGTCCATAATTAGTGAAAGGACTGCAAGTAGACTCAGACCACCTGCCAGGAAAAAAAGACATACAGGACCCACTTATTATTGACACTGAAATGAGTGTTTGCTGTGGCTATTTTAATAAAAACGTTCCCTTTTATTTGCCAACTGACTAAGACGTGGATCTAGTAAGAATGTTGGATTTTCATATTTACATTAAAAAACAACACTTGTAAACAGAAAACCACTTCACTTGCGGGTTTTATGCATTTACTGCTGGAACATTGCGCGTAATCGCATACAAACTCACCTCTTATCCAACTTGAGGTGGCATGGACATCTCTCTCGGTCCGCGAATTTTTGTGTGTTTTACGCACTAGGATGTACCACAGCATCCAGAGCAGCTGAAGGATCATGAGGCAGGTGAGAAAGGACAGCAGATGCTCCTCTTTGACAATGCGGACACGGTACGCATTGGCCAGCATCATCGCAGCCCCGACTAGGAGCAAATTAGTCCCATACTGCCCGCTGAGGAACTCTGCGGTCTTCTTTGGATAGTCCCCTGACAAACTAATCTTTTCTTTGGGGATATCCTTCTTGTCGTTCTCGGAGCTGGACGACGAAGAGGAACTGTGGCGATACTTGTTTAGACACATTATATCCAGGGCTCCGTGCTCCACCATGGTGGCGGACGTTTAAAAATCGCAGTCCTGTGAGGAGAGCAAAGTCAAAGCCGCGCGCTATAAGTGCGTTTAAGGGAGGCCAGGTGCGCAACCTCTTGCTACAAGGTGGGGATTCAGACGGATAGGTACCGTGCCAAACATGCTCATTCCGGCTCAGTGACCACGCGTAGTTTCAATGTCCAGCCTCACTGAGGATGGACTTGATAGATCTGTCATCTTGAAATCCTAACGCTGAAATATCTGCTCATGTAACAGGCTCTCTGAGTCACAGACTTGTGGAAATTGCGTTTGAGTATGTGGTGGTGGCACTCCCATGTGTTTCTGAGAAACCACTGTGCCAACAACTGGCTGCCCGAAGCGGAATTCAACCCATAACCCGAAAAGAACCACCTCTACCGAACGAGTGCTATAGGCGGTCTTTCCAGGTTTGCTGAAATCCTGTCAAGGTGGCTATCGGGTGGTAAGACCTAGATGAGATTAGAAGGGCGATGATATTTCACAAGCTTGTGATTTTTTACAGACTGGAGGCAAGCGACCAGTCCTGACTCAGTGCGCTTCTAATCCAAGCGCCACCTCTTCAAATCCCTATGTCCACTTGTGGTTGAACCGTACTGGTTAAGCATTTGCTTTCAAGGTGGAAAAAAAAGAAGAGTCGTATTTCAATGGTCAAATTCACAATACTTTTTGTGTGTGAATGTCAAGAAAGAGAACTTGTGACAATGAGCTCTTACGCATATGATCATGTAACCTTTAGTTCAGTGTAAATACCCTGCGACGGCCATAACAAAAGAAAGTCTTGATAGGTGACACTGACACTGGTGTGACACTGCAGGAGCCCTTTGTGCTGCTATTTACAACCTAGAATCATACGTTCATTTTGAAAGCAATTTTAGTGTAAAGCAACTACATGTAAAAGTTGAACACTTGAAATTAACAGGATAGGTGGGGTGAGTTCACAATGGCTTCTACTTTTGTGTTTGGAGCTTCCCCAATGTCTCCTAAGTTAACCTAGTAAAATCACTATTTTACATCCAGAAATATTTAGGCAAAAAAAAAAAAAAGTCGTAAATGTTTGCTCGATTAATGTGAATAACAACATGTATTATTTCCAAAAGAGTGGGTTAATATTATCAGCTACTGTCAGTTTCCCACAAATAAAATGTAAGAACAAGTTTTCTAAGACAAACTCCTAATAATGTTTAGGACGAGTGTGTTCTCCACAAACGTTTTTACTGATTCCCCAGCTGACCTGCTCACACGCGACTACCACACAGTGGCCCCTGCGGGGCAGTGTGAATACAGTTTAGAGCATTTCTCTTTTAGATTCACATTTGATACCTTGACACAGATCTTGGAGTAAATAGAAAGCACTGGCTTTGTTCATCCATGCCACGTGACAGGTGGCCTATTGATTTCTTAATTACCGAGGATTCACGTAAAATCCTTTTTTCCCCCTGTAATGAGTGTCTGATTAGGTCAGAACTTGTTGATTAAATCTGGAAGCGCTTTTAATAACTGTTGTTTGCACTTAATGAACTTCCTCAAATCAGTCTCACTGATTAAGTGCAGTTTGAAGACCAATCAGCAGTGCAATGATTTAATGTAAAAGCTAAACGACTGTCACCTTTAAAAACACATCACAGGCCTATAATGTTAAAACGTTCAACTTGAGGGAAATGTTGACTTTTAATCTATCACACTGAACAAAAAAAGTAACACGTCACTTTTGAGATTTTTTAAATCTTTTAATAATCCAAATTATGCTGCAATTTGTAACTACTTGTGGTCAATTGCATTTTTTTAAACAAATGTAAATGTTTTACAAAATAATTTAAATTATAAAAGAAAATTCAAAATAACTGCATGGACAAAATATTTCTAAAAAACTAAGCCTGGAGATGGAAAAAAATGTCACTGAAATCTTGTGGAATGAAGTGAAATCCAGGAGCAACAAAACATAATCCATCCATTGCCTGATGAAACACAAACTTGGCTTTTGCCCATCAGAGAAGATGCAAGTTTGTTTGGTACACTGCACAACTGTACATTATCAGAAACACACCATGAAGCATGGCGTTGGCATGGGGAGGCTTCTCTGCAGCAGGCTCTGGAAAGCTTGTGAAAGTAGACTAGGATGAATGCAGCAAAACATGGAGGAGAACCGGATGTAATCTGCAAGACAGCCTCAATCCAAATGAGAATTTGTGGCTGGACTTGAAAAGGGCAGTTTACTGATAGAATCTGATATGCAAAAAAAAGAGTAAATTGCTCTCTCCAGATGTACAAAGCTGATTGAGACCTGTTCACACAGGCTCAGGGCTGCAACTATTGATGCATCTAAATACTGACCTGAACAGCCTTTCCTTAAAACTTATGCTTATACTTAACTAAAAAATTAGAAAATTATTTAACTGCCAGACAGTATTAGATTTAAATATATACACTGGTATCTGTGCATTATACCTAAGTTAAATGTAGTGTTAACAGGTAGTGTATTAGGTCAAAGTCCCAAAGATCATTAAAACATTAAAAATGTTATCTAATTCACAGATTGTAGAATTTTCGCGAGATTTTAGTTGTAGCCAAAGGTCCAACTTTGTGTTTTGCATTGTGTAGTTACAGTTTGTCAAAAACAGCTAAACAAGCTCACACAAGATTAGTTATAAAAGTTTATTAAAGTCAAACACATTGCATAATATAAGCAGATACTTTACACTTTACTAGAAATTAAAAAAAAATCTTTTTTTTTAATTTTAGCTGTTTATCAACAGATTTTACGTGTCACAGTTTTTCTCCGTCACTTACACACTTTTCTAAGCTCAACAGACAAGTTTGGCATATCACAGGAGGAAAGTGATGTATGTAAGAAAACTGATTATAGCTGCACATTTACCAGCTTCAGTTTCAGTGTCCTCACATTATGCCTTCTGGTTTACTGGCATGGTTTACAGGGACACTTGAGTAGAATAGGGCCATCCAGCATGTACACTGGAGCTAAAATATTTATTACACCTAAAAATGCTATAACAATAAACACAATGTATTATGTTTCTATGAGGAAAATCCCAAATTGAGAAGATTAAACCCTTGGGACACCTACAGCACAGCAATCGTACAGTGCTTACCTGCACCAGCCAAACCCATCAGTGCTGGTACAAGATAATTACAGTAGTATATGTGCACAAAGAATCAGTAAAAATAAGATCTGCTGTGAATAACTTAGGTACAAAAAGATAGAATGCTGACTCTCAATTTGCATTTACCAAACTGTCTCTTCAAACACATTGGGACTTGTTTAGAACAGCTACAATTATGTTATAGAAAAGGTGTGTGTGGTTTCATAGCAATATGTCATCCTGTCTGTCGAAACATAAAATGTCATTTTACAAAAGGTGTATTGGCTGACGCCCTGTTTGTTCTGTTTAGGTTTTTCTGTGGTCGCTGGGTCTTGAGGTGTTTGGTAAATTAAGAAGCGTATGTATAGGCGCACCAATGACATCATCAACGATTTCACATACCTGCCTTTGAATATTGCCTAACCAGTTGTTAAGGAAACAATGTTTGTTTACAGCTTTTGAAGCTAAGGGACAGACATGGACTACAAGGTAGTGGGGTAGCGCAACAAGGTAGTGGAAAGTTGAGTGTGTAGCTGTTGAGGTAAACTGTTTCTTACCATGTTCTGTGGAATTGATTTGTGAAACTTGTTCTGTGGATTTAATTTGAGAAATGTTTTCTGTGTAATAACTTTTTTATCCACTCAATTGGAACGTGGAACGGAATAAATGTTCAGTGTTTGTCATATAACAATCTCTGGAGTGGATAATGTTTAGACCACCCAAACACCTGCCTCTACAAAAGGGATTATACAAGTTGTTTGCAAAGTGTATTTATTTTATTGGTACCATTGTGTTCTGTGTGATGTATGTGTAAACAAGAGAGAAAAACTGCTTCAACAAAATTCTACATTATGGTTAACAAGTTGTCATTATGGAGCAAAAAAAAAAACCCAAAAAGACAAAAGAAGATGTAAAGTTGTGATTAAATATGAAGAATAAAGTTTCCATCCTGGAAGAGAGGCAGGGGTACATCCCGGACAGGTTGTCAGTCTAGGTTTTAAAATGTAAGGTGTAATTTTCACTGAAATTACTTTAACAATGAAAAAAATATATCACATTTTGTGCAAAGTACCTGTCACATTCATCCAAGCAAAGAGATGAACATGACCACACCCATGAACTGTGTGAAGAGAATGAGTGGAGTGAGGAAGGACCACACTGGCCAGAGTGCTATGTTGAAGCTGCAGGAGAAAGACAAATATCACTTACAAATTACACATATACCAAATATAATTTAACAACACAGGACAAAACAGTATTTGATTGATATTTGATTCTAAAATGCAATGCACGAGTGCCCCCATCAATGTGATGCAAAGCCTTACAGATCGGTCGCTTCAGCTTCAGTTAAAATGCAGAAAAACTGGCTTCCCAGCAAGCCAGTGTGAAATAATTTTGCAAGCTATGAAAAGCTAATTTACTACTTAAGAGAGCATCCAAATTGTGCATTTTTTGTGTCTCTGAAACCTTCTTACTTTCATCTCTCCAGTCAGCTATTTGAAAGTCACAAATCGGTGTTGAGTCAACCTGAATTCAACAAGGTGGATTCAGTACACATCCTGATACAAATCTCATGCCTCACCAGTATATAATGCTCTTCATTGATAGGCAGAGATGTGAGAAATTAATTTGCACCTTTGTGCAGAATATCAGAGCTTTGAAAGCTAAAGAGCTTTGCTGGTTTTAGAAATCAGACCAGCAAACAATAAGCAGTCAACAACTGGTTAACAAATTGCATCTTATTCAAGCGTCAGGAGAACAAATAAAGCATATGGCAATTTAGTGCAACTGATCTTAGCAACAAGGTTTATTTCAAACATAGTGTTTCTTAAGCGGTTTAAAATATTACAAAACCACACAGGTGTTTTGAATTATTTTGCACAATTAGAAACTTGAGACAGATGGCAATAAAATACAGTCCGTGCAAGTTCACAAAGTCCTGGGAAGAGGTCTAACCAAGTACAACACCTGTGTCAGTGTACAATGGACACAGGGGCTATAAATATCAATGAAGGCATATTTATGAAATGAATTATCAATAGAAGCATTATTTTACATGTCGGTAATATTGCACAACTGAGAATCAACACCAGCAAAGAGCTTCCTGCGTAGCATATAACAGCAGAGAGCAGTGCTAAAGTGCCCGACTTCAAAAGGTCAAGCATTCAGAAAGCTAAAGGTCCAAAGCTTAGAGACAAACCAAGATCTGTCCAATAGGCTGACAAATACACCACACCCCTGTCCACATACTTTTATGTTCTTTTGAACTTGGTCTTTATTTCCGTAGTTTGCACTAGACTCTTTAGTTCAATTTAAGGAATATCTTAATGTTACAGCATACAATGATGTTTTATGTAACGGTGTATGTCCACCTTTGTAGCCATGGTTTGGGGAGTGCCCTTCCCATGTCATTACCCATTACTCATTGGGCAACACATTTGTGCAGTGAACTAGTGGCATGTCCCATCTCATCATGTGCCAGGATAATTTGTTTGGTGTTGTAATATCTTTAGTCCCAAAACATATATTTTTTTAGGAAATTTGTAGGACTGGAGCATGTTAAAGCAGTTTCCATTTTTTTAATTTACTGTACAGTTTTTATTGTTTTACCTGCATGATGCAGCAAGGAAAGCTGCAGTGCTGATGGGAGGGATGGCAGGATATTCATGATCATAGTGCTGGATACCTTTAAACCACTCCAGGTACACAATGCAAAACATGGCCAGAGACAAGCAGATTCCAAGGAGCACCAGACCCACATTAAACCACCAACTGGAAAAACAGGTTAAAAGGAGGAATAATCATTTAGGACCAGAAGGGAATCTGTAAAGGCTTAATGAAGCTATTCAAATACAACAGACGGCCTCGTTCACAATACCCTAAACAGTTTCCCAGTGGTATCAGATAGCAGTTGTTTTACTGGTATTGTATACCAAGGAAACAACTCAAGAAAAAAACAAAAAAATATATGTGATTCTTTCTGTATGCTGCCACCTTTCTTTCTAAAATAAAGGCTTTCTGGGAACAAAGCTTAATGTGTGTAGAGGTTATTTATAGAAAATAACAAATTGGGTGTCTCCTTACTGTATGATGACAATATGTCACAGTGAAATATTGATATGCTCAGATGAAACAGTGGCAGCTACCTAGGTCACGTGATTTACTTGAATGTTTATAATATAGATGACAGTTAAGGAGTCAAAGAGATTTTAGAAAAATGTATCTTCAAATCTTAAATACCTTTTTATATCATCATTTTCCATGATGTTGTGAATGAAATCCACATAGTAGGTAACACCTATTGATGCCAGGATCCAGAAAACAGAGTGTCTGTTGATGCGAGGAAGTGGTTTGGAATCTTTTTCCTCCTGACCTGAAAGGTAATGGAAAAAAACACAACTATGACTTGATTCTTAGAGGAGGATTTGCAATCTGTGTGTCTCCCTTATAACAAACGGATTTGTACAACCTTAATTCTCAACAATTCGGTTTCACTACAGTCTCAACAGTGTTTAACCAGATGTTAAGACATGGAGCAAAACGGTGGTACGGTACAACTGAAGCACAGAGGATAATTCAAACTAAGCTAGTACTGAAGGGGTTACAATATGGTATATCGTTTACTTGCACATATGAGTTTCTTGCTTTACCAGAATTAGCTAATTGCCCAGTTTTCAGGTTTGAGGAACTTCTGAAGACATATGTTCTTTGGGGTAATCCGATTTCTTAGAGAGCTATTAATCTCAATAATTTACTGGTTGATTAAACGTATCGCAGCCTGTTGTTGGCTGCTGAAGTGCTTTGCATGTTGCTCCAGTCTGTGTAGATTCCACAATGAACTCCATGCCCGAGTCAAATAGTTGGCCTCCATCTTTAATCAAGGTTGTGACTAGTGATCCATCTTGAATACAGGACACACTATAGCAAGTCAGCTTGCCAGAAGGAGCTGTAACGGTATGTAAACTGGAATATAAGCTGCCATTATTATAAAAAGGGGGACCACTCCACAAATGTTGGGTCTGCTGCTTGTATTACAGTTATCCGTTTACAGTGTAAAAGAGATGACCCTTGGATTGGGGACAGTGGGAGTAGACATTCCCTGTATTATGTTACTGAGCTGATACAGCGTTTGCACACAGTCAAAACAATCAAGAATTGCTGGACTTCTGCCACTGAGGACCTCAAAGTTGGAAACTTGTCCTTTTTACAAGCTGCCCACCCCCGACCTAAATTGCAGTAGTAACCAGCATATTTCTCTAACCATTTATTTAAAAATTTTACGGATTTAACCTTTTTTTTAATAATAATGTTTGCTCTGCTAATTTGCCACTAAGCTATGCTACTAGCATTTAGGGATGTCAGTGCTTTAAGCCAGAAGTATGTAACGTTATCTGTGTCAGTAACGTTAACGTTACATCCCCTTGTTATCGTTAGCTCAGTACGAAAACTCACTAATGTCACTAACGTTAGCCACCATGATGTTTCAGAAGCTTACTCTTTCCATCATTGTCAGTCGAGGTTGTTGCTTGCATAAGAAACTCCGCATCTTTCTTAAATCTATTCCGCAGAGTTGCCAGTTCACTGTCGTTAAGCATTGTATAGTTACTGTCCTTTACATGCATAAACTCGCAGAACTAAACTGGTGATTACAGGACACTTCCTGATAGATACGGAGTCGCCTTTTAGTGACGCACTCGATAGCGACATTTGTAGTTGCTGTTTACCACATATACCTGAATTTAACTAAACGTAGCAAGAGAACAACATTAAGGTTTTTTGAAATATATTAGAAATTTGAAATGAAATAAGCTCACAGTTTTATTAACAAATTAAAAGCCAGTATTTAATTAAATGTTTTTAGCTTTATGCATTATACAAACATGTATTTTTAATTTGTTTTACTTTTTAAATTTTACTTTAATGTCATCTGTTTTTAAATATATATCAAACAATGTTTAATTTGCTCCATTGACATGTATAGCATGGATCAAAAATGTAATAAAAAGTATGTCCCCCAATTAAACTATGGAAGCACATCATGTAATCATTAGGCTACATTTATAGTTAATTTAAATTTAGTTACAGTGAATTACATCAAAGCTGTGCTTAGTGGAAAATATTGGTTTATCATCATCTCTGCTCTACCAATAAAATCCATGTCTAATGCAATCATCTCACATACCGTACTAGAGGGTTTTTAAAAAGGTTTGACATTAAAGTTCATGTAAGTTTGTTTTGAATACAGCTTCCTAAAAAACATATTGATACAAATAATCTCAAACAAACTGGACTACTGCCTGTCTGTTAAATGTTGTGAGTTTTTTTGTTTTTTTGTTTTTTAGCACATAGTCCAGTGGAAAAAATATAACATTGCTGATGCCTTTGTGGTATCATAAAACAAAGCAATGACAAGATGTGCATGAATAGTGTGAAACAGGTCTCTCTTGAAAATGGGACCTTGTGTCTCAATGAGTAAGTAGTGTAAGGAAATGATAAAAAAATAAAATAAAAGCAAATATTTTATTTATTGCTACCAGCCCTTGTGTACGGTCGTGTGCAAAGGTTAGTATCCCTTTATTATGAAATGCCGTGGCGTAAAAAGAGTAAAACAAATTTTTTCAACAACACAATATTTAATGCACAATTAGCTACAAACATTTCCTCGTTAGTAACTAATAAATTTGTAATTAACAAATTAACTTATTTATCATTTTTAATGAACCCCTTGGCAATATAGGGGGATGCTAAACCTAGTACATTAACAATATACATTTATTATTAGAAGTAACAAGAATGGTCTGTCAGAAGTTGCAACTGACCACATCATTACTTCATTTGGTAAATTTTTAACTAATGCACTCTAATATAGCCCTGTTATAATTTTACTATAATAAAGGTTGTAACGCTGTTGTGTTTTTGTCAAACTGTTTGCATTTTATCTTTTGGTCATATTTGATGGAGTTGCACAGTATTACAGATACTAGGAAAAACTTTTCTATTTTTTAATAACTCTTGCAATTAATAATGTGATACAAATAAAAAAAACATTCAGAACATTTTGGGCATTGTGTAAAGTTCTCCTTATTTAAAAAATAAAAATGACTGAAGGATTTGTAAATCATCTGAAACAGAGTTGTGATTGTAAATACTGGAACACTAAGTGAACATATGTGAACAAATGAACAAAAGTTCAAGCTGATAAATTTGATTTAAGGATTTCATCATATTCAATAGATAAAATAATGAAAAGATTTAGAGAATTGTGAATGCACATCATATCTGTATTTTGCAAATCTGTAAATTCACCATAGCTCCAAAACCTGTTGATCATCTCATGTCATATGGATGACAGATCAGTGGCAACTAATAGCAGTTGGTCTCTTCAGTTGCTCAATACTTACAGACTGTTTTAAAAAGCACTTTAAAAAACAATCAAATCTATATGTTTCAACATTTGATGTTGTCTTTGTACTATATAGTATATTACAATCAAAAGTTTACAATTTCATTCTCTTTTTATTTGCGTTTTACACAACATCCCAATTTTCATGGAAACGGGGTTTGTACAGGGGCCATGGTAAATCCGTCCTTCCTTTAAGTTTTTACTTGTATGGGGAGCTTGAGACTTTCGCACGTCTAAAAGCAAAAAAAGGGGACAGGTTCCTCAGTTACTTTATGGGCATTTCTTGTTCCTGTGCAGATGCAGCAGATAAGGGTGTTACCTCATACTCTGAGATGCCACCCTTGGTAGTCTGGTGCTTACTCTGGGGATTAGTAAAAGGAGAAATACCTGCTCATGTTTACCTCCACTCTATAATAGCACAAGTAACATTCAGTACAATAGGTGTACTCACTGCTGTACAATGCTTTCTGTGTAATGACAACATAAAGCTGAGACAGTAACATTTGTAGGACAAACGTTCCATATGCTACAGTACAGTGAATATTTATAAACATTGTAGCTATGAAACAATTAAAAGAATCATAAAGGGAGCAATTGTACTCATGTCATACCGACTGTAACAGAAAAATACACGTTACATATTGCATACAGTTAGATATTGCATTAACCAATTTTTTTCTAAGAAAATAAAACATGCCCATAATTCATAAGTAATAAAAGACTTGTTCAGGGTGTTAAGTATTGCTAAACTTTTGATTGACCTAACTGTGTAACTGGCCAAGGGGCACCCTGACTGACCCCTGGTCATGCAGGCAAATTCATTAATCCACCCACAATAATACCCCAAGTAGTGAAGCTGAATGTCAGTTACACAGCAAGGTCAATCAAAAGTTTAGCACTACTTAACACCCTTAGTGTACTGAAACCAGCAAGTCTTTATTACTTTTTATTTCTAAGAAAATGTGTTATTTTCCCTTTCAGATATAGTCTCCCTTCATAATTTATAGTTAGCCCTTGTTCTAAAATCTAAGGCTGCCATTATGACCAAAGTAAAAGGCCACAAGGTTCATCCTGTAATATCTAATGACAGAAATGAAATATTGACCTAGCAAACCAGATTTGTCTTGCAACAGTGCACAGGCTTAGTTTGTGATTATTTACTGGGGTAGGCTGGATTATTAAAACAAATGGATTAAGCAATACTGACTCCTAACTGAGAAGTAGAAATAGCCATTTTAATACTAGCAAACTTGAGTAATAGCTTGACTAATACCCCAAGTATGCAATATTCAGTTACAGGTAAGCAGTGTGATGAATAAGCATCAGTGTTAAACCTACTGGGATTAGCAGAGCTTCATAAAGCTGATTTCCCCGTGTGTGTACAGGGTAAAGAGGCTGCTCATTCTAGCGGCAGAAAATCAGACATTAAAACTTCACCTGAGGCTGACACCAAGCATCTTGCTTCTATGGAGCTTCTGTGTCCCTGGCCAAGTGAACCCCGTTCGGGGTGCCGAGGAATGTGCATTAACTTCGTCCCGTGTGAGAGTCAAATTCACCTCAGGTGCACCTCTCCCCTTCCCCTTCCCCCTACCTCAACATCTAATCCCACAGATAAAATGCCATTTCCCAGCCTTACTGTGGGCTTGGAATGTGGAACAGAGCAGCCATGTAATTGTCATTTTATAAATTATACAACACTGACATGGTCCACGATCATTTGTAAAACTCTGCTGACCAGGCTTTCTGCAATAAGGAACAAGACTCAGAACTCTTTAATAAAGTTATTTAATCTTTGGGACCATGGCATTGACTAAAAAAAAAAACATATAAGTGACGATGGCAGAGAACAGTGACTTTTGAATTTTAAAATTCTATGAACATACATTTCTTCTCAGAGGTACGAGATAAACTCTACTTTACAAGCTTAACTCTTTCTTTCAAAACTCTAAACTTTGGATTGTGGTTGATCTTCTTGGTGAAAAGTGCTAGCACCTCCTCCTCAGTTTTAAAATTTCCATTACCAGTAAAACTGTAGTAGGCTGCCAAAACCTGTGAGAGACAAACACAGTATTAACATCACATTTTCAAAAAATATGGACTGCACTGTATGTACTTATCTGCACACACTGATCATAATACCGTATTTCTCACCTTCTTCCTGAGTTTCTTCAAAGGCAGTTCCTGGTCAGGTGACTCTCTCAGTACTGCCTTGATATTTCCTTTCCAGTTGAATTTGCCTATAGGTTGATCAGACACATTAGCTCCCAGAATATTCACAGTGGTTCATTTTCTTACTGTTACCAAAAGCAACAATACTGACTCCTTGTGGTTTTGCCAATTATCACTATAATGAATCTACTAAATGCCATAATTTACTATTAACTATGTTACCTTTGGAAACATCTTGATCCTCAGTCTCCTCTGACATGTGTAAAGCATCCTCTGATGTCTCATCAACTGAAATGGTAGATAAAGGACTTTTATAGTAAAGCAAACACTTAAACAAATACATCTACAGTTTCCAGCAAAAAAAAAAAGGGGGTAGAAAGGGAAAAACAATTGGTCCCAATTAAAAAGAGCATACTTGGCAACATATGACTATTACTGTACAATGTACATAAGTGGACATTAGCATTTCAATCTCAAAATCATGTTATTAATTATTTACCTGCGTGTACTGATGCAAATGTCACTATTCCTTATTGTGTCAGAAAGGCATGAAAATTGTAACTACAGGTTATTAAATCCTAATAGTAGTGCCATGACTGTAAGACACCACTGGCTGCCTGAAAAAGTCACACACTTTACACATTCAGAAAAATGTCTCACTTGCCCTTTGTTTTCTTGCTGGAACTCTCGTTTCCAGCACTGTGCCCATTCGGTTCTTCATTTCCATCCTCCTCACAACCAAACTTTCTCTTTCTGTCCTTCTTTTTCTTTTTGCCTTCCTGGGCCACCTCTGGCTCTTGTATGACGTTTTTTTCAGCAGATTTCGTGGCTTTCCCATTGTTCTGCCGACGGGCCTCTTTACGCTCCTGTTTGTTTAGCTTCCTCTTCTTCTCGACTTCTGGTTGACCATTCTGCTTTTCATTTCCATTGGTATTCACTCTGACTTCAGGTGCTGTGCTTTTATCTTCTTTAGTCTGCTGGGGAGGTGCTAGAGCCTGTCAGATTGTGTTGAATAATGAAAGTCAGTTTAGATACTGAAAACATGGGAATGCTTTTTCTTTCCTTAACAAAACTATTAAAACATACTGTTAATCCATCCTTCTATGGCCTAATTTGAATGACTTATTTAACATATTAGCCCTATATGAGCCTAGGCACAGTAATTTTACTTATTTGCATGTTGTGCCGAATTTAACCTCTCTACCACAATCTGCATTCACGGTGCAGGAGTGCACACAGCTAATGCTAAAATCCTGCTGTCTGCAGTGTCTTTAGACCAGCGCTTCATCAGGAAGCTGTCCCAGCAGGTAACACATAGGAGATGAGTAGACTCAGATACTTGCTAATTAGATTCCTGACCACTGTGTGTATGTTCTGTATGGTTGATTTGCATTGAGTCCTTCCTTTATGCATTTATGCAAAATCAGCTGCTAAGCTGAGTGGTTAAAAGACAGCCATAACCGGTCCATAGCTGTCCAACTGGCCATTGCCTTGTCAAATCTGGTATGACCCACTCGAGTGTAGATCTGTTCTGCTCTGTATGTTTCTTTGTCTTGCTGATTAAACTCACCATAACCGAGACTGTGAGCTGCCTTTTGCATCCTAAACTTACCTTACAGTTTTTGCCACGACACCAGCAATTAAAAAAAGCCTTCAATTAATCCAAAATGCTGCAGCAAGAGTGCTGACTGGAATTGGCAAGAGAGATCATATTTCTCCTTCATTAGATTTCCTCAATTGGCTTCCCATAAAATCTAGAATAGAATTCAAAACTCTCTGCCTTACATGCAAAGCTCCATCATATTTAAAAGGTCTCGTACTGTATTGCCCGATTAGACCACTTCAATCCCAGAATACAGGCCTACTTGTGGTTCCCAGAGTTTCCAAAAGCCTCTCTTCTTTGGAACCAGCTTCGAATCCAGATTCGGGGAGCAGACACCCTCTCTATTTTTCTCCTCTCTATTTTTAAGACTAGGTTTAAAACCTTCCTTTTTGATAAAGCCTACAGTTAATACTGCTCAGTCAACCTGAACTAGCTCCTACTTAAGATGCTATAGGTTTAGAGTGTTGGGGGACTCCTGAAAGTGCAATGAGCTCCTCTCCTCTTTCTCTCGATACATTTATTTTTCACCACTGCATGCTATTAATTTCGTGTCTTCTCTCTCCCGTTGTTGTGCTTCTCCCCCTCTGTCTCCCTCTCTCTGTCCCTTTCTACAGGTCTCCTTGGCTTTGGAGCTGTGCGTTTTCCAGTGTGCAGCTACTCGTCCTATCAACATGTATAATGTTTTGTTGTTGCTTTTTGTTGCTCTTATCTTTTCTCTCTCCACTTTCCAATCACCCCAAAGGGTCAAGGTAGATGACCGCCAACCCTGAGCCTAATTCTGCTGGAGGTTTCTTCTGTAAAAGAGAGTTTTTCCTCTCAAATGTTGCCTAGGGCTTGTTCAAGGGGGATTTGTTGGGCTTCCTCTACATATACAAATACTGTATAGCAAATACTGCTGTAGGCTGTTACTGTCACTATGTGATGTGTAGTTTAGAAAATATAAACAAACAACTTCATTTATAGTGTAAGTGATGTGTTATGTTTGTAATTATGTTAAGTTTGTAATTATGTTTGATTGCTGAAATGGTTACATGTCTGCACTATGTCAACAGAATAATGTACACAGGAAAACAGTTAAACAACAAGTATAACCTTTAAGCAGAAGAACTTACATTTTCAGCTGCAGTGAGGATGTCCCACACCTGATCATGAAGACTGGTGTTGGCTATTTTAATACTGTTTTTCATCCAGTTCTGAGGAAAAGTCAGAAAATGAAAATTGGTGTTTTGTGTATGCAAGTCCCTATTCCCTCTACAAACAAAATGTTTCTAGTGAAACACTGCTGAGGGTCAGATACTCTGAGCATTAAAATATAAAAGAATTAAGACATGTAGTTTAAGTACACACCAACCTGAAACTTGGCCTTTTTTCTTGGGACATTATCATATGTACTGACTTGTTTGAGCACATCCTTCAGCTTTGCACTGACTCCCGGTTTGTTCATGGCTTCGTGGATTCTCTTTAGTAATGAAACATGAACTTAGCTAGAAACATACAGTGGCAGGACATTAACAGAGATTCACTTCATTTTAATGTATATTACCTGGATCCACTGCTGCTGTTTCACATCTCCTTTGTTCGCCTTTGCCTCGTAGCCTTTGCCTCCGTACTTCTGATCTTCACTAATACACTTAATATGGTTCTTGTAGTCATCGCCCCTGTTAACCATGCACAAAAAACCAATGCACACATGTAGGTATCTAGCACATAGTGGTCATGCATTGCTAACTACCTTTAACTAGCTAGAGCAAATAGAAAGCAGAAAGTTAACTCCGGATCGTGAACCTACCAGAAGTCTTTACCACAGTCAATGCAGGACAGGATCTGGCAGCCTCGGCACATGGCCACATGTTTATCAACCTGAGCCTTTTTCAGAGATTCGCCGCACGCATTGCAAGTGAAGAAAACCATTTTGAGCGACTCTTCGTCTGAAACTCACGTCTCAAATCGTGTAAAAATTAAAACAGACAAGAGTTCGATCCTCGTGCGAAAGCAGGATCAGCCTGTTGACAGTACTGATAGGAGCTAACGTTAATGTTAGCTAAAGAAACGTGGTCAACGTTATCAAAGCTAGAAATATTGAGATAAACCGATGGCTACAAGTAGTAGGGGTATATTTAACTGGCTAGATGTTTTGGAGCCACAATGCTAACTTTGGATTGTTTTAAATTTGCATATGAACGCAACAAACACCCGCAACGTCCCATTCGTTTAAACTTTTCAAAACACACGTGACCATATCGTTACCCGGTAGCTACATTGTTAGGCGTTCGTGTGGAAATACAACCGAGTAAGAGTTCCTAGCTTAAGGTGGCCGCATATTGTTTTATACATGAAAGGTTTTGTATGACGACTTCAAACATGTCAGCTGCATCATGTTGTCAGTTTAAATTATACTATGTAATTATACAACAATTAATTACACCACCACACACTATGTTCCTTTTATCTGTGCCATGTCTGAACAGCTCGCAATACGAGCTGTACCAGGATGTGATGTAACGTTATTACGCTCGAAAAGTGACCCATCACTCAAAGAAAATATGGAGGCTTTTATGTGGGTTTGGATTTATATTTATGGCTACCAATGCGGAATTAAAACTAGGTAGCATTAAAAAGTTTAGTCTCGGTTGAAAATGTCAGTCTTAATGCTGTTACATTAATCCTAAATAATTAGAGCTATAGTTTACTTAGCATAGCTATGTTGTTAGCTTGTTCGCCAATTTTTGCATGGTTGGTCTCGCTTCCTAAACGCACTGGATTCTGCGTGGTTGTTGAATTATTTTGCGTTATAGGAATATCGTCGTTTAATAGAGTTTCCAAACACGCGTACATCCTTTTCATCATGGTTGCGTTTCAAAGATTAGCTCAACAAAGGAATAATAACTAACTCTTGAATAAGTTTCTTTGACATGTGTCCTCTTGGCTAGCTTTCTCATGGACAAGTCTTTCAGCAGCTGAGTGACCATGGACGCCCTGTCCAGCCATAGCTCCTATCTGTTACAGCAGCTCCAGGAGCAGAGGATTCAGGGACTGCTATGTGACTGTATGCTTGTGGTCAAAGGTGTCTGCTTCAAAGCACATAAAAATGTGCTTGCTGCTTTCAGCTCCTATTTCAGGTGCTTTTACATATTTCATGCAGCGATTAATAATTCGATTTGTGTCATATTTCCATTCCTTGCACTTTGTCCAATAATGATTCTCTGCTATTTTGATAGAATATAAAGTAAATATCTGTCATTGCTATTTGCAGGTCATTGTTCCAAAATTGTCCTAGTCAGAAGAATGAGGTGTTCAACTTGGTTATCCAGGATGTCAGTGGCATTGGCCAAATATTGGACTACATGTACACCTCCCATCTTGATATCAACCAAGATAATGTGCAAGCACTACTGGACATTGCTCAGTGTCTGCAGGTTCCAAATGTGCAAAGCATGTGTAATGCTTTCCTCAAACCTTGTCCTCCCCCAGTGGAAATCCCTCCATTTTCTCTCCCAGGCATGCTGAGCACAGAGCCCGACTGCCTGTTGGGGTGCAATCTTCCTCATGATGTTGACCTTCCCTGTCCCTCTGATGCCCAGAGGCCTGGGTTCAGCAGTGATGTGGACCAGACCAAAAGGCTGTCTGTTTCTTTGCCCAATAGCAGTTCCAACTGTGACACAGCTAGCAGCACCCAGGGACCTGTAGAAAAACAACTGGTTCATGGCTACAAGCTCCGTAACTTTTACAGCAAGCAGTACTTCAAACAAAGTGCAATTCAGACTAATATGGCCTCCAATCAAGGCCCGGGCCCTTTGGTAGTGACAGAGGAGCAACAGTGTCAGCTCGTTGCCCAGGGAAGCAGCCACACATCTGTATGCTCAGGAAACACAGTTCAGCCTAACCCTCCATTGACGTCTGTGGCAACAGAAAAGAACCCTGTCTCATCTTTAACTCCGTCAGAAAATGTAAACTCTCCCAACACTGACCCAGCAGATTCCATGCTTAACAAGCCAGTGCGCCCAAAGAAGACTGTGTACCTAAAAAAGTACAACTACCTGCGGTCTCAGAAAGCTTTGGAAGAGATGTGTGCTGAATCAGTAAGTGAACCCATTCTCAACTGTCCCAAAGAGAGTCATCAACAAGAACCTGTCATCCAGGCTAAAGCTTCCGAAGCTCCCGTTGAGGCTCTTGCTGCAAGCACTGCGGAGGTTTCTGAGACCGCAACAGATGCACAACTCCCTAGTCCTGCACCTGTGAACCAGGAGGAGCAAAACCTAAAGAGTGTTCCTGAGCCACAGCAGCAGTCAGGACACAAGCAGTATTGTTGTGAGGTGTGTGGAAAGATCTTCAAACACCCAAGCAACCTAGAGCTGCACAAGCGATCGCATACAGGTATTTATAGTTTATAAGTACCTTATGCACAACAACACATTTCAGCTAACCCAGTCGTTTTGTAGTATTCGTTAAGGACTTAAAATCTACATTTATTGTTGCAGGTGAGAAACCCTTTCACTGTAATGTTTGTGGGAGGAATTTTTCACAGGTATGGGCTTGTGTGTTACATTTAATTTAACATGATTCTTAGGTGGTCTTATTCTATTTTTATATTAGTGTAACAAATTTGGTTTACAGGCTGGAAATTTGCAGACTCATTTGAGGAGACATTCTGGAGAGAAACCATACATCTGTGAGTTATGCGGTAAAGGGTAAAGTATTGTTTTTCCTATTATTTACATTATCCTGTGCCCTCTTAAATCTGAATTAAAGCCTCAGCAAAACAATTTTAACATTACATTTTAAATTATTAAACTTCCAGTATATTATAGTTCCTACAATGGCCTGTTGATAAAATATTTACCTTTTCTTTTTTAGCTTTACCGCTTCAGGGGATGTTCAGCGTCATAAAGTGGTCCACACGGGAGAGAAGCCACATCTATGCGATATATGTGGTCGAGGTATGTGACAGCTCTCAATACAAGACATTGTCTTTATTGTACAGCTGATAACAATCTTCGTGTAATTGCAACGTTCTAATCAAATATTGTGGAAGCTTCTAGAGCCACAAACTGTTACACACATGTACATGTGTTTTGTTCAGGATTTAACAACCTAAGCAATCTGAGGGAACATAAGAGGACTCATGTCACAGACAAGACATTTATCTGTGACCAGTGTGGAAAATCCTTCAACACACACAGGAAGCTTCTGAAGCACAAGGCCCGCCACACTGGAGAAAAACCCCACAGTTGTGCCACGTGTGGTAAGAATCCTTATTTCATGTCTGCATGCCTGACAACATAGATAGCCACCATCATATATACACACACATGCCAAAGTGAGTTTTTGTCCAGTTAAAAATCAGTATAATTTGCTATTATTAAGTGCAGGACATGTGATGTCTCCATCATTAAAGTCAGTCATGTTATGATGTTATGTTAGTCTCTTAAAAAGATGTCTTGGCACCACCTGATTTTGAATGGCATATGTTTAACCTGCTAAAATAATTAAACGCCATAACTGCTTAAGAGTATGATATGAACTAGCATTATATTACTCTACAACCTAGTTCTGTAAATTATGTATTTGCTTCCATATGGAGTGAAGTTTTAGACTCAGTGTGTCTTTTAAATCCATGCAGGGAAATGTTTTAACGGCTCGGGGGATCTGCAGCGTCATATACGGTCACACACTGGTGACAAACCATACATCTGTAATGCATGTGGAAAGAGCTTCACTCGCTGTGCCATGTTGAGGAGACACAGCAGCATGCACTGCAAGGGGGCCCCAGCTGACATCTCAGTCACCGACAACTCTGAGCAAACACGTAGCACAGATGGAGCCTCTGCCTCTTTCCCTAAACTTGTCAGCCACAGTAAGGCTGCCTCTACCAGTGAGCAAGACATCTCCCCAATGATGCCTCACACAGGGTTAGCTAAACCCTCGACACCATCAGAGCCAGCACCACATATAGAGACTCCTTCTACTAGCATGCACCTCAGTACAGCTTCCACTCCCACCTCCCTTCCAGAGCTGCGCTCCCTGGTTCCCCATCATCTCCTCTCCTCAAACCACCCAGAGAGAAGTGCAGCCCTGACTGCTCCAGACCACATAAAGCTGGTCAAACCCACCCTGTCTCAGGAAGCTGTGTATGGTCCCTATCTGGAGAATGGCAGTATTTCAGTGGAGCTGAGCAGGGGTGTGGTGGGGAGGCCTTATGTGCCTCCCACAGAAAATCCCTGCACTTCCCTACCAGGGTCTAATAGGACCAACAGTGGCTCCTACAGGCCTGGTGAGGGGCAGTTAATCTCCAGTGTAACTCTGTGGGGCTTGGCAATGAAAACTCTGCAAAGTGACAATGATATTGAGCCGTAAAATCTTTTATTTTCTTCAAGGAAGCACAACATAGCCAGTTCAGAAGGGGTGCACTTTACATCAATGTTGAGTTTGTTTTCACCTGGCTCATGCTTGGTTAAAAGTGATTTTTTTTCATTATATTTAAAATGATAGCTCTTGTGAAGACATAAAAGATAAAATATTTTTTAAAAAATGCTTTGTCTTAAGAGTTTTATTTTTAATATTAATACTCTGCTTCCAAAATATTTTAAGTTAGAAAACAATAAATCTACTCTTAACCTAGAGAAATGAAAATGCTACCGCAGTCCTCTGAAAACTTTCAAGGGTGTTCTTTCTGTGGGCACACCCCAGTCAGTGATGTCACAAGTGTTTAGCCTTTGGCAGCTGATGGAGGGTCCCTGCTGTGACATTACTAATTAGAGTGTGATGTCAAATGCATCATGTTTGAATAATACAATCCATAAAATAACAGTGTAGCAGCTGTTTTTTTGTCCTCTTTGAGTAAGTGTACTTTTGCCCTTGGAACCACATGTGCACTACTGATAACAATAGTGTGGACATTCAGTTTGTACATACTGCACTGCACCTTAAAATATAAAAATAGAGACCTATTTTGAACCATCAGTGTCAAATCATGTACAGCATTATGTTTTATCAAAATATAAATAATGTGCATACTATTTAAAGTTTGGAATTTCTTTGAGTTCATAATGTTCAGTGTATTTTCAGTGCCTCAGGTATTTGTATACTGATGCAACCCTACCCAATTTCTGCCGGGCTTGGGACCGGCGCTGCGCGGCTTCAGTGCCCAGGGACACTTTGATGTGGTTGGGAAGAGTGGGGCGCAAACCTCCGAGCCTATGGTCAGAAGGCAACCACATCCTGATGCTTTTTAATGACTATAATATAACCATGTTAAGGCCATTACTGATCAATTGCTGTTATGTTGTTAAATGGCCTACAGAGGGAGCTGGAAACCAAATGCTGAACATGACTGAACATGCAAAGAAATTTTAGCTGTAAGCTTCAGATACTGTAATGCCACAGGTTTTTAATTAGTAGGTGTTTTTTCATATTAGGTCATAAAAAAAAAAATACAAAAACTACCAATGATGAAAACAAAAAAAATGGACATGCACTGTACATAGCAGCATGTTGTGTAATGCTTGTCCAATATGACAAAGTGCATATAACCATTGCTCAAGGAATCAAATGAGTTTTTATGGTGAGTGTAATTCATATTCACCACATCCAGTTAACATTTTACAACTTCACCTCAACACGAGAGACTGTCAACAATACGCAGAGTAGAGAGCATTCACTACAAGATAGGCAGCTAATAATTGTCCATCACTTTCATAACACACAGCCATTGTTATCCAGCTCCTGCAGAATTTGTTGCTTAGTGACATGTCTGTTGTGATTCTCCTTTGGCCTTTTACATCAATCCACCTGCCAGTGATGGACAAGATTGGGTTCCCTGATTAGAAAGAGTATCTGACCCAGATGGCCTATGTCCTGAAAAGGGTGACAATGTAGTTGTGTGCCAAAAATGTGTCAACAAAGTAGGAATGTATTGATATTCCAGCATTTTGTATTTACTCTCACTTTTTCTTTTTGCAGACAGCTATGAACATTTCAAACCACATATACACATATACACATATACAAGCCCCGCACTTTAAAGGACATACCACAGTGTGCGATAGTGTAATAACTCTCTTTGCTTTCAATATATTTTTCTAGTAAGAATCTTACTTAAGTAACATTTTAAATGTTAAACTCCTCTACCAACGTTGAAGCATACTTTTCATTTTATATATAAAAACACAAAAATTATGCAGTCTTTATTTATGGAGATGATTGTGTGCTCTTTATAATGGTAAGAGAGACATATAATTAAACCTTTTTCATACAATAAAAGTGACAACTAGCATGACCGCAGCAGATTAAAAATAAGTAAGGAATTTCTAAAGCATAGTAAATTTATTTGGAATTCTGAATTGAATCTTCCCCTAATTTGCTTCTCATTCACTCCTCTTTCCTTTTGCTCGCTTTCTCTCCCCATCATGCTAAAGTTAATCCTGATTATGTACGCTGTCTAACTGGTGCAGAATGAGACCAAGGCTAATGCCATTTTACCCAGAAACATTTCCGAAGCTCATCTATTGTTTCAGTATCTAATCGTGTCTATTCACTTTGTATTGTCACAGGCATGTGAGGATAGGTTTAATTAACAAGTGAGTGTCAAGTACTGTATATGAATTCATCCAAATCCGACTGTAACATTTAACTGCGGAAGCACAATCAGGTTTGCCTGAAGTTTAGTTTAATACTTCATATCTTTGCTGTTTTCACATAAATGTTCTTGTTTCTTGTTTTTATTATTTATTATACCCACATAAAGCATCCCTTTAACTCTTTACTCGACATTACTGTTTGAATTCACGTTTTTAAACACTACCTCTTCTGCAGCTGAGTATTCATTATTATCATTACATGCTCTGGCAGCAGTTCCAGCTGAGCGGTAATTGCTGTACGGTTTCAGTGTGTTGCATTGTTGGATGAGATGGATAAGTGGCTGACCTAGTCTCTGCTATAATAGCTTTGTGTGTTGCAATATGAAAGTGGTCTAAGCAGAGGAGAAGAAAAGCCATTGTTCCTACTGTTGCTCTGCTGGCTCTCTGCTGTTTCTTATTGCGTTTGCATTTAAGTCAGACATCACCTGCTTAGCTCTGTTCAGATCTCCCAATACATTGCATTGGAAATTTGAAGTGATCATCAGACTCACCTGTACTTATGTGTCTTAACACACTGCTGTGTGATGCAGCTAAAATGTTTGCATATATCACATAAATGTCAGGGAACATGCATTCACAGCCATACCCCACATCTGTCCCTGCTTTTTTTATACAGCTCTACTGGCTCTTGTGCTCTGTGCCTTTCTTATCCACAATCACACATGAACACACGCTGGCCTTTAGCTACTGTACCCAGGTGTGGTTCTCTCTGGATCTTTAGTACACATCAGTTTCTTGTAATGCATGTGGACACCTGTCAGTGTGTGTGACAGGATATTTTTCTTTTCACCCCTTCAGCAAGTAAATGAGGTTGCTTCAACATGTACACGTACAGTACACTCAGGACAGTGGGGAGCACATAAATGATTTTGCAGCCTAATGCCAGTTGTTGTTGTTTTATTTATATTCCAAATATAATAGTTACACAGTATGGGAAAGTTGAGAGATGATTGGCTATGAATCCCTTCAGATGTTTTTTCTGTAATTATAGATTCTTTCCCAGCATGATTAAATAGGTGGCACCAGCTCTGTAGGAGAACGTGCTTATGTGCTAAGTGAAAAAGTTGAATCATGATGATTAGTTTAAAGGAATAGTTTGGTATTTGGGAATTACAATTTTTTCCTTCTTGCAGAGTGTTAAATGAGAAATGCTTATTTTGAACATTTAAGCTATAGAAGTATGTGGTAGTATGAGATGGCAACTTATCTTTAATGGAAGCTTTAGAGGCAAATGTAGGCAATTGACTGCTTTTCCAGTCTTTCCAGTCCAGGTTAAACTAATGAACAGCTTACAGAACTCTCATATTTTTTGTAACTGGTAACCCCCCCTAAAAAAAAATGTCTTTTTTTTATTTATCAGACTTACTGCTGTTGCCTCAAGGATCATATATTACCAACTGCGAACCAGAGGCTCCTATTGGAAAATGATGTTGGTGCAGTAAATTTAAAGAAAATTAACCACCAATGTTCTTTGGTTCATCATCTGAAATAAAATCTAACTTAAAAGATGAAGTACACATACAGGGCTCCCCTCTTCTTGTTCAGCTCCTTTTGATTGCCTGTGTTGAAAAGATTATCCAGTCAAGTCCTATGATTTTTCTAATCGCATGGACAGAGGCCTTCAGGCAAAGAGTGTGTATCTGTATAAATGTGTGTGAATGTGTGTTCAACAAGAGGGAAAGGGGCAAAGAGACAGTGGAGGAAGAAAATAAAAAAATCTGAAGTAATGTTATAAAATTAACCTAAATATGATTTGAAAGAAAAGAATCCCACGTGTGTGTGTGTGAATGTGTGAATGCACAAATGAAGCCCTGGTTCTTATTTGGTTGTCAAAGATTACATAATATCAGTCTCCACACTGTGCATCATGTTTCCAATTGGAAAACAATGCCATGGGACGTTACTGTGATGGCTGTTATTCAGCAAGAAAACGCTTGGGAATAATCACCAAATTGTAAAACCACATTTTTGTTTCCTTTTCAGACATTTGGATCGAGCTGGATGGAACTTTGGGTTGAGCATAGCATAGTTTACTTAATCATGACCCCCTCAAAAAAACAGGAATGCGCATAAAGTTAAAATAACAAACCCGCTCCTTCCAATGGCAAAAATTATAGGCGTCACTCCTTTTTGCTCAAGCCAATCTCTTCCTGTCTCCATGGCAAATTCAATCCCTCAAAAAAATAAATTAATTAATTCATAAATTTAAAAAAAGCCACTCGGCTTTTTCCGGACAGGAGATTCGGAGCCGAGAGCCCCTGACTGCTGCACGGCGCGCGACAGACACATCAATCGGGTCTTGGCTTGTGGTTGGAGATTGTTTACATCCAACTAAACAAGTACGAAAGAAAGTGTTCTTCAGCTGAAATGGACGCCGCCAATCAGGTGAGTAAATTAACCATGAGAAAGACAACTGCGACCCAGCGATGTGACTAATGATGTGTTGCATTGACCAGCATGTTTTAATTGGTGTTAGAAATGAGACGCTTTCATCCTCCCTCTGTGTCCTTACGCAGCTTGCATCTGGAGGGACATTCCAAGTGCTAAAATTACCTCTGGGATTTATCCGAGTTTTGGAATGGGTGAGTTGAAACTGTGGTGTTTTTGTGCTTGCAATAACTTAACTGTGTTTGTAAACGCAATTTGGATTTGTGGGATGTAGTGAATGTCTAGCCTCAGGTTTTGAATACTCTATCTATTCCTGGGTTAATACATTCCCGCATCTCTCTGGTGGAACTGCAAGTTTAACACATCGGTTGCGTTTTTTTCCCCACTTCGTGATGTCTGGACATGATTCTTCCACACGGTGAGGTGCCTTGCCCACAATAAGCTCGGCTATGATCTGTTCCACCGTGACCAAAAGGCTCAAGTTTATGTAAGAATTTACGGCTGGTAACTACACGCCAGGAGAAACCGCTGTGTAGTGGTTTCAATTGTGCGTATTTTGGCCGTGTGGCGCAAACCCTGTGCGTTTGGCAACAGACCACAAAAATGTCCCCCTTTTTACCCTAAGTGAAATGATATAACAGGAATCAACAATAAGGACGGGGTGTTCTAGTTCTGACTGAATCAAAGCTTTACTACCTTTTTCCGTCTGGGTGCGTTTGTGAAGTCGAGTGTTTATTGTACAGTGCTGAAAAGCCTAGAGGCAAAAGAGAGATAACTGATTTTCTTTGATGTGAGTTTAGAGAAATTACTGTAGCCATGAGGGTATTGTGCACAGATAGGATGTGTGCATCTGTGTGTGTGAGCTTGTCTTCCCCACTTTTATAAAAGCCATCAAATGTGCTGAGAATCCTCAAGCAGCAGTAATGAGAACATATTTTCTGTTACTTTTATTTATTTTTTCAAAATTTCTTTTTCAACGCACAAAGGAAGGGGACCTTGCTTTAACTTATTTCGATGAATTAAAGCAGATGTCTATCAGTGAGGTGAGATTGTGCATGGGACCAGATTCACTGTGATATTTGTGGGCCCGAGCCAGAGAACAAGCAGATGATCCAAAGCACCATCTGTATGATAAAGAGAACATGCTGTCATAGCTCCCTCTGTGTCTCCTTGTTGCTTTACGTGTGTGTGTGTGTGTGAGATAGAGGGCAGCATGTGTGATTGTGCGAGCATGACTGCACACAATCTTGTGACATCTGGTGAGGTATTGATCCAATGATCACCTGTTAGTGGCTGCTTAGTAATCATGCAGTCTTATGCAAGCTCCAATAAATGTTACCCCCCCCCCCCCCAAAAAAAGAAGAGACACACACACACAGACTTACCATAAGGTCAGGCTACCTCCATGCTTCATGACACTGTTATGAAAGTGACCTTTTCCTTGCTGTGCCTTGTTTTTCTCCCTCATTCACATTCTTAAAGAAGGAGACTTTTCCAACATATCTGCTGGCTTGTGGGCACATGCAAATGCAAAGAATTCAAATTTTGACCACAGTGTTCCGATCTATGTAGCTTGACATCCTGCTCAAACACAATGCCTCTCAAACAGCTGTGTCAGAAACTCACATCATTACCTGAATAAAGTTACATGACAAAAATAACAAGGCTATTGCAGCTGCCATTATAGCCACTGGCTCAGTTATCATGACGAAAGGTTTATAGGTATGTATGCATTATGTGTATCTTTATATCCATATGCATATCACTATATATGTGTGTGTGTGTGTGTGTGTGGTTGTGTACAGCTAAAACCTTGGACTCATGCAGCCCTACAAAGTACTTTGCATTGAGGGGATCTTTATTATGTAAATATTTATATTCTTCATTTACCAAGGGACATTTGAAAAATGCTTTGCGCCAGTTGGGAGGCACACATTTACATATGCCAGTTTTATTTTTTGACAATGGCAACTATTTGTTAAAGTCTGTAACAACAAAAACACCAACATCAGCTGTATTTGTATCAATCATGCTTCATTTTCTAAAGGCCTGGAGTGAATTTCCTCCAACATCATGGTACCAGCAGAAAACACATGTCTGTCAGTTTAAAGTGTTTATATGTCCCATTTTGTTCATGCAGCAGCTGATGTTGATTTTGGTGAAGATAATGAACCCTTGATTGTATGTCTGATTGGTCATGTGGACAAATAGAAGGTTTTTTACTTTCACTTTAACTTAGTTAAACTTAGTCAGAATACTTGCGGCAGACAAATGGGTTTATCCATCATTGGTTGGTACATGGTCTGCACTGGGATAAAGCATAAACAAGGACGTCTGCAGGAAATTTTAGATGATGCTTTTCCAACTCTGTGCGCGTGTGTGCATGCAGTCTCTTGGCCTGTTTGGCACACTGTCAGTGGCTGGCATATTCCGCTCTAAACAGCTGTAAGGTCCCCTCCTCTCCACCATGGGCCAACTCATGCAGAAGCGTTCCTTTGAGATGTGCCCAAACCCTTCACTGCATGTGTGTGAGCATGTGGGAGTCTCTTCGTGTGTGTGTTTGCAAGAGAGATGGAAGGAGAAAATTGCACAGCTGATTGAACACATGATGCAAATGATATAAATGCATTTTGGTATTTGCTGAAGGATTGTCACGGCTGTTGTGTCATCGCACACAGTGCAGTTTTACAAGTACTATATAACTCAGTGGCTTCCTGTACTGTAGCAAAGCTCAGGCTGGTGAGTCACAAAGAATGAGTCCATCATGACTCTAATTTATGAGTAAGGGTCTTTCTCTCATCCAAAACCCAGGGCTGACCCACTGTCCTATGATGTCATCCTTAGTACCTTACTGTACACCACTTTAGTTTGTGTGTGTGTGTTAATGTGCTTTCTCCAATCCGCTGTCTATGTCAAAGATGTTGTGAGTGAAGCAGATCACTCTGTTACATCATTTCGTGTCTTAAAATGAAGTGTGTTCAAACTGAGTTACTTCAACGGAGTGGAGACTCCTCTCTATAACAATGTAACTGCATTAAATACAGATAACACCAGTTCGACTTTGAGGTCCTTAGCCTCATGGTTCAGTACGTTGTGCTTTGCCTGGTTTGTGGATTGCTGGTTAGAGAAATCATACCAAACCAATAAATATATAAATATAACAGAATAATAGACAATAAACATGTAATTGTTGCAGCCCCTGTAACATGTGTTCTATTCACAGTTTTTTATATTTAACATTTTGCACTTACATAAGCTAAAACAAAACATTGGTTTCCTGGCATTTATATATGTTGTCTGAAAATAAAGAAGAATATTCAGATATTCTGCATTACTGTCCAAAACTGTCCAAATCCTTGGCAAATGCCCTGTTAGTCAAAGCTGCCATGCATATGCACTGTAAAAGTAAATATGTGATACTATTATTAGAAACATTAGAAAGGCTGAAATCTAAATATTTGTATGATTCATTTGTATTGCAGAAAAATAGAGAATATGTATATGCAAATACACCAAAGCCTCAGATTCAACACAACATAGATTAAACAGATTTTGAATTTAGTGAATTGGCATAATAAGGTTCATTAAAATCATTCTCAGCCACTTTCTCTCTCTCTCTCTCTTTAAGTTTTATTTTTTGACCAATGTTGGTAATGTTTTGTAGTGTAGGTTTTAATAGAATTGCTGCACAATGTTGAATAAGGGGGGCACACACACACACACGCCAAAAGAAAAAACGTGAAGGGAGGGAGATGGAGAAAAATTGTCAGCAGCTGTTGACAGATATCGCAAGAGACTTGCCAGGTCAAAGTTTTCAGCTCTGAAATCACTCAGTTCATGTAGACAAGGCGACAAGAGGCTGGGGAAAAAATGACAAGTATTTTAAATGCTTCAATAGATTGTAATTCATAACTCAATGTTATAAAGCCCGGCTGGGTTAGGCAGGTGAACTGATTTTCAGATATGTAAATAAGAATAAGAGCTATTTTACCTCTCGATCAGATATTGTTTAAAAAAACGGAAATCGTCGTAAAATTATAGTAAAATGCAAAATAGCATGTTATAACAGCCATGACAAAAATGCTCTGTAGGCACTGATCTGTCATCCCTAATATCTGTGACTCACTATACTGTAATCTATCAAAGACTGACAATTTTGTGTCTGATATTGTTAAAAGATTGATGTTGGATGTTTTCTTCTAACTCAACAAAACATTTATAAAAAGAATTTGACCTTTTTTGGTCAACATATGGTTTGGAATTTAAAATGTTCAAGTCTGCTGAGTTTCAGTACAGTATCGGTACAATTAATCTCTTTTTGGGTATTTTGTCTAAAATGCTTTTCAGATTTTTGTGAAAAGTCCCAGATAATTGTGGGATATGTGAGTTTGTGTCTTCCTGTAACTTTCCATAATTTTCATGTGAAACGTGCAACACTGTAAACATCATTTGTGTCTTTTTCTTTTTTTTTACAGATGGCATGTTATGTGATCCTGTTGTTATTGTGTGTATCCCACCCCTCAGGCCATTTTCAGACAGACTTTAGCTCACCAGCATCATCTGGCAAAGTGAAATACATTCACCTGTGCATAACAAGGGGATTACGTTGTAATGTGAACTGAGCATTTCTACGGTTTCGCTGACTAAGAAGAAGTTCGTAACTTTTCTGTGTTCAAATATTGTATTGTTATGTAGGATGGTAAGCCACTGGATAGTGTTTTGATGTCTGAGAAACACAAACACAGCTCTGTTTCTGAAAATGGTCTTCCTGGATTGTATTCCATGTCAAAGTGGTACCTAAAACTATTGACAAATTTAGTTTAGTTTCATAAAGAATGCTGTTAAACCTTTTAAACACATCTGTCTCTTGTGTGTTTTCAGTGTTACTCCTCATCTTTTCACATTAAATATTAAACGAAATGTTACAATATAGGGAAAAAAAGGTAATTATTAGGTAAAGTTTGAGGAGCTGCTTATCCTCAAAGGTGTAAAACTCATCCCGGCCCACATGTGTGGAGGTTTAAGCCAGTGGGTCATTTCTGTTTATCCACCGCACAGGACATAAGGCTTGTTTGTTGTGGTAGCTGGTGCGTTGCTTGTTACTCGGCCTTTCATGACCCATCAGGTCAGAGCTGGACCTTTGTCTCCTTGACAATTGCCCACCCTTTGTAACTCAGACAGGGAAAGGTTAGCCTTTCTTCTCATGCAGTTATGGTGTCTACTCTTGTTTATGTACAGTATGTACACATAAATCTAATGATTGTTGAATTTGTTGAACTTATGTTGAACATAATGGCATACTTGGATTCCATGTTCCAAACATGCTGAATTGCCATTTTGTTACTTTATTCATTCTAGTTTGTGACTGTGTTCCACTTATATTTTTGTTGGTAGTGGGGAGGAAGTTGCAGTAGTGATTGTAGTGACATTGATTTAAGAAATATGTTAAAATAAGAAAAAGAAGGAAAATAAGAAATAAGAGTTCTTTTCTGAAAGTTGACTTAATCCACATGACCTCGGCATTCCCATTGTTAATACAACCTGACCAATCAGGGATAATATTCTGATGCATATCAGAAACACATACCTACAGAAGACTACAGAACAATTTGCACAAAGAGTTCCCAACCTTGATGAGACAACCCTGACAAAATACAGTGAAAACTGATTGTTAAGTCATATCATATGGTAGAAATTCCGATTAAGATCTAAGATAATAGTGAGTAGTAGTACTCGTTCAAAAATACAGTCAGTGAATAGACCCTTCCTCGGTTGTTGTTTACCGAACAATATGTAGTGTGGCTCATATGGCTTGATAGGGATGACAAAAAACATCTAATATATAATATATATAATATATAATATGTTAACTATACAGTATGAAGGGTGGATGGCAGAATCAAGCCTGAAAAAACCCGTCAGTTCAGGTCAGGTCTAGACAGATATTTAGAGATCATGTTTGGGAAGGGTCAGGTCAGGCTGATGCCATATTGTGTTAAAGTGGTTTGACTACTTCAAAATAACACTACAGCAAACATATAAAAAGATGACTCAACTGACTGCTGTGTGTATTGGTCAAGACTGTATGTATGTTGGGTTTGGGTTGGGCTCAGCCACCACAGTCTGGGATTTGGGATGGGTTCAAACAGAAATATATGGCTCAATCCATACTCCAATACAGTACACTGTATGTTATTCAGCAATAACATTAAGTGTTTAATGAAAACAATAATAGCCCTAGATGTTCACAAAGTAAATATCACAGCTCAACAGATGAGGCAAATCCTTAATCAAGTCGAGGGCCAATGGTTCAAATATATCTGTAATAAGAACAGGGCAGAGAGAGACACTGTAGAGGCTTTGAGACAGCAAACAAAGTTGAAAAACAAGTAGAAATAGAAACTTAATTGTTGTCACTGAGCATATTACACATACATGTTACAATGAAAGTCTTTCTCTGCATCTAACCCATCACCCTGGGGGGACCAATGGGGAGCCACAGAGGGCGTTAGGGGAGCTAGCGCTAATTGTCATACTCAAGGACACACCTGGTGCTCCTGATTTGGGCTGGTATTTGGGCTGGGACTGAGCCACCAGGTCATAGTAGGTGGGCTGCCGTGCTTGAATATTTTTAATTGAAGCTCTAGTGTTCAAAATAATAATTTAACATTGTTAAAATCCCAGAATTTTACATTTCGGATTCACTTCTTTTACATTTCTCTGCTGTAGGGGTCATTTGTTGTAAAATAAGGAGAGAAAACCATCGAAATACGTGTTAAAAAAGAGGCACTGATTTAAGCTAAAGAGGCTTGTCAAAGAGAGACTAGTCTGGCCGTAACATAACACTAGGTAATTTTGCCCCCAGTGCAAACCTAAAAACTTGTACCTTAACCTGCACTTCTACTAGTGTGCCTTTTTAAAAGTGAGGTAAGAACATACATGCACTGAGAGAATTATCTTCTCCCTTTGCTTCTTGATACGACAATACATCTCTGGAACATATAGAAACGCAAACACACGCGCTCACACATTGGGTTTGTATTACATTTTTTCAGGTGCCTCCAGCTTAATTAGTGCAGCGACTGTACCCGCCGTGCACAGGGGCCGGGTTCCAGCTAGGTCACCTGACTAGGTAGCCATGGACGCCCCATGGGGAGAGTAGCGGCACCAAGAAAGGACGGTGTTACAAAAATAAATGGAGATTTTTCTGCCTGCTTGTGGTCAGTCAAGCTTACAGAGGGGAAGATGCAAAGAGAAAAATGAATGTGGGCAGAGAGAGAGAGGAAGATGAATCTGAGCGTTGCAGGACACAAAGCGCTCCCCATGCATACAGGGATTAGCCACTGTTAAATGAGCTACTGATTTTGTACTGAAGCAAAGATTAAACAGCTTTCACATGAAGGCTTGTGGTTGTCAACTCTGTGTTCTGTAATCTTCTGTAGCTAGGATGATATCCCTGATCACATTGTACCAAAGTTCAATTAAAATGTGAATCTGTCTGCTAGTACCACTGTGTTTGTGTTTCTAATGTGCATATGTGTCTTTTTTGCACTTAACTAGCTGGCCTAAAAATGCTTATGTTTGCACACTGGCAGACTGCAGCATTGAGAGCAAGTGTGCGTGTGTGTGCGTGTGCATGTGTGTCTGTGTGGGGACTGTGGCTAATGCTTCTGCCTGACCGGAGAGTAATTTTTATTCCACAGTCACATACATACACACTGCATGCTCACATCTAGGTCCTAAACCACTGAGACGAACACATTCATAGACACACATAAAGCCATGCACACGCAAACATCAACACAGAAATATATGGAAACACACTAGCATGACTATAGATGACAAACACAAACTGACCGGAAATTGGGTGTTTTGCTACAAATTGTGATTCCACGTTTACAGCATTTGTTTAGTCCATTACAGGCCTAGGCTATAAACACCAAAATGTATTTTAGGTTCTTACCAGTGCATTGTCTAACCTCTTACAGATCTGCCCGGTTTTGTATTATTTTCAGTTTTTTCAGCTATATTTTAAAAATTGGGACCATGAAGACTATTTTAGCAAACTTATAGAGATTAGGACAATGCAATGTTCATCATAAACCATAGTAAAGTTTTACATAGATTATTTTAAACATTAGTCTCTGAGTTTGATCAAAACTAAAACACAGAATCTATCCCCCTGAAATGTCTTTTTAGCTAAAGAAGTGTTTACCAGCATTATGATAAAAACATGGCTGCCCATAAAATTCTGTGATGATAATAACTTTACTGAGGGGGCTCTCTACATTCACCTCAGCCAAAACCTAACTTACATGGGCTGAGACGAAGTGCTCAGCATATGTGGGAAAACCTGAAGCCTTCGAGGTGTCAATTTATGTGGTGGGGTTGTGTGATTTTAAAAGGGGTTTCATTTTAGCTTATAGCGGCGGATAAGCCATTTCAAAGAGATATGCCCCCCTTTTTCAATCTCTATCTCCCTCTTTTCATTTGTCTCTTTCTTTCTGTCTTCATTTAGAGTGTCCTAGATATTTTTCCCTCTCAGTCAGGCGGGAACAGGGGCTAAAGATCTGGGGTGTTTTTCGCTCCTGAAGCAGCCACTTGACACCACCATGATTCCTATCGGCATGAATAGAGCAGGTGGACGGTGCGTGTGTGTATGTGTGAGTGAAGCATCTGTGAGGAGGTTTGCAAAAAATGTCAAGAGCATCTCATCAGTGAATGAACCTTTTAGCTTGTCTGCCACTTAACGTGATCCTTAACTTTCCACTTGGTGATATCTCGGTTACTTCCTCTGCTGCTCTTTTCACATCCTCTTGGTTAAGCAGGTCCTCTGTTTTCTCTTGTTGTCCCACCTTTCATTTTATATACAGTCTTTTCCACATTCATTTGCTTAGGTGTACTCATTAGACTTGTGGCTTAAGATCAAAAGATGATCATCAGAGGAAAGTTCAGAATGTTTCAAACAACATAGAAAATAGCAATCAGGTATAAGAACAGTTGTTTCTTGTTAGCCAGGTGTGTCTTGGTGTCAAACCAATAACACAATTTGGAATGTCCTGAAAAAGAAAGAAACCACTGGTGTACTGAGCAACATACACCGATAAGGCATAATATTATGAACATCTGTGCAATTTAAATCAATCCAATGCAGCACCTTTTAAAACAGGTTTGTTCTTTTCTAATTTTTTAATTGCTGGTGGTCAAGTCTAAAGCCAGTGGATCAGTTTTGTAATCCTCAGCCAGCCCCCATCTTTTACAACGCATGCTCATGTCCTCATTTGAGCCTCCGACTCTGTTTAAGCTATATGTAAGTCTCCTCCCACAGAATGGTTTTATGTTTTGTCATTGTTGTTTGAGATACAATTATTACATCAGTTTGAAAGCAAATAAGAAATGACATGATAGTACACTTCAATGCCATGTAGCTCAGTACAGAAAAAGACTAACGGACATCTTTCAGAGCTTTGTTTGCACTGCAGACATTTTCTATTCCATACCCTTGCTTTACTCTCTTCCTCTCCCTGAATCCCCCTCTCTATTTTACTTTCCCTCTCTCTCTTCCTCTCTATCTCTTGTTCCCCAAGGAGCCCAGCTGGGAGAGGCAGATAAACACACGGGGGCACAGGGCTTAGTACCCACCCTCTTTCCACAATGCCACGCTCCCCTGTTCAAAGGCCCAGGCCAGAAATGAGAGGGACTAGATTCGAGCTGAAAATCACAGGGAGAGGAAGCAGCTGCTGGAGAGACAGAGAGAGTTAATATAGACCTAAATAAAGAGAGAAAGAGATTTTTATCTGGGGGGGGTGTGATAATAAGTATTTATACTGGCCACTTGTCTTCTTCTTATTTTTATATTTTCTTGTTGTTGTTGTTAAGATAAACACATGCAACAGTATTTATAAGACCTGTGGGCTCCATATGATTTTTCTGGGCATGTTTGTGAACACATAAACATATTTGTATTTTTGTTTGAGGGTCTGTTGAGCTTCAAAAGCATCCATAGCTAAAGAGAGTGAAAATTTTCACTTGAGGAATTCCCTGCAGAGATGTGCACCTTGACAGTCAGGTAAGAAACAGTGTGAGGGCTGATATTGTACTAAACAAGTAAAAATCTATAAACACTTTATAACAGCATTAGTCTTTGATCTGTTTGATTTGTATTGTAAGTTAAACCAATGACCCAGAATGCAGAATTGATAAGTTATCTGTTGTATCATCACATTCTCTATGGTGAGCATTGAATGTGTCTCTATATTGGTTTTGTTGGACACAGCAGGCTCATTTATTGGTCATGTAGAAATTTTGCACCCTCACATTCATGGCATACATTTAGCAACTGTTTCTTCATTTAATACATATTTAGATTGTGTGTGAAATAAGCACACCCTTAATCAACAGACACATTAAGTACATGCTCACACACATTTCCAGGATGAGCTCTATTGTCCAATTAAATGATCCAAGAGCGCCCCCCGGAGGCTGAAAAATTCCAAACTACAGACATGTGTCCTCCCCAGCTGTTGGCAAGCTGCGCGTCCAGCTGCCTGTAATATGAGAGAGTGGAGGCTCATGGTAACCAGGCGTCAGGTCTGATTATGGTGATCATAGTTGTGAGAACTCTTCAGGCTATTTGAGCTTTATATGGAAAACTGGGCAGAGAGAGAGAGAGAGAGCATAGTTTAAGTCAGAGGGTGGATATTTGTGTGTCTGAAGGATGTATGTGTTTGCTGTATTTGAATGTTTGTTGCTTATAACTAGAGGCATGTTTATGATTATGATCCTGACTATTGTACCCAGTTAGTTTTAACTCATTTGACACCAAAACTTTCTGACCAGCTTGTCTAATGTACCTAATTCATTTGTGGTTCATATAAATGTAACACTAGATGTAACACAAAACATTAGCTCTAACCAAAATCATTAATGGCATAGGAATCATTATTAGAATGAGAATAAAATGAATAAAATCGCCTTTTCTAGAAGACATTTGTAAGGGTCCCACAACTTCACATTGTTAAGGTAAAAAATGGTTTTATTGATTTCCTCAAGCCTAGAATTGCCTAAAATTTCACATCTTTCATAATAAAGTCAAGAAATAGGTGCTAGGTGTCTATCTCCTGTTTATCAAATTAGGAAAGCAAAGCAAAACTTTATAATAATGGGTATTTGGGTCACAGCATAGTTGAATATTAAATACAGTTAGTGTACGGACAATACTTTAAGTGGAGGAATTGAGAGTGTGCTTGTATACATTTACCATAAATCACATTTTCTCAATTGTAATGTTTAGAGAACAGTGTTATGGAACCCTCAACATATGATGACATTTCCTGCTACTAAGAATTACTTACTTGTTTAAAAAATGCAAATAAAGTACCTAACCACTCCAAGTAATTGTACTTTGTCTGACAAAATCCATTATACAAGACTGAGTTTCTGTTTCGTTCACATTTCCATTAGCCATGATTCGATAACCATGCCCACACCTACAACCATGGCAAATAGACTAGTTACTCTGGAAAATAAATGATCCAACTACAACCCCTTTCACACATCTAATATCAGCCCCAGGACAGTGTAAAAGGAGTTTTACTGCTAAGACACTGAATGAACGTGAAATATATTTTTCCTGGTGGAAGTGCAAAACAAATTAACCTACTCTGCTACCTCAGCAAATGCAAGCAGGGGTGTGCTCCAACGGCAGGTCAAATACTTGCTTGCAAGAATTTCTGCCCGATGAGGCACTGTTAAGTGCATTGCTGCCTCCCACTGGTGTAGTAACATAATTGATTTCTTTGTTGCTACTTGATTGTAACTAGTTGAGGTTATATACAGTCATACAAAAAGTAATTTGCTTTATTAAACATGCAGTTACCTCTGGCGTTATAAAAACTAGTAAGAACTTCAGAACATATTGTTGATAACAAATAAAAATAACTAAAGTTAACTCTGAGGTCAGCCCTTTGACTTCATAGTATACAAAAGAAAACAGTCACTAGTTCTCTAAATATGTATGTGTATTGTCACTTCAAGGGTCGCCATTGGACACTGAAGTGGACATTTTTTTTGTTTGTTTACGGCAGATGCCCTTCCTGCCACAGCCTTCCATTTTGTCCTGGCTCCGAACCGGCAGTAATGTTGACCTTGTTGGTGGGACGGGCCCCTTATCATTTATGCCCATTTCACATTTTGATGTTTAGCAACCACATTCAAAAGTGTAGAAGTATGTGAGTAGGAATGGTAATGACGTATGTAGTGTGTAGTAGTGTGTTTGTAACCTTATGTCTTTTATGCTCGGGGTGGATGGGTTGTGTTTCATATAGTGTGCTTCCTACAGCATATAGCTGATGGTTCTGTTCTCACACTAGTCAGGTTTGTATGTTGTATTAACAAATTGTTAATGCAGCTTCAGTGGTTCAACTTCTGGTTCCTCCTGGCTGCACATAGCAACCCTAAGTTGCCCTTAGTATCTGCTTCTTACCATGGATAAAAGCGTCTGCTACATGAGTAATTGTAATTTTTTTTTAAATTTCTTTTATTTTTGCAGCTCTTTGCCATTTTTGCTTTTGCGACATGTGGGGGCTACTCTGGACAACTGCGGGTTAGTGTTGACTGCATGGAGAAGGCTAGCAGCAACCTCAGCATTGGCATTGACTTTGCTTATCCTTTCAGGTAAGTAGTCCTCACCTTAGCCCAACTACATGATTGTGTTGCTCTGTCTACACATGTGTCCCTGTTTCCCAGTCTGTTGACAGTTCAGGATCTTTAAGTCGAATGTCATGCAAAAAGTATGAACCTGTGTTTACTCTAATACAATATTACAATGTATTGTGATGACAGCCACCGTGTTATGACTGTTCTCAGAGTTTTCTGTTGGTGTGTTCAATGTCTCCTTTCACCAATACTACAAAATGAATCAGAACCCACCAAGCTGCAACCACACCAATAATGGGTTTGGTGCCAACTTCCCAAATGGCACATAGAATAGAGTGTGTAGAGCGTTTTCTAAACACATAATCATTAATGGAAACTGAATAGGGTTACTAAAGTTTACTGCTTATTATAGGTAAAACTCGAAAGAGTATCACTCAATGTTCAAGTGTACAATCTCTGCTTACATTCAGTACAATGACAATTTAGTATTTCCTGTCTTACCAATTCCTTACAGATATTGTACTCAGAAAATGTCACAGAGTCACACATTAATGCTGCAACACAAAGAATGCAAATCTTGGATTTTACTCCTCCAGTTATAATCCGTAATGGTGGGTTGGCTAAGCTGAGTGTTTACTGCAGACTGATTTAAGAGAAGAGATAAAAAATTAAGACTGCACTTGCATGAAGAGTTCAAATAGGGTTTTTAATATCTCAAATTCTCAAGGTTTTCTGAACTCGACACTAAATTCTTACTTTCCACTGAGGAAAGATTCTGATGTATCATCACTCATACCATGGTCTACTTGTGCAATAATATCCTTTCATAATTGTTCTAAAGACTCTGATTGACTATTGAGTAGGACTTGACCTCTGAACCTCTCTGTGTGTATCAGGTTGCAGCAGGTGTCCTTTGAAGCGCCCATTTGCGAGGGCATGAGGAGGGAGCATGTGTTCCTCATTGGAGACTATTCATCCTCTGCAGAGTTCTTTGTCACCATTGCTGTCTTTGCCTTTCTCTACTCCCTTATGGCCACCATCATCTACATCTTCTTTCAGAACAAGTACCGTGAAAACAACAGAGGTCCGCTGATTGTGAGTACAGTAAGAGTACCTTTCAATTATATTATTTTTTGTTGTATCTAAATCATGAAAAGGAGTAAAATGCCAGATCAGCCGTGCCATCAGCCGCTATCTATATCTGTATATCTGTTTGTCTCTTCTCTCCTACTTGCCATCAGGACTTTGTTGTGACCGTAGTGTTCTCCTTCATGTGGCTGGTCAGTTCCTCTGCATGGGCAAAGGCTTTGTCTGATGTGAAATTGGCTACTGATCCAGATGAGGTGCAGCTTCTCATCTCTGCCTGCAAGGTTCAGACCAACAAGTGTGGTTCTGTGCATGGGCCTCGCTGGTCCGGACTTAACACCTCAGTGGTAAGTTTCACAGAATGTCAATCAATCAAACAAACAATCATCTGTTGGAATTTTGGTTTAAAAACACTGGGAGCATAGGGAAGACTCAAGTGCTGAAAGGAGCTGAAGTGATAAAGGGTCTGGATGTTTCAGTTTAAGTGTGAGCACTAAATTAATTGTCTTTGCTGCAATTAAACAGGGGTTGGAAACTGTATGAGGTAACATGAAAGTGTGAAAAAGTACAGCTAAAGCATATGCACAGAAACCAGTTGGAGTAAAGTATGTATGAACAGACAGTTGAAGAGATAAGGACATGAGGCCTGGCAGGAGTTGAAATGCTGATGTTGAAGCTGAAAGTATATTGAAGTAGTTGAAAGAATTAATGCAAAGGTATAAATATAACAATATGAATGTGAATGGCTGATTCCAATTTCTGTTACTAGATGTCTGCTCAAATTGAATATTGTTATTTGTTTCTTTCTTTCTCTTTAGGTTTTTGGCTTTCTCAACTTTGTTCTCTGGGCTGGAAACATTTGGTTTGTCTTTAAGGAGACCGGTTGGCACAAGGGAGCTTCAAGATTTGCAAGTGGGGCAACTGAGAAACAGGGGGGCACCTTTACACAGCAGCCCTACAACCAGGCTAGCTTTGACCAATCAGGGAACTACAACACCGAAGGAAACTTTGGCCAGCCATCTGAGTACAGCCAGGTGGGAGGGCCCACCTCCTACTCCAATCAAATGTAGCTGAGCCTTTTCGTTTTACAAGTGGCACTGCTGTATGTTAAACCAGGGCAATCAGGGGCGATAGGAGGGAAAGTCTGCACAATTTGTTATCAATACATCTGTGCAGAAGACAAAAAAGATGACCATAGAAAAAGGTTTCAAATGCATTCATTGTAGATACAAATATTGTTGGGTATTGTACAAAATGAATTGATATAGTCTTTTACTCCTTGTTGTATTTTCTGTAGTTTAAAACACATTAGTGAGCGTTCTTTTTTTCTGTGCTTGGTAATTGGCAATCGCTGTTTTGACCGGATACCTTTTTCAAACTGGTTTGCTTTATTGTATGTTTGTATAATCTAAGTGCAAGTTCTGAAGTTCATGGTGTTGTAACACACATGAAGTGTGTTAATATGCTCTCTGTAAAATGACTGAAAAACATGCATTCTAGTTTTAAAACTTTACAAAGTTCACACCGCCCTGACTTACTTTCGAACCTTTATTTTGATCAGTATTATTACTACAAAACAGGAAGTATGTTTTGATAATGGGTATTCCTAATTAAAATTCAGATTCAGGATAATGCTCGGTTTTGTGTTATAATTATTATAAACACATTCCAGTATCAGTCTCACATTATTTTTGATTATGTCAGAAAATAAAAAACTATACAACTAAAGCAATGACTGTATACTACGAAAATATGCTATACAGGGATAATACAAAAAAAGTATAATATGCAACCACTGCAGCATGTTTCTTTCCAGGGTTTTCAGTTCACATTTTAATTTTATTTAAATAATGTAAAGAGGGAGGTTGTGTTGTTGTTTACAAGTGGCCACTTCTGCTACAATTTACTGTGACTGTTTTCTAAGCTATCCTCAGACTACAGGAAAAATGAAAAACATACCTCTCTAAAGCATGTTTAGAGTGTTCATTTACACTGTTAAAGCCCAGCAAAAAAGCACATCAATACCACAATGACTAGTCGATAGCGGGCTCATCCATACATAACTGATACTGAGCTTTTGTTTACTGTAAGATTGCAGTTCAGGCTTGTACAACTTTTGTAAAACTATGTGCAATTCATGTAAAGTATTATTTACAAGATAATATTTAGTTGCTGTTTGTTTCCATTAAGATGACTTGTGTAACCCTGTTTCTTAACCTCCTAAGCATGTCATTTGTATCAGTTAAATAAAGAGGATTGAACATCCATGTATGTAAAATAAGCATCCATGATAAATGTTTGCGAGTCCATATTCTGAGTTTGGGTGATACAGTATGTGGGCTAATAAAAATGCACACATTTCTCCAAAAATGATCATCATTGTTTTTTATTTCTTTGTCCAAATCGTCTTTGGCTGGTTGACCTTTGACCTTCGACCTGTTGCCCAAGTACAGTGATGTTCCATGATCTATGAAAAACCTACAGATAGAATGTAAAATGCATAGTGACAGGTTGGGGTGTCTGCACTTTCTGTTGGTCATCAGAAACAGAATCAGAAGCATTTTGTAGACATTATATGCACAGGTCTATTAGCTAATGCATGTGATTTTTTTGTTTTTTCAAACCATACAATAATATGTTTACCTGTCTTAGTTTGGCCAGATTAGCTTGTCTGTTTAACATGTGTTGAATGTGAATCGCCCATTTACTTTATCCTTGAAGGGAAACGTGAAACCAGGTCTCATAACAAAGCCATGGCGAAAAACAATCTCCTACTGTTCATCTGCATCTTCACCTTCGCTTTGTTCTTTATTGCCCTGAAGTGAACACGCCACATTAAGCGGCGTCCAGTGTGGCCGACAGGGGGCGATATACCTCCGTGTGAGCGCTACCGTCTTTTTTAAAAACACCACTGGAGGTAACCACATCCTGATGTGTGCTCATCATCCAAACCAACGCCAGACACAACATGGATACCCTGCTGCATCTAAATGCTTTTATTTCGGAGCGGCTAAAAGCTGTGGCTGTGGAGATTTTCGGGGCGGTGGAGAAAACGCTGCTGGAGCATCAGAGAGAGATCAGCCGATCCAAGCATGAGATAGATCACCCGCGGCCACTGGTGCTCTGGCCTCAAGTTAGATCATACAGATCAGGTCTTTAGATTATTTGTTTTCAGTTCTATGATCAACACTAACACTTGTTTAAGCGTTTAAACACAGATGAGGAAGTGAAGCTGATTGTTTTGCTGAAATCAAATTGTGATTTACTGTAAAACAGCTTATGTGTCATTAGACAGATTAACTCATAACAATGTGAATTTAGATCAATGTTGACACGGACTACACCCCTCTCTCATGTCATCCAGCAGCTCATCATCTCAGTCCTCATTCCTGTGATACGGGGGTTTCTCCTAAGCGCGGCTGTGAGGAGGACCAGGCGCCAGACATGAGCACAAAGGACCAGGTCCCGCTTCATGTTAAAGAGGAGCATCACCACAGGACTGATCAGCTGAGACCATCATGTAGGCAGCAACGTGATGCCACCACCTCTCCTCAGACTGTGAGAAGATACAGTCACAAAGGTCTGCCTTCACAGCTCTACAGAAACGCGGACCAACGAGCAGATATCAAAGCTGAGGCTGCTGGTGATGAGTATGTAATATCTCCATTAACCAGGGAGGCCAAGATCCACTGTGGAATACATGCAGAGTTATGTGAGCGTCAGCAAGAAAGCCTGCAAGGTGAGAATAGGATTGAATGATTGTGTTACTGTTAGTGTGCAGTTTAGTGTGGAGCATTTACTAACGTTTGAGATGCTGGTAATGATGTTTTCTATGATACAAAACCAAAAAGGTATAAACAATAAGACAAGAAATATTTGCACAATTTAGTATATTTTCATATATATTTCTTTGTAGACCCACTTGAGATCCCTGATGAGCAGTACCCTGAACAAGACTGGAGCCCCTTTCAGGACCTTGATCCACGTCAGATAGATGTGGCAAGGTTTCAATCGTCTAGTCCTCTGGGAGAGAGAGCGCATGAGTACAATCTCCCTCTTCAGTCAAAGAGCAGTGTGGTGAATGGAGAATCAGTTGAAGTGCAAGCACTTAAAAGACTGAGGACGACTGAAAGAAAAAGATCTAGCTCATACAGCAAAGAAAGGGACCGTAGTTCAGTGGAGGAAGATGTAAATGATATGAACAGGGACAGAAGACATGCTTGTCCCATCTGTGCAAAACGTTTTAAGGAGTCGAGCCATTTGAAAGAGCATGTGAGAATCCACACGGGGGAGAAGCCGTACCAGTGTAAGCAGTGCGGTGTGAACTTCAGGCAGAGCGGAGCTTTGACTTTGCACATGAGAATCCACACGGGGGAGCGACCGTATCAGTGCACAGACTGTGGTCGGCGTTTCAATCGCAAAGGCGACATGGAGACCCACAGGGTGACGCACACAGGGGAAAGACCCCATCCGTGCATGCTGTGTGGGAAAAGCTTCAGAAGGAAAAGCAACTTAAACACACATGTAAAAATCCACGCAGATGGCAAAAACGATCACACTGAACCAGTGTGATTGTTTAAAACTAAGACTATACGACTATATTAGTGTGTTGTGCAGAGTTTGTAAATGATTTCTCTAGGAGACAGCATAGACAAAACATTTCTAAACCTATTCCAAAGTCATATTCATGGTTAAAGTTGATAAGAAGATGAAAACTACTTCCCAGATGTTAACATAAAAATACATTGTAAGAGACGAAGTAAACATCTATTTGGCAATTACATTTTAGTAGCAGTTACCATTTTATAGTATCACACATATCCCTTATATCTGCACATTTTAAAGAAGAATGTTTTGGTAACGGACACCAGTAAAACAAATATACAGCAATTAAAGTTGCACAAACTAAAATCTCGAAGTAATGTCAAATCATATACAAAACTACAGGCCAACACTGAAACAATATGGTAATTTTTCCAGCGTGCTGTTCGGATTAATATTGACCAGCCACTTTCTGTATCTTTGCTCTGCTTCTTGATTGCATAATAATATGGTGACAAACACACAGACACACACAGTCAATTCAATTGTGACATAAAGTGTTTCTAAAGTACAAATTTCTAACAATTGATTTGGTCTGAGTTGTGTACATTTCCTGTTTCAGGTGACAACATAAAGGCAATGGGCTGCATTTGAATAGCGACTCAAACCTGGAGGCTATTTATTTATTCTTTCTTTAGCCATTTATCTTTTGAAATGCACTTGCTGTATTTCTTTGACTGGCAGTGAAACATTTAGCAGCTTAAGAGTTTGGCACAGAAATAAGATGTGTGTCTTGTAGAGACACATCTAGATCTTTTTGTTTGTTTGTTTGTTTGCCCATTGTTTGAGCGTTTCTGCGATCAGTATTCCTCCATCTTTTTCTGCCAGCCGCAGCTTGGACTACAGTGTAACTACAGTTTTTCTCATTTGCTTAGACACTTGTTTCCACTCTGAAGTCACACTTTCAAATCATTTTATTTTTTTTTACAAAATGCTTTTACACAAAACCAAAAAAAACATTAACCACATTTGATAATGAAGATCAAGTGGATGCCTGTTAAACGCGTCTCAGAAATTGAAAAAAAAACAACAACTAAAAACTGTAGAGTGAAGAGACGGACCAACGTCGCCCCCTGCTGGTCACTGAACGGTGGGTGTGACCTGTGCCGGTCCCGATCCCGGACAAGATGGGAGGGTTGCCAGGAAGTGCATCCTGCGTAAAACTCACGCTAAATCAAGGTGCGGTACGTTCCGCTGTGGTGACCCCTGAAGGTACAAGCCGAAAGCTGTTGTTCTTTGACTAAGGTCCAAATACAACCGCTTATTCTAAACAGTATTACATTTGATCCTGTTGAGAGCCTAAATGTACAAGTCTAGTCCAGATTTGTCCCACTAACAAAATGTATTCTATTAAAGAAAAATTACAAAACTTCTTCTTTTTATTATTAACTTATCTTATAATCTGGTAACCTATATCTTGCTTTGGGCTTAATCCATAACAGAACTATAAAGCAACATCACTTAATAATTTATTAACATTGCCATAAAAATCTTTTATAAAAGGTATATGCGTGTGTGTGTGTTTGTTTGTTTGTTTGGTTTTTGCAATGTTGGTTGTCAGTTCCCTAGGTTTTTCACACATTTGCTTAAAATGTGCATGCCAGTTACATATTGCCAAAGAATTTAAAGGATATTGTTAAAGTCGTTTACACAGCAATACCAGAACACATCGGTAGGAATTAAATACAGGAAAACGAAACCTACATGCAGTTTTGATTCTCACGAACCCGTCCGCATTATTTGCATCCTCGGACTGAGCGCACTGTCTTTATCAGCTGTCTTCCCATTCAGTAGCCTTTACTGCAACGTTTTTACTACTTTGAAAGTGTTATTTTCCACGAGACAAGAAGTACTAGTATAAACATGAGCACCCTGAACCAACAGTACGAGGAGAAGGTGCGTCCCTGCATCGACCTCATCGACTCTCTTCGCTCTCTGGGGGTAGAGGAGGACTTAGCGCTGCCTGCTATCGCCGTGATCGGAGACCAAAGCTCGGGGAAGAGCTCCGTGTTGGAGGCGCTGTCCGGGGTGGCTCTGCCAAGGGGGACTGGTGAGTCATGTTTGGGGCATGGTTGCAACACTACATGCTGTTATGATTGCTGCGATGAACTAACAAATTCTCATCGAGGATATGATCTATAACAAACTACCATATTTTATAAGCTGGTTATATATTTTACATTCCAAGATCTTAATTTGTAAATACTACTGATGAGTATATTGAGTTTGTAGATTAAAGAATTCATTTTAAAAGTTCATGTAGGTTATTTTAACTTTATTTGTCCCTTTAGGTTAATAAACCTGTTAGCATTAAAATATAAAGATCTAATCAAAAAATAACATTTCTCCTCAGCTATGAAACACAAACTGAAAACTGTTAAAAACATTAAATATGCAAACGCATGAAACCACAGGAAGGAAAATGAGAGCATTGGAATATTATGTCATCCTGTCTTTTTTACTGTACCCCAGTAGATCCAACAGGCTACATCCAGCCCTGATTCTTTCCTGTCTCAACATTAACTCTCCCATAATTTAGGCATTGTGACAAGATGCCCTCTCGAACTGAAGATGAAGAGAAACAAAGAAGGAGAAACGTGGTATGGAAAGATAAGCTACCAAAGCTATAATGAAGAAATTAAGAACCCTGCAGATGTTGAGGAAAAGATTCGAGAAGGTACTGTATCGACCATCCTTTTATTCTGCACTTTTTACAAAGATAATGCCAAAGTGCTTCACCGAGCAGATAAATATTAAGCCATTACAAGAAATAAAACACACCAAAAAAATACTCACAATGCATTCCCATTAGCTATAAAATAAGCCCAACACATTCAAATGATTGGAATTCAATTCAATTCAATTCAACTTTATTTATATAGTGCCAATTCACAACAAAGTCATCTCAAGCAATAGCAATTTGAATCTTGTTAACATGAAAATGAAAATACTATAGACAGCTAGTGTATTTGGAGAAGGGACTTAAAAGTTTGATAATGAGGTCATGAATCTTAAGTTCCTCTGCTAAGCCCTTGCAGAGTCAGGGAGCTTTGACAGCATGAGCTCTGTCACCTTTTGTCACTATGCTTGCTAAGATAGTGGATTCTTGCCAGATGACCTTTGACTAAAAGTTGGCTCATAAGGGGTGATGAGTTCAGCAATATAACTTGGGGCACGATGTGGGTGATGGGAACATAATTAATTAAATTAGTTAAGTTCCTCACTATGTTGTTATGCAAAAATTCTATGTTCTAAACTCTTTTGAAATTTTGAAGCAAGACTGCAGGGCATCTGGAGTTAGGTAGCTTGTTTCACCATTGAAAAGCTGGTGAAAAGCTCTGCTCGGGATCTTGGGCTGCAGGGTGTAGAGACCACCAGGGGGATTGTAAACATAGATGGGAGTGTTCGGGTGTGAAGCATTGCAGTAGTCAAGGCAAGTGATGATGAATGCCTGCAAGAGGTTAGCATAATTGGATAGCATATTTTGAAAGGTAGGGTTAAATCTTTTTATAGGGACAGAAGATCCTAAGCTAATGCTGATGCTGTAAAGTGTGATAGGAAAGGAAGTCCAGAACCCCTCCATCTAGGAGAGACTGAGTTAAAGAAGACTTTCTTTCATCCATGTAGAAATGTCAGAGAGACCGGCTGAAATGTGTGTTGAGAAAGTGGAATCATACAGACTAAGGACTGGAAGAGCTGGCTGGGGTCGGCAGTGTAATGGTAAAAGTACTAAGGTGGATGATAGAAACCAGGGATGTGGTATAGATGAAAAGGAGATGAAGACCAAGGAGTGAGCCCCGGGCTACTGCAGAGGAGAGGGAATGAGAGTTGGACACTTGCCACTGTCAAAACAGGTTGAAGCTTCACCACGAGGACTGGATGATGGTTTTCTGGGTCAAATGGAGCAGGAATGGATCAAGACTGGAATTTTAACAGAAAGCAGGGCCACAGCTATGGCATCCACAACCATCAAGCCATTTTTGTAGAATGGCAACTCCTAAAGCCAGACTAGTTGGCGTCAAGGAAGTTGTTCAAAGATTTATAATTTGTAGCTAGGTTGCAGAATGCATGTTTCCGGGCTCTCACACAACATGTTATATTTTTCCAGCTCAAGTTAAAATCACTGGAGACGATCAAGGGATCAGTGAGGACTCAATTAGTCTGGAGATTGCTTCTCCTGATGTTCCAGACCTGACGCTCATTGACCTGCCAGGCATCGTCAGGGTGGCTGTAAAGAATCAGCCAGTGAACATTGGTGATCAAGTAGGGTGTTATAATATTCAGTACAAAATATCTTAGATAGATTGCAATGAAATGCACTGCAAAGAAGATTCTTAATTTTGCTCATTTTCCAAGTTCTCAAACGTTAAAACTTACTGTGCCTTAATTCGGCTTTTATAAAGCACCTGTGCAGTTTAAACTTGGTGGTTACATACATGATACAGTACTGTATAATATAAATACTGGGCCCACAATGCCTACTCTTTTTTTTTGTATGATTAACAGAACAATCAAACTTGAAATAACTGTTCAGCCATCTCTTCATATTGTGCTTCTACTGTAAAATTCATTCATCCCTCCAAAAATGTTTAATAGTAAAACATCACAAAGTTGTTAGTGTGGCTGAACATTATTTGTATTGTTAATAATAAATTAGAATGGCTACAATGGGGATTTAATGGTTGTACTACTCAATGTCAAATTAATTGATACTTTCAGATAAAGAGACTGATCCAGAAGTTCATCACAAAACAAGAAACTATCTGCCTGGTGGTTGTTCCATCCAATGTGGATATAGCAACGACAGAGGCTCTGAAAATGGCGCAGGAGGTGGATCCCATTGGAGAGAGGACTTTGGGTAAAAATATATATTTTTAAAGGCTATAAGGATCCTTTAACGAAACAATTATCCTGTAGTTGTTAAAATTCATTTCCTCTCCCTTTCACTCTCTGTTTCTCTCAGGTATTTTGACCAAGCCTGATCTGGTGGACAAAGGCACAGAGGACATGGTTGTCAAAATTGTCCGTAATGAAGAGATCCTCCTGAGGAAAGGCTACATGATTGTCAAGTGCCGGGGTCAAAATGAGATAAAAAACAATGTCTCCCTTTCTGAATCAATAGAAAGAGAGAAAGCTTTCTTCAAAGAGCATTCCTATTTCCAGTAAGTTTATTATTTTTGTTATCTATAGTAATTACTAGCTGTACATTGATCAGCCACAACATTAGCACCAAACTGGACCATCATGGACAACATTAAAAACTGGCCACGATCAGCATGTAGTGCACTGCAGCTTGCTACCTATGGGGCTGTGTAGCCACAGACCAATAGCACGGACCCCTGTAAAATGACCCCTGTGGTATTAATGTTATGGCAGATTGTTGCACGTTATTAATACGGCAAAGATCACATAGCAGCTAAGTTGGGAAATCATTTTAACTATGGCCCACGACAACTATGTAGCCATAACAATTAATTGTTGTAGGACTCTCTATGATGAAGGGCAAGCCACTGTTCCCAAACTGGCAGAAAAACTCACCCTTGAGTTGGTGCATCATATCCAGGTGAAGTCTTCTTAGTGCTTCACAATATTGTCTCACTATAGATCATTTAAACCACTCCTGTTGATAATGTTTTGACCCCTGCGTGTATGTGTAGAAATCCCTGCCTCGCCTGGAAGAGCAGATAGAGAAGAACCTAGCACAGACTCAGACTCAGCTGTACAAATATGGCAATGGAGCTCCATGTGATACAAGTGAGAGGCTCGCCTTCCTCATTGATGTGAGTGTGCTGTTTACTAACTGGCTTGTTTTACACGTAGAAACTAAAAAAATTGTGTAACAAAGTGAACTAATTGCCTCTGTTTCCTTTTCTGAACCTGTTTTTTTTTTTCAAAGACTGTGGCAGCATTTACACAGGACGCTATCAGCCTCACCACAGGGGAGGAACTTAAGTGCGGCTTCAGGTCCTGTTTGTTTTTCATGCTTAGAAAAGAGTTTGGAGCATGGAAAGACACTATAGAGCGCTCTGGGGTAACATGTAAGTTCTCCACATTAACTTGGTCACTGGGCTGCCCCCAAGAGTATTCTTTTGGATATACTTGGTCATATTATAGTTACTGAAACATGATTTAGAATAATTTTAGAAACATTTTAGTGATATTGCAGAAGAGCATGCTCAGAGAAATTATCCAAATTACTATACTAAAGACTAATGACCCCCATGCGTCTCACCTGCTGCGTTAAAAATAATAAATGCTTTTCATGTTTATGACTACTGACATTTCTTTCCCAAAATGATTTTAATTGCAGTTAACTGGAATATTGAGCGAGAGGTGGCTCAATATGAACAAAGGTACCGTGGAAGAGAACTGCCGGGCTTCATCAACTACAAGACCTTTGAGGCTATAGTCCAGGAGCACATCAAAAAACTGGAAGAACCAGCTATCCTGAAACTCAAGGAAGTGGCAGGCATGTCTTATCATGATGCTAGATATATACTACATGTATAATGTACATGACGCTGTGTCTGTATGTGTGTGTAATTATATAAATATTTTAGAAACTGTGAAGAAAGAGCTGTTTAAGTTGGTACAGAGGAGCTTTGTTGGATTTCCTAACCTCATCAAAATGGCTCAGGTATATTTTTCATCTTTTATTAATGTAAATCAGTTGCTACTACTTATGGGCTATAGGTATAACTATACCATTATTTTTTACGAGGGCCTGGTGGATCATTGGTAAAGCATTGGGTTGGCCTGCAGAAGGCTGTGGGTTTGAATTCCAGCTCACCAGGTGCAGCCCCACCCACCCATCATGCAATTGTGTTGTCAGTATACATTGTTATGGGGACAAATTGTGATGATATGTCATGAATATTCCAATATACCACAGCCCTAGTTGCTAATGTGTACATATAACTAAACATACTGAATATTTAATGACAAGTTTATGTTTTAGATCAACATTGAGGCCATTCGAAAGGAGAAGGAAATTGTAGCAGACTCCATGCTGAGGACTCAGTTTAAGATGGAGCAGATTGTTTACACTCAGGACTCCACCTATAGCAAGAAGATAGGGAAGCGGAAGAGGGAAGATGACCAGGTGCTGTTATCCTCTAATAAAATCGTTATGAAAAACACTGGTGACACCAGAACCACCCTGAAAGAGATGATGATACACCTAAAATCCTATTACCAAGTAAGAGTTACTGAAATGCTGTACGTTTTTTGTGCTTCACAGCATTTAGTTGGGAAAGAATGAACGTTTTTTGATTACAAATACCTACTGTAATTTATTACTGTAATTATTTAGGATATCTCAGCGAAATAATCAATGAAAAACTAATTTACTAATATTTTATTTATAAGTCCTACCTAAAAATGCAACAATAACTATTTATTTTCTCTCTAAACTGCAGATTGTTGGTCAGCGTTTGGCTGACCAGATCCCCCTGGTGATCCGTTATCAGATGTTGCAGGAGTCCACTATCGAGCTGCGAAGGCAAATGCTGCACATGCTTCAGGACAAAGAAAAAATCGAGCCCCTGCTCCAGGAAAGCACTGAGATAAAATCTGAGCGAATCCACTACCAGAAACGCCACAAGCGCCTGTCAAAGGCACGCATCCGTCTGACCGAATTTAGTATGAATATATAAAGTTTTAATGGTTTTCTCCCACAGTCCAAAGACATTCATGTTCTAAATTACCCGCAGGTTTGAATGTTGGTGTGAATAGTTGTCTGTCTGTGTACGTCTGTCTGTGTTGGCCCTGAGACGGTCTGTGTGACCTGTCCAGGGTGTAGCCCACCCCTCACCCAATAACAGCCTAAGTAGGTTCCAGTCCCCTGTGGTGCTAAAACTGTTTTTCCCCCAGATACTTTTTCCTACACAAACATAGAACTTCAATATAGCATTAAAATAATTTTAAGTTAGAGCATAAGGTCCATTCAAATAAGTCTGTTACTCATAAATTATTTCCTGGCACGAAGGAAGGTTAGCTGTTAGATGAATAAGTCCAAAACTGTAAAATTATGTGTGTCATTTATTATAACAACCTGAACATGTACTCCTGTGTCGAAAAACGAAAATAAACAAAAAAATAATAATGTTCCAGCTATAGTGTATTGAAACATTGCCAAAAATAAAGTTGTTTTTGCCCAGTACTGGTTGAATGTTTCACTTGTGTCTGGATTCTTACAGAAAAGTTTATATTTTAGTTAAAGCATTTTTTTTTTTGCACAAAGTTAAAGTAACTGCATTACATGACAAAATATAATTCAGAGTGAAATATAGTTAGGCTAGTCATATGTCACACTTTTAGACTTGACGTATGCATTTTTTTTTAAATCAAGAGAAAAAATAAATTTCTCTCTCTCTCTCTCTCTCTCTCTCTCTCTCTCTCTCTCTCTCTCTCTCTCTCTCTCTCTCTCTCTCTCTCGAAAGGGCAAAACACCCTATAATCATCCACTATCCAAACTGTTCATCCTGAAAGCACTGTAAGGCTGCTGGAGCCAGCCATTTACCCCGGCAAGCAATTTAGACTAGCTAGGAAGCAACTCTAAGTTGGGGCTAAGAGTTACAGTCACATCTTCATTTTTGTATTATGGTTTTATTTGTAATTGCTTTTTAGTTAGTTTTTGTTGCTGCATCCACAAATGCAGGTTAAAACTCTACTAAACAATGTACAGGCAAAATATTGTACAGTATGCACGTGTGTATATTTGAACAGAGTATGTATATTTCCCTCGGTAAACCACAATGGGTTTGCAATGAAACTGCTAAGCTTTGTTTATAATAATGTGGTTGTAGTTACTTCTCTCTGGAAAATGTGGTTATGTTCCCATACGAATAACTAGTGAAGTTGTAGTAAACTAAAACTAGTTGTCCCCAGTAAGGCGCTTGAAACAACTACTCAGTTTAAATAAGGTTTATTATAAAATATAATAGATGATGCTGAACTCCAGTCTATGAGAGAGGACAGTGTATCTTGACAGTGACTTGTGGGATATGGTGTCTGAACACGAAAACAAAATTTACTACAGTCAATGGGAGGATGAGCAGAGACGAAAGAGTAAAGTATGGCCCTGGTAGAATAGACAAATCTTGAGATGCGGTAGGGTTGAGTAACTTGAAGATAGGGTAGGAAAATGGTGGGAGGAGGGATCACTGGGGAAGATGTAGTGGTCCGAATCCGTAACACAGAGGCAGGCCTGGTAGTGAGCTTGTGGAACTTAGCCGTGGTTAATCTCCAATCCTTGATAATGAAGAGAACGCCAAAATCCCATTAGTGATATAATATGCAAACTCCAAAGTCCCTTTAGTGATTCCGTGCCCTAGTGCAACAGTCTCATAGCTCTGGATTCTATAAATCTCTTACGCGACACAAACATGGTTCTTAACATTGGTATGAGAATTCTTACAGTGGATATTTACTTGGCATAATCCTTGATGCAGGTAAATTAACACATGATCGATACTAGTCTGAGTTCCCGAATTAACGTAGTAGTAGATTAAAAACTTGGTAAAAACGTAACATGCCATATGATCAAAATGTAAACATGACATAGCAAATCTTCACTTTATAATCACATGGTTAAAAGGGCTTGTGAAAAACTTGATCCGTCATGGGCAGATAACAATACTCATAATCCTGGTCATTCATTAGCTTAGCAACAGAGAGTCAAAGGGAGGGTTAGTAAAAAAAATCAAAGTAGCAGGCAAAGTCAGATAAAAAAAAACATAGCTAGCAACGATGATTTGGAAAAAGTAGACGATCTGGCAGCTTGGTGATGGGACTGAGAAGTTTCAAAAGGAGAGGGATGAGAGCAGGTGAAACTGATTACTGGTGATTAGTTAAGCAGGAAAAAGGAAGCGGGACCAGGAAGTGGCTGCAAAATAAAAGTCATGAAGGGGCAAGTAAGGTTGGGGATCCTGAAAGAAGTAAGCCATAATTACGCTGAAATAACAAAACGAATCCATCAGAGAGATAAGACAAACATTAGGACTGGGCAAATCAACGGTTTGGCACATTCTTAAAATGGGCAGAAAAAAGTGGGCAAAAAAATAAATAATACATTTCAACTTTATTTGTCTAAATATCAATGAGCCACCACTATTAGGGATATATGATTAAAAATTGTTTTAAGTCCTACACAGTCCATTCAAGATGTTCTACCAAAGCCATAAATTGGTAGTCTATTCTTTTTACTATGGTGACATTCAATGTCACCAAAGTAAAATCCCAAAGAAATGAAACCTAGGTGAGAAGGAAGAGGACGGGAGCGTCTAAGCAGTTTTAGCTGTGAGATTAAGCTTAAAAAATCTCCCTACTCATGGTGAGTTTCTCGTTTGTGATGAAACAAAACCCAAGGAAGCGAAGTCGCATACACAGCACTACCTGAACACATCGGTAGGAATTAAATACAGAAAAACGAAACCTATACGTAGTTTTGATCCGCATCCGCAACCCGTCCGCATTATTTGCATCCTTGGACTGAGCGCACTGTCTTTATCAGCTGTCTTCCCATTCAGTAGCCTTTACTGCAACGTTTTTACTACTTTGAATTTGTATTTTCCACGAGAAAATAAGTACTAGTATAAACATGAGCACCCTGAACCAACAGTACGAGGAGAAGGTGCGTCCCTGCATCGACCTCATCGACTCTCTTCGCTCTCTGGGGGTAGAGAAGGACTTAGCGCTGCCTGCTATCGCCGTGATCGGAGACCAAAGCTCGGGGAAGAGCTCCGTGTTGGAGGCGCTGTCCGGGGTGGCTCTGCCAAGGGGGACTGGTGAGTAAAAAACACTGTTTTAAACCTAATTGATAAAATCGAATTGAAACAACCTACATTAGAGCTCAACAGATTTAAATATAATGTATGAAAGATTTTCACTAGTATGTATAAGAGTTTTTCATATGTGTGAAAGGTTTCCATATAATGTGTGAATGATTTTCACATGTAAACATGAGAGAAGATTTTTTACTTGTGTATATGAGCACACTTTATTTGTGTGTAAGAGCTTTTCAGTAGTTTGTATGACAGCTTTTCAATTGTGTATGTGAAAGCATTTTACTTGTATGTGCTTTTTGAGTGCTTTTCAGTATATGATTTTAATTTCATATGTGTCTGTGAGAGGATAATTCTAAATAATGTCCTACGGGGCACCCCATCCTATGGTCTGATGCTTTTTTTAAGTTTTATTTTTTTTTTTTAATAACTACTACATGTAAAGTGAGAAGAAGAGGTGAGAAGCCAAAATGTAAAATTTCTGCATTCCAGCTCACTTTGAGTACTGTAAATATGTCAAATACGTTTTTTAAATAAGACCATAGATGGAGAAACTGACACTGTGTCTGTCTCTCTAGTGATTCGTTTTCATAAAACAATGGAAAAAGTGGTTTAATGTAAAATGTGTTAAGTGACGTAATTGTAATATCACCTGTGAAATGCATTTTTTTTTTAAAATACTGTGAGATTCCAATCTTAGATCTCAAAACCTGCATGGCTGGATTCCCAATGGTTCAACAACTTATGATACACTTCCTGCTATATAGGATTTTTATAGAATAAGGGCATGACTGTTTTATTAGTTCAAGTGTAGAATTTCAGCTTTTATACCCTGGTATCTACACCTAGAAATCTTATACATAAAATACATAAAAGTTAACCTTTGTATTACTGCATCATAAAGCCCCTCCCAATACTTTTAAAATATTTCTCTGTAGATTTGATTGGAATTTGTTCTGTTGCAAACATCATTAATTATACTATTATTTAAGATTAGTGAGCCTGAAGCCATGCGAGCAAAAGCCACAACACCTCCATCGAGCTTCACAGATGAGCTTGTATGATTTGGAGCAGATCCTTTCTTCTGCAACCTTTTGAATCTACTGTATTAAGTAAACCATTGTATACCATCAAATAAATACTGAAATTCTAAACTTTCATCAATCTTGAATTCGCTGAGGAAATAATGATATAATAGTTAAACACCATAATGTAATGATTAATTACATTATTATCATTAATTAATTAATGATTAATGGAATGATGGACTACAGAAACTGAGCAGGAACTACAAGCCTGCTTCGAATGCACTGATTGGAGTATTTTTGAAGCTGCTGCCAACGATCTGGATGAGCTCACCGAGACTGTAACTTCATATATCAGTTTCTGTGAGGATATGTGCATTCCAACAAAGACTTATTTAACATTCAACAACAACAAGCCATGGTTCACTGCAAAACTCAGCCAGCTTCGTCAGGCCAAAGAAGATGCTCGCAGAAATGGGGACAGGGTCTTGTACAAACAGGCCAAATACACACTGGAAAAGGAGATCAGAGTAGCGAAAAGGAATTCTGATAAACTTCGGAAACAGTTACCTCTAACGACTCATCCTCCGTCTGGAGAGGTGTGAAAGCCATCACCAACTACAAGACACCATCCCCCAGCTCTGTGGAGAATCAACGACTGGCAGACGATCTGAACGAGTTCTACTGCAGGTTTGAAAGATCATCATTCACACCTCCGGTAACCCCCGTCCCCCCCACACCTGAAATTCAGTTCAGTGAAGATGATGTGCGTCAGGTCTTCAGAAAGAACAAAAGAAGTAAAGCACCAGGCCCAGACGGCGTGTCATCAGCCTGTCTGAAAACCTGTTCTGAACAGCTGGCCCTCATCTTCACACGGACTCAATAGATCAATGGAGCTGTGTGAAGTCCCAGCTTGCTTTAAACGCTCCACCATTTTTCCGGCCCCAAAGAAACCCAAAATCACTGGATTTAATGACTACAGACCCGTGGATCTGACGTCTGTGGTCATGAAGTCATTTGAAAGACTGGTTTTGGCTTATCTGAAGGACATCACTGGACCCTTACTGGACCCCTTGCAGTTTGCTTACCGAGCAAACCGGTCTGTGAACGATGCGGTGAACATGGGACTGCATTATGTTCTACAGCATCTGGACAGATTAGGGACTTATGTGAGGATCCTGTTTGTGGACTTCAGCTCTGCTTTTAACACCATTATCCCATCACTCCTCCAGCTCAAACTTACTCAGCTCTCCGTGCCCTCCTCTGTCTGTCAGTGGATCACCAGCTTCCTGACAGACAGACAGCAGCTAGTGAGGCTGGGTAAACTCTCATCCAGCACTCGCACCATCAGCACCGGCGGCCCTCAGGGCTGTGTTCTCTCCCCACTGCTCTTCTCCCCTTGTACACCAACGACTGCACCTCTAAACACCCCTCTGTCAAGCTCCTGAAGTTTGCGGATGACACCACACTGATCGGCCTCATCCAGGACGGTGACGAGTCAGCTTACAGACTGGAGGTGGAACAGCTGGCCGTCGGGTGCGGCCTTAACAACCTGAAGCTCAACACGCTCAAGACAGTGGAGATGATCGTAGACTTCAGGAGAACCCCCCTTGCTCTCCCCCCACTCACCATCATGGACAGCACTGTGACTGCAGTGGAGTCATTCAGGTTCCTGGGCACCACAATCTCCCAGGACCTGAAGTGGGACATTCACATTGACTCCATTGTGAAAAAGGCCCAGCAGAGGTTGTACTTTCTTCGCCAGCTGAAGAAGTTCAACCTTCCACAGGAGCTGCTGAAACAGTTTTACTCTGCAATCATTGAATCCATCCTCTGCACTGCTATATCTGTCTGGTTCAGCTCAGCTACCCAGTCTGATCTCAGAATACTACGGAAGGTAGTCCGGACTGCTGAGCGAATCATTGGTATAGCCCTCCTCAGTCTCCAAGAACTGTACTTATCCAGAGTAAGGAAAAGGGCAAAGAAGATCACTCTGGACCCCTCACATCCAGCACACTCCCTGTTTGAACTGTTGCCTTCTGGTCGACGCTACAGAGCCCTGAGTACCAGAACGACCAGACACAGGAACAGTTTCTTCCCTCAGGCAATCACCCTCATGAACACTTGACCATCACAGAACAAATAACACTATTGCACATAATCTAATTAAAACTCATACTCATTTACTTTTCAAGTTGCACACATAACTACTGTATTCACATTTGTCAATTTTACATTTTGTTTAGCTTTTTGCATTTATCTTTATATTGTATATTATATTGTATATTATATATTATATTATTGTATTGTATTGTATTGTATTGTATTTGTTCTTGTATTGTCACTGTCATTCTGTTGCACTGTGAAGCTTTGTCATCAAAACAAATTCCTAGTATGTGTAAACATGCCTGGCAATAAAGTTCTTTCTGATTCTGATTCTGATTCTGATTCTGATTATTTCAGTGTTTATTTTGTACTTTCACCAAGTACAGTGGTCTTCTCTTATCTTTCACTCATTATTAATTTAGGCATTGTGACAAGATGCCCTCTGGAACTGAAGATGAAGAGAAAGAAAGAGGGAGAGGAGTGGTATGGAAAGATAAGCTATCAGGATCAAGAGGAAGAGATAGAAGACCCTGCAGATGTGGAGAAAAAGATTCAAGAAGGTATACAAAAGCTAAGTTTAAATACAGCTGCTGGTTTGTTTTAGGTTGTAGTTATCAGTACTGCCACCCTCTGTTATCATTATACGTCATGTCCACGTCCTTTCTTTATAGCTCAGAATGAAATGGCTGGAATCGGTGTGGGGATTAGCCATGACCTGATCAGTCTGGAGATCGCATCTCCTGATGTTCCAGACCTGACACTTATTGACTTGCCCGGCATCGCCAGGGTGGCTGTAAAGGGACAACCAGAAGACATTGGTGATCAAGTATGTTACTTAAACATGCTGTTGGCACTTTCTAAGTTACAACGAAAAGTGTTTGCAGTGGTGTATTTGAACTGTTCTTATTACCAAGGACAGGGATCAACAGAAACCAGGGTTGTGTGTTTTCCACTCCTCATTCCTTGTCATCTCAAGAATGACTTCCTGTATTATTGTTTCCACAAACCTGATGCTCAGGCCAAAAAGCCAACAAGACTAGCGGGCATAAGCTCTAAACTTTGAACTCTCTGATCCTGGTGCATAAATTCTGTTTAGCAACAAATCCAAGGAGTGGAGTGGAACTGGAGGCAGGTTATCCTAAGCAGAAACTGATCATCTCAGTACAAAACAGCAACTACACTGTCCAACCACATGTAATTACAGTATCTCTCAGCTGGAACATGATAAAAGGATTGAATCATACCTCACAAATGTTTGGAAAAGTAACATTTAGTGTTCAGAACAAAAGTGGAAGAAGTATTTGTAGTATTATAAATTGGTTGAAAATATAACTTTTTTATGAGAAAGGACTCACTTTTTATATTAAAAGGTGCAGAGTCTTATTTAAAGCATGTGGTTAAAGTGATGAATAGCTCTACAACTCGTAAGTTGATACCCAATTTGAATTGGTGCAGATAAAGAGACTGATCCAAAAGGTCATCGCAAAACAAGAAACCATCAGTCTGGTGGTTGTTCCCTCCAATGTGGATATAGCAACCACAGAGGCTTTGAAGATGGCACAAGGGGTGGATCCAGATGGAGAGAGGACTCTGGGTAAATAGATATGATTTTTGATAACCAGCTCTTGAGGACATTACTCAATTTGTAAGTGGTTCATTCTCCATCTTTCAGGAATTTTGACAAAGCCTGACCTGGTGGACAAAGGCACTGAGGAGACGGTGGTTGACATTGTGCATAATGAAGTCATCCACCTGAAGAAAGGCTACATGATCGTCAAGTGCCGGGGTCAGAAGGAGATCACAGAGAAGGTCTCTCTGTCTGAAGCAACTGAAAGAGAGAAAGATTTCTTCAAAAATCATGCTCATTTTGAGTAAGCTGCCTTTTATGGGTACTTGTAATAAATATGTGTTGTATGTATGTAAGTGTTGACAATCTTTATAGAATGTATTCAGCCGCTTTCTGCTCTTGCTGTAGAACCCTCTATAATGACGGCCATGCCACTGTTCCTAAACTAGCTGAGAAACTCACACTTGAGCTGGTGAATCATATTGAGGTAAAATCTTTATTAGTTCTTCACATTAACATTTACTGTATTAATTGTGTTTTGCCGTTGCAAAGATTTGACCTCTGCTGTTTAATTGTTTTTTGTGTTTGTTTTTTTGGTAGAAATCTCTACCTCGACTGGAAGAGCAGATAGAGGAGAAACTAGCACAGACTCGGGCTGAGCTGGAGAGATATGGCACTGGACCCCCATCTGATGCAGCTGAGAGACTTGTCTTCTTCCTTGATGTTAGTTTCCCACTTATAAAATGTTATTAATGCTGATTAACAATCAACAGTAAGAATATATGTTTATTCAACAATGAAGTGCATGTAAACAACTGTTACTTTCTGCTGTGGTCTATGTGCTTCAGAAAGTAACTGCATTCAGTCAGGATGCCATCAATCTGACTACAGGAGAGGAACTCAAGTGTGGAGACAAACTCAATGTCTTTTTTATAATCAGAAATGAGTTTGAGAAATGGAATGACCATCTGGGCCGCTCAGGAAATAAATGTGAGTGTATGATTTTGGTGTGGTCTACATCTGTCCATCAGTATTGGTTTGAAATTTACAATATTGTATGAAAATATTAATGTTTGGTTTAAAGTTAACAGGAAAATTGAGACAGAGATGCAGGAACATGAGGAGAAGTACCGTGGAAGAGAACTACCAGGCTTCATCAACTACAAGACATTTGAGGTCATAGTCAAGGATCAGATTAAACAGCTGGAAGAACCAGCTGTTAAGAGCTTAAAGGATATAGGAGGTATATGGTGGTATTTTTCTGTATTTCTTAAATCCAGATTACCATACAAGGGGTAAACTTCTCATTAGCATGGTTAAAGGTGACTTCACCAATTTTCAAATTGCTCTTTAGGGCTTTAGTTTAGGGTTTAGATGTACATTCATGCTTTTAAATGCTTCCCTCTGACTTTCCTATATTAAAATATTGCTCTGCTTCTAGCTGAAAAACTGGAGGAGTTCACATTATTAGGAGTTCAGAGTAATTTTGGGAAACTCTGGAAAGGCCTTTTGACCATGATTACAAACTCCATAGTTTGAGCAATAAGATGACATGATCCAAGTGATCTAGAGTCATTTTTTAGCTAGCAGAAGAGAGATATTTTGATATAGTGAAGTCAATGGGAAGTTTAATCGCATTTATATATGCACTACCCAAACTACAACCAAAAGAAATTAGTTCTGGATAGTAATTAAGCTGTTTAATGTCCACCAGATGCTGTTAGGAAGTTATTCATACAGCTGGCCTACTGCAGCTTCACTGGATTTCCTAATCTCCTGAAAACAGCCAAGGTATCCAATATATTTGATGTTGACATTTATGCAATTTTATTTTCACTGTCAGCATTTTGGTACTGACTGACCTGAATTCTGATTTCTAGGCAAAGATTGAAGCCATTAAGCAAGAAAAAGAGTCCATTGCTGAGTCCATGATAAGAACCCAGTTCAAGATGGAGATGCTTGTTTACTCCCAGGACAGAACCTACAGCAGCAGTTTGAGTGAGCGAAAGAAAGAGGAGGAAGAACAGGGTGACGATGACAATTACACATTCTCTGAGCCAAGGAGCATTGTGTTCAGCACAGATAAACATGCAACATTTCAGGAGCTGATGTTGCACCTGAAATCCTATTACATAGTGAGTATTAATTTAGAGGACTAATGTTTGAACAAAATTGGTAAAAGAAACATATAGACAATAATTATTTGTGTCTTTCAAACTTTTTATTGTCCTGCTACATTTAGATTGCCAGCCAGCGCCTGGCTGACCAGATCCCACTGGTGATCCGCTACCAGATGCTACAGGAGTCTGCCATCCAATTGCAGAGGGAAATGTTGCAGATGCTTCAAGACAAGGACAATTTGGAGTTCTTGCTGAAGGAAGATTTTGAAATTGGTAGCAAGAGGGCTGCTTTGGAGAATCGCCTCAAACGCCTTATGCAGGCCCGAGAATACCTGGTAAAATTTTAGAGCAGATGTAACATCTAAGTCAGTCGCTTCTGTTGTGCTACAATTTGCAGCCTTGTCCCTCAAAATGTGTGGGGGATTCACTTTAGATGCTCTCTCTCTTTTACATACAATGCTCAATGTTGCTCGGTGCTGTAAAGCTCTTATTTGTTATACATCAATCAGTCAATACATAAACACCACCTATTGGTTTGTTGCAGCTGATCAGATTATTTTGCTTAAAATGTGCAAGATTAAATTATTTCTGCTCTCAGATGTTGGTCTGCTTGTATTTATTGTGCATGCCTACTAAAGACTTGTTTTTTATATACTGAACACAATTTGCTGTGCACTGTGTTGCTCAATCTCCAATGAAATTAAATTTGACATGAGGTTTGAAACTTTCATGCTTGTGACTACACAGCGGATCATTTGTCCACGTTGATTTGGCAGGTTTCACGATGCTCTTCCTAACACAACCCTCCCCAGGAGCACAGCTGGTGATGTGGATAGGCTCTTGGGGGCTACGAGTCTTGCCTGGGACACTTCGACATGTGGTCGGGAAGATAGGGGAGCGAACCTCCAACCATAGTCGGCCCCTCTAGTTCACCTATGACTGATTTTGTTTTTTTCCTGACAACCATTTTCCACCTTTTCATAAATAATATTCATTTTTTAAAATCCACCTGATGCATCTCTAAAATCATTGTCAGCCTGAAAATCTTGATTCGTTACGCAAACTAAGACATTAAAAAGAAACAAACAAAAAACAAACAAGGAAACAATCCAGGAAAAGTTCACTTTATTTAAAAATAGAAAAACAAAAGTGGTTCATTTTATAAATTTTTGGTGTGGATCTCCACATATTCATTCACCATTCTCAGCGGAGCTCTCCTGATTGTTTTCATCATTATCCGATTTCTCGTCGTCTAGAAAAAAAACTAACATGATTAACAAATCACAGTACCACTGCTTTTTCTAAACTTTTTGCCGATCGCTGTTTTTCTTTACTCACTCTCAAGTGTTTGCTGTAGTTCCTGTATGGTAGTGAGTAGCACGTGGAATTGCTTCTTCCTTAACTCCAACTGGGTAAGACAAAAGGGAGATAAAACATGAATATTAGTAATGACTAAAGGCATTAGAAAAAAATCACAAATATACTAGGCTTTACCTTTGCATCCACGTTCTCTTTGATGTGAGAAAGTTGCTGGAGTTCTTTGTCAAGCGCCTCCAATTGCCTGTAAAACAACAAAACTAAACTGAGCACATAAATAGATGATAAAAGTAAACACTGCTCTCACATGTAGAACAACAGTACAACTTACTCAATATAGGGGTACACAGAAAACACGAGCTGACTTACTTTAATGTTTCGTGTCGGTCTGGATGTTGCTGGATAACCTTAGCTAAAGCATCATACTCTGAAATAAAGGGGGTAACAGAGCGTGTGAAACCATGAAAATGTACAATTACAACATTTACATATATTTGACATTGTCAATGCTACTAGTTGGGAACTATGTTTAAAAACAAATACAAATAGTGATGTATACACAATAAGGGATAATTCCAAAACACATGAAATCTGTTTCCCAATATTTCTCTCTCTCAGAAATACAGGATTTCTCTACACTGATCAGGAGCACCGGTCATATCCTTACCTTGACGATTTTTTCGTATTCTCTTTGCCCTTTGAATTTCCTTTTTGCATTCTGCTATCTTTTCATGTGCAGACATTATGTTTTGTTCTGCAATGTAGAAAAAAACCTTACTGTTAATAAGTTTAATAATAACAAAAAAAATTCCAGTCATTGTTTTTCAGTGACTCTCAGTTTTTCTACTTCCTCCTACTTACTGCAGAGTAAGTATGAAATGCATTGTAGTATTTCTGTTAAGTAAACAAGTTATAAATATTCAAGGTCACAGAGTAATCTCCATTTCTTACCTATATTCGAGTAGATTTTCTCATAATTCTCCATTTCCCGTAGATTCATGTCGTAAACCATTAGTGTCTTCCCCATGGAGAACTCACACTGGGCCAGCGTCCCCAACATTCTTTGATACTGCGTAAATCTGAAAATAATAAAAACAATAAGGTGGTTTGACTCGAAACAAGGCAGCTTTTTGCCATACTTATATGAAAATACTTGATGACAAAGTTCAAAGTGGAGGTCTCTATAGTTCACTCACCCTTCCTCCGGGGTCCCAGGCGAGTTGCACCATTTAATGAAACTCTTTAGGAGTACATTGATTCGGCGGTCATCTCCAGCTCCATCCCCGTCAATTAGAAGACGCTTACGAATTACTTCATCTAGAAAAGGGTGCAAAGTGGGTCAAAAACCTTTTAGACACAAGATGTAAATAGAAGAACCGCTGAGCTAACCGTGAGCTAACTAGTTAGCATGGCTGTTTTTTATCAGGGTAACTGTTTTGATCGCAAGCTAATTTTATGTAGAAAAAGATTTCGCTTTGGACAGAATAGCTGGAAACAAATTTATACTTTAAAAACCCTGGCACTCCTTGATACTGGTACCTTAGCAAAGTTGAAATAAATGAATTAGCTTCGCAGCTAGCTTACCGTCTGTAACAGCTCCCATGTCTGTACCTAGACTGATAAACTTTATTGAGCAGCAGGAAGTAAACAAATAAGCCCGCCCCATCACTGATAACAAAGAACGGTGATTGGTCAGTGACAATAGGCTGAGTTTTACAGAAGAAAATAAAATACTTTAAAAAAGTTTTTAAAATGTTAAATGTAGGAAACGCACCTGTAATAACTGACTAAATCCTTCAAAGACACGAAGAAAAATTAAAAAGAAATGGGAATTTTAAAACCATTTCGGTAAGAACTTTTCATGCATGAGAAAGTGCATTCAAACAAAAGTTCAAGAGACAGCATAATTATTTTGTCTTTCTTGACCTGGATAGAGATTTTTTTATTCATAACACAAAAATCAAGTTAAAACTATACGGATGTACAAAACTGATGTATTATAGGTGTAATTTTGAACAAGGGTGATCAAACTTAAACTAAACTTACTGGGAAAAAAAAACAGCATTGTGTTTTTCAAAGGACCCCTCACACGCGCGCGCGCGCATATGTAGCAAGACTAGGTGAAACCGGAATAAGACAATACAGAAGGTGAAAGTTTTAGTTAAATGTGTTGAGTTGGTTTCTTGAATATCTGATAATTCAGAAGCTATTAGCTTTAATGTAATTTAATGAATTTTTGTAATTAATGTTAACGTTAATATTAAAGAAAAAATGCGTTTATTTTTTGTCTTCTTGGGTGTTGGAGCGGTTTTACCGCAAACCACAGTAGTTCTACTATTTTATACTGTAAACAGGCCCTTGTGTTATTTGTCTTTAAAGATACAATAGCCTACAATGAAGGACAGAGAAAAGAAAGAGCATGAAAATTAAAAAGCAGAAAGACAATAAAATTTGATGTGACAAGATTATAATTATTTACATCAATGTGATAAGGGTGTTATGATAACAGAAAAATCATACAAGTGCATTCGTTTTTAATGTCAATTTTACACAGTAGTTTTAAATATAATATAGACGAAATTATATTTTCTAAATAAAATAAGAAAAATTACAAACAGCCCTATACATTGTTAAATGTAAAATACTAAAAATACTTAAAATACTGAAATTGCAGAAATTGCAAAAAATTGAATTAGCAGTCTTTGGTGTCCTTAGTGTTCTAAACAAATACAACACTTAACTCAAATATTCTGAAATAAATACACTGAACAAATAATAAATCATCACCTCTATGCCTTTGAAGAAATTATTCATGTAGTCTAATTCTTGCAGGGGATACATTCTGTATACCATATGTGACACCTCATTGACCCTGGGTGTAATACAACAACACAAAATTTCCCAGCGTTATTAATACATTTAACCGAACCGATTTAACTGATTTTGATAGTTGAGTAGATGCTTTGATTGTGCGTGTACGTGCGTCCTGGCGAAATGACGTCTCTGTCCCAGAATGCAGTCTGGTAAACAGACATGGAAGCACCAGGTGAAGACCTCCACAGAGGCTGAACACTGCACTCGCTCTTTCCCACCGTCTTCTGTCTACTTCGCCGAGTAAATCCAGTTGATATCTGTCTGGCTGGTGTCACGTTTACGTCTATAGCACCCAGAGTCTCGGTAAGAGTGAAGTTGTTGTCGATTCGTAACGACTGCTAATGACTTCTGCTGTGCTGTCAGTCTTCTGCCAGCTTTTTCGCTAACGCTAGCCATTGCTGGCTACAGGCTCCAGCTAGCAGGCTAATGTAGCCACTACTGCTCTCTAGTAACGTTTGTACCAGTCACAGACACACACTGGATGGAGCCTGTTTTCATCACACAAATCCGTATAGACAGTACGTCTTTTTCCACACATCAAATTTACTACTAGTGTTCACGTTGTTTTTTCAATGTTTTAAAAAGCTGTTAATGTGTATTATTGCTGGCAACAACGCTAGCCAATAAAACTGCTGGCTTGTCTTGCTATCTGATAGCTAAGGTTGGCTAACTAACTTGCTCAGTTGTCCTGTCAACATGTGTAGTTAGTTGTCAATGGCAAACACCACGTTTTTAAATAATCTACTTAACGTTTGTGGTAAGGCACGCTTTGACACGCTGTCATTATAGAGCCCACATGTCAACTGAATTCAGGCTAAGCTACGAATAACTTACTGACAACTTATTTTTACCAGATAGCAGATAATTTGTTTGGTAGATGAATGTTAAATACGATACACTCACTGTGATGTCATAGTCAATGTATATAGAAATGTGGTGTGTTGGTTGACAATTCACTATGATTTTATATTGACTTTTAGTAAAGTCACATTGTGATAATATGATTGTATTGTACCGATTTGTGTTGTCCAATTGATTTGTTTCTTATAATTGCTTATTACAGCTAACAAATTATGTTTTTGCATTAAATATTGTTAAGGGTTAAGTTTGCATAACCTTACTGTAAGATGGCATGTAAGGTAATGCAAACACATCTCTAATTCTAACATAGTAATAATGCACATTCTTCTTCTTTTCCTTTTGGCTGTTCCCTTTCAGGGGTAGCCACAGAGAATCATCTGGATCTATCTAACTCTATCCTCTGCATCCTCTTCTCTCACACCAACTAACTTCATATCCTAATAATGCACATTCATTCAGTACAAATGTTCTTTCATCGTCAGAACTAAAATTGTCAAGGAGTGTGTAAAAATTAATGGCTTTAGCTCAGTTGGTAAAGGCAGTCGTCCACGGACGACAGGATAAGTGGTTTGATCCCCGGCCCTGGCTATATGGCGAAGTGTCCCTGGGCAAGACACTGAACCCCTAACAGCCCATTCCCCTCCCCAGCTGTGCAGTGCCTGTCCAAGCCCGGTAGAAATTGGGAGGGTTGCGTCAGGAAGGGCATCAGGCGTAAAAACTGTGACAAATCAACATACGAACGATGATCCGCTGTGGCGACCCTGAACTCACGGAATAAGCCAAAAGGACAAAAATAAATAAATAAATCAGTGCAAAAGTTTCCATTACCGTTGATAAAATATCTAAAAGCTAAATAACAACAAACAAATTTCCTAACTTTAAATAATTTCTAATGAAGAAACATTTGAATTAGCTGAATGTGTATTAAATATTGTTTTGGTGAAAAAGAATATTTGTTTTAATCATTTTGCCACTTCAAAATTAGAAGATGCATTTCTGTATCTTAAATTTAAGAATTTAGCATTTTTGAAATTTGTCCTGCACTTTAATAAGTTATAGTAATAGGTTTAATATGCTGAAGCATAAGCTTTTAGCAAACGACTTTTGAAGTATTGTGCCATTTGAAGATAGGTTGTAATTCATAACAAGCAGCTACAGTGACGCTGTATAGTTTTTTTTATTCTGTATTCGCTGTATATATTGCATGAGTTAAGAAAACCGAAATAATGACTGAAAGGGATCACTGTGGTGCTGAAGGGGTGGTTAGAGATGGTTCCATGAAGGATGGGATTACTGCACAGTGGTGATGCTAATAACAAGGACCAGAGAGGAAAGTGTTACCGTCTGGAAATATAGTTTCTTGGTCACATTTTGAAAAGGCAAAATGAATAGATTTTCCTTAATGCATGTACGTGTGTGGGTTTGTGTGTCTCTAGAATTCCTCTCCAGTGTGAGGCAGCCATTGATTACCCAAACTGATGAGGATCGACTGATTCAATAAAATATAAATCCTTTAATCTTTTTTTGCCAAGGTAAGTTCTCAAAGGTACTCATTATGACACTATGTTTACAAGTTCTTTGAAGGGATGTACAATATTCACTTGTGAATTGGATTTTAATGAATACATTTTAAAGGATCCTTGCCCTCAATTACCATTCAGATGCTAAAACAAACACGGAATCTTCTCTACTTACATGTTGTTGGTTCTCAGCCTGCAGCCTCAATTATCTTGTTTATCTGTGGCATAGACCTCTGTTGTTGTCCAAATAACAACAACTATAAAAAAAACATCAGTCAGACACACTGCTTCACTGGGAGACATGTTTATTTATTCTAAAAACCAACAAATAAATGTTTTCCACACTAATCAGAGTCTGTGTATTTCCACGTAAAGGAATGAATGTGCAGTTGGCCTACTGTGGTACAAGGAAATGCCAATTTGAATGCCAATGCAGAGCAATTATCAGGATCTTGGTTTTGGAATGAAGAAACATAACACAGTGGAGCAGTGTGTTTGGTTAAAGTGTTTTTCATCAGTTCTGACCAATAGTGGAGGTCTACAGCATCAATTAATAATATAATGTAGTCTACAGACTAAATGTGAGTAGAAGAGATTCAGTGTTAGTTTTAGGATCTGCAAGGTGATTGTCAACAATATAATTAATTTACAGAAAGACATCTACAACAAATTAACATTTTGCCTCTTTGTGATAATCAGAAGATAAGAGATACAAACACAACTTTCTATGTTCTTTACTAATTAATATCAGATTTTTACTCTTATTGTAATAATGGCATGTGTGTGCTGGAGTAAAAGTAGTATAATGCATGGCAAAAGGAAAAAAAACAATTTTAATTATTTAAATGAATGCTTTATTGTGTTACAGATATTGAAGGTGAGGTACTTGTTTTTATTTTGTTTATTACACATTGCATTCATCTATAAAAAAATAGCATTTAATTAAACTACAATAACGCTAAGCATCTAGCACCACAGGTTTTTCCAAGGCAGTATGTAATTATGAAACATTTGTATTAGTCTGCCTAAATATAAGACATGATTGTATATTATTCAAACTTTTGCAAATGTTTAGCTTTACTAGTAATATAACTGCTTTTAATTTGTGTTATATTACAATACAGAGCAAAAAATAACATCGTCAGTAAATAAATCATATTCGAACAAGGTGCCAGAAGGGGATTACAGTGCATGTGCAAAAGGGAATATCCTTTGATATTTATCTTTTAGAGATTAGGCGTTTGTTGATGCTTTTAAAAAAAAAAATACTGCACATCTGTTACCTATCACAGCTACTCAGTGCAGATGCTTAAGATAGAGAAGGTAATGTATTTATAATACAAAGGGGCAGAGCTCATCGAAACTATACAAACTTCAATTGTACTTTGTGTATAATTTGTGCAGAGGATAAATGTAAAACACACATTTCGGTGAAAAACAATTGATCTTTGATCTTTTCATCAGTGAAAAACACTTGTGGGAAATGCATACTGTATGTTGCTCCAGATAATCAATAATTTGATATATTGTACTTTTGTATCTAAAACCGATTTAATACAGAGGAGATAATTTGGGTACATGTGGAATATTAAGTGTGGACCCACTGTTTACTGAATGCAAACAATAGCCTGTGGTTTGGTAAACAGTACCTATAGAAGCAGTTTTTAATTATGCATGCTAAAAATTAACATCTCCATACTGTGTACATATGCGACTTGTTTGGAATGTTTATGTCTTTCTCTTTTTATGTTTGATAGAATAAATTAACATCTTCATGACAGCTTCTTAATATGTATTCCTAAATTTAGCCCCTTTAAAGACTGCAAAGTTTCTGAACTCTAGTATTGAACAACAGAGTCAAAGTAGCTTTTGATCAAACCTTTTTTTTTTTTTTTTATTGTGTCCCAAACAGAAATGCAACGTTTTCTACCATTTAATAAAGTTTTCCTTCTGCCCACCTCCAGTTTGGTATCAGGGAAAGAGCAAAGCTGCATACCCTTGCTTTGCTATTTTGTCAAACTTATCATTGTGTTATAAGAAGGCTAAATGATAAGAAAGTATGGTTACATGGAATGACATATTACACCATTAATATTTGAAATATTAAACTTTTGTTTCAGTCAGGTTAATTTATTACATAAGCTCTATCTGTACTAAATTTTAAATTGCATTTTTTGTTTTCTTAAATTTTCACTTTGGTAATTTGAATATATGCTTGGGTTAGCTCACAAGCATGTCATTCCGAAAGTGAAAGTAAAGGAAACTTGGCTGTAAATAACATTTGAAAAGTACACTGTAATATCTCAGCAATTTTGTCTCATAAACATATACTCCTATTTATCAATTATTAATTAGCTAACCTAATTCAAATTAAAATTTCTAGTTTTTATTCTTGAAACTTATAAACAAGAGTTGTTCTAACTTAAAGTCTTATAACTGATGAGTTGAATTAATAAATTTCTGAGAGTCCATTCAACTCATTAACTCTATTGTTAGTTTCTGTTGTTTAAAGAAAAGATTAATAGTGGAAACTTGCTATTTAAATTTGGTCATGATTGATTCCACATGATTGACTAAGTCAGGGGCGACTGTGGCGCAGGAAGGTAGAGCAGTTGTTCACCAATCTCACAGTTGTTGGTTCAGTCCTCCAGTCACATGTCGAAGTGTCCTTGAGCAAGACACTGAACCCCAACTTAGTTGCTCCCGATGTGTATGTGTGTGTGTGTGATTGTGAGTGTGCGTGGGTGAATAAGAAGCAGTGTAAAGCGCTTTGAGTGGTAGAAATAGGTAGAAAAGCGCTATATAAGTGCAGATTTACCATTTGATTATTTTCATAATAATGAAAACAGGACCATGGTGAAGATTGATGCACATATTTATCAGTCACTGGAAGCTGCTTAACATGAAGGTTTTGTACTGATTACTACAGTGCAGTTCTTATATTGGGGCCAAGTTGATTCTGTTAACTGGAGAACTATGTTCCTTTTCTCAGTGTGAAGAGTTAACTCTTCAGTTGAAATAATTCTATGGTTGCTTAACTTTGGGGCCCAACTACTGACTCTCATTAAGTATTACACTAATGTACAGTTGCATAAGTTAGTGGTAAAATGATATCTGATCTTCAACAACCTCACAGATATCCAAAACAAACATGCAAATGTTTTCTTAATATTGAAGCACTGAATGGAGCATCATAATATGGGGGTGATTTTCTGTCTCTAGATCTGGGCCAAATTTATCAAAAGATTCCTTCAGGATAATGTCAGGCTGGCTGTCTGCAAGCACAAGCACAGAAGAAGCTTGTTGATGAAGAATGGCAATGACCTTTAACATTGAAGTAAATTTTAAACAAAATGGCTTCAAAGACAAAAATCCACCTTTTGGAGATGCCCAGTCAAAGCCCATTAGAGATTCTGTGGAATTACTTCAAGACAGCCATTCACGTCAGATGTTATTAGAATAGGCTTTAGCTAAATCAGTTCAGAAAGAAAGAATCGTCCAAAATTTCTCTTGAAAGTTGTACAGGTCTGAGCCACAGCAACAGGACGTGCTTGCTTGACATTATTCAATAAAGACATTAAAGGTCATAACTGCATTTTATAATCTGGGCAATATTGTTTTTGTTGATATGTTACTTTGTTGAAGGTCAGATCAAACTACATTACCATGTTATGCAGAAAACCAAGCAACTGCATAGCACTATTGCTTTTCTCTCGCAAATGTATTGTACTGCTAATATTCTAAACATTTTGGAAAAAAGTTAATTTCACAGCTCTGTTTTATTAAAAGCAAAAGCAGGATGCAGATTGACATGCAGTTGGACCCAATTTTATAGTAGCGCAGTTTAATTGTGGGCTCTGCAATTTCAAATTCTTACACTATACCTATTTATATGTAGGCTATTGTGTATATTTTTGTAATTCTATAATTTGCCGTGTAACCAATGACTGAATGTTGTTATCATAGGCCATTTAATAAGCAAGAATTAACACTAAATATTGCATTTAATGCATATTAAACCTTAAGCTAAACTAGCGCAGAGCCCTGTCAGAAAAACAACCAGTCAAAACCTTGTTCATTTCGTATATGCAATGTTGTTTAAACCTTATACTTGTTGCTTGTCTACCGCTTGTGAGGGGCGGGTACAGTAAAATAACGCGTTTGTCCTTGTCAATCAGATGAAAAAGTCCTCCCATCGCGGCGCTAACAACACTGACTCTTGTGTTGTTACGTTGTAGCGGAAAGAATGTCGGAAAGGGCCGAGGATGACGTCAGGGGGGAGCAGCTCCGAGCGGCCAGGCAGCAGCTGAAGCAGCAGCAGCAGATCCAGCGGGGAGAAGGCTCCACAGCAATGGCGACTGTTGCGGAGCGGAGATCCTTACCTAGTCCAGAAATAATGCTGGGACAGCCTTGGAGCAACTGGGTCGACGCAGCCAAACTCCACGGCAACGACGGTGAGTCCCCCAGCGTCCCGATTTTGCGCTAGAAAGCGAGGTAGAGCGCGACAGTTACCAGTCCCGTCCTGTTTTTTGGCCGATTGCATGCAGTTTTTGGTGGAATATGAAGAAACGCTACTGGTAGCAGCAACACGGGCAGGCAAGCAAGTGCAACTATTTATTTGTCTGTGTCGAATTGCCTCATTTTCAGGTGCTGAATCGGAGGAAAGTTTTAAAGACTTCAGTAAAAATCGAGAAGCCATGCGTTTGTGCAGAGAAGGTGAGTGTTTTTTTCCCCCGGTAGGGCCAAAGGTGTATTTTGGTTCTGGGGGTTTGCACACACCACACGCACACATGGATTCAAATACTTAAAACACGCGTCGTACGGCCAAATGTTAATCTAGTGTAAATCATGCGTATCATGAATTGACTGGACAAGCGGATGTAATCAGTGAAACATGTGCCTGCTAGTCGTGTGGTAGTTTACATTTACATAGGTCCTTAAAATAACTTAACGGTTAACAACTTAGACTCACTGTAGTTGAGAATGGGCCAAAACATACCTCGATGTCATATTCAGGTTTAAGAAAACATTTAATGCACTTTATAGACCAGCATCCACATTTCTGCCATTTTACATAATGAAACCTTTCACCATGTTTTCTCTAACCTTAACACAACAGTAGTGGTGGTTGCTTGTATTATTTTAAAGGTTAATAATTAGATCATTCTATGATTTCCCAAATGGAGAATCTTCATATAGTTGTGATAGTTAAAACAACAAACATGACTATTTGCAGAAAAAGCCTTCTTAGTCTTAGTTCCATAAACTCAACACAAAATATGTTCAGCTGTAGTGTTTGGTACAATATAGATAAAAGTTGTTTGAAATCAGATCAAATGCTGAGGTTCTTACAATATGCTATTTATGCCTTTACAGCTGTTTCCCCTATAATCATCAAGACATATAGATATGTAATTAATACTGGCCTGACAAATGTAAACTCTGATGGTCTGCCATCAACCAGAGTACAAAAAAATACCAGATTTCTCTGATAATAAAGTGAAGGGATAATTTTATATTGTGTATGTGTGTGTGTATGTGTATATATATATATATATATATATATATATATATAAAATCTCAGATTATTCAGGCATTTCTTTTTAAATTTTAAACATGGTGTAGGTTTAGATGATGTTTTTATTGAAGGTCAAAACCATAAAACGCATTAACAGGGAAGGGTTTAGTCATGACAGAATAAAGAGAAAGGACATCATCTGATGCAAGTGATAAAACCCACAATGTCAAAAGCACACATCTACTTGCTTCAGAGCCACAAAGTGATTCTTCAGAGCATTTTGTACTGAAATTGTATTTTTGGAAACACCTTGATTTGCGTTAGCTGATGTGTCCTGCTGGCAGGGCCGGATTTAGAAAGAGCTTCACCACAAAGTAAAATAGTTATATTAATAAAATTGGCCTTTGTTTAAGTACAAACCAATTATCATGCTCTGTTTTCTTGGCTTATATAAAACATCTTGCTCTGAGATCAGAATGTTGACAGAATAGATGAAGGAATAATTCAAACCAGAATTAATTGAAAGACTTTGCTACCACAGTGATACAGTACCTAGTTGTAGTTTGATGCCTAGTGCATATAATTAAAAGTTTCATGCAGTCTTGCACAGTTCATTGTGCGACTACCTTAAAGCATTTGACCTCCAAAGATGGTATGTGTATTTTGGATTTTTTTTTATATTTCACGATAACAATATTTTGAATAAATTTGAGGATTTTAATTTCTTGCCCAATTACATATGAGCTGGGCATGCTAAATGTGACCTTCCTGTTGTGAGTATGGTTATTACAGTGAGTAGAACACTAAGATCAAGATAAACTTTTTTCTTTGAGCTGTATTACAAATGTAAATACAATCTTAACTTTATTTGTAATCCTATATGAAATTGTGTTGTGTTTAACTCGACTGAGAAAATATTGGAATTGCAGTTCAGGCTAAAAAAAAAGGCGAGGATCTTCTTCAGACACTGTAAAATAATTAATTCTGCAGCCAGTGACAATGCTATCACGGTGGTATGTACAACTGTCCCAGAGTTCTACAGGTTTCTGACTTAGCTGGCTCCTAATATGTAACACCTTTGGACACTAATTTGGAAGTGTAGTTGAAATCAGTTTCTGGTTCTTGTTCTTGCTGGCTAACAATGTGTTTGCAGAGATGAATATCTATTTGAAGTTGTCTTACAGAAAGATGGCATATTGTATTTAATTTTAGGCCTTGTGATGCCACAAGGGTTTGTCCAGCTTTAGTTTCTATTGCTTTCTCGCTGTCACCTAAGTCAGTAAATGGATAATTCATAATTGTTACAACATCTACTAATTTGTATTTTCATTGGTCAACAATGTGGCCTGTACATATTTCAAGACCAGTGCACAATTTTGGCAGCAAATGTCCAGTGTCAAACTCACTGCTCCTGCAGGATGGCATAGTATTTAAATTAGGATGATATACATTATCACATTTACGCTTCATTATTGTTAAGTTGGTCCCTTACCCTAAAAGATTATATGCTGTTTGTGAGTGGAGCATTATTTTCTCAGGTCAAGAAAAAAAAAAACACAATGGTCATTTACAAATCAAGGCTGTTAGGTCACTTGCCATACAACTGACATGAAGCATGTCTCTGTCATTTGGCAGCCTCTGTCACTGACTGTTGTTTATGTCATTGTGTTGATCAACAGCTTGTGGCAGACGTGTTTCTTCACAGAATGTAATTCTTAGTGAGTGACTGTGTGTGTGTTGGGGTATTACAAGTGGATGACTACACCTCTCTGCCATGACTCACCACCAGATTCCTCCTGTGGTGTAACTACCATCCTAAAACAAACAGTTGATTTACGCATACATTATAAAAATGTGTGGATATTAATGACTGATGAATAACCTCATCACCTGTCCTGACTTTTTTTGAAATTTTACAGTGACCGTGTCACATTCAGGAAGCTGGGAAATGTAGTGTCGCTGTCAGCCACTGGTTAGACTTAGTCAGTGTGTGTGCTGCTCAGAGGCAGCGAGCACTGCTACAGTTCCACCTAGATCATTCATCACTGCCATGGATGAGGATGCTGAAATTAACTGGACTCTCGTTTTCTTGCTCAGTCTTGTGCTCACTGCTTTCTTTTCCTCCTGGAGCCCGTGTCTTCTGCTCACTCTCTTTGTCTTGCTAAGGCCTCAGTCTGTTTCTCTGCTCTGTTTCTGTTTTTAATCTCCTCTCCATCTCGCCTGTTTTGTTGCTTTACTCCTTTGTTTTTTTCTTTCTCCCGAACAGTGACTTCCTTTCTCTCTATACATTTTTTGATTTCTTCATGCACAAGGAAATAAATATAGATGGTGCAGACACAGTGGCACTCCACCACAACAGTTCAGTCTGTGACAGTGCAAATGATTAGGTGGTGTGATCTAGCCATGCTGCTTTATAGTCGGGTAACTATAGTTTTGAGAATGCTCCAAGAGAACAACAGCAGTAGTTTGGGAATGAGTCTCATTTGACCTTGCTATTGATCCAGGGAGGAAATGTAGTTGGGCCTGCTGGACTCCACAGTTCTTGGCGTGTTTGTACAAAGGATCTGAGAAAAGGTGGACTGGACTTTTAATAGACAATACATGGGAAGTAATTGATTTAGCAAAATGTTTTGCTCTTTTCACTGTAACTTTTAAAGGTTCTAGTCGTAGAAGAAAAGGCTTACAGAAACAATGGCATAAAAACAGTCATGTAGAACAAAAAAGTTGCCCAGAACTATTTAAGCATGGTTCCAAACACTGGTTTATGGCCTTGTGCTTTTGCAACTGGCAGCCAAGGAATACCGCTCTCTACCGTTTGCTTTTTTTGCTCTAGTTCTATGTAATTTACTTGCCCTTGTCCATTAAGTGTAGTTACTTGCCCTTTCTCTGTGGCTGTGAAAATTCTCTTCACCACTGTTTAAGGAGACACTTAGCAGAGTGGTTTCAATCAACTGCCACGCATCAAGTAACATAAGGCTTGTCAATTCATCCACACAAGACTGCCACTGACCTCCCTAAGAGGTAACCCACAAGGTAGACCCCTTTATTCTGTCTTTGCTTAATGGCCCTCATCCTCCTCCCAGACTCAACCAGTCATGTTTGGAGAACCCTTGAAGGCCCTAGTGGAGTACGGATTGGAGAGTGCCTCCACTTCTCTCCTCTTGTATTCTCCACTCTGCTAAACTCATCATAACACCTCAGGCAATCTCTTAATAAGCCTCCTTAATTAGGTGGTTTCTGGTTTTCTATACCAGGGTAGATTTTGATCACATTGTGGTGAGTAGTGAGACTTCTTTCTCATTTGCCTGTGACATGGGAGGCTTGGTCTGTGCTTTTGCATGGATAGTAATGCTGGTGTGAATGCAGTTCATTGTTCCTTCTGTGTTTTTCATCACTGTAAGTGTACCACATTGTACCACTATGGGGTGTCTGTGAAAAAAGAAACACAGAAATTACATATGTTCACGTTTTGTTGTCTATCCCATGCTATCCCATGTCCTAGTAAGCACAAGTTGGCTTGGGAGAGGAGGTCTTAAGGCCAGCACACACTTAACAACTGTGCAGCCGATTACGCCTATGATTGTGAGACCAGTCGTGATGACTGGACTAACCTAGTTGGTCCGGGTCAGTGCCTGTCCAGCTCAGCTGGTGCTGGCAGTCCGCAGAGACAATTGTAAGTGTGTGCTTTGTAAAGATTCTAGACTTTAACACCCAGTCACTGTCAGTCTTTCTCATGGAGTTTTTTTTAAACGTGATCCATATTTAAGACCAGTAACTGAGGCAGACCTACAGTAATTGCAGCTTTACCTGAATGTAGTGTATTATAATTTAATTTACCTTAATTTCCCTCTGTAGGCTCTCGCACAACAATTTCCCGCTCTAGCTGAATTTGTTTTTTGTTTTTTTATTATTTTTTTATCTCCAGATTGTCCAGTCATTCCCAACTGGCCGTTAGTTGTGTTGCCCCAAGTTTACTCAGTCTTCAGATGTGTGTCTCTTCAGAGGCAGTAGAAATATGTGAACTGTCTAGACTTTGACAGTCTTAGCTAGTCTTCAGCTGTGTCCGCAGCTTTATAAATGTCCTGACACATGAAAATGCGGCCAACATGCTTTATTTGGAATATTACATTTTTATGTAATTAAAGCCTTTCTATACATTTGTCATTGATGATATGCAACTTTAATAACTCAACAGACTAACAAAAAAGAATAAGCAAAAATGTCTTTCATTGATTTTAAAGCTGAAACTACTTTAATCATAGATTAATAAGACAATTATTTTCATGATCAAGTGATTTTTATGTATAGATGTACAGAAATTACAAAATAGTGAAAAATGTTCACCACTATTTACAGAGTCCTAACGTGATGTCTTCACATGGGCTTGATTTGTCTGACCAGTAGTCCAAAGCCCAAAGATATTTAGTTTACTAAAACCAGTCGAAGAATAATTTAAGATCTTCCCTGCTGAACAATAGAGGAATTTCTTACTACGCAAACACGTTATTGTTTGCGTATTGTATGGAATTTTTTTTAAAAGTTCCTCTTGTTTTGTAATGTTCAGTTCAAACAAGCCCTAATCGATGAATACCAGAGCACTTAATATCATAACTAGTCTTTCATGTTGGCTGTGCATATACAAGCGCGTGCAAAGACAAACACGCATACAATACATCCAAATGACTCTTTGAAATTGGGGTTTGCTTCTGCCCAGGCCATTGTCACTACAGTTAGGAGCACTGCAGTTAAACTCGTTTATCTCTTAAACTTTATTCATCCACTGTCACTCACTTCCTCTGCAGGCAGGCAGGACAGATCTCTGCATGTGAAGACTGCAGGAATTCTTTGTATTATTGTAGCATTAAAATATTTTTAATTGCAGCTCTAGTGATGAAAAACTGCATTCTGTTAAACTGCTATATCGATTTGAAAATTATAAAAATGATTAGCCCTACTATACCTTATTCTACATTAATTGGTCCTAATTAATTTAAAGTCCCAAATCATTTATAGTATGCTATATATTTTCTAAATGCTATTTTTGTTCCCTTAGTTCTTATCACTAGAACATGTTCTCCGTGGTCGACAAAGAAATACTCAGGAATGATCTGTATTTGTTCATTAGTTTGTTTTGAGTGAGCTCTCTAGCTTTTAAATATTCTCAGTATGATTAAGATCTCTGTATTTTTCCTCTTTTGTGTTATGCAAAACAGATGATGCCTTCTAACTGAACTTGCCTTTCCTGAGCTATGAAATTGTTATGACAGCAAATAATCAGTGTGTCAGTGTAGAACCAACTGCCAATTGGGGTCCTATGTGAACTTAGCCTCTATATAACTTGTGCTCTCTTTGGTTTTTCTCTTGATAGACATGCCCATATTTGGCCAGTGTCCTGCACAGGATGACTTCTATCTGGTTATGTGTAACCACTGCAGTCAGGTAGTCAAGCCCCAAGCCTTCCAAGCGCACTACGGTAAGTCTTGTGTGTGGACACACATACATAAATACACTCACTGGCCACTTAATTAGCTACACCTGTACAATCTAATCTCTGCCATGAATTATACTTTTGCAATGTTATAAATTCCAAGTTTTTAAGTTGAAAGGTAAGATAATTCTAATCTCTTTTTATTATTGAGGTCATAGTGGGTGGAGGCGTCATACTGGACTGCATTAAGAAGAGGTGATTCTAAAGTTTTGGCTACCTTATTTAAAATGAATGAGGTGACACTTTAAGGACACTTTAAGATCAAACATGATGCGCACAGGTCTACAGTGAACTATAACCAGTTCGTAGCAAGGTGACACACAAATGAATGTTTAAATGAATGAAGGCCGTTACATTTATATTTTGCTTGTCCTATTGGGCAACTGTATGACCCATTCCGACTGCCCAATCACAGGGTTTACTTGCCATGGGCAAGTTTTAGTGTCAAGCCATGCCATATCCTTACCTGTAATGTATTTATCAGTCGGTGTAAACTAAAGATAAATTATGCAACTTCTGATAATTAAGCTAGTCAAAGCAGGAGCTACAAAATAAAAGCACTCTGCTCTACTCAGACCTCCCACTCAATGCTCAGACAAACTCTGAACAGCCCATAAGAGATTCTTTGTATGAAATTACACTAAATAGTAATGCTACGAAACTTGCCAATCAAGCAGAAACAACAAGTCTCAGGTTTTTAGATGGGAACATCTATGTGTTGAATGATTAAAACAGTTTTTAAAACAATATTGCAATTTCACAGCGTGTGATTTTTAAACTGCAAGGCTGCAATTTAAGCTACAATTGAAAAAAAATTAATTATACAATCAAAGAAATTACCTTGCCTGACTTTTCACAAACGTCCTCTAACATATTTTAAAAAAGCACTACTGGACCAGGTTCCTTTGTTTAAAAAATTAAAACCCGTGCAGCCCTAACCACTTTTTTGTCTTACGGCTCCCTTGAGTTCAGGATCACCATAGTAGATCTGGCACAGATTTTACGCCGGATGCCCTTACTGACGTAACCCTCCCCAATCGTTACCGGGCTTGGACTGGTACTGCACAGGTGGGGATGGGAATGAGCTGTTGGGGGTTTACTGTCTTGCCCAGAGACAGTTCGACATATAGCCAGGACTAGGGATCGAACCATTGACCCTGTGGTCCATGGTTGACTGAGCTACAGACGCCCCCTATGCAGCCCTAACATTAGGCTATGCAGCCCTAATTAAAGACTTATTAGACCCTAATGGGTCTAGTAAGTCAGGTACCAGCAAGGAAGCACTACTGGCCTAAGCGTACATTAGCATCAATTCTAAAAGGGATCAAAACACTGGGTTAATTCAAACGTTTCATTCAAAACGTTTGTGTTCTAGAGGACGCAGCTTTCTGATTGAGAGAGGGTCTAGCCAGCTAGGACCTTAATAGCCATTTGGGTTGGGCAGTTTCTTCCAGTCTTTATTTTTTTTACACAATCTAACTGTCTCAGGCACAGAGACGGAGTTGGCTTTAGAGTGACAAAGGGAGAGACAGAAACGAATTAAGAACAGGATTAATTAATTAAGAAAGGAGTGGATGGAAGAATATCTCTGTCTTGGCGATGACAAAATAATTCTGGAAGCATGTGTCTTAAACAATCACTAAGTCACTTTTATGAAGACAGTGATTCTTAGACTAGGTTCATGTCAGCGGGCTATCACAAAACATTACTTTTTATCACATGCCATACTCTCTGCGTCTGAATTAGAAATCTCTTAAAACATTGTCTGGTTAGAACATTTATGTTTTGTCATAAATGTGAATTGTTTTAGTCACATTTACATTTAGTCATTTAGCAGATGCTTTTATCCAAAGCAACTTACAAGAGAGGTACAAGGCAGCAAAAATCTAAGTCAAGGAGAAAACATCAAAGCAAAGTCCTATTAGAAAACTGTTTACATTTTACTGAATTCTTTTTAGTGGCATTTACCCTCAAGTATGATAGCGGTTACGGTTGTCAAGGTCCGTCACAAGAGGGAGATATAAAGGTACAGGGCTCCTAAAGGGACTGTCTTTGCTGTCGACAACACACAAAAGAAAAGGCTTCTCCTGCAGTTAAACAAGATGGACTAATACAGCCCTGTCTTGACCAGACTATTATTTATGTACTGCAGCATCCAGTTGAGTTTTCAGACCTGTCTATGGATTAAAATGAGAAGTAGACAAACACTGGAGGGCATCACAGGGCTTGTAAAGCAAAGATCTACTGACAACATCACAACAATGTCTGTGTACATCAGAGACAGAGCACAAAATAGTATTGTTCATCCCGGCTGTGTGCAAACTGGTTCACGGACATTGCTTTAATAGTAAAATTGGGAATTTATTAGGCTGTTTCTCTAAGTATCATTTAAACATTTTCTTTTCCAATATCAATTTTTGTTTCTAAGATCGACTAACTAATGGTACCCTGAGGCATTTTTAGATCTAGGATTGACTTGCAAAACTAATAATAAATCCTAAATACATTTCTGTGTTAGGTCTTTCAACAGTTTTGGTAAGTAAATCTTTATTAAATTGGACCAATGAATCCTAATAAATGTCTTAGCAAGTAAAAGGTGGTAATAATGTGAAAACAGCTATGGAAGTATATAACAGTAACTAGTCAAGAGAAATGGCATTTGTGAAAGCAAAAAAAAATATGGAAAGCACAAATTGTCACCCCTTTATTTATGAACTAATGAAATATTGTGCATCAAAAATTACCTTAATGTGGAGAGGAGCTGTCGAAACCTCCTGGGACCCAGGCTCATTGACAACAGTCAGCAGGTTCACAAGAAACACATTGAGAAAACAAAATGCTAATTAATAGCCAAAGATCTGAAAAAAATCAGGCATAAACCTACCAGCAACCCATTATCCTCTAGTGCTGTCATATTCTGGAGCTAGAACATACCTAGAGTGCCCAGAAGTACAAGGTGTTCGTTGCTCAGAGACATGACCAAGGAAAGAGGGGCTGAAACTCAGCCACCACTGAACAAGACATAGAAGTTTAAATGTCAAGACAGGGCTGAGAAAGGTTTTATGGACTGATGAGATGAGTGACTTTGGACTGAGCAGATGAATAGGCCCGTCGCTGGATCAGTAACAGGCACAGAGCTCAACTTCGACTCAGACACCAGCAAGATGAAGGTGGAGTACTGGTCTGGGCTGGTAATATTAAAAATGAACTTGTTGGACCTTTTCCAGTTCAAGATGGACTCAAAATTAACAAGTATATCTGGACACTAACAGTGATATAAAAAAGAAAAGCAGCAATCAACATATTAAAGGAACTAAAATGAGAAAATTACTGTGCATGTTGTTTTTTCCTTTGCAGTTAATCGATTTGCAAAAACACTGGCAAATTAATTTTCTTTTCCGACTAAGTGTTACAGGTCTACAACAGATCAGTCTAAGTCTAAATAAAAATTTGTGGCCGTTCTCCTCTACGGGGTCATACAGAATATCAGAGCTCTTGCTGTGAATGTCCTCCTCTCTGCGTCTGATGCCATAATGGGAAGACCCCATGGGATGTTATCATGGGCAAAGTAACTCAGTATGATTTTAGCATGCTTCTTTGAGCCCATCTGTCTTTTGTTAGGTGTTTGCACTTCTTGGCTGACGCTGATCCCAGCAGGGGTGACACACGCCACAGAACAGGAAGCTGTATACTTGGCTGCTGTTTTATTCATTTATGAACTTGTCAAAAAAAGGCTCATCTCTTCACAGCAGTGCTCACACTCAATGCCTAGGTTAAACAAAGACAGTTTAGCATATGCACCTTGACCCTAGATAGCAAGTATATTAACCATATATTAACCATGTATTTAATATTTTTGAAATAAGAGCAAGGTTGATGTTGAATATTATAGAAATCGCTTATAATAGCTAGTCTGTGCTACACCTTGATCAAGATGCTTGTTGAGATAGTAATAAAGCCATCACATCTTCTAGTGTTAGGGTTTCCCTTAGCATTGAGCCAAATGCTTAACAGTATTAAAGGGAATACTATTTTTCTCAGTGTAATTGTGGACAGGGCTATGACTGTCACTCTGGGATTTCCTGGTGTGACTTTGAGTGCATGGTGTGCTGTTGATTGACGCAGGACAAGACACCAGGGAAAGGTGGGAGGGATGGATTAAAAGAAAGATATTTTGTCAAGTGTGTTGTAAATAGGTATGTAGAGAGAGGCTCTTAGGTGAGAAGAGGGGACTCTGAAAACATTTGAAAAGAGAAATTGGAGGAAGGCTAAACAGGTTGAACGTGTGGGTGTGTGTGTGTGTGGGGGGGTATTTCCTGCACCTTTTCTACGGTCTGCTTGTTTGCAGGTTGCCTGCAGAGGCAGGCTGTAGGCCTAAATGTTGGCCTACAGCCTGTTTCCCATCCACACTGTGAAGCCCAACAAAAGGTTAGCCACACCCCACCATGGTAGATAGCGACATTGCTTTCTCTGAGGAGCCGTTGCTGCTCCTGAAGCTGCATCCTCTTTCATTCCCTGCTTATTGTTTACAGTTGTGCTTGTGCCACAAAACGTTAAAAACAAGAAGGTCACCTAAACTTCTTGTTGCTGGTTTCTCAACTTATCTCTCTCTCTCTCGCTCTCTTTCTCTCCTCTTATGGTCAGAGCAGCCTGAGTGTCTGTGTGACCCCACTCTAACCCCAGTGAACTGGCTAAGATACAAGACTCTAGTGCATGTTGGCATAAATTTAAACATGCCTTCATGAGGTTGCATTCAATGTTGACTCTGGTAGTTTCTGCTGTAGTGGTTAAATGAGCTCAAGTGTCCATTAAATGCTTCTGTATTGTTGAATACTATAAAGGACTTTTTTCATTCTTGTTACTAAAATAGAAAGTGATCCAGTGCTTCTTTGATAGTTGTGAGAGGACACAGAAATACATGTTTTGTTAATTTTGGAAACCATAGTGTATGTTGTTCATTGATAAATATATTTAGTTGTGGATGCAAGCACTCACTGATGTGCTTTTCCTGTTTTTGTTCTTCCATCCATCTTAGCTATTTCTGCTGTCAGGCTGCCTTTTATGAGTTAGCACAGTAACTGTTCTAAGAAGCTTTGGCAGGATATGATCCTCTTGACCTGTTCACTGGTTCTATTTCAGGCTGAATTGACCAGAATCACAAATGTTGCTTATTTGTTAAGGTAAACTGCTCAATACTGATAGAAATATTTCTTTGTCTCCATGTGGCTTGCCTTTTTTGCAGTCTATGGCCAAAGCATTGCCACCTTACGCAATACACTATACAATCGATCGTGGTGGTGTTCTGTTAAGTCTTTCTGATGCCTGATTTGTTTCTAAAGTTTGTTTCTTTCCTAACTCGGTGACGTGCAAGATATCTTGAAGGAGAACGCTTAGATGAGGTTAAGATGAAAATGGGTTAATAAATTCTAATCTAAATTGTAAAATGAAAACATAAAATACAAGCAAGTAGTTGAGATGTTTTACTTGCCTGATAACCAAACTGTCCTTTCGGCCTATCCCATGAGTTCAGGGTCACCACAGCAAATGATTTGGCACAGTTTTTATGCTATATGCTCTTCCTGACGCAAACTTCATGTCCTACTCCCAAATTTCTACTGGGTTTGGGACCAGCACTGCATGGCTGGGGATGGGGATGGGTAGTTGGTTCAGTGTCTTGCCCAGGGACACTTCGATATGTGGTCGAGCCACTGCTCGATAAACAAATTACCTGTTGAACGATAAAGATAAATAAAATAAACATGAATTGGGACATATATTTTATTAACAAGAAAATCATCAAATTGAGAAGTAATAACACATGAACTGTAGCCCAAAGTTGGGACAACTGTCGTCCGGCTAGTAGAAATTGTCATCCGCTAATATTATGGTCATATTATTATTATTATTATTATTATTTCAATAATTTTATTCCTGTGACCAGGTGATTTTAGTTTTGAATGAATTACTTAATTTGTCTTCAGATTTGAGCATTTGTATTGAAAAGTTAAATATAATTTAAGGCTTAAATGTTGTATCTGTATTTTTGATTAACGCAGAAATGCTACAGTTTTATAGTGAAGCATAGATACTGATCACAGGTCATGAAAAAAACAAAATTAGATCAACAACAAAAACGTGGATTAAATGTGTATCTGATTTGTTCATATAGTATTTGTAGTCTGACTTATATTGATTGGTGCATTATCTCTGTACATTTTCTCATGATTCTTGCGTAGGTGTTAAAGGAGTGGTGTTGGTCTGTTATGGGCACAGGTGTGCTGCTGCCAGAGCACAGAGGCTGCATTTTGGTGGTGTCATGGGGCTAGTCCATGCCCTGCAGAGAATATGTGCGGATTTGTTATCACACACTAGTACTGCCAATTCTATTAGTTTTACTATCTAGCCAGCAGAGTAGAGTTGCTGTTTAGCTGTGTCGACAAATTCAATGTGCCAGATAACCCTATCAATACATCTTTAAAAACCTATTGTCAATGTTATCCTTACCAAATGTTCGCGTGTGCTCCACTCCATCTACCAACAGCTCACAGGTCCAGACTATTTAACAGGAAGGTTTTCACAGCAGAAGGGGAAATTAGGATGAACCATCCTAGGGTGAAATAGAGAGGAGTTTTGTGATTTTATGAGAAAAAAGTCTTGAAAGTACCCTTGGTATTTATTGTTAACCTTTGATGAGATAAATTTTAATACTAAATTTAAAAAGTTTATATTGTTTCTATAGAAAAGGACTAATAGAGTCTTAGTGTGTCTTTTATGATTGATGTGTATATATAAGGCCTGGAGTAAAAGCTCCTCAGGACTTTTGTTTTGTTTTGCTGCAGTTCAGATGTAGACTAGCTGCCCAGTAGCAATCGGCCTAGCTTAATTTTTTGACCAGTTATTTCTTTATTATTATTTTTGTATATACTTACCCAACACATTCACGAAACCAGTTTGAACTGCTGTTTTTCTGGATCACTGTAATTAAGTCTCAAACTGATTCAAGGATACTCGTGCCTGTGTGTGTGTGTGTGTGTGTGTGTGTGTGTGTGTGTGTGTGTGTGTGTGTGTGTGTGTGTGTCCTCCACCACTCAGCCAACCTAGAAAAATTTTCATAATCAGGTTTCAGTTTGTGTGTGTTTTTTTTTTTAAAGGTGCTTCAACATCAGTAAAGTGTTTATCGTGCAATGGAAGCAACAAAAACATATATAACAGTCAAAGTTGTTTATTGTCTGTTGATTGATTTTAAAACATAAATTTGTGCATTGAATAGCATGTAAGAGAACAATCCACCTAGGAAGTTGTTGGTAGCCGCTGGTTGCCTCTCAGCAGCTGAGGCTGTGTTGCTGGTAGAAGTTATTTGAAGTACAGTGCATCCAGGAAGTATTCACAGCACTTAACTTTTTTCAATTTTTTTTTAATGTTAGAGCCATTTACATTTTACATTTAGTCATTTAGCAGACGCTTTTATCCAAAGTGACTTACAAGGATACCAAAAATCTAAGTCAAGTGAAGTCCTATCAGAAATTTGTTTACATAGATAAAATAGATTTTAGTGCATAGGAATGTGCAGAAGAGTTCTGTTTTCCAAAGTTTTTTGAATATTGGGAGTGAGTTTACTGAGCGTGCAGAGTTTGATAGCTCGTTCAACTATTGTGGGATCATTGCGCTGAAGAGTTTTGCTTAGTGTCTTCTGTGTGGTGCTGGGACCACCAGATGTCGCTCGTTGGCAAACTGCAGTGGACGGTAAGGATTGTAGACCTGAATAAGGAAGTTGAGGTAAGCATGTCTCCCTCTCATCCAGGCAGAGATGTCTGAGAGACGAGCAGAAATACGTGGTGAGACAGTGGAGTTGACGTTCCAGCCTTAACTGAAAATTGATCAAATTCATTATTCTACTCAAAATACTACTAACTATACCCCATAATGATAACCTGAAAAAAGTTTGTTTGAAATCTTTGCAAAGTTATTAAAAAACAAAAAATGAAAATGATCACGTAGGTAAGTATTCATGGTGTCATAATTGAGCTCAGGTGCATCCTGTGCATCCAGATATTTTCTGGATGCTGTGTAGATGTAGTACAAAAAGAAACATTTGTGCCACGTTTTCATAGGTGAGTATAACTACCGTAAATGTTCCTCAATGAAAGTTTCAGTTGCTTGGTGCGAATAAGTAGGTGAAATGTTTCGTTTGGCTTACTATCACATACACTCCCTCTTATTCTGAAATACTGTGTCACTATGACTCTTCTGTGTGCTTGTGTTGCTACACTGTTGGATCTGCACCCCGTGAAAAAATGTGATCTGTGGCAAAACGATATAAACAAAATTTACATTTACATTTAGATTTTGAATTAGATGGCCAACATGAATTTTGTGGGACAATCTATCCAAACTCTAAACAAATTTGCAAATATCTGAAGTTTTGGACCGCATTAATTTTTTTCTCATTTCCTTATGGATAGATCTGTGTGGTTTGTGCACATTTTTATCTTTTTGGAATTTAGGATAATTTTCACATTAAAGCAGAGTGCTGCAAGTCATCAAAAGCAGCCTGTAGTCTGGTAAAGGCCTGATTAGCGGCAGAGCTAGCGGCATACAAGAGAGTCATAAAGATAAAAATGTGCATTACAGTATTGAGTTGGAGAAAAGGTATTTATATTCAGAATATAAAGCAGTTGGCCTAATATTGATTATTATTGATTGATTATTATCAACCTTCAGTGAATCTGATTTGTAACCATCAGCAATTGCAGTTTAAACTCTGGCAGAGAGATTTGAACTGTTAATAAGGACAAACACAAAGCAACTCATTTAACAAAATATGATCAGCAACATCAAATGCCTTGGACAAGTCTACATAAACCTGCAGCACACTGTTACTTTTCAGCAGTAATAATTACTTAGTTTCTTATTAAAAAAATGTGTTAATGTCAGTCTGGTCTATGCTTTCATTCCAGAGAGAAGACACAGTTCAGCCAGCAAGCAAGGCTCCACCTCGCCCTTCTCTGTGCCAGGCAGAAACCGGAGCAGTGGCAGCGGGCTTGGGTCTGGGGTGAGCTCGGGGGCTGTTGCTGGAGTGGGAGGTGGAGGCAGACCTACCACTGCTGGATCTAGCTTATCATCCTCTTCAACGTCGTCCTCCTCTAATCCTAAACTCCTCAAACCAGCCAAAGAAAAGCTGCCAGGCATTCAGCGAAGACCACCTTTTGCACCTGCACTCCTCAAGGCACACCAGCCAGACAAGATGTAAGTTTTACAGTGTGCAGCATTTGAGTTGTGCATTATTGTATAGTAAGATTAATATCACATACATAAACAGAAACTAGCGCAAAAAAAATTAGTTTTAAGACATTTCATAGAGTCAAGTAAAACACTACTTTACCGGAACTCGTCCAGCAAGTAACAGACTTTCTCTTCCGTTTATTATTGGGACTAGATTGTCAACCTTTTTATTTGACATGCTTTGAAATGATTTTACGCAGCACTTCAAATTCAAAAGACCAGGTTATGCACATTAATTGTTTGCAAAGAAAATATAAACTGACGTAGTGTCTCAGTTATAAACACGTTTGGTTCCACTTAACTGTTATGTTCATGATCAGTAGATTATTTTTGAAACCACACTGGTGTATGACAACTTTAACAAAGTCAAAAAATAATCCATAACATACAAACTAATGTAAAAAAAAAATTAATTAAAATATTTTTAAAAATTTAACACGTTTATTTACAACTGTGTTTTAAATTTATGAGGCCAACAAATTGGAAACTGACATTGGTAGTCTGAAACATCCCATCAATAAAATGTATATTCTCGAATGCATGGACTTGGTTTAAAAGCACAAAATCATATTGCTAGACCTAATGTGACTGCTCGGCATTATAAATAATACATCCAGTTTCAGGTCTGTGCGTCTTTCTGACCTTTTTTCTCGCTAATTCAGCTCACTCTCTTAATTTACTCTTTATGTTACTCTAATGCCGCTCTTGCTCTCACCAAGCTGGGAGGAGGTTACAATTAAATAATGTTCAAGGACAGCAACAGGCAAATCATACGGCTTTTAATAAGCCAACAGTGTCTGTCTCAATTAATGGCTGGTTTTCATTCTTCGTGTAAAAAAGGGAGTGGAGTTAATGTAGGACAGGCATCAACAAGTACAGCTTTCGGATCCCTTTGTACCTGAGACATTAAAAAGCTCACGATCAGTCGTGAACGTAACACTAGATTTAAAAATCACATTTTGCCTGTCCTGTAGCCATTGCAGGGGGTCTCGATGGCCTGGCAGGCTACCGTGCCTGTTTTTTTTGTAGGAGAAACTAACTAAAAAACTAACTTGGTAGTTAGTTAGTATTCCATGTGTTTTTGAAATGTCCTAATTTACCTTACAGGCCTTAGACTAAACAAGCGCAATTTAATTTCTTTGGAGTTATAAGGTGTATATGGTTTTCAAATGTGTGTGTTCAGCTTTTTACAGAAAAGTATATTTAAACATTTTTTTTGTAAAAAAAAAAAAAAAAAAAAAAAAGACTATTGTCAAACTATGGATCAAATTAGATTTCTGTTTTGTTCTCCAGCTCCATTCATGTGTACACATCCGTCTCTTACCATACGTTTCTCACTGGCTCAGTGTTTCTAACTCTCAGCTTCCTCCTTGCTGCCCTCTTCATCTCTGTAACCTTCTCTTCCAGCCTCACCCCAGCTGTCAAAGTGGAGAAGATGCATCTGCGAGTGGACTCGTCATCTAAGCTGGTGCAGGCCCCATCTGCCCCTGCCACCACCTCATCCTCCTCCACATCCTCCTCTAGCACCACTGTGAGCTCCAACACTACCACCATTACCACCTCCTCCTCATTAGCCCTTAAACCAGGCCTTAACTGTCCCTCCATACCAAAGCCTCCATTACTGGCCCCTGGTCAGATTCCCAATGGCAAGGGCCACCTCTCGGTCCTTTCAGACAAGAAGCAGGACAGTTCCAGTAGCAGACGCCACATTAGCAAGAAAGTCACAGGTGAGCTTGACAAAAACTGATCTGATTTACGGATTTTTAGATTATGACATTTTTCATTCAACACTTCATTTTTAGCAATGGTCTAAAGAGGGGTTGATTTGGCATCGGTATGGGTAACGGCTCTTTCTCACTCTCTTTGTTTTCAGAACGCGAGTTCAATCCAGATATCCACTGTGGTGTTGTGGATATGACAGCTAGGAAACCATGCACAAGATCCCTAACATGCAAGGTACCCAGTCTTTCTGCTTTCTGTGATTTTTTACGGTTGGTTTCAAGTAACATGTTATTATTTTTACTAACACACAGCTAGCAGTGTTCTTCGATATTCTAATATTCATATCCTTTTCAGAGAGCGTCCATTTATTTACTTTCTTTTGGAGTTTTTAGACATGTTTTTAGACATGGTGTATTAGCAAAAAGATGCTGGGTGGGGTTTTCCCATGACAGCAGCTGGCTGCCAATTCGGGGCATGTTCTTGGCTAAAGTAGCGTTAGAAATTCTCGGAACAATTCTCTCATAATCTATTATTATCTGCAATTTTCATTTTCATCTTTAAGTGTTAACACGACATTTATTTACATTTATGTTTCAATTATTCATTTAAATATTTCAAATACGTATTATGCAAAAACTTACAAATGTGTTTGTAAGGGCTTGGAGAGAAAAGATTACGAGACATCAACTGTGCAGTCACCATTCACATTCCCTCTCCGTACATGCCAGTTCCAACCTTGTTCAGAATATTTAAATATAATGAAGATGAATTTTGCACCAGCCAATCTCTCACAAATATTGGAAGTTCACATAACCTATCAATCCTGCTACAGGGATAAGTTAGGGAAAATTAGCTTTCTTTTGCACCAGTGGTGTAGCTACAGCCCTCCACATCCCATAACCCAACAGATCCGCTCCAGTCTTTTTTTTTTTTTTAGTTGTGTAGCTCTGATGTGCTGGAGACAAAAAACTGTTTCATATCATGTTGTGCCTTGGGTGCGCACTGATCCTGCACTGAAATAAAGTTTCTCCTGTGAGGTAACTTCTGCTTCTGCCGTGTTACATTCACGAACTGAAACTGCATATGTAAAAGAGGCTTCTTATATGTTAATTTCTTAAAACTTCGGGGCACTGTACTCAATAAATACATTTGCTACATTTCAGACTCTTTTCAGCCACAATTAGGTGCATTCTACAGTGTTTCTGTCTGTGAGATAAACAAAAAGAATTACATGTAGTGTCTGTGTTCACTGTTAATAAATTATTACTAATTATTACTACCAGTTATATTTTTTATATATATTTTCAGCTGTCATAGACATGTCCCACATATCATTAAAACTTTTGAGTGATGTTTATGTGATAAAAATGGGGTTTAATGGAACCACAGCAGACCTCTATTGCCAAATGTGACTACTGACTTTTATGATGTCCCATCAGACACATTCCTTAAGCCAGCGGAGGGCAGTGCCAGGCCGGAGAAAGCGCTTTGACACATTGTTGGCGGAGCACAAGAACAGAGCAAGGGAGAGGGAGAGGGAAAGAGAACTCCACCAACCCCATTCCCAGCAAAATCCCCCTCTCAGGGACCCACACCCCTCCTCTTCCCACCTTGCTGCTGCCCATGATACCCACCAGGTGGCTCATGGCAACGGTCCCGCTCCAGATGCCACCAAGCCTTTGCCACTAAGCAAGCCCAAATATCACAGCCCTGGTCTTCCACGGTAAGTGTTATGCCAGACCAGTATATATTTTTTCAAAAAACAAAACAAACTTAGCCTTTATCACTGAGATGTAAGGCAACCCAGTTACAATTTAGCATTTTGTATGGTTTATTCAGTTTAAACAGCAGTCATGGAGGTGGTACCCCTGGAGACCCCACTGTAGTCCACGAGTCACCACATAATCTTCAAACTACACCTGATGGATTTTCCCGACCCTCTAGTGATGAGGGAGAGAACGAGGAGCGGGAGGACAACACTGACAAATTAGATTGTCACTATTCAGGTTATCACCCCCGACCGGCAGCTGTAAGAACTATCACCTTACTCTGACAAGCCATAAACAACTTCTCTTTTATCATGTTGTAATAGTTTAACTGAAGGATTGCAGACTTTCTTTTTAATTATTTAACAAGCACAAGAGTTCTCTTGATTAGATTCTTTGTTTCCAGTATTGTACCTTTGGAAGTCGACTGTTTGGGAGAGGCTGTTACTCCTTTGACCGGCGATGGAACAGAGTGCGATGTGCCCTAACGACAATGATGGACAAGCATGTCAACTCTCAGATGTGGAAGTGAGTCTGTCCAGTTCAGATTTTATATTTCTGATGCTGATGCCCAACAACAATAATTGCTAGTCTTGTCGCTTATAGTTTGAATTTTGGATTTGTTAACAGCCATAGCTAATGATGATGTTTTGTTTTGTTGTTTTTTTGTCACAGGAAAATCCCCTTGGCCTTGGAGAACTCCTCCTCTGTTGCACCTACTCATAGGACAAGCACAAATTCCCACAGTAGCACTCCCACTTCAGGCTTCCTGGGACCCCCTGCCACCTTGCCCCAGACTCCTTATAGCCAATCGTATGAGGGCAAGTCAATGCTCTCTTATGGGACCACCTTAAATGCCCGCAGCTCCCCTCAGGGTGGGGCTGAGCACCCGGCCTATGGCACCACGCAGGCCCGACAAGTGTCTTCGTCGCCGCAGATGCCTTCAGCCCACTCGTCCTCTTCCTCTTCTTCAGCTCCTTCCCAAGCCTCAGGCCGTGCGCTCAAGTCCCGCTCCTCTAGCAACAGTACTACCAAGTCATCGTCATCCTTCAGGCCCAAGGACATTTCACCTAGCTCATCCACACCTGCCATGCCCAATTCCACTGGAGGGTGCAGCAGTGGAGTCAACAGTAACAGTAGCAGCACTAGCTTCAGCTCGGGGAAGAAGAGGAAGAATAGCTCTCTCCTCTCTTCATCCCATGGCTCCTCTGAATCCTCCTCTTCTAATCCCAACTACTCTTCCTCATCATCCTCCTCTTTCAAGAAGAACTGTGCAAATGTCAGCAGCTCAGGGAGCACCTACCATCACAGCTCATTAGGTCCTTCATCTACCACCTCATTATCAACTTCCCACAGCGGAGTCCACAGTGTGGGGCTCAACTGTGGCCCAACTGTGCGGACCAACTCACTTAGCCTCAAGGCTGAGCCTTCTGGAGGTTCAGCAGGTGGCTTTTCAGGGCCCCCTGCACGAGGTCCTCCCTCAGGAAGCCCTGCAGAGTCCATCAAACGTATGAGTGTGGTGATGAACAGCAGTGACTCTACCCTCTCCCTGGGACCCTTTGTCCACCATCAGTCCTCATCTGGCCACCACACCAGCTTCAGCCACCACTCAGATGGGCGCCTGGAGGGCAAGAAGCGCAAAAGCTCACCTGCATCTAGTGGCATTAATAGTGGAGGTGGTGGGGGGGGGCTTGGAGGAGGAGGAGGAGGAGGAGGAGGACCCGGACCAGGTAGACCTAAAGTGGCCAAGTCACCTGCTATTAACAACATCCATGGGAAGCATGGGCGGAGCATTCCAGGGACACCAGGGTTGCCCAACAATTCCCATTTACATCAGGTGGGTATTTTTGTCCAGAGTGCATTTTATTAACATTTATTTTGTAATATTATACATTGGCCACAAAGCAACAAAATTGGCCAGAATATGCCAAATTTTTTGTGTAATTTGAATACATTTGGGGCTTGAACTGCAGTGAACTAAAAAATAATGGGCTGTTAGACTCTTTCAGTGTGTAGTTTGTAGCGAGACTGGTGGTGCTTTTTCCATATAATGTGAAGAAGCAGGCATGAGGTGAGAAGTCACAGCTCTACATGAAGACAATGACTGCATTTTTTTAAGTGTCCCATAAAAGGGAAAGCTGGTTTCCGATAATGGGGTTGGGGAATAGGGCAACCTTGTTTCTCCAGCTAGATTTGTGAGAGAGCGCTGATCTGGCATGTATACACATAACCAGGTTTCTACAACTGCACATGTGCGTAACCAAAGGCTGCAGACAGTAAGCTGCACACAGCTGATTGAAAGAATGAATGAATGACAGTAGAGATCGTTAATGGGATGAAGCCGCCTCATTTTTCAGACGGTACACGTAAGGTCCAATTAGCTGCATGTGTCTTTCCTTTCTCTCCCCCTGCGCTGTCACTCTGCTGCAACATGAACACTCACACTCAGACAGAGAGAGAGAGAGTGAGAGAGAAGTCAAAAAAAGCATTTTCTGTCATCATACAGTTCTGCTGCATGTTAGATGTTTTGGAGATAAAGTCAGAGAGTCCAGACTGAGGTGGTTCGGACATGTTCAGAGAAGACATTGTGAATATATCGGTAGAAGGATGCTGAGGTTGGAGCTGCCAGGCAGGAGGTCTAGAGGAAGACCAAAGAGGAGATTTATGGATGTAGTGAGGGAGGACATGAAGTTAGTTGGTGTGAGTGAAGAGGATACAGAGGATAGAGTTAGATGGAGGCACATGATTCGCTGTGGCGACCCCTGAAAGGGAACAGCCGAAAGGAAAAGAAGAAGATACAGTTCTGCTGCATGTATACGCTGATTTCCCGTAACCAGGTTACTTAAGTGCATATAAACACTGTTCCCCTATTACCCAACAAAGCTGATTTCTCTGAGTAACCCGGTTACTTAAGTGCATATAAATGCAGTCATTTCGAGAGATCTTGAGTTTCACACTAGTAGAGTTTCACATGTCCACCTAAAGATGTTAAAGACCAATTGTTCTTGCAATAATGTTTTACATTTACTGAACTAAGTAGTTAATGGTTTAGCACAAACCTTGTATACAGACAGGTTATCTAACAACTGTTGTCATATAGATTCTTTTTCTTCTCCCTCAGCCAAAGGCTCGTCCCTGACAGCGGTGTGTGGCTTCACTGTGTGGCACAAGCAGGCAGACGGGTTATTGCCTAGAGGAGTCTGCATACTGCTTGGAACTGAATGAGGCCTTCTAAAATCAAACCCACATTACTCTCAGCTTCCCACAATCCTCAGGGTGGAGATGATCTGGACTGTCCAGTGAAGGCAATGTGGTCCTTACTATTTCTCCCAAAGCCATGTGTGTGGGTGGGGTGGGTGGGTTGGGGGGTACTGTTAGGGATAGCAGCTTGGAGCACCAGGGGTCTAATGAGTGAGCCAAGGACCTCCCCATGCAAGTGTTGTCCCAGAACTTTGAGAGGTCTTCCTGTCTGGTCAGAAGTAGGAGGAACAATAGCAACAACCCCGGGTCTCTTGAGCTGTAGTTCAAAACCCAAAATTTGGTTCAGGTTAAGGGCTGCTGCAACGAGCCACCGTGATGCTGAGCAACTGGGAAGACAACAAGCCGATCTCTTCCGTGTTTGTTAAAGAATGAGTGTGTGAATGTGCGTGCGTGTACGAGTATTTTTCTCATGTCAGATTCTGCTGGACTACTGGAATTTCCAACTTAATTACACCCCCAGCGCCTGATCTCAGAAGCCTTGGAAGGAGAGCAGGAGGAGCAGCAAACTGTTACTTGCAACACCTTAAACAACACACAATCACCTTGTTGTTTCACTTTTCTTTTAGTTGGGCAGCTCTTGCAACAAGTTGAGTGAACTCGAAATAGACGCAGTAGCCTAAGACAAACCCGGAGGGACGATCTGGTAAATTGCCCAGAATAATTATGCAAGTGTTACCTTTTTATGATTTCTTATGAGCTTTTTACACTGAACTACAAAGAGTCTTTGTAGATCTGATGAAGACAGTTGTGCTTTCAAATGTGAAAAGGACGCCTGATGTGCCCATTGGATTTAATCTTTTGTTAGAGAAGGTAGCTTGCTCTTGTGGACACCTGTTAGTTTTCTGGATCATTTCATTGTGCAGAGTAATAGCCACAGTAGACCTGCCACCAACTGTGAACAGCACTAAATAACTACTTTCTCCACAGGCGCTGCTTAGTTGTCCACAAAGCTAGCCAAAAGCTGCTATCAGCTTTGCCAACTACTTATTTCTTTGTAACCTAAAAAGGTAGGAAATCTTGCTCATGAAGCAGTGATGGTGCATTGCCTGTGTGGATATGAAGAAAATCTGTGCAAACCATATAGTTATTGCCACATTTACCTACTTTTTACCCATACAGCTGTGTAAATTTCACAGCTGCTTGTGGGTAGATGTGAATTGTAATGTTTTATTTGTCCTTCATAGGTAATCAGGTATGGTACGTCTTAACTGGAGCAAACTTTATGCACGTCACCTGTCTTTTGTAGGTATGATTGTCCTTCCTCTGTATAACCACTACCCAAGCTCTGGATGTTCACGTTTCAATGCCTCATTCTAACACTATGTTGGTGTATGTTGAGAAGAGATTTGTTGCAGTAGAACAGATAGCTCTGCATTGTACTCTATTCCTTTGTCAAAATGGAGTCTTAAATCAGGCAATACTTGCCCATTTCACTGGGATGTTAGCTTACTTAGGAAAGTGGGCTCTATGGTGTGAGATTCATGGAGATGGCTTCACGGGACATGTTTAAGCTTTTGGCAACCTGTTGATTTATGGACCCTCCACTGATGTCAGTGTGGAAAAGTAGAGGAGACCATTTTATTTTTGATTTTTTTTTTTTACACACACACACACACACACACACACACACACACACACACACACACACACACACACACACACACACACATATATATATATATATATATATATATATATATATATATATATATATAAAAAAGCTTTTTTTTTTTCTTGTAGCCTATGTATCAAACAAGTATTGAAGTATCCCTATTTGAGAATACATATTTTGTTAACAAATTGTACATAGTGAAATATGTATTTTTGCACAGGCATTTTTCGTACAGGCTGAATTTTTGGTACAATTTTAAAAAAGTCATTATTTATTTAGTAACCAACGAAAAAAACTTGACAATTTGAAGTGGTTCACTGCCAAGTAGATAAAATGCAATACGCCTATATGTAGAAGCTGAAGCATCTCATGAATCATGTACTGAGATTCTTTAAAGAACAAAGGTCCAAAGTGTTGCCACTGTAGCATGCGTCTGTATGAGGATACCTTTATTCACTTTTCAAGGTCTCAATCACATGTGCTTTTATAAGACATTTTACGTTGCCTATGAAACATAAAAGTTACTATGTGACCCAATTAGCCTGTGATTTTAAATGTCCTGCAGGCTTGAAGCTGTGCCCGTTGTCCAACCAGTTTCCATGAACTCTTCAGTCAGACACTTTGTAGACCTTAAACACATTTCAGGATTGAAACACTTGTTTTATAAAGGCTGGAGGGACTCGAGCAATCATTGCAAGGACATGGAAAAACTTCTAACAGTCCAACTGCTTGCATCATTGTTGCCAAACAAGTAATTTGAATCACAACTTTCAAAGATGTATCAAATAAAGAAAGTGCCTGACTGTTTGAGGACAGTATTCTTTCGGTTGTTTTACCTTACTTGAATGTTGGAAGTTAGGAGTTTGCTTTTAAATCTGCCTATGAACCCTAAATGTGGCAAAACCAGAGCTTGTCAGCTGCCCAGTATGAAACACTTTAGTTTTTGTTTATCCAACTTTTCTAGACAAGAGAGAAATTTTGTTAGCCTCAGTGTGTGGCAGCAGCCCCCTGTGGTTTACTGGGGTTGTATGTTAAACTTATTTCCCAGTGTTTTGTTTACCCTTAAACTCCACTGATATCTTGACCATTGTTTCCAGTATATGGAACTGTCACTAGATTTTTTCTTTTATTGGCAGCATAGACTTGGAATGTGAAAGAGAGAATACAGTTCATGTGTGGGGGGGAAATAAATCCACCCTTCATAGTGTGTATAGAATTTCCTTTTTTTGTATACATTATCAGAATCATTTTCAGCTGGACTTATGTATTGGCTGCTATGTAATTCATGAACAAAACAGGTTAGAATTAATATTTAAAGAAAAAGATTGTATAGTATATCTGTTTTGTAACAAGTTTCTGTAAATAAAATAATTTATACTGCTATTTATATGAAAATATGTCTCTGCCTCTTTACTAAAATTAAAAGAAAAAAGCAAACTTGAGAAATGCAACATTTAAACAATTTTTATTATATACACAATATAAGTCACTTTGTTAAACAACAGGTTTGGGTATGCTAACAAGAACAATGCAAGTCTCCATTGCTGTAAATAATAAAGTTGCCTGTGGTTACATGTTGATAACCCTTGACAGCTTCTGGACTCTGTTTAGCAGCAAGTCTCCTTTCTTGATTGTTTCCTGGTACTGCCAGTTTTTGCTGTCAGGTCTGAGGAGAACAGTAAAAAGATTTAGAGGTTTGCACCTGGTTATCATTTTTACTAAGATCAGTACTGAGGTTTGAAGACCAAAAACATTACCTATTGGTTTCGACAATCTCATTCACTTTGTCAATTTTACAGTGAAGACGGCCAGCAGCTATGAATCTGGACAGTTCCCTGAGAAATGAGATGTTTTAGTTTACTTGACCACAACAAAAACAGTTAACGTGTTTGCCTAGAACTTTAGCATACGACACGAAAAAAATAATACTTATTCCTAGTTTTTTGGGAAATGCACACATTCACTTTTGCTAAAAATAAATAGCTATGTCCTAATAAAAAACAATGTGTTAAAAAGAATATGTTGATAAGAGGTAAATTAGAATATATGCACAGGCCCTTGTAAAGCAAGATGGCATAAGAATAACAAAAACAGATTACTGGTTTCTATTTCACCTACAGGTTTCTACAATTTCTGGCTAGTAACCTCATCCAAACCTCATGCCTCATACCATCGGAAAATACCAATTCAACTAAAAAGATTCATTTTTAACATATTGTTATTTGAAACTATCAAATAAATCTACACGCACAACAGCAGAGGTGGCTTGAAGGTTAGACAAATTAGCTTGTGATGGGTCGGTCACCTGGGGATAACATACTGAAACACCCGTTTTAAAGCACAGTTGGTGACAAAAGGGTCGTATACAAGATGATGAACTGGTTCTTACTGGTCAATGAACTCTGTACTGACACCAAAGGCCTCAGCCATGTATCCCAGGGTGAGAGAGCGGTAGGACTCTAGCAGCTGGCTGTAAGCCTGGATCCTCATCTCCCTCACATAGTAGCGGTAGTGTGGTGCAAAGAGCCAGTCCTTCTTCATCTCCTGCTCCACCATAGCTACAGTACAAAGACAAAGTCTCTCAGTCATTTCTATATTGTCAAGATGCAGCAGAGCATAAATATGACAACAGAAAGGTGCTAATGAGTAAAAGTCCCAACCAGAATAAGTACATTTAAATGAGAATAATAAACATGAGACATTGTTAGGAAAACAGTTAAAACAAAGACTCACCCAGAGACTGGAAGAAGGCAGAGTAACGGCACTCGTAAAGTGAGAAAAGATACTGGCGAACAGCAGGCAGACTGTGTAGGACCTCTAAGATCTCTGCTCCCTTTATTACCTGCAGAGAAGCGCATTTAAAACATTGTCCCAAAACCAAGCACTGCACACAATTTTACATGAGAGCATCTTGTGATTGCATACACTCCATCCCTCTTCTACCTTTTCACGGAGGTCAGGCCTTTTGAGGGCGATCATGCAGACGTAAACAGTGTAAGTAACAAAGGTCTTGTAATCCATGAGTTCATAAGAGGTGAAGGTGGAGACTGTATCGAGGAAGAGCTCAGCTGCTTGCTTGAAGTCTCTGATTGCCACACAGTACAGACCCTGGTAGACCTTAAGACGGTTCCTCCTGTCCCAGTCTCCCCCCTCCTCAATGAGGCTGAAGAAAGATGCATAGCAAGATGAGTGTTTAACACAATCGGTGGAAATGTGCAGGAACATACATATTAGATATTATTATCACCTCTTGGCTTTCTCCGAGTTGCGTGTGATGAGGTCACTGTCCATATAGAAGAGGCCAATCCGCAGCAGGTAGAAGACAATGTCTAGTCTGTGACCCAGAGCCACTGTCTTGTCATAGGTCTTTCTGAAGGCTGTTAGGGCACCCTCCTGTTGGCGCACAAGACATAGAGAGACCACCTTAATTATTTTACTATAAAGTGCTGTAGGAATGAGTCCTAAAACCCAGAATCTAGTTAGCATTTTTGCATTTCCAGTTTCCTCATCCTACATCTATATCTATGGGGTTTTTGGTTAAAAGCCTGAAATTGTGTCTGTAGTTAACACACAATTTTTAAGATGTACTAAGCAACATAATATTTATCAGTAAATGACCCACTTGTGCTGGGTTTGAGTTTATAGCTTGATCACTCTCTTATATCAGGTCACTACAAGTAAAAAGGCTTTTGAGGAAGAGTTAATTTTGTTAAAACAAATTACAAATTGGACGTTTAGTGGCTGTGGCGCTAAGTCACGAGACTGCGGTGTAGCTTGTTCCTAGCCTAATAATTGCAATTGTTTTTAAATATACTATAAATACTGTAGTCCAACAATGGCATAATTTTTCAAATAAAAATCATAAAAGTGGTGTTCAGCTGTTTGATTTACCCCTAATTATACGGGATTAAAAAATGCTTTTGACAGAGTCTTATTCTATTGTGTTTCATTATTCAGAATATTTCTTTTCTACATAGCAGCTGTTGAAGGGAAATTAAACCTTGTCTCCAATTCTGATCAGATATTCAGCTTTAGCCATCATGGCGTCTCGTATTTCACTCTCTCCCAGGCTCTTCTCTGCATCCTCCAACACATCATCCAGACGCTTCAGCTCCTCTTCGTTAGCTTTTTTCATTTTACTCAGCAGGTCACTGTCCAGCGGCCACTTCAGGTCCTTGCACAGACCTTCGTAATACGGCGCCATGTCTGAAGTAGAAAAGCGTTAATTGCTTTAGTTCAAAGTTAGCGTTAGCTAAGCTACATCTGTCCACATTTCTCTTTTATGATTTTAAATGTGGCTTCATTATTAAAAGTGAGCTATTGTTTAGGTTCCTGAAGTAAACCAAACTTTATTATAGCCAGGCTAAATGTTGAATAAACGTGTTAAATAAATATAAAACGGTGGCTAACGATAGCTGACGTTTGCTAATAACGTTAGCTGGTATTGCTATTGATCGTTACGTTGAAGTGGAAAACGTTTAGTTAACATTCATTCTTTAAAATAAACTATACCTTGGCATCATCTATAAGTATATGTGTAACGTTACTTTGATGCCAGAGACATGTATATAACAACTAGGTTAGTGAGACTGCAGTGGGAAGTCAGTCGGTGCAGTGAAATGCTAACTCACTGTTAGCTTTAATAGCATCCATGAGCTCGGTCTTCACTTTAGCATCCTGTCGGTGACCGTCCATTGTGAGCAGAAACTTCAATTGGGCTATCCTCAGGTCGGGGTTTTTGGGCAGACCCTCCTCCTCTAGATTCTCTAACGGCATCTTTAGTCTTAATATACAGGCAGACACAGAAAAGCGAAGGATTCCTTTGTGTAGACAGTAACCAGATAGCCAACGATGACTACAGAAAACACTGAACTGTGTTGCTTCCGCCGGAGCGTCCGTCACAGAGCGGAAGAAGAGCGGACACAGCCTCATGTTCACTAATCACGTTCCTGTTGAGCGCCCCCTGTCGGACCAGAGTATCAACTACAACTAGAGAATGAGCTTAAAATGTGTCTTCACCTTGAAAATACCTACATGAAAGTGCAGTATGAATAGTTTGTAGGTCTGTGTCTGTCAATTTTGCCACTGTTACCTGCAGACAAGAGGGGAAAAAAATTAAGACATTGTTTTTAATGACTTTTTTTAATGTGCGTGGAGTTTGTTCCTTCTTTTTGAATGTTTGGACCCACAGTTTACACATTTACTGAACTTATGATCCTGTTAGCGTTAAAACTTGAATACCTTTTGTCTCTCTGAATTACGAATAACAAAATTATAGGAGAAAAAAAACACATTTTGTTTGGAAGTGTGATGTCCATTAGTGGCATTGTAGTGTGTAAAACTGTTTTACACTTGTGCATTAATAATATGCACATGTCAATGACTAAACCTGTGTCTGGTCCACAACACTGGGGTCAGATATTTAATTATGTGAAAGTTTTACAGCAGGTATCTACTACTCTGGAAGCACCTGGGGGCCAATCAGAGTTTGGGGGTGACCAGTGCCAAGCAAGGCTGCCCCTAAGACCCCAGCACTGCACAACACAGATGTGTGACTCAGATAGGGGCATCATTGTCACAGTGACTTACTGAATCCTGGTTACTTTATTTTTAGTCAGAAAGTCTGAAAAGTTAATATTAACCAGCCTCTGAATAGAGATGTAGAAAAGAGCATGCTTCCAGGACAGTTATTACAAGGTCCATTGTAATAGAGAGAAAATGGAAACGTTGCTGCAACAGTTGGTAGGTTTTTCTTGAATTTACTTCTATCTGTCTAATAGGAGTGTAAGTGTTCACGGGACAGGTTTAGAAATCTGTATATCTATGTCCGTTTTTAACAAGCATTACTGTGTTTTCTGTGCAAACTAATGTCAAACTTTAGCTCTAACCAAATGTTTTCAACAGGGATAATAAAAAAAAAAACACACTGTTTTAGGAAATTGGGTGGTTTTCAGTGTTTGTCTGATCTCAGTGACTTATCCCAATCACAGTTTAAGCTGAGTCATTGCAAGTTTGTTTCTGAGTTATTTTTTAATCCTATGTTCAAAACAGAAACACTATACCAGCAGGTTCAGAGATGAGCAATTTTATGATATGTATGATAATACGTTGAATTAATACATTGAATTATAAAATGGTGGGATTATAGCATGATCTCAATCTGTGAGCAGTCCAAACTGGTATTATTTGGATATTCTTAAAAGCCTACAAGTTATCAGTTGTTTTGCTGATCAGATTTTAACAGCATTCCTATTTTAACAGGTTGTTTATTAAAGTACAGTCCCTGTGTTAATATTACATTTGTTTATATGCATCAGGAACAGATTTAATGTTTTAAATATTTTAATAGTGATGGTGAAATTATCCCAAGTTAAACATTACACCTGAATTATTACGAATATATTACAAATTAGGATTAGGATAACAAATTACTTTTAAAGTTACTCAAGTTTACTACTGACTATAACTGTACTTTGTTTACCCATTTCTGTTGACAATGAGGTTTTAAGATTTGATACATAGCCAATATAAATATAATCAATTTCATTTTTAGAAAGATCTGGCACAGGAAAAGATTCCAGCTGGAACAAAGTTAATGTCATACAATGGTGACAAATGTGGGGTGAGAGGTGAGAATTGAGGGACGGGAGGAGGAAAGGAGCTCAGTGCTTGGGTGGTTGGGTCCCTCAGCAGTCTAAGCCTATAGCAGCATAACTAGAACTAAGTTTATCAAAGAGGAAGGTTTTAGGCCTAGACTTAAAAGTACAGAGGGTTTGTGATAATAGTAAACACTGCACAATGAAAATAATAGTGAGTCCTCTTTCTTGTGCTCATCCTGCATGTAGACTCGCGGCAATGCTCTAGTCCTCATCATTATTTTGGGAATGGGGGGAAGTTTTCAAGCAGGCTACCACATCACTGGTATAAGTTCTCCCTCCCCGGTAAGATGATCTACTGACAACATTTGTTCATTGTTTATTCACTTAATTTCTTCAGCCGCTTGTTTGCTGCGCCATCTCTCTTTCACTTGTAGACAGTGAGCAGTCCTCCATTTGAATGTCTTTTTGAACCTTTCACCACAGTTCATTCAGCGCTTCATCAACAGCAGCTGGTATGAGCGGTATGAAGAGCCTCCCCCTCCACAGATGGTCACGATGATCTGGTCGCTTATTGTTTCCATGTACGCTTTCGGGGCACTCTGTGGCTCTGGCACTGTCAGATTGTTCTCAGGCATGCTGGGACGGTGAGTGAGAGAATTAAGGCAGCATTCAATCCTTTACCCTTTACAAGCCTTGAAGGGATGTGTGCTCTCTCTCACCAGAAAAAATGCACTGATCTGCAACAGCTTGATTTCCATTGCTTCAGGAGGAATCATGCTGACAAGTAAAAGGGCCAAATCTTATGAAATGGTCATTGTGTCAAGGATGTTGTATGGATACTCAGCAGGTAACATACTCTGTACCAAGCAGATGACAGTATTTGGACAGTGGATCACATAATTGTACAAAACAATATCAGAAATAAAGTTTACATAATTGGTTGCAAACCATTTGCAGTCAGTGACCGGCTTAAATTTTGTAGCAGCCGACAACTCCACCTCATAGCCGTCTAATAAAATGACAATTGACAGCTTGGCAAATATATTGTAAAACGATATACATAAATACACCACGTCTTACCTGACCTGATCTCTTGCAGGTGTGGGACTCAGCATCCATTTAATGTACCTCGGAGAGATTTCACCCAAAAAGATTAGAGGCATAGTGACCCTGACCTCGGCAACCTTTATGTCATTTGGCAAACTGTCTGGACAATTTTTTGGATTGAGGTAAAACACTTACTATCAATATGTATGAGAAGACAACAGTAGACAAGAGCAAAAGCTACACAGAATGTACAAATTATTGGTAACTTTTTTCTTCCTGGTCCACATGAGGACAAGCAAGACAAAAGATGACAAAAGTTAGAGTAAATTTTTTAAACTTTAACACGAGTTGCTTGTGGAAAAAGAACGATTTTACTTGTTAGGAAGAGCAACTAAGAAGCAACACTTCCATTTGTTTTTCAGTGAAATCCTGGGCCGTGAGGATCTGTGGAACATCATCCTTTCTGTCCCTGTACTTTTCTCTGTTATTCAGGTTATAGTGTTGCCTTTTCTTCCCGATGCTCCCAGATTTTTATTCATAGAGAAAGGTGATGATAAGGCTTGCAAAAAAGGTGAGTGTATTTCCCCAAGTCAGTCAGTATCAGAAAACGTGTACTGCAGATCAATGCCCAATTTTTTAAGGTAATGCCTTCTAGTGCATAATGAAATCTACAATAAGTTATATTTTGTCATATAAAGTATTTCACAAATTTCACAAACATTTGATGCGTAATTTCAGCTCTTCAGAGTCTGTGGGGCCAAGGTGACTACAAACAGGAGATGGAGGAGATGTTGGCTGAGCAGGCGGCCATTGAGGCAGCCCCACCAAAAAGCTTGCTGCAGCTGTTGAGGGACAGGTCTGTCCGATGGCAGCTTATCACCATATCCGTCATCTGCTGTTGCAGCCAGCTGTCTGGGATGCCTGCAGTGAGTGCAATTTGAGTATCGACTAATTGCAGTAGATGCAGCATAATGTCTAATTCCATGTTCAATTTAACAGCGTCTTAAAGTCTAACAATCATCTTTTCTTCTCCCCAGATTAGTATTTTCTCTTTTGACATCTTCCTGAAGGCAGGTGTACCAAAAGACAAGATCTGCTACATAATTGTCGGTCTTGGTTTAGCTGAAATCAGCTCTTCAATCTGTTCGGTAAGTGCATCCCTCCATGTGCAGTTTAGCTTGTCGATTTCTGTTCCGAACAGTTGGATATTTTGTTTTTTGTAATTTTGTCATTCTGTCTTAGGGGCTCCAAATTGATCACAAAGGACGGAGGCCATTGTTCTTTGGGGGTTATGGTGCCCTGACTGTCATCTGTGTGCTGATCACTGTCACGCTTAACCTGAAGGTAAACCACTGAACAATCTCTGACTTACATGATGTGGTGAGAGCAAAAACCTTTGCATTAATATTAACACACAAAAAATTCTCATTTACAAAGGACTCTAACTACTGGGTTCCTTACATTACGTCCGGTTTGGTCGTCCTCTTCATCATCTGCTTTTGTGGAGGGCCTGGTACGAGCTCTACGGTGTACACACGGAGCTGACTGCTGAAATAAATTCATGACACTGAGAAAAGATGTTTGTGTGCACAGATAAGAAATTCCCTCACCTGTGTCCTCCCTGTGGTTCTTTCAGCTGGAGCTACGGCTGCTCTCAACAGTGAGATATTTCTCCAGTCCAATCGGATGGCAGCATTTGTCTTCCTGGGGATGCATCGCTGGTTGTTATTTGCCATTGTGGGCCTCGTCTTCCCATTCCTTATTGTGAGTACTGACCTGAAATAAACCTGCAGCTGATACACATTTTGCTTGACTTAGACTTAATAAACTGGATTTTTATTAACGGCATAGATTGTGGATTTAGATAGCAGATTCCGATGCCTCTCTCCTTGTTTGTGTCCCAGAATACCCTTAAGGCCTACTCCTTTGTGCTGTGTGCCTGTATGTGCCTGCTGGGTTGTCTTTACACCTTCTTCCTTCTGCCTGAGACCAAAGGGAGGACCGTGCTGGAGATCTCGGGGGACTTTAACGCCATCACCATCTGTGGGAAATCCTTTGCAGAGGAAAAAAGCATTGAAACCAAATTATGAGTCAGCCTTGATACACCAACAGGAACTTTAAAATAAGAAATGATGCACCACCTTGAGCTAATCGATCAGAGCAAACCTCTGAACAGTATTGAACTGTTATGTTTATTCTTTGCCAAATATCATTCGGTAATTCTAAACACTCAATCCTTACAATCTAACAAGCAGTAGCAAAAACTGATAACGGCCAGTTACACATTATTGCACCTGCAGCTGCAACGTTGTCACCAAGAGATCAGTACTTTCACTCCTTGTGCTTTCCAGCAATAAATGATCCACAGCTCTGTTGCTCCCCCTTTGACTCTGTTGTCTGTACTTTGACTGCTGGAGGGAATCGGATTAATGGAAACTGTCCCACATAGTCCCACGACATCATGCAACTCTTTTCACTTTTTTTCTCTTTTGTTTCTCTATGACCTGTTGATTGAGCTTACAGGTATCTGAAGGGGTCTTTAGAGGTTCTATGTTTAGAAGTCCTGGGCTGTGACTCATCTTCACCTCAAGTTTCCTTTAGCTTTCTAGTTTAATAACATATACTTAAATCTATGAGACTTTCCTCCTCTCGATCACAGGCCGGCAGCTGAAAGGTCTTCGTTAGCCGCTGAACCCTCTCTCCCCACAGTTTAGCACTCTGGGGGATGTGATTGCCAGTAACAGAGCTGTCTGATTGAGCTGATCATTCTTGCAAAAGCTGTATTTTCGTTCCTTTAAAGAAAACCCAATACATGTATGAATCTGTAATTAATATTCAATAAAACTTACTAAATAAAAGTAACATTCATGGTAAATGAACGGCTGACATTTAGAATATATTTGGATCTCATGGTTTTTAGATAATTGACGCAGCTGTAGTGTCCCTGTATCAACAACAGATGGCAGTGTTAATCCTCTGCTGAGACACACTAGCCTGACCAACCGTGAACATCATTACTATAATCATAACCAATATTTTTAGATTAATTTGGTATGTTAACTTAACTTTTGTAGCCTACTTAAGTTACAGAATGCTAACTTTGCTGGCTTTCCATTAGCGTTGCATCACAATTGTGAAATTGATGTCCTCCGTTATGTATTGTTTTCTTTTTCTTTTTCAAGTGTCATTCCTCCACTCAGCTATTATCTGGGGACATTTTGTTTCAGCCTTATTTATTTCATCAGAGTTCAAGAGGTAAACCAGTCTAATCTAAAATGTAAAATCTGTATTGCTCCTGAGAGTAACACACAGCCATTCCTCTAAATATTTGTCTAATTTATAATTATTCATTTTAAAAAGAAACTAATGTCAGAGCATGTCTGTTCTGCTTTTAAAAAGTGGATCCCAATTCTGGTTCTCAGGGCCCCCTCCTCTTCTTGTTAACTATCCCTACCCAACTAGTTTCCCACTGCTCTTTACTTGGATCAGATGCTGTATTATGCCACGGGAGAAGAAAAAGCACCTTAGAGTTTTCTAACTTTCAACTGAAAAGCCGCATTTTACAATTCCTGAAGATATATTTTTCACATCCTTCACTAAGACTCATGCAGAAAGTCAAATCTTCCTCCAGTGGTGAACCCATGCACAGCAAAGGAAAGGTGAAATAAAGGCCATCATTCTCTCCTCCTGGCAACACTGAGCTCACTAGCAGTGCTGCAAATCAGAGGAGCGTGAACACAGTTGGATGTGTTACAGATTAAATGAGTCATTGTTTCATAAGTCTCAAGTTGTACACTGATCACACATGCTGTTCTGTGTTAGCTGTGTGGATATTAAATTAAACAATGTCAGAAAACAGGCTGCACAAATGTCCACTTGATTAAACTGTCTATTGTGTCTATATCATCTGCTTTGACTAAGTGCAAGAGAATGAGGAGCAGATGTCACGGGAATTAGCAGGTCACACTGACACTAGTCAATGGTGAAGCACAATTTCAGTTTGTGTCTTAAACTGTCTTAAAGAGAGCTGTCTGGAATTAGCAAGAAAGATTATATTTCACCTCCACTAGCTTCTCTCCATTGGCTTCCCATAAAATCTAGAATAGAATTTAAAAGCCTGCTTCTTACATATAAAGCTCTAAATGGTCAAACGCTAACATATATAAAAAGAACTCATAGTATCATCCCAGTAGACCACTTCGATCTCAGAATGCAGGCCTACTTGTGGTTCCCAGAATGGGAAATGGAGTGAAAGTACCAGAGAAGTACCAAAGGTAGAGTGGGAGGCAGAGCCTTTAGCTGTACTAGCTGTATTTGTGATGCTTTAGGCTGTTGGGGAACCCCTCAACTGCAATGAGCTCCTCTCCTCTCTTTTCTCTCCATTCATTTACGTCCCACCACTGTATGACATTAACTTTGTGTGTTTTCTCCTTCTCCGTCTCCCTCTCTTTGTCCCTTTCTGCAGGTGTCCCCGGCTTTAGAGCTGTGTGTTTTCCAGTGTTTTTCCTCACCACTGTTGCCTGTGGCCTTGACCCCGGTGGGATTTGTTGGGTTCTCGACTTGAAGTATGAAGTGCCTTGAGATGACTTTGTTGTAAATAGGCACTATATAAATAAAGTTGAATTGAATTGAAATTGAAATAACATAGGATTAGGAAGTTAAAAAGTTGCACATTCCCGTGGACAGACTTCTCCTCCATGGTCTTACATTCATCTGGAAGGTGGTCTCAGGGGTTCAGATTGAACTCCTACCTGGTTGGGCTGCCTGCTACTTCCATTGTTGGGGTGAAGCCAGTGTTGGTTCAGATTCCCAATTTCAGATTTCTGAATGGGGCCTCATCGCCTGCTAGTTTCAACTTTTTGAGTGGGCGTGTGTGGTTTAGTTACATTTGCTTTTTGTTCACAGCCCCCTATTGTCCATTTTGTTTAATTCTGTTTTGTTTGTTTGGTTGCTTCAAAACAAAGTGTTACAGTCACAACTCGTGTGGTCCAGTCTTCTTGTTATTCACACAGCTGGACTATGACAAATAGCCCCCAACATCTCATAAAAGGTGACCCCTAGTCTGGCAAAATGGGTGTTGGCATGCGAATAAAACAGGAGTTAAAATGTTTGTCTCTTCATAACAATTCAGGTGAAATTGTTATTAATTGCTATTATAAAATAGGGTTTGCCATAAAGCAGGTCTTAAGGTTTGAAACTTTAGGACTTCTTTTTAACAAAAAAATAAAATGACAAAATACTTAATTTCATCTTTAATATCTTTTCTCAAAAGTGTAATCTGCTCTGTTTGTGAAATTATCTATAATGATCATTTTTAGGTCTTGCAGAACTGTGTCGTTCTAAAGCCAGCATCCCAGACTTTCTCTGCCTCATTTACAATCAGAGGAGTCAGATGAGTAATCAGTCCATCCATCGTGTCTGCTAAACAGCCACAGAGTCAGAAAGAGGAGGTGAGGGCAGTGAAGAGAGAGAAGAAAACGCAGGAAACATGTGAGCAGACAGTCACTTAAGTAAAGTGCTTAAGGGAAAACGCTCAAACAAATGTGAGCTATGTCTTACATTAAATAAATTCTTCTAGCTGTGGTGATTTCGTACAGGTGGCACACAGATGGGACCCCTCCTGAGACCTGAGCTTGTTAATGAGTCACAGCGAGAGGGAGTGGAGTGGGCTGATATCATGAACCAGACGGAGCCCTCTGGCAGCGCAGCATCGAAGTGCCCAACACGCCGTTCTGCATTATGGCAAAGTGCCCCTCGAGTTGTTGGATCTGCGGATTAACCCAAACCTGGCAACGTTTCACTGAGCCACGTGTCAGCCTCAGCAAACACTGGATATGAATTGTGATTATTTTCTCTCACTGTAGCTGACAACAATCAGGCCTAATGAGGGCCCCCATAGAGACTTATTATGAGCTCTAATTACTGCATTATGTGTGTCAGGAGTCCTAGTTACACTATTGAACTGCTTTGTTGCCACCAAGACTTGCAGTCAAGTCCATTCGAATAAGACTCATAAGTAGAAGTTACTGGTCGTAGTCAAGGCCAATGGGAGGGCAAAGGTCATGTTTAAATGGGTAAGCGTGCATTTTAAGATTATTGGGTTCAGTCATGGCATCCAAGTCTATTAATGTGCTTTACTACTTTACTTCTACTACTAAGAAAAGAGAAGAGAGGAGAAGAGACGAGACGAGGCAGATGGACAGTTGGATTACTGTCACACAATGTTAACACATTCACCTCGGGAGAGGAATCAGCCTGGCAGACTGGACAGTGGGACTAAGTTGCTGAACAGAGGGGATTCTATGAGTGGGTGATCATGGGGGGAAATCCCCTGCTGCCCTCATTAACTTGTATGCTGTTTATGGGCCTTATAGAGCAAATTATCCTGGGCATATCTGAATGACGTCAATAAACGAGCATTCACACGGGAAAAAAGACTAAAACCCTCGTAAGAAAAACTTGAAAACAGGCTGCATCTATTCTCAAAATGTTCACTGTTACTTAACTATTCAGTTGACACAGTGTTCTTCTTTTCATGTAATGTAAATTCACTGATGCATAATATATTCTTGTACATCTGTTGACATTGTTCTGGTGCCGTTTTGCCATGATAATTGAACACACATGATGAGGCTGAACAAGGGGAAACTGCTGCTAAGGCCTCAGTCAGTCACACATCTTCTATTCACTAGCCTAGTGTGCGTGTTTGTGTGCGTGCTAGTGAAGGGGAGGGTGTGATGTTGTGTTTACTTGCATGTCTATGAGACCACGCTTTGTGTATGTGTGTATGTGTGTGTGCGAAAACACACCAATGGCATTCTCCACTTGCGAATAATTGAATCAGGCTATTTTAGTTTGCTCAGAGCGCAGCTGTAATTTGCAGCCGTTCTGCGTTCCTAAGGACCGGTAATTATGGCTTTTGAGTCTCCCAAAACAACTCAAACAGCTTCAACTCATGACAACTGTGCATCTGGGTCTACACACACACAGACACAGACACAAACACACACACGCATATGGATGGCTGTTAATTAAATGGGTACATTTTGAAGTGGATGTCAATAGAAAGGTACTTCACACGAGTAGGCAATACAGGCCCTTGAATGGAAAGGTTTATGGGTGAATGAAGTTCTTTCAATCATTTTTAATAGATACTATCATAATTGTTAAATGATTAGACTTTAATAAACACTGGATATGTCACACGCCAAAACATTTTTACAAATTACTAAATATATGATTACTATTTCATCTATCTTTACATTTCATGTGTTACATTATTTTAGAAATGCCAGACTACATTACAATTATCTGAACAATCTTTCAAATAGACAATTTATAAAATCTTATTTGACATAATTGATATCCATGAATAAAATACCATGTGTAGATAATGGGTAGGAAGTTAGTCCAAGTTTTGTCCCATTATCTTTTTTGATAGCATTTCAGGCTGTTGTAAAAACAGCCAGCAGGGTTTAATCTTTAAGAGGACCTCTGTCTCCTGATTTGCTTGTTGTTTATCTGACACAGACACAGACCTTAGGGTTAAGGAAATTATGTCTGTCTGTTCTCCAGACACTTGGTACTCAGGTCTTAATAAACCCGAATGCAGTAAATGTATTTCAAGAACCCGCTATACATCCCAAAAACCTACATGGCCTTGTAAAGATTTGGCTCATGTTATGATAATAGTTGCATGACTCAAACCTGAATAAATGTTATATGTTCCTGGATCCTGATCCGTGAAAATCAGTATAAGCAGAGAGTTGCTTTCCCAGCTGCACTGCATGAATTATCTAATAATCTGAAGCTTTGGTTGTTTAACTATTAGAAAATAAAAATATCAGTAGTTATTTTAAGTGTAAATGCATGTTTTATCATTTATTTTTGTAATACAGTTGTTCATAATCAAACACTATTAATTTGACTGGTCTTAAAACAAGTTTTGCAGCTAAAGATTAATATCTTTCTCCCAGAGGCAGTGTTATGGAAAATGTTCAAATAAAGATCTTCACACAGTTGTCACACTGTACAAAGAATGGGTTCTCTCTCACGCTGAGTGAAACTTATGTGAGGAGGTTAGGATTCGACAGAGAAGCAGTTTAAAGTTACTGATGGCCACATGATCAGAAAACTGTAAAACCTCTGCTTCCTGACAATTATGTTAACAGTCTCACCAGACTGTAAACTCTCTGTCTACGGAGGTAATCCTGAAAGTATCCAGCTTTTCACAGATTCACAGATCTGTATTGCTGTCAAAGCTTGGCTGACAGAGTCACGGTCACAACTGGAAGGATCCGTGCAGCTTGAGGATTATCTCCCCACCATCCGCTACCTTGAATATGGCATGGGCTGGGAAACATATGGCTGCAATCTGTGGCACCCTCACTGACAGCCTCCATTTGCTTTTAATTAAACACATGGAGACACCACACACAAACACAGACACACACACACACACACACGGTAAATGCCTAGAAAGGGACTATTAAAGAAACAAACTGATATGGGCTGAGTTAATGATGATGTAAAGGAAGCTCATGTGTCAAACACATTAATAGCCACATTGCTGAAGAGGTTTGTGTGTTTTATTGTGCGTCTCATTACGCTTGGAGACTGCGATTGCAGTTGATGTGATTAACAGTCTGAAACCAGAGTTTAAATACTTAAATGAAAAAAGTCCACATTTACAGACGAAGAGCTCAGCAGTTTGACATCACGTACCTCAAATGTTTGTGCAGCTGGTTTTGTAGTATCATAGCCTTCTAAATTCTGATTCTTTTTCTCCACTGTCCCAGAGTAAACACAAAAGCTGCAGCACACGCCTTGAAGGCTGAGTTCAGGTAAAGTAAAAGTGCTAATCACATCAACAGCATTAGTGCTTCAATGCCTCTAATCAAGTGATTGGTGTTCACACACCTTGTTCCACACATATGTCTTTGTGTGTATGTGGATTATGGGGGCTAGCAGGAGTAATCCCCTGACCACATGGACGTCAGAGGCAATCCAATTTACAACATGACACTGCTTAACACTTACAGATGCAACCTGTTATACTGCATATGCCAATATTTGCACAGGCGAGGTCAACCTGTTTGGGATTTGACTAAGACAAGACTGACTGGCTACAGCCATATTGTCTAACCAATGCTGTTAATGAAAAAACATTTACCCCAACAATGATTACATCCAATTTTTAGCAGGTACAATGTTTACAATGTTCAAACATATCATTTAACTGTGCTCATTGAGAACTAAAACTGTAGCAGAGGGTAATGGGAATGGTATTGCTTTTGCAGGTTTTTGGTTGTAAATCAAAGCATTAGAAAAAGAGAAATAAATCATTATGATGGTATTAAATAGTCAGGGTACTCCCTGGGAAAGTTACTACACTTTATCCAAAGTTGATGATGATGTTTCTGCCATGTCATTGCAAATCATCCATACTTCAGTCTGAACCAATAACGTATCACCCCAGACAACGTTTTCCGGACAGCCGGACTAACACACACTCCAACAAAGAATCACCAGATTTCAATAACTAAATCCCCAGACCTTTGTCAGCAGTTTCCAACTTGTACAGGCTGATGCAATAACTCAGAACTTCAGTGGCATCTGTTTCCAGGACAATGAAGGTCTGTGTATTTGAATGTGACCAAGGATAAAAACCCAGTGAAGGGTGACTCTAATCAACCTCAACATCACATTGTCATTCATTTATGCATTAAACAGATGGTGTGGGTGACTGTTACATTTCAGCACACGTTTCCATTCTCTGGAGAAAAACACAGACTCTTGGTAAAAACAAAAGAAAAACTCACTGAAATACTCCTTTATTCTGAATGCAGGATCAGGTCAGCCAAATAAAAACATGCATACTTGAGTTTGTTATATTCTATCTCTACATTATAGATATTTAATACATAAATGATTCTATCCATACAAAATATAAAAATATGTGAGGCCTCATTTACAACCATATTTACACTGACTTCCTTAACTTAAGTAAAATTATTAATTTATGTACATACAGTACTATGAACTGAATACCATAGTACAGTATATGCTTTACCTAAATCACATTGCAAAAGCTACTGTACCAAACGGCTATCTTGCACACTTGTTTGCAGTTAGTCAAAATAAAAAAAAAAATTAAAATAAAAAAGCCTGCTTGACCTGCTTTTGATAAACATTGTGACTTGATAGAACTGCACCTTTGTAACAGCCTAGATACTCAGGAGATATTCTGAAACATTAAAATGAACAAACATGCAAACACTGCTGCTTTTTCACTGATTACCAACTGCAATTCATCACTGACTTTCAATTACATGATATTTAACACTCAACAACACTGAATAAATGGACTGTGAGATTTTCTTTTGTTCCAGTTAGAAACTGTTATTGTACACAGGCTGGACAAAGAGTTGCTGTGCTAGATGTCCAGACTTTAGGAGATAATACAGTTTTTACTTTTTCTGCGTTTGCGGGTGTGTAACTGCCCACCGAGGTTGGGTCCTCCAATCCCTGTGTTGTTGTATTTATGAACAAGTTCCTGGTTGCTGAGGTAGCGCAGCTGAATGGGTCGGGGGATTGGCTCACCCAGAAAGTATCCTTCATCCTCTGAGTCAGAGGATGAAGAGCAGGTGGAGCACCAGTCATCATCATCATAGTCATCCCAGGTGTATTGGTTCAAGCCAGTGCGCCGGCTAGCTCCGGGATTCTGTAGTGTCAGATCTGAAGTGGTCCTGGGGCACTGTCTGAAGAGTTGGGGCTGATATCTTGCCCCTCCTCCTCCTATTCCAAACTGGTCCCTGGCACTCCGTGGTGGTGGAAAACGGTCGTAATCCTCTCGGACACGCAGTTGTGGTCTTTCTTGAGGTCTTGCCCTTTGCTCTGCCACCAAGTGAAGAGCGTTTTCTGATCGAGAACGACGGGATCTCCGGGGGCGGTGGTGGTGATGCCGACGCCTCTGCGGAGTCTCCTGTGGGCAATTTATCTGGACGCTTGATCCCCTACCACCACCTGCTCTACCACTGACTCCACCCAACCTGCGCTCACTGATAGGTGGCAGGCGGGAAGCATTAGCGTTGCTCACCAAACTGACCCTATCCTCCTCTTGGAAAGTGAAGCCAGGTGGTAAATGAGTTACGCCCATACCCCCACCCATGCCCGGAAAGTCACAGTACTCCAGTTTGTACTGGGAGGACCGGTGAGGTTCCATTTCCATGTAGGGCTGATTGGCTGTGAGACTGTGAATTGACTCAGAGCTACGAAACTGCACTGATGAGTTGAGAGTGTCCATGTTACTTTTCTCCGACATGTTCATGCCAGAGTCTTTGCTCAGGTCTGGCATGGAGAAACGGGAGAGGTGCTCTTGGCGCTTTTTTCCTCCATCTGCTGAGTTTCCTGAAAGAAAATAGAGCAGAATTCAGTGTCAAGTTTGCCTTTTATTCACTGCTATCCCATTGTAATTACAGGAAACACCTTAATATACAACAACTACACACCAACTTGGTACCAAACACAATAAAAGCAGAGGTCTAATGAACACCACCACACCCACCTGTAGCATTGGACAAAGCTAGGGACTCCATCGATCCTCTTGGGGTCTGCTCTAGAGGGGTAAGTTGCTCAGCAAAGTTAAGTACATTAATGGGGTTCCTGTTTCTTGGCACCTGGGTTGCTGGTGGAGGACCCGCATCTCTATCCCTGTCCCTCTGAAAACCATGCAGACTGATTGAACGTTTGTCAGAGGAGAAGCCGTTGAGGTGCTGAGAGCAATGGGATACTTCAGTGAAGCTCTTTTGGGTCCTCAGTTTGGGTGGATAGTAATCCTCTAGAGCTGGCTGTTGGAACCTTGTCTCATTCAGTGAGTGGCCCTTCATGGCAGAGATGGGGGGTCGTTTTAAACCTCCATTCTCTTTGATCCTATGATCCTGCTGAGGATTGTTCTGTCCAGAACAAGTGGGGTTATAGCTAGTTCTGACATTACACTGGCTGAGGAGCTGGAGTGGGGTGGGGTTGGAAGTTTGGTCTGATTGAGATTCATAATTGTAACCATCACCTGCCTGCTCCTGGTCCTGCCATGCTGGTGGCTCACGAGTCAAACTGGGGGTTTGGCTTGAGAGACTCAGAAGATCCATTTGTAAAGACAGTGGGTCCACTTCACCTGAAAACCTCTCTGCCTGTACTCCACCCCCACCTCCTCCACTTTTTCCTGTCTTGGAGCTGCGTCTAGATTCTCTAGTGGAACGAGCACTTTGGAAGGCAGAGTCAGAGGAGTCTGAACCATTAGGTTCTTCCCCGAGACTGCAGGAGCGCGAGCAGAAGATTTGACCCTGCTTGGGCAGGAAGGGCCGACCCAGCAACGAGCGTTTACACCGGGCACAGCAGAAGCAGCCTTCTGTGGCGTGCCAGTGCTGCCCATCATACGTCATCTGGCCTTGGTCAATACCTGCAGGAAAGAGAAATGTCATCAATCCGCAGGATCGGAGCAAAGTTTGTGGGATTTGTGTATAATTGTACACACTGTGCATTTATCAAAACATTTTAAAATTCAAAATTTCTTTATTAAAAATGTTGTTTATTGGTAAAATGGCAGACGTTGCTTGCCAGGTGAAAAAAACTCTGCTAGAGGCTGCCTTTAACTTGTGCCTTAGGGGTCAACTCATTGTATAAACACACTGCATTCTGACTATGCTTCCAGTTGTCGGAGAGGGAAAGAAAACCAGCAATTTGTTAATGGTTGCCATCTGCTTGGAGCATGTTTACTGATTGTTTCAATTTATGATTACTTGTTTTTTTCAGCTAAATCTTTTTATGAATCCTGTCTGACAAATAATTACAGCGCAAATGTGTTGAAAGGTATGTGCCAAAAATCACACCTGGGCATCGTGTGAGGGGATGTAGATGCATGCATGCACGCACACGCCATTCACAGAGTTTGGCGTGGAGCCAAATGCAGCTCATATAAAGTTTCTCTCTGAAATACTCCCGTTTCCTCACTCAGTAACTTGCCTCCTACACAAAGGCCTCTGTTTGTGAGATGTTTAAACTTGTATTTTAACACAATTGGTGCCTGTGAATAAAACTGACGCTGATGATAAAAAGTCCCATGATATGATAATGCTTTGCTCATCTTGGTTTCAAATTGCTTGGTGTGTTCTTTCCTCAGCAACCTCAGTTATCTGTGGTCTCATATGCCCTTGTCCTTCACGGTCAGGCCTTTGAGCCATTATTTAGACGTTACTTTACTAAAAACCAGGACACATCCTCTCTGCTTTAACTTTTTCTAGTCTGTTTTACAAAATAAATGAGGTCACACTCACATCCTTTTTGAAAATTGCATTATAATAACCTACAACCTAATGCTTCCATGCATCCGTGTCTTTAGCGTGACGGTATTCTTTTCTGTAAGGGCTTCTTTGTATGACCTGCAGGTCATTAATGCTGTTTGTATCAACAGTAATAGGTGCGTGGTAGTGGTTCAGCATACCAATATGTTCCCCGCAGGAGTCGCAGTACTCCGCATAGAGGGCCTCGAAGCAGGAGCAGCAGTAAGGCCGTCCCTCCTTCATAATATAGCGCTGCCCCCCCAGCACCGCCTCGCATTCGAAACAGCAGAAGTGCTTCATGTGCCAGTGACGCCCCTCTGCCTCGGTGCACTCATCGGCAAAGATGATCTAAGCAAGGAGAGATAAGAAAGAGTATCGTTTATCACAGGTCCTTGGAGGTAAAAACCTCAGTTGGGTTATTACCGAGTGCTGACTGACAGGACCAAGGCTCAGCTCGCCCTCCCTCCCTCTCTATATATGCTACCTTCTCCTCTGCAGCTTACTATGCTTAGATCATCCTCTTTTCGCAGCCTTGTGTAAGAGGTTAATGTGTAATGGGACGCGTTGAATTTTAAATTTACTGCTATTAAAATACTGAGGTTCTTTTTAAAGTTCTAATACCATCCTTGTACCCGTTGGCAGAAAGAATGTTATCTAATGTTAATATTAATGCAAATGTTAAACTGTCAGTGTGTGTTGGGAAGTGTGTGAGGATCGTGTAACAGCAGTTGGAATATAGGCATGCATACATATGTGCAGGATGTCATGTGTAAATGGTTTATAAATAGTACAGGGACCAGCCCACATCACAGGCATAGTATGTACAAGTATGTGCTGTGTGTATCTGTTAACACATGACCATCTATGTGCAGGCGTGTTTGTGTGTTTGTGTGCGCGTGCACGTGTGATGGGAGCCTACCTCATCACAGGCGGTGCAGCGTGGTTTCAGTCTCTCTGCGTGGTGCCGGCCGCAGTAGATTTTTCCATCCTGGTAGAAGTAGATGAGGTCCACAAGGAGCTCATTGCACATGCTGCACACAAAGCAGGCAGGGTGCCAACACACGCTGTGTCCCGCCCGTGACGCAAACACAGCAATGTCACCGCCATTTATCTGGCCTCCACACTAACAAGATAAAGGTTGGAAGAACATTTTTGAGAAATAGGTCCTTGGCATATTTTCTGAGGTGGTATGAGCATACAAACTCAATACTCAAACAAAACTCCTTCCAAAACAGATTTTTTTACTCAAGTTCTAGTACATGCGATAAAATTTACTGAAAAGCACGTTTTCTATTACAATTGCACAGTGTATGATTAACTATATACATTAATAAATAAATGATTTGATGTGAGCAGCTGCCAAAATTTTGAATTTTAAATTAAGTGTGGCATTAAATCCTCAGTCAGATCCATCTGGTTGGCATGGTAGTATCAATGAGTATATTGATAATTAGGTTTTTTTGTATTGATTGGAGATGCTTATCCTCTCATCTAAACGTTTCAGGCTGCTGCTGCTGGATACAGATATTTCTCTCTGTGCTTCTTTCTCTAAATCTTTTTTCAATCAGCAGTGTGTGTACCCTGCCACGGTAACTTTAAAAATAAACTATAAGATCTGTTGTGGTTTTCCCTTCTATTTTCATGCCACAGACCCTGTAACCTAAAGTGACTACATGGTCTAAAGCAAATGATATGTAGTATGAACTACGTTTCATTTTAATTTGACACTTTCTTCTGCTAAACTAACCTGGTGCTAATTTTAAGGGATCTTTAATAAATTCAGAATTTATGCTGATACTGGTAAATCTGATCAGTTAGACCTTTGTTTTTAACCCAATTCTGGATGAAAGCTTAAACAGTATGAGTATGACAAGGTTTGATTTGGGTGAGTGGGGAGGACATGCATAGACAGACGCGAGGATGAGTGGGATGTATGTTGGTAAGAAAAGGGAGGGAATAATATGGAGAAAATTATACGCGTGTGGCGCAAACACAACTGAGAGTAGCTCTACTGGAGCATCTAGTTTGTTGGTAAAAGAACACTCTTTAGGCCACTACATGTAGAAAACACACAAAATAGTTGATATAGCACTGCTTATGAAATAAGCTATATCTGAAATATAAGGGTTTAACAGCTGGTATGGAAGAGGAAAGAATAAGACAACATACTGCATGCAAGCACACACACACACACACACACACCCCACCTTAAAATCTGTTCAAGACTTTAATGTGAGATTGACATGGTCCCAGTTTGTTATAAAAGCAGATGACTGTTAGATCTCTGACCTTTATATGTCAACATGAAGCACCTCGCATAGATCAGAACAGTGCTCTGAAATGCCAGCAGCCTGTTCAGTTCTGCCACACAATTCATTGCTTTTATTCCACCAGCCACGTGATGCACCTCTGATCTTGTTACACTTAATTCACTCCTGTCACAGGCCACGGTGCAGGAATGAGATTTAGAAGTGAAATGATGGGCCCCTCACAAATCATCTTTGATCTTGTCGTGTATCTTCCTGGAAAGAATGAGGCTTTTGATATTTCTGCCACCTACCTGTTCACAGATAACCCCAGTCATAGTCACGGGGAAGGGACGGACGTTGCCACGGCCTAGGTTCTCACGTTTCCGTTGGTTACTGAAGAGCTTCAGTTCTCGCTTCTCCTCATCGTCCAAACTGTTACAATAACGCACCTGGACACACACAAACATGCTTCATTTTAACAAACATTTGTTTATGTCAATTAAATGAATTAAGCAGACAGAGATTTTAAGGTTGCAATCTGCATGTTTTTCTTTTTACCACTATATGATTATTATCTTGGACTTCTCCTAGTAGGGATAGGAAAAGCACATATGTGAGGGAGTTTTACGAACAATGGCTGCATTGTGTTTAACTGTCCCGGTTAGTCATGGCAGTTTGACAGTAAACCAAGATGTACAACTACAGGACCCTGACTGCCTGACTCTAAAGCAGTTATGTGCACTGTGCTTTATGTCATAACAGGAAATATGCTATTTTAGCCAATGACCTTCCCATTTGACTTTCCAGAGAAGGATGATTATTCTATCTGTATTTTATTACATTCATCATTTCCCATTCCCAGAAATGGAAATATTAAGGTCCTCTTTGTGCTGCAAGAATTAGGAGCAGAATGAGAGCTGCTGACCAATCAGAGCAAAGAGAGTAAGAATGTTGATGTCTGCTCCCTACATTGGTGGCTAGCTAAGCTAAAAACATTAAACTGATCTCAGACTAAATAATGAATGGAAAAAAAAAAGATCATTCCAAATATTACCAGGTTAGTCTAGTTATGGGACCGCTCATTTATAAGAATCCTAATATGTCAATTACTAAGGAGCTACAAACACCTAAACATCTCACTCTCTCACTTTTGCCCTTCAAAAAGACAAACAGACAAAAAGCCATTTTTCCTGTTTGTCTGCTACCTTCTCCCCTCCTATCTATTGCCCCAAAGGAGGGGAGGGAGAAAAGCCTAGATGGATGGATAGAGGTGGTGGTGGGGGAGGAAGCCAGTTTGTACTCTAACCTCATTGTCATGGGGTGGAAGCTGATGGAGCAGCTGTTTGATGCGATATTTCTCTCCTGGGCTGTTCACATAGGGCACCTTGTCCTCAGGCAGGGAGCTGTAGTAATGATGAACCTAAAGAAAAGAAAGAGATAAAGAAATAAGTGAGGTCAAGAATAACATAGAAACCTGCAATATGTACAATAAAAGACAAACCCAATACACAGCCAGCAATTACAGTATTTTTATTATTCATCCAGAGCTAGATTACTCTTTTTGATAGATCACTTCAGTGTTCTGTCCAAGAAATGTAACAAATAGAAGAAAAATATCCATGTCCAGCAAATGCTACGATGCTCCAAGGGATCATGGCACATTGCTTTCAAACAATGGGTTCTATTTCTATGATATCACTACTATGAGAAAGAAAGAAAAACAAATTTGAGAAGAATTTTAGCCCTATAGGGTTAATTATTACTTTGATTTATGGCCCATCAATGAGACCTAATGGAACCTCACCTCTCCATCTCGGCACATTGACATGGGAATGCATTACTGACCTCTCAAGCATACACGCACTAAAAACATGAGCGCGCACACAGACACACACACACACACACACACACACACACACACACACGTTTAAAACATGTGCAATGTAGCAGTGCATGAGTACATATAAATGTGTATGACAGCAAGATTAATGCTAATCTGGCCTTTCAAAATTGCTTTGCAGTACAGTGGCAGACAATGACTACTATTTCAGGGCTATTTATTGCAGTCTTTTTCTATTACACCGTGACAGGGGGCCGGGGGTATAACAGAGGTCAGGCAGTTATATATGGATGTGACTGGAAACTGGAATCAAATCACAAAAAGCCAAAAGGAAGATCTGAGAACAGTATTCAACAGTATTCAAACAAAAAGAGAAGAGAAGAAGGAAAGGTGTGAGAAAGTAAAGACACAAAGAACGAATTTGATCGATGCAGAAAGAGCATAAGTGAAAACCAAAACAAAACTGCAAAATGAGGACTTTAAGATGATCGATACCTGCTGACAAGGTTGTGTCAATCTTAATGACCTGTCTGTCTACTGAATGGATTTACTGACTAGAAGTCATCAGCTTTGTCCTTGGCAATAACATAGTGTGTGTCAACCTTAACAAACACACACACACACACCCCAACATATAAAAACCAATAACTTAATCATATGCCAGATCATATGTCTGGCAATATAAGACCTTATATGTATATATGTACAGTAGTAGCCTGTTACCCCTGCACTGCTTTTGCTGGCTACCAACAGTGTTGGCAAATGGTGTGGAATTTGAGTCCAGCAGCTCATAGCACTGTGTGTGTGTGTGTGTGTGTGTGTGTGTGTGTGTGTGTGTGTGTGTGTATGTATGTGTGTGTGTGTGTGTGTGTGTGTGTGTGTGTGTGTGTGTGTGTGTGTGTGTGTGTGTGTGTGTGTGTGTGTGTGTGTGTGTGTGGTGGGGGATCTATGGGTAGAGTACATGAAAGGCTGACTGTGGTCAAAGACTGGTAAATCACAGCATTGCATTGCACTTAAGGAGAAACAAGTACACACACACAGAGCTAATGATAAATTCCAGCAATAACAGGGTTACATTCTGGAGGTGAAAGGCACACTGCCCTGAGGAAAAGCTCTAAAGACAGACTCTCTCTCTCTGTCTCCCACACACACACACACAGTACAACATGAACCAAGAGAAAGCAGCTTGTGATAACTGTAACTGAAAGCCGACAAATGTATAGAAAAGGCAGATTTTAGAAACTTTGCAAAAAATTGTTTTTTTTAAAACTAAACCCAATGATAGGACTTTACAACCAAGTGACCGGAGTGACTGCTTCCCACAGCTGGTTTATATTGCTGTTAATGGCCAGACAGCCAGAAGAAAAGACACTGCCGGGCACCAGGCCTGACATTCTCTGAACAAGCCACTTTACAGTGGTTAGTGGACACAGATATTATATTGTTGAGAAAACACTGGTAGTAACAGCCAAACATGGTGGGAAGCATGGTGTTTTCATAGTGAAGAGAGTGGGTTTAATGGCTGTGTTTTCATTCTTTGGCCTCTTTTCTTCTCACGTCTTTGTGTGGGTGCATGAAATTCAGCTAGTCTAGGGAACAAAGTCATTGCATTTGAAAGTTTAAAGGGCCTGAAAAAATGTTTCCGTACTTTGCTTGTTTCTTATCATGCATCTTTGTACAGTTTGCCTCTTGCAAGCTTTCTCCAGCCATCGTCTGTAATCACGAGTAACAAGCTAACGCTTCTGTGAGAATCCATTCATCTGGATCACAAACTTTGATTGAGATAAGTGACCCTGTCTAGAGTTTGAAAATCCAGAAGGAGCTTAGAGTAGAAGAGGAGCTGGAGAACATACATGGAGAACATGGTAGGAGATGAGGGACATCTGGACTACTTCGCTGAAACTGCAGCTCCTGTCAGTGAACTTTGTATAAGCAGCAAATAATGATGTTAGTATGGTAACGTTTACTAACTAAGTCTACACAACCTCATGGTGGAAGCATTGAGAGGTGAATAGCTTTTGTCCCACAAAGGCTCAGGGATGAACCGTGTGCCTACTCAGTTCTCCTTCAGGAACCATGACCGTCTATACAGACTTGTCAAACCATCGCTTCACTGCTGAGCCACTGACATTTCCATTCCTTCAACTACGTTAGCAACACATTTTTTTGCTTTAGTGTTGTGTAAAAGTCTCTTTTATTAACTTTATTTTTTATCTCTCATTCCCAGCTGCCAACTGTAATCAGGTCAGATAGGGGCTTAGTGGTTTTCATAGTCCTTGAACCAAGAACAGAGGAATCGAATTCACAGAGATACATTACTGAAGTGGTCAAACTAGCTTTAGGTTCTTAACAGACTGATGCTATGTTGTTTGAATGTTGATTTATTCAAATCCAAATGTGGGTGCATGTCAGAACTTAGAAATATCTGTACTTTGCATGGATAGCCTTGAACTGAATTTCTATTCAAATATTCCACATGTGAGCCGTCCGTAAAGCATACTTCATGTTCAAATGTAAATTAAGATCAGATCTTGTTGGAGGTTGAACACAGTCTGCACATTAGACTGCGGCGCTTGCTATTTGATGATAAAAAAAGAAAACGCCAGTTACAGACCATTGCTGAATAAGATTCTTGGCCTTGACGTCTGTAACTTGGCAACATTCAAGAATTTTGTTTGAGAAAGATGGAGAGAAGAGAGCAAGAAGACACAGCGGGGGAGAGAATATTGGCAGGCCCTCCTGCACACTGCAGGTCAATAACATCTGCAGCACACTCAGTAATGGCTTTGGGTTTGGTGATAGAGATTGATGTCACATTATTGCGTCGACATTTTAGCGACTGTTGACAGAAATACAAACACATGCAGAGTTTCACAGTCCCAACTATGAGTTATTCTTCATAATCCATCACATATACTGTATCTGAGTTGATGCAGCAGCCTTACTCAGAAATATCTTGTTACCCAGTTGTGACTTTACACCACTGCTGCCCAAATACTAGTACTGTAGACTCATACACAACACTGGCTCCCTAAGGGGAAGCCTAAACCCCCAGTTTAGATCCTGGAGATTAGCGTTCTCTCTCTCTATTCACACTGTCTTTACTTCAGAGGAAAGGTGACCATTGAAAAGCCCCTCATCAGCTGTACATCCACTTCTCAATGAGGTCACGCAACATGTTTCCACTGCTTGAATAACCTAAACATCAGTTTGGAAAAATAGAAATTGTTGCAGTTACGGACACTATGTTTAGCAGCTATGGTTTCATGTTGGCTGTTCTATATATTGTTAAATGTCAGAATTTCTCCACCAGGGCTGATTGTTTTGGTTCATGTTTATGGTCAAAAAGCAAAAGGAGCTACAGTTTTGTTTTACGATTGTTCTGTTGCTGCACCTCACGGCCCTGTTTTCATTATAGCCCGACTCTTCTGAGTTCATACCACCACTGGAAGAGAACCTAATTGACTTTGGGGCCAGACGTGTGACCCTGGAGGGGGATGAAAAATAGCTGTGCTCAGTCCTCTGAGGTGAAAACACGGGGCTCTGCCAGCAATGTATTGAACAGTTCATTGCTTTCAGCTCATCAACAAAATCAAACCAGCCTCCATAAACACTGCTATTGTCCTGTAAAACTGGAAACCTCCCAACACCTACGGTTTAGCGGAGTATTGTATAAGCAGATTTTTTATAACAAGCTAAGCCTATAAAACCTACTGCAAACAAGTTTGCAGGCAGAATGATTTGGAGATTAATTTGACAGCTGTAGCCACATAATCCATATCCATTAGCCTGTAAAAGGCACAGTCAGCATAACGGGTGAGCCATCATATAGTGAGATGCAAGTCTAAGTGAACACTTATGAAATATTGACATCAGGTGTAACACTATACACTGAGTTGAAATTTTAATTGGGTTTACACTATATTATAATAAAATGTATATAAATGTGACATGTTTTATAACAAAATCCTGTCTCTGTGTATCAATTAAATCCTTCTTCCCTAGTGTCTGGTCTTTCATCCAAAGAAATGATTAATCAGCTTCTACAATGACATTTTCCTTGATTTATAAAAAGGAAATTCCGTAACTTTTATTTTTTATACACGCTCTGACTCTCACTGTCATTTGACATTATTAAGAGCCACAAATTGCCTGTGTAGTCTGTTCTTAAGAAACAGCAATTTGTGTTGGCGCATCCATAAAAGTGAACTAGTCAACTGCCTAGCTTGGTACTTTGGGAGGAGCTGCAAAATGTGGGTACAAGTATTAAAAACAAAAAACAAAAGAATTGCTGAGGAAGTGGTCAATCAGGCCACATCTGCAGCTGCTTCTCTCTCTCCAATATTTCCATAATCCATTTATTTGACATCCCACCACAATATCATTATTGACAGCCACATATTGATTTTCTATTTTTTTCTTATACTACACAGTGCTGTGATTTACACAGCCACCCTGTCTCTCTGTTCCTCTCTCCACACACGCTTGCGCACACACACACACACACACACACACACACACACACACACACACACACACACACACACACACACACACACACACACACACACACACACACACACACACACACACACACACATTTAAAAAGCTGTCCCTGGGAACTCTGTCAGTCACAGTAATTCTTCAAATAAGTTAGCAAACTTGTAAGGAGCCAGCTGATAAGCTAAATTAAAGTTAGAATATAGCTAAGATTTGAGATTAGACCACGACACTTCGCTGCTGGTAATTATTGACTAGTGCATGTGATATGCACAAAAAGACATGATGTAACTATAGGACAAATTTACATTGGTATTAACTGATTTTAAAATAGCTCCCCTGTTATAACACGATGTGAAGAATTTACATTCAGTTTACTGGAGTTGATTTGTATATATTTAGTGAAATGACTGCATACTGGGGAGGCACGAGGCAAATGGAGGGGCGATATAATTGTTTTTCACCTAGAGCAGCAGAACTGCATGCATGGGCCCTGGCAACAATTAATGCTTTCTCAGAATAGTACAACTCTGTGGGCTTAAACACCTAAATTTCTCCATATTTCTGTATTGTGCCATTTCAAATTTGCACAGTTAACATTACTGGTGTGTTTTGCAGCTTTTGTGGCACACAAACTAGATCTTCCTAAGTATCGCCAAGATGGTGAATGTGGTATCAGCAGTTAGGTATGATTGAGAACAGCTGGTGAAACTACACAGGAAAAGACAATTGACACAGACCTCATTGGTGTATATTGGTTGAGACCCAGCGTAAATGTTTTACAGATTATTGTAAAGTGGAACATATACCTGTTCAGGTTTGAGTCCTGGTGGTACCCAGGCATACTCCTCCAGTGCACACCCAGAGTCGTCATCTGAAGTAGAGTTCCTCTGAAAGTCGTACATTAGCTTGGTGACTGTCTTCTCCATCTCTACAGGCATGGTTGTCACTGCATGCTCCTCACGACGACACTTACAGTGCACACAGATCTTCCTACCACAGACAAACAGAGACAGCAAACATTAATAAAGCCAATGTTGTAGAGAAAATCAATCATTTATGTTCAACAAGCTCATATTAATATAATATTCAAAGGAATAAGAGCCACAGATTAAAAATGAAAGTAATGCTTATTTGAATGTAAATTATGGTGCTGAAAAATGTGATTTGTGGTTTGAAAACAAGCTTTCAGTTTAATAAATCATTGTGTAAATAGAAAGTTGGGGTAACAGTGTTTCAACAGACATTAGTTGTCATACTGCATTTGCTATTTGGACCTTTGGAGGCCTATCTTTAAAAACAGCCAAACTGAAAAAAAAAGAAGCCAAAATGCCTTTTCCCCTTTAAACAGTGACCTATAGACATCTTGTAAAAAAAGGAAATGGTTTGGTTAAAAGCATAATGAAGCCTTGTTAAAATTCTGTAAACCCTGTTAACTTTTGTTCTAAACCGCTTCAGGCTGGTGCATGGTTGCAGACCATCTACTCATAAGGGATTTAAACTTCACACAGTTCAAAAGGTCAAGGCTTCCTGTGGCAGATCTCACAGTACCACAACAGTCCACTGAGGTATCGAGTATGAAGATATAATCACAAACAGACTATGGAAATTTGCAGAATACAGACAGTGATGTAAAGCATGGAAAAAAGCATGGTACAAACAAGAATCAGCACACACAGTTGCCATTGTACAAGGTTAGCCAGAAACACAAGCAGATGCTTAGCCAGGACAGTGCTACGGTCTCATTAGACAAGCAGACCCACCCAGCTATGAAATGGAAAGTGTCCATGTGTGAGTTTCCAAAGAAATGATGTTTGGGAGATTTTGAATAACACTCCCCCTCAATGCTCTTTCATCTTTACTGGTGTCCAGAGAGTAATAAAGAGAGTTGTTATATTTCAGAGATTCAAACAACTATTCTGGAGTGTGTTCTTACAAAATATTGGGATTAAAAGCCAATGATTACTTCTCAGTGAATGACAAAGAACTTCCCTGATCCTTGACATTTTTAAGACCCCATAAGATGAGGAAACTCTGGGTGGCCAGAAGGTCGGATTCCACCAAACCTTGCTGCCCCTCAGGCAGCCAAACCTCAAAGACAATCCCATTACCTTCCTAGAGGGATGTGAACCTGTCTGACAGACAGCCCCACAGAGGAGCTTAAGGACACTGTCTGACAGACTGACAGCTTGGTGGGCTGAGGATCTATTAGTGTGGTGCTTAGAGCACAGACAGCACAGAGTGGGTGCCCAGCCAAACCTTACCTTGTCTTGTCTTTTTTCCCCAGTGAAGCAGTTCTTGTCCAAAGACTGAGTCTTTGCAAGCAAAGCATTTCAGTTTATTTGGATTTCTGTGACAGACTGGATTTTGGAAATACTCAAACTGTTTGTTGATCTCCAAGTAAAACATCCTGACATGCCACGACTGGCCACATGACATGTAATCTTGAAAAAGGGCCATTTGTGAAGTAGTGTAACATATAATGTGAAGTTGGCCATCAGTAATACACACAGTCAAAGACCCAAAGCAGGAGGTTAACGTGTGTTTAAATGACTGAAGTAAGTAAAAAGCCCCAGTTTCGAAAATCTGTGTAGACAGATTTTTGAAATGTATGTCAGTGTAACATACAACCACCATAGATGTCCATAAAGGACATCTATTCTGGGTTCCAACAGGAAGACTCCCATCATTTTGGTCAATCAGAACAGATTGGGCTTAGGGTGGGAGTTCCTGAAGACACAGGAGCTGAAATTAACCATTTTGCTTACTTGACCAGATGCATTGAGACCCTATATAAGATAAATAAGCACTTTTTTGAAGTAAAAGTCTAAAACCCCTGCTTGGGGATAAACAGAAGGGCCACCTACTAGCTTCACAAACTACCTACATAAATATTGACAAAACATAAGGAGTGGCCAGATCCCTTCCATGAATACTGATGGGTATGATAAGTGGAGCAGCAATACAGCTCAGACAGACAAAGTCATCAATTAGCTGTCCGGCACAGTGACTTGGTTAAGGGCAAAACCCTGCCCCAGCCACATGACACTATAGCCAGTGCCAAACCAGCTTGCCTCATTAAAGCGCGGCACTTTCACCATCATTACAAATTTAAGGCTGATTAAGTGGATGACACACACTCAGAGGTCCATGCATCCACAAGAACACTCAGTTGGGGGAGGGTGGTGGTTGAAAGTGAAGACACTTTGGTGGTCAGCAGTTATTTCTGCCTTGGGCTGAGGAGGGACTCTTAGAGATAACAGCATACAAACAAGCACAAGGAGCAGAGTGGGCCTGAAGGAAAACGTTACACACAACATTCCTTTTGAGAAGACACACAGCAGTGTCCCTGCCCCTCACCTGGCCCATTACAGGCTCTTTAGAGGTAAACTTGGAGACAGGGAGACATGCAACCTTTGGATCAATGTGCTGCTCTCACCCACTCTCAGTCCAGATGTGTGATCATGACTTTCCTCCAGCAAACATCCTGATTTCCCCACATCAGCACTGGCAGAGATACTGAAAGCCTTGAGGGGCCTGTTGCTCCTTCCCTCCCCTACCCCCCCTTATGATTTACAACACACTTCATGCACATGCCTGGGATTTCCCCTCCACCGAAACCTAATCCCAGAGCTTCCCATAGTAATCTACATGATTTCAATTAGGAAAGATTTGGGGACTTTGGTAATACAAGTCAAGTACATCACGGATGCCTCATAAATGACTGCGAGGTAAAAAGAATAAAGTTGAAAGGCTTGTTCTTTAGTTAAACATGACTGGCCTTTCATCCCCTGGGACATGTAAATGCTGACAGACAGTACCATTGGCCCATTGGAGTATAAGGTTGTTTAAGACCTGGGGGGTATGCTGTTGAACAGTAATCCCTCTAACCATGATGTCAGCGGACAATGATTCACCATTTCAAGTTAATTATCATCTTTGTAGACTTGTAACCCAGGTAACGGTTGGTTATAATACAAACCTAGGATCTGACAGTTCCCTCTGATAGTTGCATAGACCGTTTCAGGCCAGTGCTCAAGGAATTCCAGTAGGCCTGGCCTCAAATTTGCCCTAAAAAAGCAACTTTAAAACACTGTTAAAAATGTTCCCATGGTAATAAACGCACTTTGAAGCAAAGTAAATGTTGACTCACAAAAATGACCTTAGCAAGGCAATAAATAAACAGGGCTAGGGCACTAATCCTAAAGCCCAAGACATAGTTTCTTTATTTGCTTCCCCGATGTTGATTTCAGCACCACTACATGCAGGTCAGGATGGACTTTCTATGGACATCTGCATGCAGACCAAAAATTTGTCTACACGGACTGTCAGTGCCAGGAAAATAAACTAAACACTTGTTTCATCCATCCAAAGTATGTAATGTTTATTGTAACATCCTTGACACCTTTCATTCGAAACAGTTGCACATGCTGCTGAACTTTTATTGTTTCGTGTATTCAGTCTTTTTGTAAAGAAAAGAAAAAGTAAAGTCTTTTTGTTACTACTCTCCAGAGTTGCCACAGTTTTGTTTTGCACGTATGGAAAGTGTCAGTATCTCCAATTGCAGTATGAACAAAAATGTGTGCATGTCTGTAGTGTGGGTGTGGCTCTATCAAGGGCAAATAGCTACTGTAAACTGGTCTTAAAAGAGCAGTCACACATACAGATTCAAAAAGCTGGGACTATAATGGACTCATGAGAGGCCAGACACATCCAGCTGCTTTGTGTGACTATGTGTGAAGGAACCAAAACTCTAAGGTTAGGGTTTAAGAGACTCAAAAAAATTTTAGAAAACCATCTGATTCAACTGGAACCAAAAGCCAGCTGTAAAAGTACAGCCTTGCACAGTTTGAAGCACAAGTCTCATTCCACTCTCATTCTTGAGCAGCTCCCAAAACCGCTGCAGCTTTTCCATGGCATCACTCTAGATGGTCAGATTAAAACCCCATCTTTAAATGGCAGCTCTGCACACAAGCAAAATCGTTGGATGACAAGAGAAGAGAGCACAGAAGAGAGAACAGCTGGGTGCAGACTGCAGCCAAGTCTTGTCTTCTTCTTTCCTGCCACTGCTTTTGTTTTCTCTGGCAAATGTGGGGGGGTGGGGGGGGGAGGGGGACAGACTCCTTTCTCTTCAGCAGCCTTTTGTTTAGTGAATGCAACATTTCCGCTCAGTGTTTTTGAAGCTCTTGAAAATTTGGAGTGCCTCAACAAATGACCCCATTCCCCCAAATTACTCATACAAGTTTTAGTGGCTAGAATAGGCTCCATGTCACCTTCAGAGCCGTTAGGACTTAAAAGAAGTTAATCCCAGTAAAACATGACTGGAGGTGTTCTCGACAAAAATCAGGCTTGACAAAGACGTTTTCCATTAGCAGCCAATTAGTGAGAGCCAGATGCAAAGCGTTCCACAGGACAGATATTAGGCCTGTATCAACCTGTCATAACAAATTACAAAGGGCACAAGTTCTCTCTTTTTAACAAGGATCTGCTCCTTTGGCCTTGAAAAGATGATTAATCTTCTACCAAAATGGACAACAACATGTAGGTCACACAAGTTTGTATTTCAACAAAAATACGAAAACTATTTGTTAGCATTTGTTAACAATGACTGCTCCCACAAGTTCCTAAAGGGACACGTGGTTAATTTCACACATAAACTTTACTTCACTCATCACAAGGAGCACTAGACACATGGAAACATGCACATAATGTTGTTTAGTGTCTTCTATGGCACCAGATGGAACTTTCAAAACCTTGATGATATTATGGATTGAAATGATGGGTGCTCTAAATGCCATTGTGGGAAAATGTAGCATCTTGTATTTTCAAAGTTTTAAAGTTTGACAGGGGATTAAAATGCATTATGTCTGGGCTACTTTTACCTTTATCTTTTTCTTAATTGTCTCACAGTCGCTGGAGTACTATGATAATACACCTAAGGCTCATGGAAAATGTAGGTGTTAAACATAATCACGGTTTTATCTCTACCGAATTACATCCAGTACATTAATTCCCCTATTCTCTCTCACTCTCTAGGACTTGAACGGCACATGCTTTGTGTGGGAAGTGGGCAGAAGCAAAAATAAAGATAACTTAGGATGAGGAAGCCTCAGCCACACAAAACTTAAAACTGGATCCCATCACTTATTGTACTTATCCAGTGTTGACTTGTTTCATAAGTTGCCACTTCTTTGGATGAGAACAGTGAAGTCATGGAAGACACAGGCTTCCAAGACAGCATTAGTACAGACTGTCTACTGGCTTATAATATAATTTAGGAGAAACTATCTCCTAACACTTTTCCAGAAGCATCTGGGATTCCAGAAATGGTGTTTAGGCTCCTGTCACTTCAGTTAATATTGGGAGCTTCTCTCAGACAGCTCAGTGTTGCCATCTGCAAAAGGCACATTATTCATTATTTCCCCCACCAGTCCATTCATGTGCTAATTCAGTGACCCTTTACACTGTTAGAAAACAGCCACCTTAACGGGTCAATTAGCCCGTATCGAGTGCTGTAATGTTCCCCTTATAATAACTGCCACGCAGACGCGATTATGACACTTGTTTTTATAAGGAATTTGAAGCTACATTTAGGAAATAATAATCACATTATAACTAGGAAATGTTGAATAATGACATAAGACTACTTGACTGGGAAGAGACAAAGAAGAAAATGGTGATTAAGAAGAAATCTTTTAATATTAAACATTTCTTATATGGCACCGAGGGAACACAACGAAGCGTCACAGGCTGGAAGGTACAATAGCCGGATCATTGCGCTTCAGTGCTGGGATATAAACCGGTGACAACACGTCCGAAAATAAATGACAGTTTTGCGCAAGAAAGGTGTTAATTTAAGCCTGAATAGAACGCGAGAACTGGCACTGACCTGAAACTGGACAGATGCCTTTAATGTTCAAGTTACGCACACATTTAAAAGTCCGTAAAGTTAAAAACGAAATGAATGAAAACAGCAGATGCATCTGTGGCTCCAATCTCCGTACCGCTGCTCACCTTCTTATGAACGGCGGCTGAGGGAAGACTTACCCGTGAGCTCGGTGCTGGTTGTGGTGTTGCAGCTTGTAGAAGACGTCTTCCTCATCGCAAACTTTCTCCCACAAATCCCAAAACGCCACAGTTGTGCCACGAAAACACCAAACTCTCACGCGATGTGTGCCCGCACCTCTCTGCTACATTTATCCCCTCCGTTTAAAAGGCTTTTGTCAACACCCCTGCACTCCGCAAACACACGCAGTAGTTCTGTAAACGCGGAGCGCGGGTGGACGAGGAGCCAACAAGTGCGTAAAAACAGATCTTCCTTTGCAGTAAGTCACAGATCCAAACGAGCAGGGAAAGATTCTGATGAAATATTTTCTATTCCCGAGAGTAAAACAGAAGTCTCCGTTTGACGTAACGCTGCTGCTGTGTGAGAGAGAAGATCCGTGAGGACCTTTGGTGCGTAAAAGCTCGGAGCGCTGGAGCTGCTCCGTTCGCTGCAGACCAACCCCCTCGAAAGGCAGCGCTTTAATCCTTAATGGCCGACAAGTAAAAACAGATTACCAGAGCATTTCCTGTTTATGCTTTCAAAATAAAAGAGCAGTTGAGTCTTTTGCTACGTACTTTTCAAACCACATATCATCTACGCAACGCCTCTATCCGTTTATGAGCTTTAACACATGTAAACAGCTATTCTCATTATGCTCTCTTACCGGTAAAAACCACACAAGTATCAAATTAAACACTGACAACTGTGCTTACTCATGCTTCAGATGACGTACCTAATGGGGTGGAACCCTCTGGTAAAGCCTAAACAAGATTGTGTATGTGTTTTTATTTATTAAAGTGATGCATTGCCAACAACAGTCACATATATAAAGTAATCCACAGCTGACAGGTGGAGTTTTTTTATTTGTTAAATTACTGTTTTGCCCGAGACTATATAAAAATATAAACATGCAAATGATGCTCTCTCTGAAAACCTCAATTATATTATGTTATTATATCAAGTCTATTTATTACAACAATTGCAAATCCATGACTTCAATAACAATTTTTTACTTACTGATATTAGTATCTTTGTGTCTGTTGAACACATTCACAAAGAAAACATAATTTCTAACTGCTTTTCAATAAGTTCAGTTTTCCATAGGATTTTGATTAATTAGAAATATCTTTTTAGGAACTTTAGTTTGAAGGCAAGTTGACTGTTTTCCTGTTCAGGACGTTTATTAGCTTGCTTTACACACACACACACACACACACACACACACACACACACACACACACACACACTGCCCTCCCTGCTTACCAATATCCCGGTGTGATGTCAGCAAGTCAACAGCCCAACATTGGTGTAATTAGCAGTGTGAATAACTGGTGTTCAGGCTGAATTTGCATGTGAACTAAACCACTTCCCTAAATCAACTGGCCCAGGGCAAGAAGAGAGACCGAGAGAGAGGGGAGAGAAGAGTTTCGGGGCACTGACCCGCTTAAGGAAATGGGTAAGTGAGCCCCTCACAAAATAGAACTGTTTAACATAAGAAATGGACAGAACTGTAGTAAGGACAAAACACATACATACGATTGAAAATCTATTAAATCAAAAAACAAACATACAGCTAGACTGACCCTGTCATAAAGAGAACACATTGGTCTCACATTTGAAGTCTCATGTGAAGCATATTACTACATACGCTTTGAAAAGAGCAGACTAACAACTGCTGACCAAAATACCTAAAGTCAACAAGGAGGAAATGAAATGAAGGAGCTGATTGTTGATCTCAACATGTGGAGTCACACAGCTCAGCCATTAGTGACAACATAAACAGTACAATTGTTCCCTACAATTGCCACCATCTCAGCTATTTTGGTTCCTTCCTCATTTCTCAAACACTTGCTTACTGTGTAATGCTGGCTCTCTTCTCTTGCTCCTACAACGAGTGGTAGGAGTGTGTAACATCATCCCACTGCTGCCTCCTTAGTTGCTTATTTGTGTCACGCACAATGTGTCAAGAAAAAGAAAGAAATAAAAAAAACTTTTTCTGGCAATCAAGGCTTAACAGATTTGTGGAAGATTTCGAAAGGCGTTTTTGGAGGATGGATTGCATGAAAGTGGGTTAGAAAGCAATTAAATCAAGATTTGTGTATATTTTTCCCAAAGTGCCATGCTGCCAAACACAAGTTTGGAAAGGACAATAAATAAAGCCTCCTTTGAAATCATCAGTGAGGCTGCAAGAGGAAGACTGTTTGCAGATGCTGAAAATGGGGACGGTGCTGCAGTGTCTTGTCTCCTGCACCTTTCAGCTTCCTTGGAGCCAAACTAAAAAGCTCTGCTTGTCTACCTCGGGATTCTCCTTTGACACAATGGTGAGGCAACTCATGCCATGTTTTAGTCTAAAATGTAAAAAACATAATATGGCTCCTTTGCAAACACGAGAATATCACTTACACTTCTGGCTGCACTTAGGACCTATCCACAAGATTTTACAAGAAGTCCAAAGTGACAGTGTGCTTGCAACAACCGCATAGTGGATAAAGTGGTTTGGGGCCCCCCATTTCCCCCAATAAGTCATTGCCTTTGCCCTAATGTTCTCCGATCCCCTGTGATCTGTTTTAATGTCATTAAAGAACTGAATAAAAACAACAGAGGCCATCTTTGAGGGCATACCACAGATAGCTTTGGCTGGATGAACTCCAGAGAGCATCTGCTAGGTAATTTTAGATAGTGGGCCAAACAGGTTTACTCCCTTCCTAAGCATGCATAATCATATTGAAGCTCCTGTCTCTATCAAAGCACAGGATGAGCGATATTGTAAATACATGTTCCCTCGAGGCCGGGAGCCTATCTGAAGTATGCAAGAATGTTGTACTGTCTCAAAGGATCTTATCCTACAAGAACATTATTCATAGCTTACTAGGGAAGGAACTGATTTATATACTGTCAGATATGGTCAGAAAAACACTCCTGATAAATCAATGCCTTTATCTCAATTTGAAATGCAGCCAATGGCCCAACATGGCCTCTCCATCTTCATTTCTCATCTGCTTTTTTAGGAACACCAGTCTCCCCTCCTTTCATGTGGCAAATGCTGATGGCTATCACTCTAGAGTCAACACACGAAGCAGCTGGGACTCACCCCAACAGCTGATAGCCAAGACATGTTGGGAGGGAGAGAGAGCCAAGTTCCTCTCCCACATAGGTTTTCTTCTGGCTGCAGCATTTCTGAAGCTAATTGAAATTGCTTTTACTCTTTACATGGTTTAAAATCTTATCTCGTAACTGGCTACTTAAAAGCATTACAGCCCCTTAAACTAGGAGGTCTCGAATGAAGGCAAGGATAATTTAGGAGCAGGACAATATTATCATATCTAATCATTCTTTAGCAACCTGCTCTCTTTCCTCTACAATGAGAAGGGTGAAGAGCAGCAGATTTCGCTGTGTAAAAAGCCACCAAAATGAAAAGTAAATCTGTCCGTTAGCAGCCCCACACTGTTGTTGGTCCTTCGTAGCATCTGAAACCTGCTACAAACACCTTTCTGGTGACACTTGGCTTGTACCATGGATCGATCATGTCAAAATGGACAACTTGGTACAGACAGGGGCCCCACCCTTTCTTTTTAGTCCTTCTGAGTCAGTTTTTGGTAATATTAATTTTTTTGTTACTTAGATTTTGTTTTTTTGTTTGTTGTTTTTAGTCATTTGATTTTTATTCTTAGATGCATCATTTCTGCTTTTGATGAGTTGTGTCCATTTGTGAAAGTTTTGCACCTGATTTGGGGAATTTCTGGCCTTATTCATATTATAATTTTTGAATTGTTTAGATTCTTTTATGGCCATTTTGTGTCTTAACTGCATCTTTCAAATAGGAAATATAAACAGTAATTAATCAATGGCCTCATGGTCCTCTGTATGTTAGGGCTGTTCAATAAACAATCTATTGTTTGTACCAGCTTATTTCAAATATTATTCAGTCTAAAGAAAACCCAGAGAAGGATAAAGCTAAAATCAATCAACTGGGTGTTAAATTTAGTGAACAGTATATTGAAGCTGATGTGGACATGTTTGTCAACCTCCTACCTTTACTGTTTGCTTACCTGCTGTTGGATATGTTCCCTTATGCCATGTAAAGGGTGTAATGATTCGTGTGAACATTCATCCATTTACAAAGCTGAGGAAATGACTGCCACCTAATCGGTCAGTGGTTTTCATGAGACAGCACTTATTACGGTGTTGCTGAATAGGCTTGACATTCAGTGAGAGCATGGTAGCCTGGAAACACACTCACCTCTCTTCTACAAAGTACCTTTCAGCACTTTGGTCCAGCCGCTCTGCTCAGAGAGCAGTATTAGAGACCTAAGATTGGGGGCTCTTTATGGGTTGTCCACCCATGGGGGTCTGGGGGTCCATGGGTGTGCGGGTCTGTACCCATGTTCTCACCAGATAAGTGGCCATTATTCATCCAGTGCTGAACATTAACTGGATTAATTCTGCATGAGTTGAGGGCTGAAATTGTATTTGTACAAAGAGAGGGAAATTGAGAAGAACATGAGGAGAGTAACCAGCTTGGCTGAAATTCTAATTAGCTAAGGCGTTCGTTAGCACACAAACTCTGTATGCAGCGGAGGTCTTGCTGACACAAAGGCCTGTGTAAGCCATTAAGCCATACGGGGGGAAAAAAAAAGAGGGAGACAGCAAGACAGAAACAGAAAGAATGACAAAAGAAAGAAAGAGTGCGGACACTTAGTTTCATGCATAAAGGCCCAGGGTAAGGAGGTGACCTTGTGGAGTTACTCCTCTAGGGGACTGGAGCTATTTTTGCCTCTCCTAGCCCACTTACACAAGGTCTCTTCAACGCTGAGGAAAAACACACTCCAAGCCCTCCACCTCTGTCCATCCGTCAGACCATCCATCTCCACTTTGGACAGAACTCTCCAGGGCAGTGCAGCTCGATTTCCAGCATGCTGTACCCAACAACGGCAGTTTGTCAACGAGCTTTTTCAGCTGTACATGTGCATTCTGATTCAAAACATAACTAGGTCATGCTCTGGTTTAAAAAAAAAAAAAAAAAAAAGGTAGAGAGGCGAACAGTTGTAGAAAGTAAAGAAATGCTGTAGTGGACACAGTAGGATAAGAGGAATGAGAAACATTATTTCTGCATCTGTGCTTTGCAAATATAGAAACATTTGGGAGAGGAGATATAGGCTTTTGAGAGCTCAACCTTTCCATCTGTGCTGAAAAAGAATCTCTTTGAAAAATGTGAAATTATACACATGAAAAAAAAAAACCTCTTATTTCTCTCCTAGCATAACAAAAAGTCATCCATAGCTCTAATGCAGAATGATCTGTGCTCCATGAATGAACCGCCCACCTCCTAACCTCCCACATTCAGCACCCTGCAGCACTCTCTCTGACTTCGCTCATCCAGCCTCCTCTTCCTCACCTTGTCATCATGACCCAGAAAAATGGTGTGGGTGTCAATGTCGAGTCCCTCTCCAGGTTTTGGTTTCATTTACTACATCATCACTTTATCGATTTAACTTCTTCTGACTTTTATTTGTACTGGTTTCTATGAGACAATTCACCTTGCAGTCCTCACCCATGGTCACAATCAAATGCCGACTGACCAGATGTTCCATCATTAATTATATAAATTAGAATACTCCGTAACCAACCACAATTGTGGTGTGGCAGCCACAGTCTTGAAATATTATCTTACCACTTATTTTCAGAACGCTGCATAAAGCAAATCCAACACAAAAGCCTGGATGTGGGGTTTGAGTTTGTATTCAGTATCCTTTTTAAAAGAGCCAGATAAAACCAGAAGTGTATATCCAGCTGGGATGAGACAGTGCAACAAAAGCAACACATGTTGAATGTGTATTTGAAACATAAACCTCTGGAGAAAGACTGATACTCCATGAGTTTCTGGTCCTTCCAGGAATTTTAAATCCAGAAGCACAACACACTACGAATACAGTAAAAAAAAAAAAAAAAAACAGAAGTTCTGTGAGGAATGAACAGAGCAACATGGAATAGAAGGAGAATAAAGAGATTGCAAAAAGTTTCTTTCTCAACAATCCAAACATAGTCTTAAAAAATATCCTATGCCTAGTTGGTGGTTTGTAGTCCACTTGTTCCAGATATCACACCGAATAAATTAGGCTTAAACCTTTATCTAAATAAACCCCAGCACTCGGCTATGCCACATTTAAATATTTAGTTTTAGAGGACTCGTGGGAAGAGCAATGACAGACAGGTTCAGTCCATAAAATGGAGCACAGCACGAGGGTTCCGGATCTGCTCTTGAACACATTAGAAAAATGTATATGAACAGGGTGCTGTGCTCGTGTAAAACTTCACCATAAGTTTAGTTTTGCAATTTGTTATCGCCACAATCCAACTGAATGTAAAAAAAACAGTCTTTCAACACACTAACTGGACATCTGAGTTCTCCCGTCATCAAACCTGTCAGTGTTTATGTGTGCGGTTTTGAGGTAGTATAATTAATGACAACAAAAGTACTTGAACGTTAGTCATGACAGTCAAGTGGGAATATACTTTCAGGTTTAATTCACCTCACATATAGTATATAGTATATACTGCACTAGCTGTTTGTGGTAGGAGGGGAAGTAGATTTAATTGTTTCACTTGAATGCATGTAGACCATCTTGGTGTGGACGGTAGAATACATGACCACAGACATACACACAATCAGACATGCAGTCTGTTAAATGAATGCGTCCAAGGGATGATGAGGATGTGAGTACAAGTCCTCTCAAGGTGTGAGAATATATGCAAATATAGCATGTGAATTGTGAATCATTTTTTAAAAATTTATATAAATACTGAATCCTCACATGGAGGTTAGAGTCTTGGGCATGACTGACTTACTATGTGTTTCATCATGGTTTGATGCAGACAGTGAACCTGGGGCCTTACTGACAGCCACTGTGGAGACCTCAGACGGTAGGCAGCATGCTTTCTCACACACACAAACGTACAGACAGGGCTTTGAGAAGGCATGGGAGGTGGAATGAGTCACACTGACCGCACACACACCTTCTCGTGCATGCACACAGAAAAAACCCATTTACCATCTTTTATCAAACCGAGGTCAAACCCATCTCTGAACAAAGACAGACCTTCAATATGTCACTTGTCATTCCTTTTAAATCCAGCTGTGAGCAAACTACTTAGTCACAGTAAAATCTCAGACCATTTTATTTCAACCACTCAATTTCCCACTTACTGCTGCTCCCCTACATTCTCTATTTAAAGCACAGCCCATTAAGAAGCAAGTGAAAGAGAGCGGTTCCCTGACAGAAACTAAATCACCCTGGCCCGCTGCTGTTTACACCAGAATGGCCCGCTGCTTGAGCCACTGTTTATTTGAACTGTGAACCTCCATGTGAGGTGTGTGAAAGGAAAAGTGTAAGCACGTGTGTGTGTGTGTGTGTGTGTGTGTGTGTGTGTGTGTGTGTGTGTGTGTGTGTGTGTGTGTGTGTGTGTGTGTGTGTGTATGAGAGAGAAAAAGGATAGAGAGCATGTGTACTGCAGAGGTGAGGGGGAGGGAATGGTTCCACACAAAACCCAGTGTCTCACCTTCTCACTTCTTCCACACCTCCCTAAACATGCTTTTCATAGAGTATTTATTCACCCCATGAGCTCCTGGTGTTCCTCGGTTTCTCCAGGCCACAGACGGGCCTCTGTGTAGCCTGGTCAGGGTGTAGTGTGGCCAAAAACAGACTCTTAACACCCCCCATGGAGCTCCAGACACAATAATGTCCTTCTGCTGACCTACAAATGACATCACAGCCTGGTGTGCACACACGACACGTACAGACACTATTCAAAAGCATTTATACGTGCATAAATGTGAGCGAGAATGCATGCAGTTATTTGCATGATTATATAGCAATTTCTACTCAAAACAGGCGTAAGGATAACTTTAAAACCATACAACATGCACACTTTATTTTAAAACAGTAAGGTTAGTGTAGGATTGGCTAAAACTGTCAGGAGCAGAGGATTAGAAGACCTGAGCATCAATAAAGCAAGTGTTTAAAAGGTGCAGACTGAGTGAAAAAGCACCAAGGGATCTGAAAGGCTGCCAAATTTTCAGACACGAGTACAAAGACACACACTGAGGAAAGACACGCTTACCCACAAAATAAGGACACGCAATGTACACAAGCATACAAACTCACTTTGACAGCGAGCTTGGCTCATCTAAACACGCCACATTTACCTACCATTGGTATTTTTTTGAGAGACAAGCATTTGCTCTTCGAGCTCCATTTACTGTATGCGTGGGTGGCTCTGAATTAGCAGCACAGGCGTCAGTGGTCATAAACACGCCATTCGGTCTTATGATCAAACTATCAAACTGAAAATACACACACACACACACAAGGCTGGAACATGGAGCACAAAACCACAGGAGAAGACAGGACAAGTAGCAGCCAAAGCCTGGTTTGAGTTAAAAGGATGACAAATAAGTAATCATCAGCATGAACTCCCCTAAGTATGTTCACATATGCTTAAGAATCCAAAGACCCTTTAAATCACTGCCTTGAAACAATTTGCTCTCGGAAAAATGGAACAGCTAATAACTGTGTATTATTCTTCTCACCTCTGTCACTGGGCTGCACATGTGTAGCTGGCAATTGCTGCAAATAAACACACATTTTGGCCAGACAGAAGAACACAGAAAGACAGAGCAAACACATGATGCTGTACTGTCACATAGTGGACATACATATGCAAAAAACAACTCAAACATACAACCCCACTAACAATCATACGGTCTTTAAAAAATACTTTTTTCTTTAAAAGTAGTTGATGCAAATCATCAACTATGAGTAGCACAACATCGTTACATATTGGTTATAGTTCTAATCAGTGGAAAGGCACTGTTGCTCTCTGCCATGTCTAATCAAATCACAGCACCGCAACTCAAGTATGTTTAGTGCCTGTTCTGGCTCCACTTTGGTATCTGGGACAGCATACCAGTCAGTAGAGTAAACTCTGGAGAGGAAATGCTTTGTGTGTGTGCGTGTGTGTGTGTGTGTGTGTGTGTGTGTGTGTGTGTGTGTGTGTGTGTGTGTGTGTGTGTGTGTGTGTGTGTGTGTGTGTGTGTGTGTGTGTGTGTGTGAGCATGTGTGTATGCATGCCAAGACTGTGCCAGCCACAAGACTGATGCTGGCGTCAGAATGAATCACATTCAGTCTGCTGGTCCTTCCCTGCAGCACAGTGAGAGGTTAGCTGAGAAAGACAGAGGACGACTGGGAGAGATCATAAAAATAGATCATAAAAAGGAATATCAATGGGTGATGGACCAGAGGGGGACATAAAAGGGTTGTATAAAATGCAGGAAGGCTTATAAGACCAAGGTTGGGAGGGAAACGCAATAAGGAAGAGGGTAGAAGAGCATATGGTATAACCAAGCTCATCCATCTGCACCCAATCCAAATGCCAATACATTCCTCCATTTTTTTGATCTGACCTATGGATTTGTCTAACTGCTGCTCACATCAGTTGATCTCAGAATGCAATCACACCCCATTGTTTGCATACTTCCCAGTGGAACATGAGCAGGATGCTGTTTAGGTAATGGGCTGCAACCCTCAAAGTTGACTCCTTAACACAGAGACCTGCCACAACTCTGCCACTGAGCTCTAGAGATTAAATGCTATGTTGAATTTAGCTAGTGTGGCTGACCCTGGTTGTCCATTTGACCCTTCAAAGGCCTCAGATCAGGGTGCTGCTTCACCCTTGTGAACTCAATTGATTACACATAAAAATCAAGAATGAGAGTGTTTCAATTGATCCGGTGGGACACAGTCGTTTTCTCAGACAATATCTGATCAATAAACTGGATGAATCAGCAAAGTTTAACAAGATTAAGCACAGGCTTTTCCAGATCCTAACTGGAAAATGAATAGATAAAAGACATAAACAATAGGTTATAAAAATGTCTCCCATGTTGGGAAGTGGATATGGTAGAGCACAATTTTTGATGACATAGCAGAGATCCTGGGGTATAGACAGCACAGTCTGAATGACACATGAACCCCTCACATCTGGGATATATTGAGTACCCATGTGAAGTTTATTACATATTTCTGGAAATGAACCCATGCTCAAGTCTCATCTGTTGATGGGAGTTAATTCCCCTTGTTCATGGTTTGGTCTGTTGTAACTTCAGCATGGTAAGCAATGTTTTCTGAGAGGAGCTGACAAAGAATGCGGGGGGTGGGGTTTATATGTGAAAAAAGAAGTCAGCTGAAAGACAAGATATTAACTGACCAACAAACTCACCCCCAAAGTTCTTCCACCATCAGGCTCTTCACACTACCAGAATTCCCAGCTTTAAATGACTGGTTTAGAGCTTGCGGGTGAAATTCTTCACCCTCGTGGTCGGGAGGCTGGGTAAACTTTAGAGACCCTGTGTCGGCCTGCAAACTCTGATCGTCAACTTGAAGAGTCCTGACTAACTTGGCAGTGACGTACTGCAGCTGCAGCCAGCTTCACGGTACTGACCACAAAAAGTTGTTTCATACTGCTATGAGACAGTTTATAGAAGTGAAGGAGGGGGAATAGCTGGTCTGCCCCTGTCCACAGGTAACAACAAAGTTCAGAAAATGACGTTATCTTGTTTAATCTGTACAGAAACCATTGTGTATCTAGGTTAAATGCAGTGACTTCCTAGTCCGTGCTCCTTCCTGAACAGAGACAAACTAGCCTGCCTCAACGCTTTAATGATGAGCTAGTTTAACCATCCAGTGGTATTAGTTTTAATTTTAGCGGACAGATATGAACAGGGTATCAATTGTAAAGTATTTATCCCTTCACCACTGCCATCTGAGCTCTGTGCTAGACTATTATGATATTACTTTTCCATTACATCAACAAAATTGGATACTATATCCACCCTTACATTTAAACCTTAAACTTTCCTTTCGTTGTGCTGCTGCATGAAAAAAAAAAAGTTAAAAAAAACTAATCACAGAGACCATACAAAAGGGTGTTCAAGTATTCCCGTTGAAAACATGCCAAGTAGTGGGAATAGATGCATGAGGATTTTCTGTTGCTATTTTATGATCGATAAAAGTAAAGGAAAATAATGAGTGCCTTAGACAAAACAAAAAACGAAAACTAGTTACTGTAGAATTTATTATGTATTATTCAGTAAAACCACATCAGTAATTCATGCCGCTTCTCTGCTGGCTGAAAAAGAAACTTTGCAAAGCATTACAAAGAGAGTACATTACAGTATTGTAAATAATGAGCACAAACAGCATGAATCCAAGTCTGCCTGGTTCAACAACTGACCCAAAACCACATTAAATCCTAATTGGCAGCACACAAACCAACAAGGACATAAGGACTTTAATAAAGCTAGTTAACATGAAGCTTTAAGATGGCCCACATCTAAACCTTAGCGTAAACCTCATTCAGCCTCTATTTAAGGTCAGCATCCTATTGGTGACTCGCCACAGTGTCCTGTGGCTTTCCAGACAGAAAGCTAAGTAGTAGAGCAGTGGTGAGGCTACTTTGTGTCTATGGGGTTAGACAGCCACATCTGGTCTGCCTGAGCCCACTTACAGCTCCACCAGGGTCTGCCTTTCAGCCAAACCTCAGATGTCAGACACAACCAGAGACTGGGCGCTTTTTAGTGTGTATACATATGAGTCTACCCCAACCAGCCTATACAGTATATTTTACAGAAATATAATATGAAGTAGAGGAGAATTAAAAAAGAAGCAGGCTGGCATTGATGTAGAACTGGAGGATATATAGCCCAAACTGTCATTCATCAAGATCAGACGTGACTGATTTTGTCCTTGGGCACCTGATGCCACGTATTTGCAGTAATAAAAGACACCAGCAAGGAACAGATTATTATGCCACATTTAAATGTCACAAATATGATTAAAGAGCCAATAATATCTTCAATAAACACCTGCAGCTTAAATGAGATGCTGGTACTGATAGATGTAATAAGCTTGTGTGATTGTCTCTGTATAATTAGGAGATTTATATATGATCTAATCCTGCATGACACCAGCATATCTGTAGTATTATGACAATGCCAAAGTCACTGAATATTCCAGCAAGAAAATGAAACAATCAGCACTGTACCACCATAACAAGAATATCACTAAATTGTAGACTGGAGCATAATGTTAGCTTGAGGCCTCAGTGCTTGACTATCATTTTTATGTCGATGACAGATTTTTTCTTGTCTTTTACACCCGTCTCTCAGCTTGATATCTTTTTTTTTTTAATTCATCAGAAGAATCAGACCCTACTTTTCTTACTATGCTACCCAACTTCCTACCTGAACACCTTCATTCAGGTCTACAATCCTTCTGATCCACTGTACTCTCCTTATACCAAACGGCAAACAATCCCAAGCAAAGCTCCTAAAGAGGCAAGTTACCTATAGGAACTCTAAACGCTCAGACACCTCAGTCCCACTATGGAAAAAATGTTGAAGACAAATAGCTTGTCCAAATTTCCCTTCCTATTGGCATTCTAAAACATTCCTTCTCATGGCACTTTGCTTGTTATGTCTCCTGTCAGATTACATGTAAATGTAATGCATACTACTGTTAGGATGCAGTATATTTGGCTTCTAATCAGCTCATATACTAACTGAACTGAACTGCAGTGTCCTGTCTCCAGGTTCACCATACCTGACATGGGCTAAAATGAGAACATGGAAAGAAACTGTAAAGCAGGCTCAAGGCCATGATTACTGTGTGGAAGAGGAATATTTTTAGAATGACAAAGATGCAGCAACCAGATTTGGACTCTGTCACTGCACAGATTGTGAACAATTAAGCCTGGGAAGCAGGTGGTCGCTAATGTGTCATATCTGGGCAGATATGCATCTTCCAATGCCAGATTTTATAAGCAAAGTATGACATGAGCTATTGTGTGTCTCCTGCTGAATTTAACAAAACTGTTAAAAGGAAGAATGCATAATGATGGCCGTGAAGGAAAATGATTCAACAAGCAGTGTAAGGGATGTGTTTGTCATAGTGGGGTATTTAGATGGCAATAATGTCCATTCTGGGGGCTGTCTAGTCTAAAAAAGCTCTAGGTGGTTAGATCTTTGTTTAGTGTAGAATAGGACAGAGGTACGTTAAATAAGATGTTTAGATGGAAAATGGATGTCAGTGAAGGGCACGTGGATGTTTGTGCCTGTAGGTACATATGAGAAAAATGGCCTCAGTGTGAGGCGGTTTGTCAGAATTGCAAGTAAAATACTCAAGATAAAATGGACAAGGAGTGGAGATTCACATTGCCATGCTGCAATGTCTTTTATTACCCAAGACCGCCCGCCTGCCACACATGTACACACACACACACAAAAGCAGAGAGAGAGAAAGAGGAGGATGAACATAATCAATGACAAATGGAGGAAGCGTTTCTGTAACAAAACACTCCAACAGCTCCAAGAAGGAGAGTGACAAGTGTACTTTCAATATATTGACTTGTAGCCAAACAAGAAATCTGTGTTCTGTGGGATTCTTGCAGGGGCTCAACTGGTGTGTTTTGTTTGTTCCTTACAACATTGATTATCTCTGCTGGAGCCTCGTGGCCCAGTGCAATATTCCACCAATAACTTAGGCAGAGACTCAGCGGGGAACAGGGAAACTCATAATTTTGTGTGTACATGTGTGTGTGTATGTGTCTGGAGCAGGATTAAGACAGAATCTAGCTGTATTATACAGATTAATTAATGGCCCAAATCTGTTTCCTATTATGTTGGTATGCTTGTTGATGGGGGTCCACAGCCACATGCAGAGCTGTGTGTGGGGTGCTGTCTGCTTCAATTACATAAGAGCCAGGGCCACAAGAGATAAATTTAATGAGTAAAAAAAGAAAATAAAACCTTCAACAAATTTAGCTATAATGATCCTATAGCCTGCAACAATGACTTTTTGCAGAACAACAAGCTCCAAAATAAAAATAAGCAAACTAACAATTTCATTTTCTTTCTCATTACCACCGACTCATATTTAATTTATTTTTTTGCTGACTCAAACACACACATTAACACATCCCGGAAATGTCTGCCTGTGCATTACAGGAGTCACATATAGCTTGTGGCAGTGTGTGTACATGAACACAGAGTAAGGGGGGTTTTTAGAAAGCAACAAGTTTGAGGTCATTGTCCACCTTCAAAGGATACTTTATGTCCTGTTTTATGAGGTGAAAACAGATGCTTCTGAATTTGTAGCGAGGAGGGGTAAGAAGGGCTGTGTGTCAAGACTATGGTCTACTGTGGGTTGAGAGCAGGCAGGCAGGGAGCTGGATAGATTGATGGATGAATGCAAGGGATGGAGGGAGAGAGTGAGAGGGAAGGATGGGGGGGTAGTCAGAAGATGAGGGGAAACCAAAAAAAAAACCTTTCTCCCTTAACAAATTGATCTTGAGCAAACATTGGGGCCCTTTGGGGGTTAAAGGCAATGACCACTTTTACACTGCAATGCCCCCAGCATTGTGTGTGTGTGCACGCAACATGCATTTGACCTTAAGGTACAGCTATAAAAGAACTTGGCAACCATGAAAAAAAAAATAAAAATCTGACAGAAAAGAAGAAAACGGACCTGAAGCTTAATTAAAAAAAAAAGAAAAAAAAAAAGAAATTGGACAGTTTTATCACAGTTAATGGGTGTGCAAACAGGGCTCGAGCCATCTTATCTTCATCATCTGTGGGAATAGTCATGGCTGCCCTGAAAATCAGTGTTGATCTGCAAAAGAAAATATGCTATTTGAGACATAATAATGGGGCTTATTGCATTGCTGATAGCTATAGGTTTGTCCAAAGATAGGCTGCGATCCTGCTGAGAGCTAATTCATTTACAGAGGGCGCTTTACAATTACAACTTAAATACAATACAAACAAAATGCCTGAACTGAATGTCTGCGCACACTGAAGGCACTGAGTCCTTTGTTCATTAGTTCATACACTCACCAGTCAATTTATTAGGCACACCTATTTAATAATTGCTCAGCCAATCACATGTCAGCAACTCAATGCATATAGGCATGTAGAGATGGTCAATACGAACTGCTGAAGTTAAAAAATAAGCATCAGAATGGGGACGAAAGGCGATTTTAGAGACTATGAATGTGGCATGGTTGTTACTGCCAGATCGGCTGGGCTGAGTATTTCAGAAACTGTTAAACTACAGGAACTTTCATGTACAACCGATCTCTAGGGTTTACAGGGAGGGATCTGAAAGAGAGAAAATATAAAACAACATATCAATTTCCCTCTGACACCAGAGGTCGGAGGAAAAGGGACAGACTGGTTTGAGCTAATAGAAAGGCAATAGTAAGTCAAATAATCACTCGTTACAACTGAGGTATGCAGAGGAGCATCTCTAAACACACAACCCAACCTTGAACCTTGAAGCAGATGGGCTACAGCAACAGAAGACCAATTATGTCAATAAGGACCAACATCTCCAAGGAAAGATTCAACAAGGTGCTGGAAACAATGTTATAAAGGGCCCCACCCTGACTAGAAAAGTGTACCTAATAAAGTGGCTGGTGAGTGTGAGTTTTTGTTTAAAAACAACGTGCACAGACTTAATTCTGCCACATGGTTAACACAATACAATGACCCTTCCCACACAAACACATTAATTTACTTACAGACAGTTATTCACATAATCCACCATACAAACGGACAGTTTTTCATCATTTATATGTTCACTGTCTGCACATGTGTGAATTTGCTTAGCTCAGTTGTAGAAAAGCAAGGTCGGCACTAAAAGCATTTATGAGCTAATTAAGCTCTGGCCAGGACTTGAAGGCTGGTGATAAGGCCTGTGTGTTTGCCCCTCATTAATGTTACATGCCCTAGTGAGGCTACAGCCCCACACACATACACACACCCCTGACGTCTGTCCACCAAACCAACAGCGGCAGCACCATTTACTCATTATTAAGGAGGCTTCCAGAATGATTCTGAGCCATTTGGGAGCCTGACGGGGAATTCCTGGATACATAGTAATGGAGAGAAACTCAAAGAAATTAAAAGGGAGCAATGACTTTCCATTAGAGTGTCAAATTAAACTGGGAGGCAAGGACTTTGTATTTAACACACGACTGTATTAAAATTGCAATTTTGAGAGACCAGTATATTTTTATATTGTATATTTCCCTCACAAAAAAGAGGGAAAGAGAGATGATCATCAAGTTATCAAGTTTAGTGGAGGGAGATGAGCAGCTGAGATGTCTCCATTTTTCAGCATCTTCTCATCTTCCTGTCTTCAGCTCAGCATTCCTTTAGATTTGATCTATGTTGATGATCATCTCTTTCCCTCTTTATGCACTACAAATCAAACACAACCAAACATACAAACCTTTCCCTTTTAGAAAAGCACAACAAAACCTCAGCAATTCACAGTGACATCAGCACATGCTTATTTTATTATTTTTTCCCTGTGGCATTCATTTGTATATATATTGAGAAAGCATAGCAAAAGGAGATCTGGATCACAGGCTGTTGGGAATGTATCTAAAATTTACCTAAACCATTAGTGGCTGTATTATAAAAATACAGAGAAAGAAGGTGTCAAGACAGCAAGAGAGAAAGTCAAAGCGAAAACGAAATGAAGAATGAAATTCTGAAGAAGTGGCTATGTAGCAGAGAAAAGAACAGCTTGTTGCAGCTGACGAGAAATAAGTTACAGAGAGCAGTACGTAGGCTGGTTTTCTGGAAAGATGACTTGTTTGGAACAGGACCAATCTACAGGCTGTCTGTCTTTATATATGAAGCTGAGCCAAAGAACACACACATGCCGCCAGCACTCCATCGACTACTTCCACCCCGACATGATAAGCTGGGCCACGTTCTACTTCTGTGTGTTCTATGTGTTTATTTATGTGAGTAACAGAGAGGGTGTGTGTGACTTGACATGTACAGTATTATATGCAAGAGAGAAGCTCTACTAGATAAAAAGGCCACAGTGAACTACAGGCTTCTTCTTTGGTAACAACCAATGACAAAGACCTTAAGTGGTTATTGTTAATATTTTTATCGTAACAACAGCAATGTGTGCAATGCATGCTTATGTTAAAAGTAGTTGGCTCAAACACTAAATGGTCTTCACCATGCCAGCTCACTCTCACACAGTCTCTGTGAGTGCACGTGTGAGTAGGTAACTGTCCACAGAATTCAGTGAGCGAGTGCTCAAGTGGGCACAGTGACGATGTTGCTACCACGTGACTTCGCTCTGTTTTCATGTGCTGTAAATAAAACACAGATTTCTGTACTCTCCTCTTTAGCCCCTTTCACACATGCACTGGAATTCTGACATTACCCTGACTTTTTTAAGAGGGGGTGTATGTGTGAACTAAGTGTCCGAGTGAAACGCTGCCGACATTATCCAGACTTTATCCTTCAAGCCCCCTTTTGCAATGCCAGAGGCTGAATTCTTCTAGCATTCTCTGGGGTTCATATGTGAAACAGGCTAAATTGTTTTATGTCATCTACCCAGGTAACACCCCTCGTCTAAACCAAAGACAGTATTTCACAGTAAGTGCCTGTCTGCCATGTGGTACTTGTGTGAAAGTGCAACGCTGGGGAATGTCCACACCTGATTCTCCATACTGTCCCAATTTTATACGAGAAAACGGTAAAGGTGTAGTGTTGCTCGTTACCTACTGATGATGTTGACTTTATCAAACTACAGGTTAATGGTCATTTTCTAAATAATGCACATTTTCAACTATTCTCATACAGGCACTAAAACAAACAATGAATTGCCTCTTTCCTCACAGGTGATGTCTGTCATTCTGCAACCTGGATTAGGTGTGCAGCAGACTTCCATTGCCTCCAAAATGGCTTAAAATCTATAAGCCACCTGCACTCCTCCACCAGGTGACATCTTACAAAAACGTTTTCGAAAATGCTCTAAATCACCTTCTTTTTGCATAGCGTTCTATGAACAAGAATCCTTGTGCTTGGGTCACATCACTTCCTCAAACCTCCACTTTTTTTGCACAAACATCTCAACAAGCTGTGAATGATCAAATTTCTTTAACACATAGACACATAATAACCTGCTAAGAACACCCCAGACACTTGGTATTTGCATTGTTAAGGCATTCAAACATGGGTATGTCTGCAGACAGATTGAGATTTAAGGTAGTGAATTACATGCTGTGCTTGAACACACAGTGTTCATGGTGCACACACAAGCACATTTATTGACACGTGTTGCAGAAGTGGAGAGCAACAGAAATCCTGTGGCTAGTGATCACAAAAACAGAAGAAAACCATTACAAAAATACTGTAAATAATATATTGTATATATTACACCAATGCCCTAATCCCATTCAGAAAAAAAATATTCAAAGAGGTTTGTTTTTTCCAGAAAGATGTGTTTGTCTTAGTAACATTTTAGGGATGATTGAGAGGTTTAAACTGTCTGGGGCATTGCACAATCAAGGAGGCAGGCAGGCAACCACACGCATAGTGACAGCAGCCAGTGGTTGATACTCAGGGCAAGAATGTTCTGGGTCCGAAAACCACCGGCTGCCTGGGTACTTTCTGTCTGCTGTTTAAACATTCTCCTCCCATTAGCACACCTTCACCTTTCCAACAGCATGTGTGTGTTTCCTTGTTTTTGCCCAACTCATGTCAATTACATCATCCAGTCACTGAGGTCTAAAATGATGATTGTGCGGCAGAGTTGACCTAGATGTGAATCAGCGTCACTGAGGTCATTTCTTTTTCCATGATAATTATCAAAATTGTTGTTATGGGCTAGCACTAACTGTCACTGACTCACGGTCATGGCTGGATTAGTCAGTAGGGCTGTATCACTGTAATTTGACGGCTAGATAACATCCATACTTTCAATTTGTATTTTAGCTCAGTTAACTTCCTCTTGTTGAAGTTTTATGTTAGAGAATATCTTCATTGCAAGTTTTCTTTTGATGTTGAACACAATATACTTGCAGATACATGTCCGCACACATGTATGTGAGGATGCTCAGTTGGCCATTATAGTTTTCTCTGCACCCTAAACACGTATTGTTGGTGTGTCAGCCACAACCAGGCAGGCTGATGTTTGGCACACTGGTGACAGCAGCGGAAACCACAGGGCAGCAGGACTTGTTTATAGCGGAGAAGGAATTTACCATTTGTCTTGACTTCCATCCCTCGGAGTGTGTGTGTGTGTGTGTGTGTGTGTGTGTGTGTGTGTGTGTGTGTGTGTGTGTGTGTGTGTGTGTGTGTGTGTGTGTGTGTGTGTGTGTGTGTGTGTGTGCTTGTATCGGAGGAGAACCACCATGTTTTGTGCATCACCAGTCAGTCACCCAGAACAATAGATTGTTTTACAACACCCGCACTCTACAGCTCTGCCACCCCTGCTCTTGTCTGTGAGACAGAAACAGAATGAAGGTAAAAAAAAATGTTTGTTGGTGTGTGAGAGATGGAGATACAGTGGGTGGTAGGAAGAGAAAGATCATCTGTCATAAGTTCCTGTGTATAAATAAGTGTGTGTTCTTTGCAATGCTTGGACTTGTAATAAACCTGTGTGTGTGTGTGTGTTCTTTGCAATGCTTGGACTTGTAATAAACCTGTGTGTGTGTGTGTGTGTGTGTGTGTGTGTGTGTGTGTGTGTGTGTGTGTGTGTGTGTGTGTGTGTGTGTGTGTGTGTGTGTGTGTGTGTGTGTGTGTGTGTGTGTGTGTGTGTGTGTGTGTGTGTGTATCATTCAAGCTGTGCTCTGTGTGTGTGTTCTCCTTGGCATGATTGAGTGGGTCTCACGGTCGTGCCAAGGCTGCGGTTATTCTCCAGCCAGAGGCAGAGGAGCACAGATACTTCATTATGGCCTCATTCATCACTACTGGGACAGCTTGGCACCAGTCTCAGTCCTCCTCCTTTCCTTTCCACCTCCCTCTAACCTTGTCCCTCGCTCTTCTCTACTTACAGCTGCACAGGTCCCTCGCTCATCTCCTGCCTTTAACCTCCCTCCCCTACTTTCCCTCTGCACGGTTCTTCCTCTGGTCAGATCTTTCCCTCACTCTGCTGCTCGACTGGCTGCAGAATTTCCTTATTCTCACTGTCTAGCCTTCGCTCTGTACCCTCTTACTCATTTTTAATCAATTCTCTCTAATCCTATGTGTCCCACATCCTCCCCAGCTTTCATTAACTCCCTTACTCCCTCTTGACTTCTTCCTACAAAATCTGCTCATTTTAATTCTTGTTACTCCATCTGCTTCTCCTTTTAACTGTTCTGCAGCCTCAGTTGTCACCTGCTGTCACTAAGCATGAGAAAAATGCCAGTGTATGGAGATTTACAGAACCACTGATGCCTACCTGTGAATTTGTGTTATAACAGTTGTTTGATTGTTTTTAGGAAACAGTTATTTAGATACATATACATATCCGTACATACATATCAATTATATATGGCTCTTAAAAAAAACTAACCCTAGCACATCAACAGCAAGAGGTTTCTGTGCTGGGTCATTTGCTTTTAATGCTAAACTTTTTTTCAACACGCTGCCATGGCAGCTGCAGGGATATAAAGGAAAAGGAGTGCAGGAGCTAATTAAGCTGTTATCTGAGTTGCTGACTTCTTCACCTGGTGAACAAACCTTTCAGTTAACAAAAGCAGTCTTAAAGCTACATTGGCTCTTAAGCTTATTGTTTTGTTTGCACCAGTAAACGCAATAAACACGCCTTATAAGTTAGCTAAACTTCCTATCTTAATTCTGTAGGGGAAGCGACATTTCCATTGTATAAATGCATCTTAGCCACTTATCCTGTTTAGAGTCTAGTGGGGCTGGTGTATATCCCAGCTGTCATTGAGCGAGAGGCAGGGTACACCATGGACAGGTTGCCAGTCTATCTCAGCACCAACAGAGACAGTGTGTTTGCATGGCTTTCCTATGAAAGCCGACTGTATCCAGCTACTTGGCTGTCATTTAAAGGGGAAAGCTGGTTTCTGAAATTGGCGTAGGAGATTAGGGAAACATGATTTCTGCCACATAATTACAATTTCTTTGCCTGTATACACGTAATCAGGTTGGGTCCTGCAGACAGAAACGCGCAGGTCAGTTAAAGGCTGAACAAAAGGAAAGATAATTAATTGGGTGATTCCGCCTTACTTTTAAAACAAAGTCTGCCTAAAGTCAGACAGAAAATTTTACTAACCAAGTCCCTCATAGAAGTCTAAATAAGTCACTTCAGCTGTCTACATCTCCCCCTTTTTCCACCCCCTTTCTCCCCCTGTGCTGTCACTCAAACCCACAAGAAAAGAAAAGTCAAAAAGCAGCATTTTCTGTCACTATACAGTCAAAATCTGTGAGCCAGGAAAACACAGACAGACACAGACAGACCAGCGCTCACATGCGTGTAACATGCATGTCTTTGGACTGTGGTAAGAAAACCAGAGGAAACCCACACAAGCACGAGAAGAACATGCAAACTCCACACAGAAAGGCCGCAGCTGGCCAGGGACTTGAACAGGGCTCCTTACAGCTCTGTAAAATGACAAATTGTCACAGAGCTAACCTGCAGGACGTATTTCCCGGTGAGCAAGAGTAAAGTGCTGTGATTTTCCTGAATTGTGTTCGAAGAAAAGAAAAATGGACTGTTAATCCCTAAATTGTAAAACCACAAATTTTGCATTTGTGTCTTTGTTAAACAAACAAATGTTAGGTAATGTTAGGTGGAAATTTTAACTCTGTAGACAGACTAGCTGTTTTTGGCTTTTCGTCCTAATGCTAAGGTAAGCTACATGTCCCCTGGCTCCAGCTTCATACTTCCTGCATGCACATGAGTGGGGGAGCAACCTTCCTGTTGGGAAAGAAATTACACACAAATACACACTCCGCCCAATAACTATGTCAAACCATGTTAATACATGGCATCCAACTACCACCTTATCTAGTCAATCTTTTGCATGGCATAAAAGGCACAAAAAAAGAGGAGTCTACAGCACGGAATCCGGTGCTTGGGCCTTTAGAGTAATTTTCCTAAATGTGCGTATGTACCATATGTGTGGGAGTTTGGACCACAGTGTGGAGCCTACCTGCTGTCCCATATGGTTGGCATTGAGCCTAATTAAAGCGTTTGTTTCCCCACAAACTGGGTGTATTACCATAAGTGCTCCCCAACGCTTTATTTATGGCAACTTGGCATTATAAATAAGGATAAAACGAGAGCACAGACAAGTCTGATTTTGCTGCATGTCGCCATAGAGACAGGGGAAAAGTTCCCAGGCAACACAGCAGCCAACCAGCAATGCCAGCTCACATGCCCACGTTATGACCATAAATAGTACCAATGTCGTATAAAATACTTTGATTTTACCTTCAATTTTATTATAGTTGAGACTTCTAAGCCATTATGTTGGCATTAATGGGAACAAAAATGAAGTAAAGTCACAGTAAAAGTATTGAATTTACAAAAATCATTCAAACAGCATCTTTCTGTGACACTGATGTAGCTCTATGCATCTTGTCATCTAAGACACTGATCCAGCTGTTTCCAAAGCACCCCTCTCCGTGTTTATTCCACATAGCAATCATACCTCTGGGACTAGCTAAGGGTGACCCAGGCAGAAGACATACGACACCGAAACACTAACACATGACCCTGAGCTAGCAGGTCAGTACAGAGAAGCTGCCCTCACAGTCTGAATAATGACCCACTTTGACCAGATGTAAAACCCCCCGTACAGTAAAGAAATCCTGAGTGAATTGGCAACCCTGGTGGACCTGCTGTAAGAATATGAAAAACATTGTTCTAGCTGTGTCTGAGTTCATAATTATCCTCCATCAGGACTTTAATGAACTGTGTGAGAGCCGGCACTTCTGCTGCTCGCTGTGAAGCCAAAAATAGCTCTGTTTTGTGAGGCACACATGCAGCATATGGATCAAAAACAAAGAATTTCCACTGCCAAATTTTCCACCGTGGAACTTTTTTCCTAAGACAGAACTGATGTGTCGAGCTGTTACGAGGCTCTGTGTTCTTGACCGAACATGGCGGAAAAACATGGGTGGTGTGGAACAAAATCAAATGAGCTTGTTGCTAATAGTGTGGCTCAGCTGTGTCTCTCATTTCCTTATTAACCCTTGCAGGAGATCTAAGGCCGCTCTGCATCCTATGAAACTCCAATCTATCTTTCCATGAGTAATGAACGCTTAACAGGACTGGAGGCAGGCCTCAGCTAAATGAACGCCCCTTAGTCCACTTTCACAACAATGTCAAGAGATGGTGAAAGAAGATAGATGTAAGAACCACATCTGGGGCCTCTTTGATTGCTGATAATTCTCCATGGGTGAGAAAAGGAATGGGGAAAAAAAAGAAGAAACTATAGTGCAAGTCTGAACATGTTTCTGTGTGTATATGTGTGTTATCAAGGAGAGAGATGATTCAATAGTGACGTGGCCATCCGCTGTTGAAAGTACCGTTTACACAAAAAATAATTTCCTCCCTTGTCAGCAGAAAAGTAAAGACAGAAAAAGTTCATCTAGAGGATATAGAAAGCCTCCACTGTTCACCCAATTACCTTGTGACGACATATCAATCCAGCGTCCCTTAAAAAAGGGCTGCTCCAAGGCATTTTTGTTCAACTCCTGCTTAATTTTCAAATTACACAATCAGGAGAAATTACTTTTACTGTGACCCTTGAACAAAGCGCTATTGTTGCATCCGGGTTGCAGCATGACAATGACTTGATTTGGACTAGATTTTTATGGTAATGAGCCCATTCTCTGTAACCTAATCAGTATTTTAGGCAGTAAACAAGAAGAACATGAGAACAGCACATAAATTTGTGGTTGAAATTAAAGCAAAAGGGGAATTTGGTTCTGGCTTTCCACACCGTTACAGTAAGGGCTGTTGGTAAAGATACTAGATAAAATGGCTGCAATATGACAACAGGGTAGCTGTTTGTATAGACCCTCTTACTCAGACTTACTAAAGTCTTCATAGTTATACTGGTTTTAATCCTGGTTTATTTCCCCCTCTGACCCTTTTCCACTCAATTACTCTTCATCTGCCTCCATCCTCTTATTCCCAAGCCACTCCATATCTGTCTCCCTGCCTCTTTCGCTCTCACACTACTCCCCTCTAATCACTCCATTCACTCACATGTGAAGCGGGGGGAAGCAGGTTCTTGTGTTTGATAGACAGGTCCTAAGTGCAGACATCTCCCTGTGGTCGACCTTATCACTGGCCGAGCTTGGCAGTGTTGAGTGGCAGCCTGCTTTTTCTGGCTGCACTCCTCCCCTCTGGTAGTCTCCAGAGTTCTGTCTATGGACGTGTGTGTGTGTGTGTGTGTGTGTGTGTGTGTGTGTGTGTGTGTGTGTGTGTGTGTGTGTGTGTGTGTGTTTCAAAACAGATCGGAGAGCAGACCACTCTGATGGAGTCCACACAAAACAGTATAATTTCAACCTGCACAAATTAGGCTGGGGCTTTAATTGAAATGACCTTCAGTTGTCATTCAGTGACCTTTGTGGGTCGAAAAGAGCTTTTTTTCTCTGGTTTGCACCCCCATGGATTCTTTCACAACTGTGACACAATCCAATTACCCAGTTTCTCTTCTATTTTATTCAAAATCCATGCCCTCTGATCCCTCAGAGCTTACATCTTGCCAAGCATTCCAAGACTGATGTTTTCTAGCACCAAAATATCATTTTGTACTGTCCTACGATCAAAACACAACTTCAAAAAAAGAACAGCAGACAAACTAGCCAAAAGGACTTGTTTGGCCATTTGCGCCAAAGTTGTCAAAATGTCTGTCTATACTCAGTCACACTCACTAGCAATGCTAGCTGCATCACTGTCATGAAAGTGTTGGTTACCCAATCCAACACACAGTCCAGGGTGAAATAAGTATAATTAAGTAACAAAAACTTTTGAGGTTTTGAACTAAAGATTCTAGTAAGTATTAAATAGGTAGCTACAGATATTCATAGTCACCATGATGGATTATTGTAAAAACTTTGGTTCTCTTAACTTTTGACATAACAGTCAAAAGTCTAATTAGTCCAATACTTAGGTTTATGACCCGCAAAACTAAAGACATGGTCTTTAGTCGTTTTGTTTTATGAGGTTTGATTAGCAAATACAGTATTAGCTTGAAAGCAAATGGTAACATGTGAGCATTAAAACCAATTATGTGACATCACCCTTTTACCATCATCATTGTGAGCAAGTCAACATGCCAACATTAGCATGTAACTCCATGAACAGCTCTCAAAGAGCATCTAACAAGTGTGGACGCTTCGTTTTGTTTTTTAAAAAGCTTCTTGCAGCCTGCAATAATGCTGAAATTCCAAAAGAGTAACATCTTAGCAAGTGATACTTGTTGAGGAGTAACATCAAAGAGGCAACAGAATGTAAATGAAAGTCATAATTACAACACTTTTAGAAATTCAGATGATGAAACATTGTTTGAATATAAATCAATGCCACCGATCAATAAAGCTCCAAGTTGATGTACCACTGAACCAGCTACTTGACATCGATTGGTTGACAACACAGGCATTACAGCTGGCAGCAGTAGAAAGGGAAATGCAGCGGGGCCCTTGCTAATCAATTGCCACACTCACTGCCCGAGGAGCAACTAAAGACCCACTTTCACAATCTAATTCATTCATCTCTTCTCTTCCTGACCGCAATCACTAATCTTCCTTTCGCTTTGTCGAGCTCAGCAGATTTGTTTTGTCTCTGTAGCCTGGAGAAAATCTGAAGTAAGGGATGTTTGTTCTGAGGTCTGGATAGTGGTAAAAGAATGAAAGGGTAAGCCTTAACAAAACTGTATTTCCCCTGATGATTTTTCAGTGCACACACACACACACACACACACACACACACACACACACACACACACACACACAGTACCATAGCAACACATTTAAATCATTCAACACAGAGGCTGTTTTCTGTGGGTGTGGCCACTGTGGGTGGATGATTACAGCCTAGGTGCAGAGACACTGGAAGCTGGATGAACAGGAAGCAGCAGGACTTGCTGCCCTCTAACTCCAAGCCTCTTTTTCCCTCCCCTTGTAAGTTCTTTATCAGGATCTCACACAAGTGTGCCATCAACAAAGCTTGTGGCATGTCTGTGTAGAATGCAATTTACAGAGACACTCATGTGGTCAATAAACACTGTTGAGGCAGTGATGGATCCTACAAACTGTTCCTGCTTGTGTAGACTGTTCTTAAACTTGTTACATCTGATGTGATTTGAGGCAGAGCACACAATGGGGTCTATAAGGAAGGGAGCCGTCACTATAGAGACCATAACACATATATTCCAGGCGGGCAGTGGTACAGTTACACAAACACTACCCAGTGGCATATGCCACACAAAGAGGTTAGGAGACAATAGATGGATTCTGAATGCTGCCTGAATGTAGCAGCCTAATATAGGTATTGAGGTTAAAAATAAAAAGGGAAGGCATGTCGCACAGCTGAGATACGTAGGGAGATTTGTGTGCTGTCAGCTCACTTAAATCCCAACAGCTGAGATGACAAGGTACTGCCTCTTTACTGCCTTTTCTTCTTCTCCCTTCTGTTGTTTACTGGCTTCATTTTGTTTCCCTCTAATGCAATTTCCCGATCTTGTATTAGACATTTTCTACTGTAACCTCTATCTCTTTTCTCCTCATCTAAAGATAAAGCCACCCACTCCTGACAACTACGTACATTGGCAGCTCTACAATGCAGCACCCAAGGGAACGGAAAGACTCAAGCGACGCTTTGACTCAGTCAGTTGTAATTCTGTATAGAAATCACAGATGCAAATGGCACTAAAACTATGATCACAATTGTGAAAGCACTTGATATTGGCACAAACATAATACATAAACACACACACACACACACACACACACACACACACAAACACACACACACCTTGTAATGGTTTGCATGGGCTCTCAAAATTAAAACATTTAATAAAGTCTATATGGCAACTATATTGTCTACAGAAAACTAAGTACTTAATAAGGGATTAGTTATCCAGAACAAAGATGTCAAATCATTGAATTTATACTACCCAAGGGAAACATCTTGACACCCTGCCAAAGAAAACTCCTCTGCACCAATCAGCACCTCAGAAACCAGCATGGACAAATCAGCCATTGAATAAAAAAAAAGGATGAAAATGTTAAAAAGTTACTCACCACTTCCCGCTTCCCCCCCTAGCTGTGCTGGGAATGAAGTGGAGGGGGGAAGAAACACACTACACGTCAAGAGGATCTCAGGGGGTGGGGTGGGGGGGGGGTGCATAGAGGACAGCAGCAGTGCGGCAGCCTGAAGCAAATGCTTTCAACGGCTATCCCTAATTAAAAAAAAAGTCAGTTTCATCTCCCTCAGAAGAGCGAGTGCAGGAGAAGAGAGGGGAAAATAAACTATTGCTCTGCGCTGAGGTGATGAGGAGATGAGGCATCCTGCTTGCAGATGGTCAGCAGGGTGAGAGCGGCTAGTGAGTAAAACACCAAGAGGAAATGAGAGAACGACAGAGTTTTTCAACAGACGTATGCAATCAGGGGTGACCACCAAGCTGGTTGCTGAGAGGGCGAACACTTCACAACATCAACCCCTCCTACTGCCTCCCAACAGCAGTCAGCATTTTTCCTAACCCCTTCCCCACAGGCACTGAACCTGTAAATGCTTTGGCAGGTTTCTATGCTGACATAATGTGGGAACAGGAAGCAAAGTCAACGTAAGAAAGTTTACAGAAATTTTCAAGAAAGACTTTGCTGCCTCTTTAAGAAAAAAAAAAAAGAATCCTTGCCTTCTTCCACAGTGTACTCTGAAGTGTCTTACAAGACAAGTGCAATTAGAAAATGCTAGAGACTGTTCTGATGAAGATGTGGATGAGTCCCAACATCCAAGACATGTGGTGATATGACATCATTTATTGTGGAAGACAATATACCTGTGTACATACATACCACCTACTGGAACAAGAGATACTCCTATTACCAAATTTGCCTTAACCTTTTAACTATGGTCTTCACTGCTCACCAATTGCCTGTAGAGGTCTGTTAATAAGCAAGTTTTGTGTGTTTTGTATGTTGTTATGTTTTCACCCCTACACCTTATGAATTTCCATCACAATTGCCTAAATGTTGAGTGTGAGAGTTCATTTACGACATTTGAATTTACAGATTCGACAAAACAACCCCAACTTAGTGGTCTAGGATTTCAGAAGTCAACCAATAATTTAATGATAAAAGTCATGCTATGTGCTACAGCTGAAAGATCTTGAAGAAAAAAAGTTTATTTTAACTATAGGCTGTGTGTTGATAATTCCTCATTGCATTTATATCTTTTTTTATTTTTTATTTTTTTAACAATCCTTGTCTTAGCATTCTTATTTAGCTGCTTCATGTCATTTTGTTGTTCATTTGGTTGCTTAGCATCTGGTCAACAGTTGAAAATGTGCATTTTGGGTATCACAGGCACATTTACGGTGATGTTGATTAATGCAATAAACTTCAGGAACCAGGAGACAATTAGCTCATAAGCATAAAGACTGGAAACAGGGGCTCTGTCCAAAGGGTACCAATTTACTAATCAGCATGTTACATCTATTTTACACCATCTTTCATTGCAAAAATGACATAATGCAGTTTTAAGGGCCCTGATTGTTTTTGGCTAAGAGAATTCAAATAGGTCTGCTTTCCAAAATGCCTTTGTGGCAAGATTCTTTATGGCATAACCAAATTTATGGGATTTCTGCAACAGTGGGCTGAAAGATTTGTCAGATATCAATTTCCATCAGGTTACTCTGTATATTTTATTTCTAATTTCCAGGCTTGGACTCTCAAGATTAAGCAAAAGAAAAACAAAATAATAAAAATTTTAATCTGATCCCCTTTTGTATTAATAGGCTCCCTGCAATTCTAATTTATAAGGTAGCATCACAGACTTGTTTTGTATAAAAACAATTAATGCTCCCATCTTTTCCACACAGCAGCTCATAATATTGCACGTCATGGATATTATAGTTAGAGACATGCTGTCTGTATAAGCAAAATTAGTTACATTTGTAAGCAAATTAAGTGTCTTCAGTTGTACAATCACTGGTGTTTAAGTTCTAGTAGAACACTAGTGTAGTACTTTTTTTCTTCAGCAGTCAATCAGTCCACATTCTCTCCTACAGATCCACAGGGCCGGCGGTCTATGGAAACATCTGCTAGAGCACTTTACCTAAATCTGTAGGACTAATGTTCATTCAGCAACCATCGAATAACTTAAATCAGCGCAAGTTGACTGCGTCCTTGTAATGGGTCTCTAGATGCCAAATCCTGAACTAACCATAGCCTAAAATGGCTGGCTCTGAAGGGATGTTCCCCCCTCATCCCCCACATTCCTGCCAGTCATATGTCAAAAAAAATACAGGAAGAGGAACGGTGAGGGAACAAGTGAACACAGGAAAGAGCGATCCATCTCTGTGCAGTCTGATGTGGAGGTCTCTGGCCCACATCACAGTTGCTGATGTGGGCAGAATGTCTTTACTTCTTCTGTGGTGCTCACACTGTGCACCTACTGTTCTAGGGAGTGTGGGATGGCTAGAGTCACAGTTGTAAATCTGGAGGGATTTCGGCAGAACAAGAAGGGCTGCAGCCAAGGGAGGAGGCTCCTGTCCACACCTGACAACAAAGACTTGTATTGTTTTTCCTGAGCATATGCACAGGTATTCACCTAACATTTGCATTTTGCAAGTACACACACACTGTATGCAAAGTAACGAAAAGATACAAAGGGAAACCGACTCAGATGAGGACAATTATGCTTACTAAGCAAAGTGTCAGTCACGAGCCATAATAACACACACTGTCTCACAACATTTATGTAGATTAAAACAGTCACAGCCAACAAGCCACAACATCTCCTGTTTTCTTTTCTGCTACTATGGAAACTGAACTGCTCTATTGCTCATCACTAAAATCTGGTACAAAAATGTACCATCACGCCCAAAGTATGCTGAAAATCATCAAGCTGTGCCAGGCACAATTGATCCATTTGTACAGAAGAAAGCAGCAGAAATGACCAGGAAAAGGGATCTGTTGCCACAAAAAAAAGCCCTCACACCTCACTTTCCTAATGACCGAGCTAATGCTTTTTTAAACACAGAGACCATTTGTCACCGTTACAAACAAGACGTGTTTGAAGAGGGCCTGAGGTGCATCCAGGAAGAGACAGAAGGAAAAAGAAAGGTCCCTCGTCACTCAATCCCCACACAGAGAGGATAAGTCATGTACTCATCCCCCTCTTCCCCTCAGGAACAAATGAAGTTATCAATCTCATAGCCCCATGGAGAGAAGGAAGAAGGGGCCAGAGGCATAAAGATAGCAAAGCTGACGCAGCTAAAACATGAAAACAATACAAGCAGATTATTTTAAAGAAGAGGTCTGAGGCTCAGTAGCATATTTTTAAGTTTAGATATATATTTCAGTTTTATGTGTCCAATACATACAGTATACTTGTTTTTACATGATTCATAACACATTACGGTTAAAGTTTAAACTGTTCCACCAGGTGTTTTTTTTGCATTATGATGTTAATTAGAAACATGTCAGTATCATATGATTGGGTATTAAAAAAGCTTCCCAGGAAGCAGAGTCTTTCAGAAGTAAGGATCAGGCAAATTTCAAGTATTTTTTCTAAATGTAAACAAAGAATTCATATATATATAAAAAAAAAAAAAAAAAAAAAGGTATTTAATCTTTGTCACCACTAAATCTTTTACATTGACTTGTGTCACAGCCCTTACAGCTTTTCAATCAGTTGTGATGTCATTGTGTCAGGCAGAAAAGTTGGAAGACAGGCAGACAGAACAGAAAGAGATCATCATCAACACTATAATGTACACTGTCAGAGAAACTACCTTTATTCAAAGTCCTCAGATAGAAATGAACAGACAATTGATTACAAGCCATACCATAAAGTCTGCATTGTCAAGACACTGTTCAAGGTCATGGTTATCATATGTAGACATAACAAACGCCTGGAATTTGTCTTCTGACCAAAGATGTCCATACAGCTCAGCCGTGAACCCATCATCTCATGGTTTCTGGCTGTTAATTCACTCTGCTTATTAGCTTGGCTGCATTACTCTCTCATCGATCTTGATGGGTGATGAGAAGTGCTGCGAGGCCAAAAACCAAGAACTGAGTACTGGCCAAGAGACAGAAAGAAACACAGAACAATGGGCACAAATGAAAAGACGATGAAAATGGAGGCAGACTGAAATATCTGTGCTTTTGTTTTAGTGAGGATACAAAAAAAAAAAAAGAAAAAAAAAGAGGAACAGGGAGGGAACGATGGAAAATAAATGGACTGTGTAGCTGGGAGAGAATTCAAGAGGCTGAAATAGAGTAGGATGAGAGGAAGGGGTTTGCACCCATTCTTCTCTTCTCTCTGGCCTGGCAGTCAGCCGTCTGGATGAATCTGTGTATCCATTGCAAGCTTGTAGACACACAAACAAATAAATAAACCAAGTAAAAATACAGCAACACTATAAACTTCGAGGGGATTTTTGAGGTGGGGTGATTTTCTTCATGAAAAAACAAAAAGTCTTAAGCAATGCACCACAGCTAACCAAGAGGTCAAGAACAGCTTATTAAACAAAACATTTTTAACAGCTGTTTCCGATCTGTTTGTGCTTCACATGGACTGAGGAGAAAAGGAAAAGTAAAAAAATAAGAGCAAGAAGGAAAGCACAGAAAAACAGGAGAGAAGAACGTGCCTGCCTGACTTTGATAGTAATTCAACAGCCAATCACACACACACACACCTCCTTGAGAACAATATCCTCTTAGGAGTCAATGTGACAATGCCTAAACTAAGCTGGGAGAATCTGTAACCACACCTTTCTCTCTCCATTTTAGATGTCTGTTCAGACTGATACAGCGGTTTCCTCCCACTTTTTTTTTTTTTTTTTTTTTTTTTTTTTTTTTTTTTAAATTACACCGGATGCCCTTCCTGACGCAACCCTCCCCAATTTCCACCGGGCACTTTCTACCAACACTGCATACATATACGACATATAGCCGGGTGATCCCGGTGATCCAACCACTGACCCTGTGGTCCGTGGACGACTGCCTTACCGTGGACGACTGCCACCCCCACAGCGGTTTCCTCCCACTAAACCTGAGCTATTCCAAACCAGCCTCGAGAGTGATAGAGATACTGTGATATCAGTAGTAGTATCAAACAGGTATCAAAAAAAAGATGTCAGGCTGCTTTGTCTTAACAGACAAAGTGCCTCCGTGTTCCGATATTGTTCTCAACTTGTTCATGGCCCAATCACTATAAACAGCGTCCAGAGCATAACCGCAAATACAATGCTACAATACTTTTTACTTTTTTTCTGGGGCTGGAGGGGTTTTGGTCCTCCATGCCTACTCAGCAGGAGGAAACCTACCAATTTCCTCAACTACTGTCATTTTAATGTGGGCAAATGAAGAAAAAACCTAGTCGAGATGTTTACTGGTCTGGGTGTTTTAGAACATATCTTCTTTTAATCCCTTCGTCTCTACTTCTGTCTTCTTTCTTAATCTGTTCCCCCCTCATTCAATTAATAGATCTTAAATCTCTAGGGGATCATGGACACACACACACTTATTTACATCACATTCACTCACGTCCATTTCAGTCCAACCCATTTAGTCACTGTCTCATTGTTAATTGTCTGCTCCACCTCCAGCAAAGTACATATTAGCTAATAACCTGTGCACAGTGAGGGTCTGTCAGAGCCCTCAGTCAAACCAAAGCGAACACTAGCTCTCTGTGCAACAATAACATCATCAGTTTTTAAATAAGAATGTGAGATGTAGGATGCAGGAGGTTAATGTAAAAAGCTGCACAGATTAAAGTAAGGGCATACATCAACACGTTTTATCCACCAGCTTTCATAAGGTGGATGTATCAAGAAATACAGGTAGCTATTCATACCATTTAAAGGGAAAAGGTACATTTCAATTAAAAAAAAAAAAATCTATTATTTATATGGGTTATTCCTCAGTGTGAACTCACTGTGCAAAACACATTTACAAGTGCATTTAACACCAAAGATGTAATCTGGGATCTAGGGGACCACTACCTCTGGAAACTCCATGTTTTGCTTCTGACCAAGAATCTAATAGCTGCTAGAAGCTTCTTACCGGTTTCAATCTCTACTGAGTCACTTCCTTGTGGGCCACTGGAAATGAAATGCTGTGGAAAATAGACACTGGCTGTTCTGCCAATTTCACAAGCTGTATTGCCATTATTGTGGTGTGCTTCAGAGGTTGATCCTTGGGCAACTACTATGCCATATTAAGTTATAGTTATTTTTTCCAAATGATTTACAGAATGTGCCTAATCTTTGCAAATGTATCTGTTTAAACTAGGAAAGTAAATATGTTACATTATTGTTCAAACAACAACTGGTGAGTTCTGTACATGTAAAAAAAAAAAAAAAAGGAAGTGTTTTTTTGCAATTCATTGTAGTAATATTTTTCTGGACATTCGGATACAAGATAGTTCCAAGTGGGAAATGTTGAGGATATTTCACTGCTTATTGTTAACTAATTCACAGATAATTGTACACATCGATCTACACAAATCATCTAATCTAAAAAAAAAAAAAAAAAAAAAAAAAAAGTCAAATTAGTTTGTATCTTTATTTGGAGTTTTTCCTCTGTGGAACCAAGAAAGTGAGAGTTCATATAAGAAACAATCAAGTGGAGTAAGTGATCAAAGCCTATACAGGAACTTCTCTAGACACATACCCAAGTCAATCATTTTACAGCAAGCTCGGTTAGGGGTTAAAGGTTAAACCCGACGAGGTGATTTGTTGTTCTTCTGAACTCTCTCTGTTCATGTTGAAAATATGTATGGCTCTGTGAATCAGTTTCCAGTCAGTCATTACATTAGAGGAACTCCTCAGCGGGAGTCTTAAAGACTCATGCACAATCAGACTCCCAGCTGAGTAATCAGGCACTGCATGTGACTGAGGACGCTCCATCTGCAATGGGTTTACATGTTGGGCATTAAACATCTCATCAACAATAAATAAGGTCTAATGAAATCAGACACACTCGCACACAAAAGCATGGGCCATGACCTAAGTGAACTTTAACTAGTTTGGATTATCAGTGTGTGGGGTCATATTTGTGTTATGAGTGCGATGATGCGCATATACAATCACCGCTTTCTGAATAATTCCAGGGTGTTGTAGACAACTCTAACTCCAGCTGTAATTCATGATCTAACCACAGATTTTTCCTCCACAAATTCCTCCATAAAAGGATAGAGCTTGTGTCGTCTGTGTACAGAGAGTCTGTCTGTGTCTGGTTGTGTGTATGTACAGCTGTGGGTCTTCGTGGGCGAGGTGCTGCATTTGTTTATTACCACATTGATGAACTGTGGCTGAAAGCCTCATGCCATGTAAATCCTAACAATAAGGCAGCTCCCTCCTCAGACCTCGGAGGAGGGAAAACGGGTGGAAACCTTTCTCAGTAACTTGTTCCAAGTGTAATACTACAGTAAGCTAAACCTCTCACCATACATACAACACATGCTTTGCTCTCCAGTCTCATGAAAAAGCCATCGCCTCCCTTTTTTCTGTGCATCCAAAGAAATATAATCATAAATTGACAAAAGCATGGAGGAGCAACAAAACTGCTCCCTCTCCATTGACTGTGGCTTTACAATATGGAGTTGCTGGCGGGTTTCCAAAACAGACGCGTGCCCCCCCCATTCTGAAAACAGCTGAGGCTCCTCATCCTCTCACCCAATCCTTCCGCACACACAAACACACGCAAGATCTCCAGGGATTGAATCTGTGTGACACAGTAACACAATCAATCAGTGACTATTGCTTTTATTGACAGTCCCCAGAAGAGCCTCCGTCCGTATGATGATCTGTTGCCCTTGTATCTTTTTCTTTCCCTCTCCCAACTATGTGCTTTCAATCTTACATCAGCCTTTGAGTTCATTTTGATTTTCTTTCAATGTCTTCACTTTGTCACCACCATCCAATGTGCAATTTTTTTTTTAATTTCCTCCAGACTGGCACGCACATGCTAATTTATTGATCCTAACCCCTAACCCAATCAGACAACAAAAAATGATTCCTTCCTTTGGGGAAAAGGGAGTGAGGGGACAGGGAGAGAGTCATACAACATGGGCTCATGCATATTTCATATCTACTATGATACACTTCTGGTCCATGCATAATGCAGACACTGTTTAAGGATTAATCGTTGCGTGATGGGAGGGGATTTAAGTTGGGGAAATGAAATGGAAAATGAGATCGCACCAGTTAACGGCCCATCAAAGCATAATTTGAACACAGCATGTCGGCAGACAATTGTCCAACACCCAGACTCAAAGTCTGCATGGAAGCCAGTCATCTGAACAAAGAGTAGACAATTGTCTCAATTTTGATCTGATCCCCCCCATTTAATCCAGGAGACTTCACATAAGGTCTCCTAGAAGCATTTTCTCTACTCAGTGGAAAATAGCTAAAGGTCATTGACATTTGTTGTGGAACAACAATTACTGCTCCACAACAACAACAAAAAAAACTGCAGCTCATGCGTAAATGTTGTAAGGTTGGGCTTTTTACACACTTCCATCTGTGCTCTGTGGATAAAAACGATGGTTTGTCAAGTCCACCACATTGGTCCAGGCTGAAAGTGATTGGTTTATGATCAAGATTATGCAAACTAATGACATTTCCATGAGCCTTAGATGTACTGTGGTTAGTGTTAATTAGCAAATGTTTTGCCATCATTATCACTTTTTACTCAAATCTGAAAGAAACAAAGACCAACACCAACAATGTTATTATAACAAATAGACATGATGAGGTCTTTTAAAATTACAAAAATTAATAAGTTGTAATACAGCAGATTTATCCTTTAGTGCGGGGAGGCATTGGAGTCTACTTCACAGAAACATAGGAAACACCAAATTCCCCAAGCAGTAGCTAATGCTCTTTATTCTTGAATTCTCCTTATGTGCACGATCCAGTTCCAGTTAACCAGATGCCACACATCAGCCTCTCTGTGAGGAAGCCAAGCCACTTGTCCCATCAGCGAGGTTTTCAAAGCACATGGTCTGAACATCCTCTGTATTCTGCCTTAACATTCAACAGAAGACTGTGAGTAAAAGGGGGTGGACAATTTCACTGTGACAGAGGAAATCCCTTCTCTTTAGTGGCTTTAACAGAAAGGCGTTAAAGTGCCTAATTCCTCTACTTTATCAGTGGATGTACATTTAGACAGGAAACAAAGTCAAAGTGAATTCTGGAGGAAGAGAAAAGTTTAAGATGGTCTATCACCGGGATGGAAACAAGGCAATAAGCTTTCTGGCAGCAACCTGTCAGTTTAACGATGCTTGATGTTGGCCCGCTTTTCTTTTTATAGCCTCCGTTTCCCTCCATTTCTCAATGCGTGATTCTCTCTCACACTCCATTTTCATATTTCTCTGGCTTTCTCCTCTGTATTTCCTTTGTGTCTCTGTCTGGGAGCCATTTCAGTGGTCAGTGAGTTAGTTGGTTTTTACTTATTTGTTTTTCAATCCAAACCTTCCCTTTCCTCCCACTCTATAACTCCATCCCTCAATCCAGATGCACAACGCATGGAGAAAATACCGGAGATGCGTTTCCATGTGCCACTGGGGATGTTCACAGTCCAAACAAGTCAAACAGATGTCATACATCAACCTCTCTCTGAAGAAACGCATACAAAGAGAAAGAAACGCAGAAAGGGAGAGAGGGAGGGAGGGAGCAGGGAAAATTAGGAGGAACAAAGGCATTAACAAGGAAAGGAGCCTTTCGGTTGTCAGACCCCACATGTTACAATTTAAGCACACAGTTGAATTGTAACCACTCCCTAAAAACATATTTTTTTTTTTTTTTTTTTTTTTTTTTTTTAAACACACAGACAACATTTTCACTTTCCTCTCCAACCCACCCCCACTGTCTCCAGACTTTCTCTGGTGTACAATAAAGGTAATTTGAGGTGAATTTACTCATTCTTCCATTGAGAGACTACCCATTGTGCTTTTGCTTTCAGGCTAAAAGGCACCATAAAAGGTTGTCAGATGGGCTCATTATGATTTGTTGGTGGTGAGCAGAAGTCATCAGTCATCAGTGAGGGAGGGGGTTGGATGGCTGGATGGCTAGACAGTGGTTGGACAAGAAGGCAGCTTAATGGATAGATTAATGAACCCTATACATGTGGTGTTAACATGCATCCTGAGTAATTAGATTCTAATTAGATAGTGAAAAAATGAATGAAATCCAGCAGTAATTACACTCAAGTTCAGAATATCTGATTAATTAATCATGGTTGAAGGTCATAAGAGATGTGGCATGCAATTTTATTGACAACATTTTGTTTTAATTTAAAATATGTGAGCAATGGATTACATTTACATATAGCAGGTTGCCAGTACAACCCGCTAAGTACCTGAGCAACATGCCCATGTTTAGCAGGTATAATGTTAGTATTTTCATAATTTTAGTTCAGGATGCTAGCATAATAACATTTGCATTTTATATTATTAAAAGTTGGATTACACTCAACCCGAGTGCAAAGTGAAAATCTGAATCAAGTTATGTTGGCGATCAATTAATGTAGCTGATTGCATTTCTGTACAAACTTTGTCCCTACAGATCAAGTAGATCCTGAAACATTTCTCGACAAGTGAGAACTTTGACCTGCTAGTGGAGGTGCAAGATAAGTCAGGGACTCACAAAAGTCATTAGGATTTACCCTTTAAACCCTAATGGTATGTCATGGCACTCCATCCAAAAGATGCCCCTAGGAAAGGTCAGGGGATCACAGAAGTCATGGTCTTGGGACCATGAATATCTGTTCAACATTGTATGAGACCCTCCCTAGAGTCACATTGCAAGTGTGCCAAAAGTGTACAACCTAAAATGAGAGCAAATTAAATAGAACATAAAATAACTCAAGGATTGAAAACCAGAAACCAATTTGGCAATAAGATGGAATCAAATTTCATTTCACCACATGTGCAGTCCCGAAGGTGGGCATCCTTTGGGTGCTCTGGCACCTGTCACAAAACATGGAGGTTTAGCAAAAGCCTGCTTCTTTACCTAAAATATGCTGGTTATGCTCTTGTCCTTCATTAATATCGACAGCGGGTGAAACTAAAAGATGAATGAACATTTAAACGTAATCCAAGTGCATAAACTCCAGACCAAATCGGGTTATGATGACTAAATACTGGGTGGCCAGATAGATGGAGTGTGAAATGTGTTATAAATCATAATGTAAAGGAAAGTATAAGAATGTAAATATGCAAATAATTTACAAGACACATTGATAATGCATGGTCATATTGGCTCTGTGACCAACTTCTAAATATAGGAATATTAGCATAGGCTAATCTGTGGCCACCTCAAACTGCATCGCTTCATATCGATATTCAAATCTGAAATTATCACCAGAGATTACAGATTAGATAGAGTGACTAGTAGTGAGGCTGAGATGAGAGGAGTTAGCCCTCTGCGGATGTATAACAATAACTATAAATTTCTTCCTTTCTCTCTTCCCCTTTCTCCTCCATGCCTCTTTTTATCTTCCCCCCTCCCTCCCTGTCACTATGCTGGTGTCCTTCTGTGTGCAGGCTTTTCTGTTCATGGTTCAGGGCTTCTCTCTGCCTAAAATGATTCCCTTGTGGCGCCATGAAGCGAGAGGGGAGGAAAAAAAAAAAATCTCATTAAAAAAAAAGAAAAAAAAGGGATCATCTGCTGTCAACTACCAGCCTGGCCCCAGCCAAGTTTGGACACAGAGAAAATACAAATGGCTGGAAAGACCCACTAGTAATTTGGCATGCTTCCATGCTGCATATTGCTTTGTGTCCACTGTATATTGGACTGTGTAATTTATTAAAGCAGAAAGACAATGATGCTCAAGGCAGATATTTCCATCAACAGACTGTTGATGGAAAAATAAAGTCTGTAAAAGAAATGGTCTTCTAGATTGATTAAATAAATAAATAAATAAATAAATAAATAAATAAATAAATAAATAAATAAATAAATAAATAACTTTAAAAAGCTAATTAAAAAGTTTGAGTTTTTATTTAAGCAGCATGTTAATTTTAATATGTGTGACTCTACACCTCTCAGTGACAGTTGATCCATAAATGGCTGAGATCTAGGTTTGGAAAAAAAAAAAAAAAAAAAGGGAGTATGTACATCATGTAGAGAAATTAACGAGGGAAGGCCTTTCCCAAAATTAGATAATACATTTTATTTGTTTATTTTAAACCAACAATTTATTTAAAAAAAAAAATGCAGTGTTATACCTTCTTTACAATTTAGTTTATATTTAGATAAAATACAATACTTCTATCAAACAATAAATGACACACACATTTACTTCTATATTAAAGTAAATTAAAGTTGGCTTAAATATAATAAATTCTAAAATGAATTTAAAGTTATAAGGTAATTTCATATTGAGAAATTTTACTCACATCTAATTGTATAGATCTGAAGAACACTGATAAATGTTTTATTTCACATTCAAACAAACTACTATAGACATAGCAAGTCTAACAAAACTATCTGCTGTCATAATACCCGTTCATACCTCCTTTTTAAAAACTTAAATAAAAAAAAGGCACAGGCCTACACAAAGCTAGTTTGATCATTCACCAACATCAGACTAACTTTTTGTTTTGCACCATTTTTGCAGTTCCAAATTTGCCCCCTTTCATTGTGCTGTTATTGTAAAAGACAGAACTTCTTCAAACCAAAATAATCATCTTCTAAAAACCTTCTTGTCCTATTTTTCCAAATTATACCATCCACACCACTTACATTGCAAATTTTCACCTGAAAAAGGTCTCTTCATCCCCCAAAATGCTCCCTCTCAAATTCAGGACTCATTAGCTGAAATTAAAGTGAGGTTGCCGTTTGCACTACAAAGGTTGGAAACACGAGAATGTAAATCAATGCAAAAGTGAAAATCGGGAGATCAAGAGAAAACGAGAGATTAGGAAGGAGCGACTTCAAAGTGTTCCTGTTTGGTAAAACAATCATTCCTTCCGGTGGTGATGGTGAAATTGGTCATCCGACAAAGACTGTGTCAGCAGGTAATTTACACAACCAGGAGCCCAGTAAATACACTCACACTTTTTCCACACCATCTCCCTCTTCTTTCTTGTGGAAAGCAGCAAATCTCAAGAGAATAGCAAGCTGAAACACCCTACCTCTGCTTCTTCTCAAACTTGTCCAATGAGAATGTGGCCTCTCCTTTATGGTGTCTTCCAGTCAAGCCCAATTTCCTCTACATCAAAGCTCCACCCCTGTTAGGAGCCCTGCTCGGACAAGCCAATGCTCCTTTCAGGAGGTTTAATCTAAAAGCGACTCTGATCCAAATATGGCCAAGACACTGTATGAACAGAAAGCAGTCATCCAGAGAATGTCCATCTGGTTTCTTACCTACATATCTCCTGGTTTCCTTCTTCAACCAGGTCTGCTGTTCAATGTTCAGATATTCCAAGCTGCAGAACAGTCTATTGCAGCTCATTAAATCCAATCCAGCATATTATTGGTAATTGATGAGAATGGCCAAGCTGCACCTTCACTTAAAAACTGCACTGCAACAGGCCACTGTAGAGCACATGTGGCCCAGTGCATAGTAAAAGCTTAGAAGAAGAGAGATGAAATGAAGGTCAGGAAGGTTCAGCTGTGTGTATGTAATTCAATGTGTATGGATATTAAGCCAGTATGTACTATGTTTCTGTGCATGTGTGTGCATGCACCATATGGAAAACAAATTAGACACCACACAAATCACTGAGAAGTCTACTGTGTTGAACAGGAGTGGCCTTGGATGCTTTTCCAGCTGTGGGATTTGAACAATGCTGAGAGGAACTGTTCATACCTGCCAGGACTGTACTGCTATTGTGTCAAGGCAGGATGTTCTGTATAGTGTTTCTGAAGTGGAAAGGACTATGTCTTTGCTTTAATTTCTCTTTGAAAGTTTGTAAGTGAAATGTATTCATAACAAAGTCAAAAAAGTGATGCTATACCTTCTACTCATATTTCATGAGTTTTATACCAGTTGTGTCCTCTCAGTGACAAAGTACAATAAAAGATTTCTTCAGAGGACATGAAAACAAGAACTTAAAGAAGAGAAGCTGTCAACTAACTGCAGTACACATCCCACACAGCAGCAGCTCAGGACAGGACCTCATATAATGCCCACCTCCACACTACTGCAACTTTGCTTTAACCTTTTTCCATTAAGGAGCTAAAAAAAACTGTCTCCTGAAAGGTATAAATTGATGCTGTCGCAATTCAAACCTATTTCAGGACAAAACTGCACTGAAATGGGATGACTCATGCCACAAAGACCCTCACAAATATCACTGAGAACAGCTAAAGAACAAGCTGCCGTGACGCAAGAGTGGAGAAAGGGAGAACAACAGCAGCACAGTGGGTGTGAAAAACCATTAGCTTGATGTAAAAAACAAAAAGAGAGATTTGATTTAGCACGATAACACCAGGGGAGAAAACAAACATGTCTCATTAAGAATGACCTTAATCTATATAAAAGCAGAGCACCTAAGACCTTTTAGATGAATGTGCCTGATTATCCATTGACGGGGCCATGGGGCTGATTGCTCTTAATGAGCAGACTGAACATGAGACAATATAAAATATTACCAGTTCCGGTAACAATCAGGTTAGCTCACCCACTCACACCTCGGTGCTTGCTGTGACTAAGCACTTCATACGGGATCTGACCAAATGGCTTAAAGTCAAGATTATGTCAAAACCTATGGCACAGAAAATATGTGCTTCAAAGGTTTCCAGTTGTGTGCCCACTGACCAGAGGGGATTGTGTAATTTAGTATATAATAAACTAAATAATAAACTAAAGTCCAGGCCATACTGACACTATTTTCATAGTTAAATCATTTCACGACCCATTGCACCTTCTTTGGAAAAATTCTTCTCCGGGCCTTTAATCAGCTTTTTTCTGTAAAGGCGCAGTTTAAAAATGCACTTTGGAAGATGTAAACAGGAAGCATTATGTTGCCATAGAGTCAGTTAATTAGTGTGGGCTCCAACTTGAACCCTGATTTGTGCCTCTCTTTGTTTACATTTGGCCAAATTGGCGCCATTATAATGGCTGTGAAATAGCAGTTAGCAGTTCCCATCTGTAATGTACCCGAAGATATAGGGACAAATTTCACTTTAATATTTAATATGAAAAAAAGCTGGAAAGCATCCTTATATAATCAATGCCAAACTTCATACTTGTTCGAGCTCCATGGACTGAATTTCATTCTGATTCCTGAATTGTAATGACTTAGACCATAGTCTTGAATTAATGAATGAAAGCTGTCTGACATATGATCAGGACAGCCGTCCACTTAGCAAGTGGACCACAAATCTAGCTGCCCCGGTCTGCAAGGCTAACCTCAGACCGAAATAAGTCCCACATGTGCACTTTTAGCGGAAACACGACCCTATTAACCCCAAACAAGGCCTACGCTGGGCCTTGCAAATGACATCCCTCACCCCTTTAACCCAACTCTGTCTGGCCCTCGATGGCTGACTGACAATCATGGTCTGCACACACAAACAAAAACATCACACTGTTAGGCACAGATACACACACAAACACACATAGGCCCTGTGGAGGGTGTGTGCCGGGAGGGAGGAGGTCAAACAACAGATGCCAGGCAGAGGATAACTACAATTCTGTCGCAGTCAACTTCTAGTTAGACACAAGCTATACACTGTGTTGTGAAAGTCATGGATACTTTGCAAATATTAAAACTATGCTTTACACACAATATCAGTTCCTTACTTCTGTGGTTCACAAACTCTAGTTCGGTCCCACAAGCAAAATCATTAACAAAAAACAATTACTTTTATTTGTAATGTAACTCAAGTTCGAGCTTTTTCTCAAAAAAAACTAATTCGTCAAAGAACAGATACTGACTCTGGTTAAACTGCAACTCTTAAGATTATGCAACCTGTGAAAATGGTTACACATAGAGGTTGTTTTGATGTCAAGGTGAAAAGAATTTGGTCAGTAGAGCCACTAGCAACAGTTTAAAAAAAAAATTAAATCAGCTAAAATATACAAAATCCTGTCATTACTTTAACTAAAAGTTTGAACCTCTTTTTTTCCTCTCTGTCTCTTATGCTGCTTCTCTCTTTAATTTAAATTTTTGGGGCAATGAAACAACAAGGGAGCACAAGCCAGTGTCTTCGTGTGCCACTCCCAAAACTGGATAAATGCAGAGGCTTGCGTCAGGAAAGGCATCCCACATGCCAAATTAAACATCCAAATAAGTAATTTCACACGGAATCTGACATCAATACCGGATCGGTCGGGGCCAGGGCTAATAACGACCGGTGTCAAAAGCACCAGTGGCGGTTGTAGGCAGAGAAAAGGAAAGCCAAGAGTGTAGTTCGGACTATGTCAGGGAAGGCTAGATAGTTGGTTGACATGATGCAGAGAAGAAGGATGGATATACTGGGTGTCCAGGAGTCCAGGTGAAGAGGTACCAAGGCTTGAAGATTAGGAGCAGGGTCCAAGCTGTTTTACCATAGGTTGGATAGGAAGAGAAATGGAGTAGGAGTTATCCTGAAAGAGGAGTTTGTGAGGAATGTTCTTTAGGTGAAAAGAGTATCAGACAGGTTGATAAGTCTGAAGCTGGAAATTCAAGGCGTGATGTTCAATGTTGTTAGTGGTTATGCCCCACAAGCAGGATGTGAGACAGAAGAGAAGGAGAAATTGTGGAGTAAGTTAGACGAAGTGATGCAGAGTGATGCAAGTCTGTTAGAGTGGTGCAGGACATGTATGAGAGCTGTAAGACCGTGGTGATATGTGCTGTAGGTGTGACAGAGGAGTTCAAGGTGGAGGTGGGTCTGCATCAAGGATCGGCTTTGAGCCCCTTCTTGTTTGCTCTGTTGATGGACAGGCTGACAGATGAGGTTAGACAGGAATCTCCATGGACTATGATGGGAGGATTTCCATCTAGAGAGGTGAAGGTCTGCTCTGGAAAGCAGAGGATTGAAGGTTAGCTTCAGCAAGACAGAATACACGTGTTAATGAGAGGGACCTAGGTGGAACGGTGAGGTTACAGGGAGCTGAGGTGAAGAAGGTGCAGGACTTTAAGTACTTCGGGTCAACGGTTCAGAGCAACGGAGACTATGGAAAAGAGGTGAAGAGGCGAGTGCAAGCAGGTTGGAACGGATGGAGAAAAGTGTCGGGTGTGTTGTGTGATGAAAGAGTATCAGCAAGAATAAAAGCAAAGGTGGTGGTGAGACCAGCGATGTTGTTCGGTTTAGAGACAATGGCACTGAAGAAAAGACAGGAGGCAGAGGTTAAGATGTTGAGGTTCTCTTTGGGAGGGACGAGGATGGACAGGATCAGGAATGAGGACATCAGAGGGACAGCTCATGTTAGATGTTTCAGAGATAAAGTCAGAGAGGCCAGATTGAGGTGGTTTGGACATGTTCAGAAGAGAAACTGAATATATTGGTAGGAGGATGCTGAGGTTGGAGCTGCCAGGCAGGAGGTCTAGAGGAAGACCAAGGAGGAGATTTATGGATGTAGTGAGAAGACATGAAGTTAGTTGGTGTGAGAGAAGAGGATGCAGAGGACAAGGTTAGATGGAGATAATTCGCTGTGGCAACTCCTGAAAGGGAACAGCCGAAAGGAAAAGAAGAAGAAATAGGACTGCCATGATGTTGTCAAAGATGGAAAATAAATCATAATTGTTTCAACTATTTAACCGAATTTAAAAGAGGGACATTTTTATGCAGTTTAGCAGACACTCGTCTTCTCCTTCTAGTTTTGTTTCCAATAGTGTTGACACATTGTTGGTTACAAGCCTAACCTTCACCAGAAACCTTACCAAGATGAAAAAAAGAGAAAAAGCAAAAATTAGTTTGAATGACAACATCACCCCGTGAGGGCAAAGTCAACGCTTTCCAAAATTCTTATGTATTAACGTCATAATAGGCAGAAATTAAATGAGCTACGTCTCTGACTAACTGGTGTTTACACATAGTGTCAGCCCACACACACACACACGAAGGAGGACAATCAGCTACATTTTTACGTGTTACAATGCCTTCTGGACTAGGCAGATGTCCTAATAAATCGCTCCATCTTTGGTTATGCTACTACAAAAGGGTTTTGATTAGGAAGCTGAGCTCTGTAAAGATAATCCAGTAGAGCAATGCCATGCCTGTTACAATAGAAACATCATTTCACCAGTTATGAAACTGACAGAAGGTCAGAAGCTCCTTACAATATAAGTGATGCTCGACATGAGCGTGTGTAGGCATTGATGTTTCTTCTTTGTTGTGCAACGCCGACTGAACTAAACTTTTTAGGCCAAGCACGCTCACGCTCTGGCAGCCCTGCCAAAATCCACTGAGTGCTCTGCGGATTCTTCGCAGCTGTCACACAGTTATCATCACAGTCTCTTCCTCAGAGACTCTTGAAGCTCACTGTCGACAACTATTATGATTCCGTCCCTTTTGGGGGAGATTTCCAGTTCAGTGAAAACAGACTTTGCAGGATTAAATATGCAGCCATATGCATGGTTAAGGCTTTCTCTTTCTCTGAAACACACACAGGCAAACTTTACTTTTTGATCAATATCTCCCCATTATAACCTGCTGGGGCTCACAGGTGTCGACTACCCAAAATCCAATTGCATCAGGCAGGGAGTCAGTGAGGCAAAAGCAAATGACTTGTGTGTAGGAGCCTGTGTGAGTGTGTGTCTCAGCAACAATTAATCGTAGATCTTTTGTGTTCGGGAAGCAGAAGCTTCCCTTCTGTTGTCCCGCATCGTTAATGAGTAGAGCGTCTTTGTGTCAATGATATGCACCACTAGCTTCGAAACTAACCTAATGAGGACAACGCCTCTTCTCTGCTCCGTCGACACAGGGAGTAAAATCCATGCCTCATACATATGGTGCACAGAAAGAGGGTCAAGTTTACTTTTATTGGTCATGTCCGGTTGGCATACGACAATCATACATTTTTACACTTATGTTGCAGGACTAGCTTGACAGGACAAGGAAGATTTTTCTACTCACAACAAATCCCATGAAAAGCCCAGAACCAACTACGTTTATATCTATTTTGTGACTCTGGCACTTACAGTAGCTCCAAGCCCGCTCATTCATAATATATGAAGACGAAAAAACTGCTTAGAAATCTATTGTCTAAAAAACTGAAAAACTCCAATTCTTATACTGTGAGTTTGTTGAATATCTGTGAATGGATACACATTGGGTCCAAACATGGAGTATTTAAAGCAGCACGGTGCACAGTCTAAAGAATTGATGCTTCTTCACAGTCCTGCCAAGAGATGAGAAAACTGATACCACTTGATGGGTGTATAATAAATATGAAGAAGCAAGAAGCCAGCAGTCACTTATCTTAGAGCCTCACTGGAAAAACTGGAAAACAGCTCAGCTCAGTCTGGCTGTGTCTAAAGGTGATAAACAGCAGCAAAACTTCCACAAACCATTGATGTGTGCAAGCACAAACACAAACACACACTCTTTAAAATTTTCTACTTATGCTTTTGTGCTGGGGATTCATTATTCAGTTAGAGCACAGCTTGTCTGAGTTAAAGCATCTGCAAGTCAAACAGACCAGAGGTGGAACTGGGACTCAGAGAACACCCTCTTCAGCATGTACCAACTTATCTTTAACAAAAACTTAAGGCACGTCCCAGGGACATCACCAGCTTGTCATCAATACACACCTCTCCAAGGGCATACGCTTTTGGGTGTGTGTGCTCCAAATGAACATAAAGCATACTTGACTTGAAATAGAAAACACACACACACACACACACACACACACACACTTAAAGCCCTGCTCGTGTTCACCTCTCTTGCATTGTCAGATTGGAACATAAGATTTGCCCTGAACACCATCTGACACTTAACTGAGGCACACTTTCTGGCTCAGATGTCAAGCTATTAAATATTACAGGTACAGGTTCTTCATATGCTGCTAACCATGGGCGGGCATGTGTGACAGCGCGCACACACACACACACACACACACACGATGTTGCTTGGTCTACACCTGCCTTAGGGCATCCATTTGTTTAAAGGGAGTCTCTGGCATGTGGCACCTGCTGCTACACACACTTACGCCAGCCAGTACCTGTCACCTTCCACATGTCACTTATAAAACTCTTTTGTTCCACATGTGTGAGGACTCCAGTATCAGTTCAGAAAGGAGAAGAAGCAGAAGGGTGAGGAAAAGTGTTTCTATAGCACACACACACACACACACACCTCAACAATCCCTATCTGGCCCCATTGTCATTGCAAGATATTTACTCGTGTGTCAATCAGAGACCAGAAGCTCTGATTGGCTCGAAATTAAATTAGAAAATGACTGGGGCATCAATACCTGTAGCCATGAAAGAAGCGGATCAAAAGCAGGCTTATAAAGAACTGAGATGATGACAAATGGCCTTAAAATACATTAGGAGGTAAACAAACAAAACCAAGAGTCTCATAACCAGTCCAGATGGGCCATAAAAAAAAAAAAAAAAAAACATACAGGCCCACATGACAGGAGACAGGATTTTCCATACACCACGGGTTATCCAATCTGTCTTACTCCTGTTTCATTGTGAGAGTTTTCAGGCAAACAATTTCCATTTGACTCTGAATGCTCTCGCACGGCGTTCATTATATGTCAATTAGTTGCTGCTCAGAGAGGACAATAAAGCAGCTTAAATGAGGAAGAAGAGGTTTGGGTTAAACAGACAAATAAATAAGCACACAGAAACAGAGAGCAGAGGGGGGATGGTTTCGTCAGAGTCAAACGAGAAACAAATTACACCCCAAGACCACTTATAAATATTGAAGCCTTTGATCTCCACACTAGATGAGCGATTCAGTCTGTGAGGGAAATGATGAGCCTGTGTACTGTGTAAGCCCCAGGCTGCGTTATTTACACAAGGGGGTTGAACTCAGGCAAAGCTAAGCTCACTGTTAAAAAATGCAGAGATACACAGTGCAGATCACTAGCACCCCTGACTAAGCAACTCCAATAAAATTTACTGGCCTAAACTGCTGACTCTCTGCTAGAGCAAATGTGGTCTGATGACACCGCCAGTGGAGAGAAAGGTGTGAGAGGCCCCTAAAGCACTAATTTCTCTACACACACCATCACAGTAGCGGTCTGTGCATTGTGTATGTGCACCAGTTCCAGTCTAAACAAGTCAGGGCCAAAAGATAAGTGAATTAGTGCAACTGCAGAATTGTACATTTTTAGGCAAAGGCAATTATTCCAGTTATGTGCTCCTAAAACAATGTATACGTGGGTTTTTAATCAAACCGTAGCTCTTTGATGCGTGGCATCAGGTAAACAGATTTCTCCATTTAGTTCAGTGTCCGTATATGTGGACAGCTAAATAACTCAAAATAAAGGTTTTATTATTATTTATTAAAAAAACAAAAACAAAAAAAACACAGTTCATGCATGAAATGGCACCGCAACACAGGTGCCCACGTTTGCTGATAGAAAATGCGTAACTTACACTCACCTGCCACTTTATTAGGTACACATGTACAATCTAAAACAATTCACTTTTCCGGCTCTGCCATAAGTTCTACTTTTATAGTGTTAGAATTTCTCAGTTTTTCCTCAGTTTAAACTGTGATAAAAAGGTGATAATTCCACTCTCTGTTTATTATTAAGGTCAAAGTTAGTTGAGTCGTACAAGGTGGTTTGGCCATCCTTTTTAAAATAAATGACAATGCCAAAACATTAGAACCACCTCTTCTTATTCATGGCAGAGCTACTGTTTAGGATTGCATTAGCTTGTACAGGTGTAACTAATATAGTAACCACTAAGTGTAAATGTAGTAATTGGAAAAAATTTGATTTTAGCTTCACTGATTACTGCATTGCAACACTGCTCTTTTACACAGGTGAACAATCTCAATCATTGAAACATTTCATTTTACAGATTTTCTATTGTTACTACCACTAGACTGGACTAACCACACTACTAAACATTTTATTATAAGCTGGTATATACTGTATGTTAATACTGTATATACAAAGCCTCTGGACGGATTTCAGAGCGCATAAACTTTTCAAATCTAGTAATCTTCTGATAAAAATCAAAAACTGTCCAGCTAAAATTACAATTACATAGCCATTCCATCTGGCACTATAATATAACACTAGTAATGTCAAAGTGATTCTAATAGTTAATAGGAGTCAAGTTGGAGCCACAGTGCTGTTGTGCCTGCAGGCCAAAAGATCCCTATTGGAAATATTACTAGCATATCTTGTCTGTGGTTTGTCGAAGCTATCAGGAGCCATCACGCCTGACTGTCTGCACTCCAGTTGGTCCAAGAAAAGTCCTGTGCTGTGGGAAAACCCCAGGCCAGAGGATTAGATGCGAGAGAAGGGGATTTGCTGGTTAAAAGCTGACCTCTGACATGTGTACAACAGCCTTTTGATTCAACAAATCCACTCATTCTGCACTTTGCAGTCACACTGTCACTTAAGTGAAGACACATTCACTGTCATGGCTGGAAGGGGACTGGCTCACATGATGGTGTGTTACATGACAGAAGACTGATGGGACAGTTGTCAGCCTGACAGCAGAGAAAGGTTGATTACAAATTATTGTCATTACTTTAAATGCCTGTCTGATACGGTCCCTCTGTTCATGCAAATCATCTTTGGATACACTGGTGCATGTCAAAAAGTGAGAATGCAGACTTGTTTTGATTTTATTTCCAGGTGCACATTAGACTTTTTAAAAACACAAACCTACATTGTGTGTTCCCAGTGTCGGGTATCACAATCACAGTCAATTTGATCTCTTTCAACATTGAATTTAAGAACTGTTTCAGTCTGTCTGCTAGCCACAACTACAAGAGTATCAGGTTAAGAAATTAATCACTATGAAAGGCTGCCTTTCTGGTGGGTTACTTTGCTCTCTGGTTTCACGTGATTTCCAAACCGTACAAATGGAAGGCACACTCCACAGCTCATGCACTCCAGGAGCAGCACTGTTCAGTAAAGAATAATTCAGACACATTTCTTTACATGTACAGTACAAGTATGCCACAAAAATCTGGTTTAAATTCTTTAGATGCATGTCTGTTTTATGTTTCACAAGGGGAAGTTAACCAAGTGTCACTGGCAAAAATTCCAACTATTTTGTATCTAGCAAAGTACTATTCTCTCCTGCTGATTAGAGTATCTACTTTCATGAAGACTGTAAGGGAAATAAACAACACTGGAGGTAGTGGGGGGGTTATGAAACAGCATTTGGATAATGTAACCGTAAAGATTTTCATTGATCCACAGCCCAAAGTAACCACAAAAACAATGCTTAATTTTTCTAAAGTTACATTTTTTTGTGCAGCCCTCAATATCAGTGAGTGACACCAACCTCGTTTCCTAGTTTTCCCTTTCTCTCCTGAGTGCTCACACCATCTCCCCTGTTTTGTTCTGATCCTATTGTCACACTGATTGTGCAATACCTGTCTGGCACGTTGTCAAGGCAGCAGCAAACTTACAGCACTCTCATCGCCATGGCAACCAGTCAACCTGCCCAAATAAACTTGGCCAGATGAGCGATACACAAGAGAGATAAAGGGAGTGTAGAGCTCTTAGTAGCAACTAAGACGGCATTTTTAAGAATAAGGGTGATGATGGCTTCAGTGAGGTAACTTTGTCAATACTCGCTCCCATTATCCATCCATCTTGACTCAGGGTCTGCGCTTGTGAGTAGTGCCCTCTCTCTTTGCCAAGTCTCTAAAACATCCAGGCAATACAATTCAGATCCTCATGTCTCAACCGGCTTGTGATCAAATTTGATCTGGGATGTCATGTCATCAGTCTTTCCATTTGTCTCTTTCACTTTAGGTCTCTTGAGTGAACTGTAATACAGGAAAAAAGAAACGTGTTTGAGGTCATTTTGGAAGTTCATTTTCAGGGACTGCAGCCATGGCTCTTCGGTTGGTCGGCCCGTGCACCAATTCTGAGTGAAACATTTCAGATTTCGGTAAAATAGGATAAAGCCAAATGACTTTGGAGACCACCCAACCTTTCCTCTAGTGGCACAGGGAGGTTCAAAATAATGTTTTTATGGGAAATGTCTTAAGTTTTGGATGGATCGCAAAGTAATCTAGTACAGATATACATAGCCCAGAGGATGAATCCTAATGACTTAAATTAGGTTGACATTTGTGGTTTGGAATGAAATCTTACTGACTTTCAGATGGATTACTCTAACATTTGGCATTCATGTAGCCCTCAGGGTGAAGTGCATTGCACTTCATGATCCCATCTCATTCATTCATTCATCCAACATCATGATCGCATAAAGATGAGCTTGATATTAATGTAAACTCCAAACATGAATTTTGGTATCTGTCAAAAACAAAATTCAGCATTGGACAACTATGGCAAAAGAGCCAACTGGTAGCCCTTTTTCTGAGAAATGTTTGTGAACTGTTTCCTATAAAACATCACCAGCATCTAGCAGAAGCACAGTCACTACAATGAATAGTAGTCTTGTTTGCTTACATGTGTACGTGCAGACCTAAGGTCTTAGTGAAGCAGTGTGTTACTCCTGGCCCTATGTCAGAGGAAGCTGGCCATGCTTCAGAGCATTTTTTCATCTCCTGCTTCCTGCCCTCCCCAATTCTCCCAGCACCCAGATCAGATAGATACCTGAAGAGTTTGGCACTAAGAACCAACCTACTCTCTCATCCATGAAATACAGCCTTCACTTAAGAACCTCTCTGCTATTAATACTCACTTGCGCACTCATATACACACGTGAATACACAGGCACATGGACTGAAGAAAAAAGGCAAATGCACAACAGGGACAAAGTGTCAGTGAACCAGTTGAACAGAAGCAGGAACAGCATCACAGCTCATCCATCCTATTAGATTCAGTCCTGACTCATGCAGAACTGCGAGCAGAACCAAGACGGCACCTCGCCCACTCTTCAGATGATGACAAATCAAAAAGAGACAAAATACCAACAGGGGGAGGATGACAGAGAATGAGATGGAGCGAAACTGAGCCTTTCAAAAGTAGATATCAAAGAAATAAAATTAAGTATTTTCTCCTCAGTGCTCCTTGTTGAAGTGGCTATTGGGGCCTTTGCGTCAAAATTACACAGCAGCAGTCAATTCTTTCAGGTCGATTTGCCACTTTTGCCGACCAGTAATCAGACGGCTGGTTGTATCAATAAACCAATCAAATAATTTTACACTGCAGAGTCATCAAGCTCCTCTTTTGCAGTTTAGAAATATTAGGTTTTAATGGGCTTTGGGGTCTGTAATGAATATTGGACACATTATTAAAGTAACGAGAAGGTCACAGTGTAACTGTCTCTCGAACTTATAGATTAACCCTATTGTGTAATACAGTACTTTAGGTCTGGGTATTTAAAACTTGTTTGTATCTAAAAATTGATCATTCGATTGCAATTTATACTTGAGCATATGATGAGGATGCTGAACAAGGGAACATACAGGGTTGCTATTGTACAATGCTGACCTCTGTTGGCTGCTGTAATCTTAATCAGGGAACACTCAACTAAATCTTCCAGCACTTTTAGGAAATCCATCCATCCAGCACTGTGTTCAAATGCACCGTTTATACGGCATGGATCAAGGATTTACACACACACACACACACACACACACGGGAACAGGTGGCTGGACAGAAAGAACGAGGGGTGGGATAAAACAAGAAGAGGAGAAAATCAAAGAGGTCTTTGAAGTGGTGCACTGCTTAAACCTCACTGCACTGGGTAGGTGGGCTCTAAACTGGATGGATGAGGCTATGATAACAGACATCGTTCAAAAATCCAGTTCTTTGCTAATTCCAGTTCCTTTAATGTAAGGATTTTGTTGTCAGCTTTGGCGATGGAAATGGTCATCAAAGGATAGACTCTTATATTTGATTCCTTTTTCTCAAGCACTAATATTAGCAGAGCATAAGTTTGATGGATTAACATCTTTTGTACATTGACAGCTTCCTGAGTTTATGTTTTCTAATGACATAGGTCACCACCACTGTACCTGTATTTTTTTTCTTTGGTGGCACTTTCGAAAAACTATATGTACAGGCATTTATGTTCACTTGAGAGGGATTAAAATGATAAAACTTCATTTCCTAAGTCATCTATCACCATCAACAAATCAAATTGTCTTTTTAACAAATACTTTAATGACCAATGACATTAAAACTGTGTGTAGTGCTAATAAGCAAATATTAGCATATCAACATCAAATTAACATCAACTTGAACACATTTAACATTATACCTTCTAAACATCAACATGAGGGCAGATCATCGTTGTGAAGATGTTTGCATGTAGGTGTTTGCATTTGGATCAAAGCACTGCTTGTGGAGCTGCTAGCATATCTACACACTGTTAATAAACGCATATAAACCAAACATCTCTGGGTTGCAACGGAAGACTAAAACCTTTTTACAGTTTGACATTTTGGATACATTTTACTTTAGTATTTAAAATTCTTATTTACTTGCAGCCCTATGTCCATTACCTCCAGCTCTACACCATAACTACTTACAGAGAAATGCTTTGATGAATTTAGGACAAATCCATTACAATAAGTGTTTTTAAGCATCCTGAAATTAAGTGTATATCTGGTAAGACTACTCAGATCTTGTGCACTTTTGAGCCCATGGAGCTTTTATTCCCTCAGTGTACTGCGAGTTCTCAGAATGAGAAAGAAGGTGAGCAGGTTTGTTTACTCTTATATAAAGTTTACTCTAACTGCTCCGGACCAGTGATAATGCAACAGCAAGGGGGCACAAGCCAGTGTCTTCTTGTGCCAGTCCCAAGTCTGGATAAATGCAGAGGGTAATGTCAGGAAGGGCATCCGACGTAAAACATGCCAAATTAAACATGCGAATCGTGACAATGACTTCCATATCGGATCGGTCGGGGCCCGGGGTTAACAACGACCGCCACTGGTGCTGTTGACCTACAAGGTACTGATGGGACTACTGTTGGTCGAAGACAAAGAAGGAGAGGAGGAAGATGTGTACGTAGGCAGAGAGAGAAGAGGAAAGCTAAGAATGTAGGACTGACCGTAGGGACTTTGAGGCTAGAGAGTTGATTGACATGATGTGGAGAAGGAAGGTGGACATACTGCGTGTCCAGGAGACCAGGTCTAAAGGTAGTGATAATGTGTCAATGTGATCAGTGATAATGTGTTACCCAATGATTAAGAAAAGTGTGAATGTATGTGATTGGCAAATAATGAAAGCGGAGTAGACAGGGCAATGATATCAGCTAGCTGAAGTCATGGGCTGAGCCCTCCACCAGCCAAAGAGCATGGAGTCCGTGACAGGAGAAATGGTCAGAATGACATGAATTAACTCTCTACCGGGGTGGGCTGGTGTGAACAGTGCACAGTAAATGCTAACTTGCTGCACATATGACAGCCATGAACCTGCCTCTTTTTATTTTCACTGACAGTTCAAAGGAAGTTTAGCACGCTAAGCCTTCATTAAGGCATGGATCAGCACCAGGGCAAAAATCAGGCTGAATTAGTATCGCTGGAGCACAAGTCAGAGAGAATTACAGGGGTCTGCTGAACTAACAAGGGTGAAATTTAGCTACTAGCAGCACAAGATCACAAGTATGTTGTGCAAATTTACAATAACAGTGGAATACATCCCTGTTGTGCATCAAAAGTGAAGGGACCACTTTCACACTTTGTTCCAGATTGTGTATGTTTGAGCCTTTCATTATTACATCTCTGACGGTGATTTGTGAGGTAGCAAAACTTTACATGTATACAAGTGTTCTTATATACACTTTTCTCATTCTCATTCATTTTCTGAAATAACACAAATGTGTGATTTACTTCTGAGCCTCTTTTCTTCTGTGCTTGACACTCTCGTTCACTCCTGTTTGCTCCCCAGATACAGTAAAAGCTCTTACCATCAGCGTTGTCATCACTGATCTCCCATTTCCATGTTAAATGACAGATGAGTACAGAGACAGTAAAAAGAGAACGATTAAATAACCCCCATGTTTAGTTCACCTCCTTTCCTATGTCCTGCTGAAACACATTCATTCACTCGCCCAGACACTATTTTACGTGAGGGACTAGACTAAAGGCACTGATGCCTATCGCTCTTAATTCAAATGCATGAGCACCTGTTAGAGATGACCTTGATAACAGAAGCAGATCAGAGTAAAGCTACTGGCTTAACAGTAAAACGGCCTAGTAGCTGATGGTATGCAATAGTCAACAGGATCAGATCCCACCCTACCTACCAGGTGTATCCCTGAGCTACCCGGGCACCCCCCCCCCCCCCCTTGCGGGTATGGGTTAAATGCAGGGAAAGAATTTCAGTGTAACACGTATGTGCTCAATGACAATAAAAGGTGGTTCTTCTATTTCAGAAGCTAAAAGAAACACTACAGACGCCCACAGCCGTGCTATACAATTAACCTCTATTAAGACTGTATGAGAGAGAATAGGTTGGGTTTGGTTAGATCGCAGTGTTTGATACAGCTGAAAACAACAAATGCAGTTTGTGCATATTAAGGAATTATTGTCTTTATTCCTGATTACAGGGCACAACGTGGATGCTTTTGTTTAATTTTTTTAATCACTTGACCGTTTCATGCTGTAGATTAAGAGCTGCAAAATGATGAAGGGATAGCTTTGTAGTAATACAGGCCTTTATACCTTTGCTTGATCCTAGTACAGACCTGTGATAGTGTGGTTGTTATCACCCATGACTCCTCCACTCCAGCACATTTCTGGTCTGTTATGCAACAGTTTGGATTTTGGATTTGAATAACTGGGCAGTTTAATGTGCTTCTCCCAAAACAGAGAGAAATATCAGAACTAACAAAGCTAATTTGAAACATCTTAGGACAGCATCTTTATTTGACATAACAGTTTGATGGTTACAAATATGCTGCAGATGGAGCTGAAATGAGGAAATATAATTTGAAAGTGTAAATTACTGTGGTACCTGTTGGGTGTGGAAATTTGAGAAAGTTTAATATAAAACCTAACTCTTGTCCTTATTAGGCTTCACTAGAAATGTTAAATCTAATCTACACAAATACAGTATTTATAAATCTGCTATCCTATCACCATTGTAGGATGTAAAATGAGAAATATTGTACTGGAGAGATAATGGCAGTTACAAAGACAATATAACAACAAAACAAAATTAACACACAGGTCACATGATAAGAATAATTACTGTCAGCTCAGTTTAAATATCACTAAAAAAAGAGAAGTCCCAGTGGTGAGGGTGCAGTCAAGGTGTGTTGCTGACATGCTAAATGAGAAAATGGCTCTTATGTTGACAGGGGATCACTGAGCTGTCTCCCTCCATTTACCGTATGTTACAGTTTTAAGTGATGACACAACATAAAAAAAAAACATCATTACACTACATTATATCCTTCTCTAACCCCATCACTTAATGTTCAAATGACAGTTTACACAACTTTGGTAAAAAAAAAAAAAAAAAAGTATGTTATGTAGATACCTAGAATACAATGTTACACGCTACAAACTGAATACAGTATAAGAACAGAGCACCAGAGCAGCCTAACACTCACCGGTTCTCCTTTTGCGCAACCATAACCCACCTAGTGGATAGGATGACACTATTGTACCTGTTGTTGCGCTATACAGCTCACTGACAACACATCCATTTATCTTTTAGACAGGTTTACTCTCTTGTTGGGAAAGGCTTCATATAAACTCTTGTAAATGTGGCATGAGGATACACAAACAGAAACAAAATTTCTCAAACACTTTCCAGCTGCATGCATCTGCTCTGGGGTGTCACACTAACATTATTACCAGATAATAGGGATCATTTCCCCTCATCTGATAGTGTTAAAAATACACAGCCAGCCAATAAAACACGCAGCACAATGTGACTTTATTGCCACATGTCAAACTGAAGGGTCATAACATATGGCTGGCTATGGAAAAAACAAAAAACAAAGAAAACAGTAAATTATGTTGTTATCATGACTTGACCATACATTCAGAACATCTGATAAAATTACATCAAGGAATCAAAGTGATTTTTCTTTCCAAGGGCATTACAACACAGTGCATTTGAAATAAATCAAACAATATGGGATTGAGTGCTTGCTTTCAACAAATGTTTCTTTGCATGTGATCATTAATAAAACCTCCATGTGCAGAGCTGAAATGAGGAATACATCAGGAATATAACTGAGGTCTTTTCTCTATCTCTAACATCTGTGTCTGTTCCTGGCTCTTTAATTCTGATGCTGGGATTTCATTGGAATTCAGCAGCTGACCGTCAGGCCCCTCAGGATCACAGCTGGCTGCATGTGCAGACCACCTTTGTTGCCGTCGCAGCCACGCATAATCTTCACAGAGTGCGAGTCATTACAGTCCAATCAAATGCTGCGTTTGCCTCATTGTAGTTAGGGGTGATTCAGGAGGAAAACAAGGTAAAAAGGCAGATTAGAAAAAATGGAGAGGGAGAGGGAGAATGAAATAGAATAAAAGCAGAGAAATGAGACGGGACAAGTTTAGCCCAACACTGAGTGCCCAAAGGTCAAACTATGATTTATATCAGGTTTCACAGCTCCCTGGGTTTGCATTATGTGAGAGCATCAGTCATATATCACATGACCCCGCGGCCCTGTCAAAGTCTAACCTCTTCAAAATAAATCTCCTTTAATGAGAAAGGCAAAACACGCCATTTAAAAAATAAAAAGCCCAGTTTAACAAGTCATTTGCATCCTGACCCGTGAGTGCTACCATACTGTATGCTGATGCTGCTTTCTCCTTCCAAAATAAGAACAGGGAGTGGTTTCATCGCTGGAAAATATCAAGCGAGAGGATTGACATTATCCATGCCAATACCCAGACACTGCTTTAGTAATAAATCTGCTAACTTTCTATTGTGTGGCACCGACCACCAGTGGCTTCTTCTCTTTCTTTCTCTTTCACCTCCAGTCTTCTCCTCTGCTGCAATAGCCAGAAGCCATTCAAATGCCTGAGCACCCTGACAGTTTTATTTGCCAATCCGTGTTGTTAACACAGCGTGAATAGCAGCGCGGCCTTGTGTTATGCAGATCAGAATGGGTTACCGAGGGGACAGACGTCAGCAAGCCATTCAGATTGGGGTTAAAACTCAACTTTAATTCCTCTTGTTCTACTGCAGAATTTTTTTTTTTTTTTTTTTTTTTTTAAAAAAGCCCCTCAACTTTTAGCCTGCTAATGTTTCAGCTAAGGCCCTGCTGAATAGGGCCAGCTTTGTCCATCTCTGACAAGACCTTAACTGAAGTTTTTTGTTTTGCTGCTGGCTGGAAGAAATGAAGAAATAGCAAATGGCAAGGTCCAGTGGTGTGAATCCACCTTTCTAATCTGAACTATATCCGACTGTGTAACCTTTTAAGCATACAGTACTACAGCTCTAAAACACACCGCCACTGTGTGGAAGAGGATCATGTGATCCGGTCGATTAGATAGAGCAGATTCACACTCAGGCACATGTTAATAAGACTGGTAATGAGTGTCATTAGCACAGGAAAAAAAAAATCAATCAAGCCAAAGGCAAGCATTAATAATTCAAGAGGAGCATGTTGTGCAGGGAGAACCTACTCCTATTCCTAACCTGCCTCCAGCGGCCGACACACCTTTCTAAGGTACACAGGCACACTCACACACAAGCAGCCAGGTAACAGAATCAAGGTTGCAGAGCTATTAGGGTGATCAGAGCCACCCGAGGTTCCTCTTCCCAAAATGGTCGACACCATATGCCAAAGGATGTGCTGAGGAATACTGAGAGAGGACCAGTGTCCAGGTTCTTCCACCAGGGTTTCGAACTGGCCCGTTATGCTTGGCACATTACCAGAGGGTGCTAGCCAATGGGGATTCATCCAGTATGGATGAAGGGGTTTTAATTTAAAGTAGCAGCTGCTCTACAGCAAATTGATGAGGCTGGAAACCCTGCACAGAATCCTAATTTTAGTTTCTTTTGTTTTAACTGATCCCGTCTGTTTTAGTTTTTTTCTTCTCCTCTTTAAATTTAGTTTGCTGTATGGTCTTAACACGTTAATTTGAGCTTACCTTGTGTTTTGAGTGTCCACTTTTTATGAAAGGGTAGAAATATAGTTGACTTGACATTCTTTTAGTAACTAGGATTTTTTTTTTTAAATAAACCTTTATTGTACTTGTTTGCGTAGACAAGCTTTTGGTTTTAAAACCCACATCTGAGTCAAATAACATCTACAGCAAATTCTTGAGGGTAATGTTTTGGTTGTCCTGAGTGATTTTAAATACCCAACACTAGACTGGCTCCTCTCTTTGCTCTGAATAGGAAATGCTTCAACACACTCAGTCAACTTGCCATAAAAGACCAGCCTAAAACAGCCCCAGGAGCTTAGTTTAGTGGAAACATCTTATATAGAGGCTGTACAAAGGAAGTACAAAGGAGGAGAGGAAGAAAAGAAAATAACAAGACATAAAAACAGTGTGTACTGTACACTGATCAGCCACGACATGAATGCTGTGGTAAACTGGGGTCAATATGGTCACTCTGACCAGACCAGACCTGTGTTTCAGGTTGCCCACTGATCATGGCCAACATTACAATTTTGCCATTCCGGTCCCAGGTCCAACACAACTTTAAAAATGTTAATGTTGTGGTTGATTGTTGTATATACATCTACTGAATATTTAGACAGTCATCAATATTTCAGTGAATTCTGATACATGTTAAAACTGAGGGGCATGGTGTAATGTAGCCTGGTTGCATTTACCATAAGTTTTCTAGTAGCTCATCTTGTTCTGGTTATGCTTCAGACAAACAAGAAAAGTCTAACAACTTTCCTGAACTACATATGAGAGGAAAAATGTATGTGGTGCTTTAAAACTAATTAAACTTTAATAATAAATAATTAAAAAATAAAATCACACCAATCAAAGTAAAAATACATATTACATACTCTACTTCATAATATGCAAATAATCCATTCTAGTGTAGTTCTTTCATCACCGCTTCACCAGTGTAGGTGTGCGTTCACCTAGAGGTCCTGGTAACACAGGACTTCACTATGGTTACTATCTTAGTGTGTTAGGATGCTAAAAGTTATTATTAAAGAGTAATTTGGCTGGGATTGACTGGATGATAAATTGTATGAGTTTCATTCGAAATCATAGATTACAACGCACAAGAGAAAAAGCTCTAAGATTAATAAAGTAATTAGGAGTAATATGTTAAGTGATATCTAAAAAAAAAAAATTGCTAGCAATATGACAACCTGATAAACACTAAGCTTTAGTCATCTGATAAACACACGACATCTGCTATGTGCACACCTGCATGCTCCAACTCTCCAGCTTTAACCCAAGGGTCACCTAAAGTCCACCACATTCCAGAACACACCATTACTGCCATATCTTGCAACAAATAACATGAAAAGACATTGATTTTTGCTTCAAAAAGCAGAAAAGAAATGTATTCTGAGAAACAAAGAGATAATCTGAGTTACAAAACAGTTTTTTTTGCCTCTGCACATAAAGTTGGAACTCTTTACTCTGTGACGCTTTATTATTAGTTCGAGAGGAAGAAGTTTACTTTTTATTGTGAGACTGCAAAGACAGACAATTACAGGCTGCATTCCTGAGCCCACTGTTGCCCCTCTAATAGTTGACTTTACAGCAAAGGATGCAGTTTGGAACCCCTGACTATTCTAAATCTCCACTGGAAGAAAAAATGCCCCCGTGGCTGCACCTCTACTAAGGTGGTTTCTAGCTGGTTGATTGTGCTTACGCCACAGTATTGTAGTTTTATGTGATTTACGCAATAGTTTATGGGGAAAACCACCATCAAGAATGATTCTGCAGTGCAACATAATGAAGTCACACCATTTAAATTGTGCAAGTGCAACTAGAATTTAAATGCAAATAAACTATTATACTTTCCTCACACTGCTCAGTGCTGCTGAACATATCATTTTGGACTTTCTACTACTAATCCTCTATGAACCAATTCAAGCAGCTTACTGTGTTTCACAATTACAATGTACTGTTTGTAATGAGTACATAATGTGCCTTTGGGTTTAGTTTTTCCCACAATCTGAGCTTCAGCAGCCACTAAACAGTAAAGAGACAGCAGTATAGGGCAACTAACAACATCTCCATTAAGTCTGTGCTGCTAATCACATGACTTTTTACTTAGTGACTGGTGTTTTTTTGGAATCAGTAAAGACTGGTAACCTCACCTATGTGGTGTTTCCACTTTCACAGCAGGACCATTTATCTTTACAATACAGTTTGTTTGACAACATAAGCAATTTTATGTCCCACCAGGCCTGAATTCTCCCAAAAGGAAGTGAAAACTATTATTTTAGAGCACACTGTGGCATTACAGTGTTTGCTTCACAGTAGTCTGGATGGCTGATTGCATTCAAAGTCCCAGGGTGTATGATGCCTTCTCCTGAATACTACTCTTTTTTTAAGAACGCTTTAGAAACATTAATACAGATAAATAATGCAAATAGCTTGGGACTTAATCAGCAGCTTTTGTGTCAGTTAGTATTAATTCTGTGAAGACTAAACGTAGGAAAGCATCAGACGGTAAAAGTTTGATTTGGATTGGTCTCCTTTCTATGATATGGCTGTGTTTTTGTGATGTTGTTACCTCCATTTATGCAGGGCAAAGCCAGGACACTGTTCTCTGCAGCTGATACAGGGCTGTCCTCTCTGTGGCTCATCTGCAGGGTGCCGCTTGGGATAAACAGACAGAGGATGGTGGGTTATGGCTTTCAGTAGCAGATCCAGGACTTTTGTCCTTTTACACCAAACTACCTGGGACTCAAAACTGCCAGAAGGCCACTGGCTAAGTCTTGGCTTCCCAGGAGTCAATAGACCTACAAGGCTTTTTCTGACTAGATGGATTTTAAAGCACCACGACATACAGTAGCAATACTGTGCACACATATTTTAAAGGGAGTTGGCCGTGTAACCTGCGTTAATTACAACAAACAGACAGTGATTAGATTAAATATAAAATAACCTCTAAAAGCAATTTTTGTGTAGAGATCAGGTGATATGCCACTTGTTGAAACAGAAAGAAACCTGTTTTTAATCATTCAGGCTGGTAATGCGTCTTGTGCCACTGCTGTCAAAACAGAGCGCATGTAACTCGATTCCCTTAGCAACAGGACATAGAGGAAACAGGAAAAAAAAAAACTTCACATCTAAGGATGATTTTTTTTTTCTAATTAAAGCGCAAATACAAGCTGACACATGCGCTATAGAAACCATTAAAAGCGTTCGAACCCTAACTTTGTCTTGCCCACCTACCGGTCTGCTGGAGTCTCCCCTCTTTGAGCTGCGACTGAACATGACAGGCTGATCCTCGAACAGTAGAAGCACAGGCGGCTACTAGCGAGACAAATGGCGCACAGGAGATCAATATCGAATAACCACCACGACTTTCCTCAATGCACCGAGCCCTGGCTGCAGTCCGATCCTATTAACCTCTCATTAATGACTGCTGCGCTGTTCCGGGGGGCAGCTCCACCCTGTTTCCTCGCAGCCAATAAAAGACTGGAACAAAATTCTTTCAAGAAAAATGGGACAAACTATAATTTGGATTAAGCCGGAGAGATGCAGCGGTAAATAACAGTGTGGATGAGTTGTGACGTCCAGTCTGAGCACTTCTCGGCGCAAATAACAGACTCTGTAATCGCCGTGTAAATAAATGTGTTATGCTTGTGTTCTCCTTCAGACACTCCGTCCACGCACGTGCATTTAATAATGTTTTTTATCATTTGCTAGAATTTGCATTATGTGCCAAAGGATTCATCCGCTTTTATAAACTCTAATAAATACTTAAACATTTTTTCTATTTTACCGCTTGAGTCACGTCGTAACTTAATGCAACCTTGGCTCAGGGACAGCATGTTTTTTTTTCCTGTTCCCACTTACAGCCTGCCATTACTCCTCTGAATACACACACAGTCTGTCTCTGTTTCTGAGCCTCTCAAACTCTTAGAAGAGGAAAAACAAATCACCTTGATTAATTTCCCCAGAAACAACTGCTATGTGCCCCATGGTGCATGTGCCCTCACAGTCTCTCCAGAAGTGCATCCTACTTACTACCAGAGAAAAGTGTGAGTTAGTCTGCCACACAGCCACACTTCACCAACATCTCATGTATTGAGCATTGATATTATGCACAGCTGTCAGTGAAAATCCCTCGTTTCATAATTTAGTGGATAAGACTGGGGGTCTGGTGCTTAACAAGCTGAGAACTAAGAAGACTATTAAAAAGACTGTCTGTGCAGCCAGAGCTTTGTTTTGTTTTCAAAACGCCCATTGCAATTACTGCTGTGGCCTAGACGTTAATACAACATGAGTAGCATAGGCTAGAAATAAAACCACACTTTTTGTCTCTTTTTAAAATTCACATCCAAGGAATATTCTTAATTGTATCAAAGCCCATTCCAGGGATCTGACGCTGTCAAAATGTGAGTTGCATCTAACGAGTGTCCACATATTGTTGATGTATCTGTCATTTGATTGTTAGTCATATCTTGATCCTACTTGTGGCATGCTTTGCAAACATGAACAGAAAAGCATGTGGTCATATAAAAAGCCCCACCAAACCTTTCTGTAATTATTATTTTCTTTTACTATTAACTGTTTAAAAAACATTAGGTACATTCATAATAACCCCACCTCCAAAAAAAGAAAAAGAAAAAAAATCCCTCAGCCATCCCTACCTCGTCACGCTGGTTTCAAAAAATGTGATTGTTTTCTCTAAGCTAAAAACTACAGGTGACCAAATGGCTTCGATTTTATTTTGTGGAATTTGCTGACAATAGGAAAAATACCAAATAATGTAACCCTTTAGACTTTGACCTTCATGTCCTATCTTAGATCATTGACATGACTGCATATAGAAAGAGCATTTCAGAAACAGAGCCTCAACAATTCATCAATCTGTGTATAAAAATTGTGGAACAATTTCAGAAAAATTTAAAATTTCAAAGACATTGAAGATCCCTCTATCTAAAATATACAATATCATCAAAAAATTCTGAGAAATAGGTGGAATCTCCCGGGAATCTCAGGTACAAAGCAGAAGGTCAAAACTGGATGCGTGTGTTCTTCAGGCGCTCATGCGGCGCTCCATTAAAAAATGGCATGACTCTCTACTGGAGAGGGAGAGGACCATGCAGCTTGTTATCAGCGGTCAGTTCAAAAGCCTGCATCTCTGATGGTACGGGGCTGTGTTAGTGCCTGTGGTGTGGGCAGCTCACACATCTGCAAAGGCACCATCAATGCTGAAAAGTACATAGAGGATTTAGCGCAACATTTGCTCCCATCCAGACAACCTCTCTTTCAGGGAAGGCCTTGCATATTTCAGCGAGAGAATGTTAAACCACATACTGCATCCATCAGAACAACATGGCTTCACAGGAAAAGAGTCTGGGTGCTGAACTGGCCTGCCTGTAGTCCAGACTTTTCACCATAAAACAAAAAATCCGGCAGCAAAGGCCCAGGACTGTTAAGCAGGCAGAGTCCTGCATAAGACAGGAATGGTACAACATTCCTCGTCTAAACTCCAGCAACTGGTCTCCTCACTTCCCACACACTTACAGACAGTTGTTAAAAGAAGAGGGGATGCTACACAATAGTAAACATCACCTTTTGTGAGATGTGTTGCTGCCATCAAATTAAAAATGAGCTAATATTTTCCATGAAAAGTTAAAGTTTCTCACTTTCAACAACTGATATGTTGTTTATGTTCTATTGTGAATAAAATGGGTTGATGAGATTTGCAAATCATCTTATCTTTTTATAGTTATGTTTTACACATTGTCCCAACTTTTGGGGAATTGGGGTTGTTTAAAATAAGTCCCTATGCAATTTCCTGCAGTTTCCCCCAATCCTTATGTTAAAATTGTTGGAGGTACTTTTTTAAACACTTCTATCACTTGTCTGCAATAAAAAAAAAGAAAAAAAGGAAGCAGTGCAAGTGCTGCCATGTCAAAACAAAATGATTCTCCACTGAATTGAACTGAGTAAGAAAAACAGAGCTGCATTCTTTATGTGTCTCAAGGACAGACTGGTAACCCTGAGACACTGCTGCACTGGTGAATAAAGGGGAAACATCAACACTCAAACACAGACATACACACATTCACTCACTAACAGCACCCAATCCATTTCCGCACTCAGATAAACACAAACTGTATCTGGGTATCCAAACTATTTGCAGAAGCTTACTACTAAACCTCAGTTCAAAGTCATCCCAGATTACCTTGAGGAATGATGATGATAATGATGGTAGGGGGCTGCTGACCCTGGTGACTTATGGCTTTTAAACTCTCTTCATTAAGTCTTAAGGTTTTAATCACTGGTGGCAGTAGTGAAAACAGCTTGCATGCTATTTCTTGGAGCAAGTCAAAAAATCGTTGAAAGCCAAGAAAAGCTCCTTTTTTGGTTGTAGAGTCAACATGGAAAAGTGAGTGTTAGTGTAGCGAGCTGGCATTGGGCTTCTTTTGCCTCAGATATTGTGGGGGAAAAACACTTGCTTCATGCACTTTACATATATCAAATTTCATGCCAGGAAACTTCAGACCTGCAGAAGTTTGTCAGGGCTGCTTTGGGTTCAATGAGCTTGCAAGGTGCTGGGCATGATGTTCAGAAGTGTTTGGAACGTCTAGTACACTCCAAAGCATACAGCTACTTAGGTCACTGGTCTAATCCTTGTGGGAATTTTCATAAAGAGACTGTAGGCACCAGGAAACAGAACAGGGAGACACAGAGAAGAAGACTTCAGCTGTTTATGGTTTCCATCAAAAAATTCTGTTCATTTTCTTTACAATAGAAAAATCGGAGCTTCTTATCTTGATGCGACTCTGTTTGCAAATCCATTGTTAGGGACACTGGTGTCAAATATTCTCTATTCTTTGTCCACACCCACCCCTGTCTGTCTTCATACAAACACAAGACGGCCTCTTGCAACATTCAATGCGACATGATTTGGACTCCTCCAGCAGTAACATATCTACTGTGTGGTTTATACCAGGGACACATGCCAGCCGGCTTTTAGTCTCCACTGAGAGGTGAAACAATGTTGGCAGTGGTTGCTGTTGCAGATCACTGTAAAGACCCAGTGCACTTTTGTATGGGTAAAAAAATCCCCATAAATTGTTGATTTCAAGCGGATTTCTTTATTAAACTTTATATATATTTTTAGGGTTCACAAAATCATGGTATGTAAAATGACTGCTGAGGAAGATGAAGAGGACTAGGGCAGAGCAGAGGAAAAAGTGGTGGAAGTTGAAAAATGAAGAATGTTGTATAGCATTCAGGAAGGAGTTGAGACAGGCTCTGGGTGGCCATTAGTTGCTTCCAGATGACTGGACTACAGCTAATGTGATCAGGGAGACAGGTAGGAGGGTACTCTGGAAAGAGGAAAGTGGACAAGTGGTTCACAAAATCAAGCACCTAATATTCATGGAAGTTTTAATTTTTATATAGAAATTATGTTTATCCCAAAGCTATTAGACAAGAACAAACAATTTTTAAGTATTTAATAGCAGTGACATTTCAAAATGCAGAATCAGATGAGAACAATTGAGTCTATGGTATCCTGAGTAACTGTGATATGTTTCTACTTTGAAGCAAAAAAGGCGTTTTGAAGGTTCATCCCGAGCAGGATATAGGAGAAGGACTGGAATCCAAAAACATTTTGAAATTTTTATAATTTTCTTAATCAGGCAAACATTGCCATGAAGTCATTCTACTTTGAGCAACCTCTACATCCTGTTTGGACGCAGCGATGTGTCAAACAGAACCAGCCCCTGATGGCTCCATGTGGATGGAATGCCTCAACAATCCACACAAACAAAAGCACATGTGTGCACTTGCATTATGTGGTAAGGTCCACATAATATGGTTTGACACAAGCCATCTTCCATAATAAACAGACCTTTTGCTATCACTAACCGTGGTGTGCTTTTCATTTAAATCATAGTAGACATCGTGCCCTCATCAACACTCAATTAGCATCAATGTATGCCCAAGAAATCTGATGTGTCAGATTCTACTTCACCACTGACTGGGAGCCATTATTTTTGCAATGGAAAACATGAATTTGCTGTAACATATCTTCCAAATGGTTCAGTGCACTTTTTAAACACAAACAGTTTGGGTGCCATTTCCTGATTTGATTAAATAAGCTGCTGAAAACCTAAAGTGTGTGGTGGATACAGCCATTGTGTTTTCGTAATGTTAAGCGCTCACTCAGCATGTTTATGGGATTCGTCCTAACTTTCAACAGTGATAAATCTACATATTGTAGAGCAGCAAGCAGAGCTCTTAAATTACATCTGCTCTGGAAAGATTTCCCTATAAGTCTAGCATTTCATTTTCAGGAATATCTGATGTAATATAAGGCTGCTGACATGCTGTCATTATTCTCCTCCAGAGAGGAGCTTTCTCACAGTGCAAAAATCAAAACAAGAAAACAGAAAGCGAGGAAGTTTACCTATACTAACTGGCCCCTGGGAAGTTTGCAAATATACCTCTGAATCACATCTTAAGTTTCGACAAGGCCACTGGAGCTGTTGAAAGCTCCTGCCTCATTCCCTCTCATTGCTTTTCACACTTGTTCTTATCCCCTGTGAAAGAGGCAGTCTTTAAAAAGCAGCTTAAACTGTTGACAGACTTTTGAAGAGTCAGTCCCCCAAGTGATGCACCTGAGATTATTGAAACAACATGAAACGTAGCTGGTGTAAGACTGTGTAAGTTAGTCGGGACTACACAGATGAATTTTCCAACTCCAAAGATTTGGAACAAGTTTATATATGTGTCACCATTCAAAAATTTCTTTTGGAGTCTGTTTAAAAATGTGTTTTTCTGTGAATGCATTTAGGAGGATCAGTGCTGACACCATAGGTCGCCTCATAATTCACTACTTTGAACACAGATAGAGACTAAAGTGGTTCAATAAAATCCATGAAAGATCAGAGGCCAGACTGTAGAAGCAAAAACGTGAGGATTTTACGGTCCGAACATTAACTGGACTACTATATATTCATGATTTTTACAGGCAGTGATATAATCAAGGGCAAACTGGAGTTATGATGATGTATTAGTATGAAAAGCCAACAGACAAGCATGACATGTGTCAGGCATTTTATTTCCTTATTATCTGGCCTCATACATAAATTACACTTTTCATATGGCAGCACCTCAACACGGCTTATACAATTTATGCAGATATGAAATACATATAAATAAATGTTACCACAAAACAGGAAATGTGCTGCCAGATGGTTCATTATATGGCGATACTGCATTACACCAAATACTTCATAGTTGTTTAAGTCTATGTACATTTACATTCACATAAAGAAAAGGTGAAATAAATACTTGCGTATAAAATAAAGCATGTGTACGGACACTTTACATTGTTAAACACAAAAAGATCAGTTACCTGATACACATGTGGCAAACGTAAAATAAGATAGAGACACTTAAATATCATAATAATCCCTTCATTTACAGTATGACACCTGAGAACTTTGACGGAACTATATTCTGACATTCACATTGAGAAGTGCATTTCTCAGTTGTGGCTTTCATAATTGTTTACATTGTCATTGTTTACATTTCATACTTGTATACTAGCAGATTAGGATTGTAAAATTCCCTTTGGTTTAAGCGTGTACATTGTCACATAAGGCACAGAAATAGCACCATTCAAAAGAATTCATAAAAGCAAATATGGCTTCCAAATGAGTTGAACATACACTACAATATGGAGCTTGCACACTGTACCAATTCTATACATTTAAGGTTTAAATGACATAAGGAATAATATTTTCTACTTGTTTCTTTTGCTAGCATTTTATCAATTTTCCGGTCTTCTGCTCATCACTGGTTGAAGAAATACAAAAACATACAGTATAAACTAAATACAAAGTACCCTGATATTGTCAAAAAAAAAAAAATCAAAATACTCTAAACAATAACGTGTTTGTATGTACAGTTTGGACCGGCTCTTAAAAACAATGGTGCAGAGAAGAATGTGAGGTACAGGAGGCAATGCTTTACAGGCAGCATCTGGATAGAAATCATGCTGGTGTCTCCAGAGATGGACCAGTGCATTATATCTCTCTGGAGTATCTAGTGGAATTTTACTGGCCTAGGGTGAAGTCTTTTTTTTTCTGAGTTCTTTTAAGTTGCTCCAGATAAGATAACCCGTTTGCTCTGTAAAAGCTAAAAGTCTAATGGTTCTTCCTGGTCCCTGCACGCTACCTGAGAGATACACATAGGAATTTAGGTCTCTCTGATGTCTGCAAACGTAATCTCTACAGGTTTTGTAACCTACACCCTTCTCATTATGAAGCTTAAATGTGTGTAGTGCACTTGTTGTTATGCCCTACTCTTGTCTGCATATTTGTAAAATTTCTCTCTGGGCTCCAAATCTCATTACCACAACCCAGTCTTCACTCACACACACACACACACACACACACACACACACTTTATTCTAGGCATGCTTTACATAGAAAGCTAGATTATTGTACCTTTCAATTGCCTCACAGCAGCTATTTCATAACTGTTGCCCTGCTACTGCACCAAAGTCAAGATCTACAAATATTTAAATTGATACTGAGGCTACGGTATGATCATAAAAAATGTTTAATGTTTTCTTTTTGACTGAATATAATGTAAAGATGGCAGGCTATTCTCTCATAGAACACTACTTTGTTTGGATTTGTTCTAATATCAAAGAAATTGAAACAAGCTTATTTCAGGAGTGCTATTAAAAATAATGGTATCTACATGGGTGTCTTTTCTGGATGCTTCTGTGGTTGTCATGGCAGCAAAACCTGGCTTTCTCCTGCAGTGTGTTAGGGTAGCACCTGACTGTGAAACTTGCCTTTCAGTTAGAAAGAACTACAGTTCAAAGCCTGCAGTCAGCTGGACAAGGATCCGCTGCAGCATTCAACACTGGAGAGACTCTGTCTGAACCCAATCCAGTAAGTGTGTAACGCCTGGGTTTGAATTTGAATTGCTACAGACACCTCACAAGTAAACCCTAAGGAGAAAGTGTACCTGAAATGAATTTTATAACCTGGCAAATAGTACAGCAACTCTGTGAGTGGAAGTGGTTGTACACACAGTCTAGATAAACTGAAAGCAAGACTTGCACACATTAAGAAGGCACGCTTGGGCGACAGCTGAAATACATACAGAATCACAGCATGAACACCTCACTGATATGAAAAAAAAAAAAAAAAAAAAAAATCTTCTCAAAGAGCTGCACATGTCCACGTGCCTGTAAACCGTTCCTAACTTGATAAAGGTTTTGAAATGTAACTGCATTTAAACAATAGGACTGTTGATAATCACAAAGTTAAAATATTTAGGTTAAACATAATGAGTTGGTCCAAAAAGACACATGCAAAGTGGAGTAACAAAAGAACTAAAAACTCCAAATAGAAAAGGGTTGAAAGGCACATTCTGACAAAAATCTGATAAATGGCAACTGTATAGTGTTTGTTACTGACAACGAAAACCTTAAATTATATTACAATACAAAAATAAATGCTGAGTAAAATAAATTAGACATTTTTTTCCTGCTATGTACAGTATTTACACCACTTTAATTTACACTATATACACATGACAGTGGAAGAGGTGAAGGACGGGTCTGAGCTAAGGTTGGCTGTAGCGCCAAAGAGGCGGATGTGTTGACACGACAAGCAAATGAAGAGTCGTGCAGGGATGAACGGGGATGGATGCTAAAAAGAACAACAACGTGCAAACAACATTAAAACTCAGTCAGTTACTCTCTATTAGGTAAGAGCTTATTAATATGCACAGCAATATGATGTCCAATTAAGCATTAAAAATGATTACTATAGCTAATGACTTTAGTTGTTCGGTTACAATGGCCGCATCAATTCTAAAGTTACAGCAAGTTCCACGCAAGATTTGGAGCTATTGGTTATATAATGTAATGTAAGGTTGTTTTTTAGAAATATAAGTATTATTGTCATATTGTAATGCACTTTGCACCTTGATGAAGTTGGATCTATTCCACTATCACAGGCAGACTGGAACCAGAGGATGGTGTACATTTACCACAGTAGCCTCCACACATTCCCGACACTCTGCTACCATCCTGTGGACACAAGAGGAATAACAGCATTGTTTGGTAAACAGTTTTATAAAACAGTGATGATGTAGTATTTGGTCAGGATAATAGCTTTGCTGTGTTTTAGTCCTGTGATGGTGAAACCGGCTGTAACATTTTTTGACCCGTCACTGAACAGAACTACTACAGTAAAACTCTGTAAAAGGATCTGTAAATGTCAACAAACTGGCAGCCTGATTCTGGATTGTGCAACATCGAGTAGTCTGAGAATTTCCCCAGTTTGAATGGTGTGTGCAGTGGGATTGTTTTGGTGACACGGAAATGTAACCTTTTCTTTTTAAAAGGCACACAGAAAATGAGGCCCAACAAGCAGGTTGTCATAGGGTGTGAATTGGGTAATGTCTGCAACAAGCTGAGAAAAACAAGCTAATTAATCAGCAGCACTTCACTGGCACAATCTGCATGCAGCACAATGGGCAGTTTCAACATCCAGCAAAATAAGGAAATTGCATCAGGTGAGGATACCAAAAGCTCTATCCCAGTCACACTGAATGTACACTGAGTGGTATGTTTGATCCCCTCTGGAGTGCTCTCCCCATCCTACTATCACAACCTGGCTTCATTTAAACTGCTTTGAGTGGCCAGAGCAGGCCGGCTGGCTATGAATATCAGACTGAGAGCACTTTTTGGCATCGTCTTTGCCTCCTGTTGTACCCTTGCCAAGAAGCACTCTCCAGCTTGATCTCCATTTCAAAAGCACAGGGCAAAGTGGTTTTTTTGGGGGGCAGGGGGGGGGCGCACTTGAGAGAGCAGCTGTCCATTAAAGATCCACTCTCAGTGAGTTTATGAAGAATAGTGAAGACAGAGTGGACTGAAAAAAGGGGTGTGAGAGGAGAGAATGGAGAAAATGAGGCAGCAGTAAACAGTATTATGGAAAAGTTCTTAAGGTCTCTAAAGATTTACAAACTCAATATAACTTTTACTTTTACTTATTAGTAAAACTATCTAACTATATAATTGCCTGACACATTTAAAATATGACTAGAATATCATCATGGATCAGCGATGAAGTGAGGTCTTTCATAGCTCAAAAAAAAAAAAAAACAGGAAACATTACAGACTGTAGAGTCAAACTCATTTTCATATTTTGACAGATGTGACAAATTTGACGTACCTGTGACTTTCGTACATCAGCCACTGCGTAGTTGCCCTGGGGGATCCACGTGGTGTCCTCGGCCACCTTAAAACCTGTTCCTGAAAGGTTGACCCTGAAGCGGCCCTAAAAGAAAATTGAGAGGGACAAAAACTAAGAACAAAAATAAAATATAACGCAGAGTAGAAATGCGTTTAAAGATGCATGAGAAACCTCATATTCACCATGCGCTTTGATACAGAGATTTTAAGTGTGTAATGTACCATGAGCAGTAGAAAGAAGGACTAAGACCGTTAAAAGTGGCTCAGTTCATAAGCTACTTTCAGAGTGGTTCTAAAATTACAGTAACTACAAGCTTGATCACCAGAAATAGAAGATTTAGACTAAATATAAGAACCACGATTATTAGCTTCATTAGCAGTGTCATATTAACCAAATATGTCTAAGGCAATTACAAATCCAACAAAGTGCCCTTTTTGGGGAATTTATCTTAAAACACATTCAAACTAAAAAAAACAAACACTGCTAAAGACATAGATATTCAATAAATCAAAATAGTCTAAATCAATGTCTATCTTTTTACTTTTATGTATGTCTGTTCCAAGGTTCTGGTATTGTGCATTTATTTTCAACTAAATAGGGTGTTTGTTCATATAAAAGGAGCAGTCTATAGTTCCCGCTCCTGTTATACCTAGAAAAAGATCTGTTGTCATTCTCACCTGTGGACAACGGGCAGCGCTGTAACAATCTCCACCTGTGGCGAACGGCACACTCTGTCCTTCATGGGTGAAAGCAAACTGCCAGTCTGTAGCTAAATAACAAGATACAGTTAAACAAACTAATCGTGTATGATTGTTGGGAATTTGTAACTTGAAATGTGATGCTTTAGGACCTCAGATGAACTTGCATAATGACAGTTTACATCTGCCATAATGACCGAGCTTTGTGTTATTTAACCTACACTAAATCTGGCCTTAGTTTAAGGGTCAGTCTAATGGTAATATCTGTATAATTCCATCTACTTAGAGCAGTTACATTTAATCCCCTTAAGCCTTGTAATTGTGCTCTGCTTAAGTAAACCTTGGAGACATCTTGAGCCTATTAATCTGTGTAAGCATGGACATAATTAAATGGTTAAGTTGTTGAAGTTGTTATTTAAGAATAATGTCGAGTTAACTTTGGTGCAGGATGCAGCTCTCTGTGTGTTTGTGTTTGCCATCTGCCTTCAGCACAAGTGTGGGCCACTTACTAATGATGTTCATCTTGCTGATGTCCAGGCGGACTTTAGAGAAGGTGGTGACACCAGCAGCTGTGTAGTCCCTCCGACAGTCACAGTCCTCTCTTCTGGAGCTATTGGCTGGACACTGGGTGGGATCATTGAGCCTGGGAAACACATACAGCTGAACTTTATTTTACATTACTGTGGAATTTCTTCATTTACAGAAAAAACAACAACAACTATGCCATGAGTTACTTTGATTCTGTATTTAAACAGGCTCTTCTCATCGTGTTGTCCTGTTAGCTGTTTTACCTGAAGCCAAAGATCTCAGAAAAATTCTCCCCTTCTCCTGTTGTCAAGGTGATGTACTCCTGTGGCGTCTCTGTCTGCATTCCTGCGCAGTAGACCTAAGGAGGAAAAGGTGGAGGAGGAATACCAGAGGGAGAGAAACTGTCAATGTTTAAGTCCTTTGACATGTCACGAGAGAAGGTGTGAAGACTTGATATTTAACTGTCCCTCACCCACTTACTAAGGCTTCCTAAAATGTTTCATGCACGTATATGAAGCAATAAGATCATACAATAATAACCTTGACTGCTTTTCCTTGAATGTTGAGAAGGTGTTCACTGTCTGGGAAGGGGCCGTTCATTTTCTGAATGTCCTGACAACTGGACGGCAAATGGCCTTAGATATACCGAAAAAAGTAAAAAATAAGCACAGTAGTGGATAATGCAAACATTTATCATGACACAGGCACTTAGGGTGTAAACACGCACGTAAGCTTGCTCAAACAAATCTCAATATTTAAGTCGAGTGTGGCAACTTGCTGCATCAAATCAAATAAGATGAAGAAGCCCCCCCACCCTTTAATGTCACATGCTACCTCAGGGAAATAAATACAGTGGACACTTCATCTTTATATATAATACATTTATAGATTATAAATGTTTCATTAATACCCGAATCTAAGAGATGACCAGATCAAGTGAAGCATTTTACTGGAATCTGATATCCATTCAGTTGGCCTGTGTGTAACACTGGTAGCCTTGACTTTTGGTAGAGCAGCATAGTTGTTTGGTACTCACAGCTTGGATTTTTGCAGACCTTTCTAACTTCTGGCATGGTGTCTGGAGAGCAACTATTGCTTTCTTGACCATCTGCTGACACACACTGCACTGTCCTTTCCACCGTTCCATCCCCACAGCTGGCTGAACACTGAAGGGGGGAAGTGAACCATGAAAGTGTGAAGATAAAAAAGCAAAATGCCTCATGTAACATCCCAGACTCATGAGGTTAGATATGTCACTACTGGCTACCGATTATTAATTTACTGCAATATACAGTAACAATGGAAATTTGTATAACGATAAAAAATAGTTGAACTCTTATTTAGTCACTGGAGAGAACCACAACAAAGGACTCACGACTTTATTTTAGGAAAGTAAGACTACAAATATACACATGCCACCTTAATAGAATAGTAATACTTGACTGGACTAAATTTAGAAACATGGACTTGCTCACCGGCCCCCAGATTCCAACCCTCCACTCCGGTAATGGTGGGCACAGGCCCAAATTACAAGGCATGTAGCTTTCAGGCGGTGTCCCAGGACAGTTGGACAAAGACTGATGGCCATACTCATAGTTGTCGTTCTCCACGTGGACCTCGCTGCAGGAAATCAGACGCTGACGGTAGCCCTGGCCGCAGCTGGCTGAGCACTGGAGGAAAGCATAAATCACCAGCATGAAATTACCATAGATGGCCTCACAGGAAACATGGGTGATGTTTCCTTTCCACAACACTGGAGTCAAAGGTGGTCATTTGATCATCAGTGGTGGAAGTGTTAAGTACAGCAAAGTGACTCAAAAGTCTTTAGAAGGAAAACATCAGGTGGGTGAGACACAGCCTCTCTGACTCTCACCTCGGTCCATTCCCCTGTGATCCAGATGAATTCACAGACGTGGTTGTTACAGCTCTCTATATCTGGAGGTCTGATCTGGTTCACACAGTACATTTCATGAACCTCTTGCTGGTTGTGGTCCACACATTGCAGGGATCGTCGTCGGTGGCCCGAGCCACACGATTTACTGCACTGTGGTAGCGACAAAATCGAAAAAGATGTCAAATTATGTATGAGTGGGGTTAGGAGAAAAAATATTACATTCATATGTTGTAGAAGCAACAGAGTCCATATGAAAAGTTGACCTGTAGAAAATTTTATTTCCTTGGTTGACTATTGAAGTTTGGCTATGACTACAACCCTGAGCAGAGCACCCAATGAATAAGGACCCAATATTATAAATGTCTAGCTATAAGTTTTTGCAATAATGCAGCACCTGATGTACTGTCTATCCTTAATTTTTTGTTTTTATCTAATTGAATTGCGGTACTCTTCTGGCCATCTGTTAAAAAGGATTTGTTCCTTTTATTCAATGTTCTTTTCATTCCTCGATGCATGTGCATCTACAGCTGAACATGCATCAACGAAAGAGTTAACTGAAGCAAAGTAGGGTGAATTTCTAATCAGCGAATTTGAACAACAAGAATGAGGTAAGTGTGTTCTTTTACTGATTGGGACTATGGGGGAAAAGACGTGAATCTAAGATGGGAGGAACATTGTGTTTTTGAGAAGAAGAATCTGAGCTTAGGACCCTACATAGACCTTAGCCCCAGACCTTACACAGATTCTAAGACTTAAAACATACAGTCTAAAAATGTGTCTGATCAAATGTCATGGACACCCACATATTCTGTCACAGGATAAGAATATCCCTAATAAGATTACATTTAACCAAACAATGAACTGTTGTCCTAGCAGCAGACAGTCACCATCTTAACAAAAGACCAGACTAAATATAAATACTGTATGTTTGCTAAACAGTGCTCCTTGTAGAAAGATAATGCAACAACCCAAGTCCTGGACTAATATCTCTGTCTGGGCTTTTGCCATTCTCAATTGATAAAAGAGTTAAATGGTTAGACTCCGGATGGCTGTTATGTCTTTGTTGGGGCAAAATCACCAAATCCACCTGTTTTTTCAGGGTGTGGTTATGAAAACACGAGTGCAGTAACAGTGAGATGATTGCTCGACTGAAGTTTATAGCCATAGATTCAATGTAACACTGATACAACAACATCCATGTGGTAACTCAACTTTTGCCCTCAGGTCTGTAAGAGTGGATATTCAAGCAATGATTCAAATCCATATTTGAGGAAAGGCTCAGGGGGCCTACACTTGAGTCAGAAACACTGTGGTGTTACCACTACAGCAAAACCCAGCTGGTCTTCATCAGCCTTAAATACACTGTCAAACAACTGGAATGCCTGGAACTGCTATGTTGAGTAATGCTGTACTCTGTTCTATGCATGACGGGTACTTTTAATAATACTGATAACAGACAAAGCTATAAGCAAAATATAATCTTTCATCAGATAGATTGAGACTATAGCAACATGCTAGGCCACAACCTTTTTTTTTTATGTGTGAAGTCGATGTAAGTACTGGGTGGACTGATGTAATTACCTCCAGCTATTAATTGGGACACCCGTGTAGCAGGGGCCTATCAAGGAGTTTTTTAAATCAGGGGACACAAAGAGGCCACATTTTATACAGAGGGGCCAAGTACATGTCCAACATTCAGTCACAATTATTCATTCAGTAAGTTGTATATACATTTCTTAATAGCCATTGGTTTTTAAAGGTTGAGGCAAGGACTCACATCACTGAATGTATATTATTTGATGGTTATTTATTTTATGGTTTCTTAAAGCTTCTTAAATTGAAGCACGTACTTTACTTCAAAAGTACTATTCAAATAACAACTTTGAACAATGTGATATTTTATATTTATCCCTAATACTACAATTTCTAAAATGATATTTTAAAAGGACAGGGAATTAGTCTCCCAATCTAATTAGTAGAAAGCTGATTAGTGATTAGTACACTATTGTTAATTACTTCATATAGGCCTATCAGGAACTAACTGTAAAACAGATAACAGTAGTTATCAATTGTTTACAGTGTAGTCAGTGTAGAGAAAAAAGGCTGCTGCAATATTCCATTACCACGAGACTGTAAAAAACCAAAACTCTACTCTAAAAAATGCTAATCAATAATAATAATAATAATAATAATAAAATGAAGCATTGGAGAGCATTTAAGCATCTTCTCTATCCATTTGCATGCATCTTCTATCTGAACCCATACAAGATAACAGTGCTAAAACATACACCTATCTGCCATGTCATTTCCACCACCTGGTGGTTTTAATAAAAAAATATATTTTTTTAACAAAATAAACTAATAAATACTGATGTATCGTTACACCTGTCAGCAACAATTAACTACTGTACACAATTTGGCAAAATTACCATATGTGTTGTTTAAATAACATTCTTAGTGTGTTCTTATACTTTTGTACTTTAAGTAAAATGTACACAATCAGGATAGTGCTTTTTCTCATGCAAAACAATTAATGTGGTACTTTTCACAGTATCAGCAAAAATTTCTAAAACTCAGGTACAGTAACACATCGTCCTCAATTATACTACTCAAATTATGCCCATCAACACAACCAGTGTACTGGAGATTTGTTTAAAATAAGGCAAACTTTTTCTTAAACTACGATCATTACACAAATATTTAATACACAAGTATCTACAATAATCATGCATATTTTAGATACACTATATTGCCAAAAGTATTCGCTCACCTGCCTTTAGACCCATAGGAACTTTAGTGACATCCTATTCTTAATCCATATGACGTCGGCTCACCCTTTGCAGCTCTAACAGCTTCAACTCTTCTGGGAAGGTTTTCCACGAGGTTTAGGAGTGTGTTTATGAAATACATAATACACAGCTCTAATTCATCCCAAAGGTGTTTTATGGGGTTGAGGTCAGGACTCTGTGCAGGCCAGTCAAGTTCTTCCGCACCAAACTCACTCATCCATGTCTTTATGGACCTTGCTATGTGCACCTGAAATCATTTATTTGGATGGGTGAGCGAATACTTTTGGCAATATAGTGTATCAGCTGAATAAACACCTACCCAGAACTTCCCCGCAGATACTAATTACCAATGTGGAGCTGCGCCTCCTGCTAGTGGTTCGGCAGCAGAGAATCATCCAGCTGAACCTGATCTCCGATCTTTTGTATGGATGTAGTAGCGTATCCCATAAATACTTAACTTCATACACAAAGTTTTACAGTAAAGCATCGTTAATATCAACACCATTCACCGCGGATTCCGACTGCTGAGCTGCACGCGCAGCGACACTTACTCGCTGATTGTGCATGTGACATGACGTCACATGTCACCCCCCCCATCAAGCAGAGCAAAACTAATTAAGCTCTACTTCCGCAAAACACGTTTCCTGTTTCTCAGTGAGCCAGATTCAACATCACTTGATCAGAGCGAAGAAGAAAGTGCCACAGCAGCTGCCCGGTCTAATAAACCCAACTTTCCGCCAGCATCCGAAGCCTCTGGCCTGCAGAACATGGCAATTACTGTCTAGGTGTTAATTCGTTAGCAACCTCAGGAATTGATTTGTCAAAGCACAGAGTGAACCACAGGCTGTAAAAATGCCGAGCAAGCCATTCAGAACTGGGATAAGAATCATCCATTTTTACAAAGAGTTTGGCTTCGCTCAAACCCAACAATCATCTGATCATCAGATTTTCATTGGGGCGTGCAGCAGCTCCCCCTTCACCTCCCCTCTGGCCTCCTGACTGCAGCTTCCGCCTGAAGAGACAGCCACTCCAGCCAGGTATGACACAGCAAAGTCAGGACAGAGCTGCAAAGCTACTCGTACAGGCGTCCAGATCTTCCTCTGCTTACCGTCTGCCAGTCTCCTTCTCTCCAGCGGTACCGTGAGGGACAGTCAGCGACCCGGCAGCTCTGGCTAGAGGCCGGTCTGGAATGCGCGGGACAACCGGTCTCAAGCGCGCTGCGTCGGTCTCCCAGCTGGCAGAAGACTTCCCGTTGCTGGACGCCGTCGCCACATGAAGCTGAACACTAAACGCAAAACAGGTAAGAGCCTTTTCAGTGTTGAACCTTTATTACACCATTATACGCAATGCATTTTAATGACCTTTAAGGCAGCTTTCTATTTTATGAGCTACACGTGGTATTAAATTGTCTCCTAAGCTAAAAAATTTACTGTGTCTTTAATTTGAGGCAATACAAAATTGTCTGCTCTACTGCAATTCAGTCTGGCATTCTGTATATGTATGTAGTTGTTAGAAATATGTAATCTCTGAATGCTTAATATCATTTCCAATATTTACAATATCATTTACAGCCATACGAAGAAGCCGGACACGAAAAACCGTGTGCTTTTGTAAAACTATTTCTAAACTATAGCAGCAATATTTTGAATGAACAACTTCTTCACAGAGAATGTGAAGAATGAGAAAGGTATGCTCTCTCTCTTTTTCAACAGATGATGTTGATTATGAATAATGTGCCCTGTGATGAAGTTAATGTAATGCATGTAGATTGCATAATCCACAGATAATAACACATAATTTATGTACCTATGCAGTGAAGCAGGAGGACATTGTTTTGTATGTGTGTTTCTGTGTGCACATAAGAGAGTCTGAGACCACCGTCAAACTGCATAGTTTTTCAGCTTCAGTGACCAGCAACTGATAAACACATCCAGATGATCGAGCCCAGGTGAAATCATTTGATTTGATGTAACAGTTTTACAATAATCTATACAAACATTTAATCTGTTGCACAGCCATGCAGCACAACCATTAATGTGTGACCCTCTATATATTATCTGCAATGACATGTCAGCATTTGGACCACTAGGCAGCCTGTTGCACTATGGGTAATCATGCTGTACTTGAGCCTTGCATGAAGTATCATTTTCTCCTGGCATGTGTCCTGCTCCACAGCTGTTTAAAGCAGACACACATCCTCTCTGATGTATGCAGCACAGATGTGTTTCAGTGCTGGGACTCCTGGCCGGTGGGGTGAATTCAGACAAGTGGGACAGGAGCAAAGAGAATGGGGGGAAAAAAGGACGGTAATGAGAGGGAAAGAAAAGAAAAAGGAACAAGCGCAAGACAAGCTCTTCAGCAGCCCAGGTGCAAGTTGTGAGTTTGTCTGGCATGGTGACGTTAGGGACGTGCCAAAGAAAAGACCGACATGTGGTTCCCATTTTGGAGAAAGGAAAAAGTGATCACCAGTGAGAGGATACAAGGGACAGAGAGGAGAAAGGAATCAAAGGATTTTCACTGGCTGGGCTTCAGATCAAACTTCTGTGGTGTCACAGTCCCAGCATTACACCACATCAAACTTTCTGTTAGCTGGCCCTTTCTGCAGGGCCGCAAGCCACCGTGTGATGTGTAAAAGCACCCTGACTTACTTAGTGGCCTGGCATGATGTATAAATACAGTCAGGTTTAGCTGCAGCTGTTTTCACACTTATGCACACTTTTGCCAGCAAGCTGGTAAACATTAAGGTAAGAGAGACAAAAATGTCTCCATGTCTGTGTGTAGGAACACAATAGTGGTAGAGGAGTGCTTTGCAGCAGGATCAGAGAATCCTACCTTGCCCCATTTTCCCGTCTTCCATTTGGGGCATCGTCCGCCTCGACAGCGCCTCTGCTTGCTGGGTTTGGGGGAGAGATGCTGGCAGTTTTCCTCTGCGACGGGGCGGCCTGACCCAGTCACACAGCTCACCTTACGGGACTTCAACCCTCTTCCACAGGAGACTGAGCACTGAAAGTTGGAAAGAAGAAGTTAAATAGAAATCAAACTGTATATTTTGTAGAAAAACTGTAAGTAAGTATACTTAAAAAGTCTGATACACATGATAGAGATTCATATTTTATATGATAATTTAATCTATAATCGTACAACTGCACAGGTAAAGGTCCATATTTTTTTTTAAAAATAAAAATAAAAAAGAAACGTGAAATGAGCCCATGTGAGTAGCTAGTCCAATGGCAGAGAGTGCCCGATCACCCCGGCAACAGTTTGTTTTACCTCCGGGTTCACCGAGTTACCGAAAGTCTAATTTAGTGTGACAGGCAGACACCCTCTCTCTCTCTCTCTCTCTCTCTCTCTCTCTCTCTCTCTCTCTCTCTCTCACACTCACACTCACACTCACACACACACACACACACACACACACACACACACACACACACACAGATACACAGCAGTGTTACAGGAGGGGGTGGAGAAGCACTGGGCTATGCTCGAATAATCAAAGGGGGCGTTGCATGTGGCGATAGATGGGAAGCGACAGGCTCAGAGTTGAATGAGTGCGTGGCCCAGTGTGTGGTGCTGTCCTGACCAGTAAGGGACTGTACTGGACATGAACATGCTGTGACCTGTCACCTCATTTTGGGAAGAGGAAGGGTAGTAGGGCTTATGAGAGGAGTTGATAATAAAATGCTTATTGCTTTTTTTAAAACCCAGGTGCCCTTCACATCCCTGTTTTATTTCAAATATGCTACATTTATTTATTTAATTTGATGTCAGCAGATTGTCTCTTTTATTCAACCAGTAAAGATTATTTGGGTTTGCATTTCCTCCAAAAAAACATCAGCATGTGATTCTTGTGCAGATGTTATTAAATTTGAACAAAAATGCCCAGTGTCTTTCCATTAAGTTTGGATAACAGTGACAAATTTATAATGTAAATAAGTAGAGCAAACATAGTGATTTAAAAAAAACCACTGAAAATAACAAGAGAGACTGAAATCATATATGCATGCCTGATATACGGTACCACATGTGTTTGGGGTGAACCGTGGAGATGAAGTGGATCACCACAGAGGAAACTGGGTTTTCTAGTTAAAGGAAAGAATTTACAATCCAAGGAGGTCCTCCAGACTGTTGTTTGCTCCAAATGTCAGGTTATTCCTTAAAAGCCTTATGTTTTCACAACGGCTTCCCTGCTGTTGTACTCAGAGGAATCAGTACAAACAGTGCAAATGAAAATGCCATGTGTTTTATTAGTAAATTAACCCCAAGCCATTCAAAGTTAATTAACTTTGCCTAAGTTCTCTGGGACTCTGTAATGATCCAGAGCAATGCGCTAATGCACTTCACAATGAAAAAATAAGCAGGATTTTATTTATGCCACAAACCAATCTGATTTTTGAAATGCATTTCAGAAGATGATCATAATAATGATACTAATCCTTGCAGTTCCAGACAAAATTTATTCAAGTAAAACTTTACAAAAAACGAGGCAACTCTTTTGTTTCTATAAGAAATTAGCCCCTCCAAAGACATGCCAATTTCCAATGTAAGTAGTTTTTAAGAATCTGATTGAACTTTTCTTTTTTAAATTTGTTTCCTTTTATAATAAGGTTTAGATCACAGACTATTTCCCAGAAGTCTGTCTGTGCTGGTGGGATGAACCATGAAGGGGCCCCCTTCTACATCAAACGTGACCCTTGGCCCACAAATACACCAATGCATTGTCTTTCTGACAGCCTCCCTTATTCAAGCCACTGTCACCACTGTTATTAGACCAGGCTAGAGGGCCAACAGAAAGGGACAAAGGCCGCTAGTTGAGCACGTGTCACCAGGCGTCCCAGAAAAGGTTGGAGTAGGCTTTAAGAGTGAATGAACACAGTAAATGAGATAGGAGGTATACTGAAGCCCTGTCACACAGGACAAAGATTTACCTTGATGGAAAAAGCTTATTGACACAGACAGTAAAAACAGTGTCACTTAAAGCGCTCACTAATATTAGCATTTTCATCAATGAAAAAAAAAAATCACTGAACTGCAGCAGAGGACTGGATTTCGGTGATATTTTTGCTTGGCCACTCTTTAAATATTTAAGACAAAGTCGAAGGTAAAACACCATAGATTTAAAGTACTTCATCCACAAACACCACAATTACCACAAGGCTGCGGTTGGTAATATTAAGTTAAAGGTTTCAATATAGGTAGCTTAGCAGCAGGATTACAGTGATGCAAGCAGCAAGGTTATTAGTTTAATGGATGTTATTAGGGGTTGGTACATGAATCAGTTATCAAGGGAAAGAAAGCTGTCAGCAGGATGTAGGTTTTATTTAGTTTTTTTCTTCCTTTTTCTTATTTTGCAGTGATCCCGATGTGCTCACTGCTTGTGACATAGAAGTTTTGTTAAAATAAGAATGAAAAAAGCCTTTGACAGTACCTCTACTTGACTTTAATTGTAACCTTTTCTGGGAAATGAACACAAATCCAACATATCCATAAAAAATTAAATATTGACATAACATAATGAAGTAACAATAAATACAAGTAATTACATAAATATACAGAAATCTTCTTGAAACACAGACTAAAACTGCCATTTGTCATTAAGAGACATACAATATTCTTATTTCAAGAGCCTGTTGATGTGGTATACTGCTTTTTGCACCAAGACCCTGACCACAAGAAGTCAAACTGCTAAGACTTGAAGAAATACAGCTAAACAGCAATAACAGAAAAGTCATATGTTCACACTGCTCAACTTTCACTGATTCAATCTCCATTTGATTATACATTTCCTTACAATCTTAATATATAGGAGTCATTGAGAGTGATAATACTCATAACAGGCCCTTAAAATAAGGTGTGATGTCAGAAGCGACATTTATGACCAGGAGGAGTCAACTGGGTGGGCTGCAGGCAAAAGAGGCCACTAACCACAGATTCTGGATCATTTTTCTCACTGTACTCAAAAGAATGGTCATAAGCAGAAAAGTGTGAGAGACACACCGCGGATCTGTGTTTAGGGTCATCAGCTGCACTGGTTAGCCTTTATAATGCTTAATATGCTTAATCTTAGCCAGCCAAAATCCCTCTATGTCAAGGGAGAGAAAGATATGGCGAGGGGGGGGGAGGAGGGGGCGATCATAACAGAGACTGAGGTAGACATTAGGTTGGCTCAGAGTAAGCGCTATGGATACAAAACACTATTAACTTCCCCTGTGGTCACAGGTATCACGTGTTCAAAATAACAACATTTAAACAGCCCATTTGCTAATAGGTTAAATGGACATTCAAAGACAAGTCAACATTATTTCATCAAATCCTTGATACACTTGGCATTTAGCTAATCAGTCTGACCAGCTATTCACTAACCGTTCTTAAAAAGAGATTTTAAAAAAGTTCTGAAAAGGCAGCATCAAAGATTAATGTGCCACATTAAACACGACTAACTGATCAAAAATGCCATGATTCATTTTTGATATTTAAATTTCATATCTCCCTTGTTTGACCAAAGCACCACTGTAGGTTTGATGGCTAATTGAGTTGTGTTTTGTTCCAAGTGAGGTATTGTTGAGCATAGCATATTAGCCAACTTGGAGTGCTTACTGTAAAAAGCAAACATTAACTAACATAGTATAAATACACTAATATCAAGCACCTTTGGAGCAGAGAGCTTCCAAACTATTGTTTTGGTAACACTAAGGAAATCTGGATCAAAACCCTCTGCCACACTGGAATACAATGGCTATTAGTTCTAATTACCACAATTTTTGCGAGACACTTTATTTTACAGAGCTGGTACAGCTGCTGTTTGATGAGGTTTACTACTGATACTGGACGTTTCTGGGAACCTTTGAGTCAGTACATCCACGCTTTAATGTCAATGTCATTTTGGGGCATCACGACTGTTGGTTTAATAATAGAGGGTAAATACATGAGCAGTAAAATAAAGTGTCCGAAAAAGATTAGTAACTTCTCTAAGAAAAAAACAAAACAAAAGAAAAAACGTGCCTTGAGACAAATTGAATTCTTGATACCATAGCCATTTCAAAGATGCATATAGTACAAAGATGTATATAGTACATAGTACATAGCCCAAATACAGCCCCATGATAGTAGGTGCTCTAAATGTTCATATTGGAACACAAACTATAATATGTAGCACCATACATTTGTGGATTACGAGCCATTCTTTGGATAATAAAAGAACAAGGCATTGTACCGTATATTCCTGATATACAAAAACATTCACTGGTATTTGCATATGAACGACTGGCTAAATGTGCGAATACAAAGAGCTAAGACACAAAATAAATCATTTAAAGTTAACGCTATATACAAAATGTAAAAAGGAAAAATCTCTTAATAAATTATCTTTTAAAACAATATTTTACAAAACTAACTTTGATTGTGATACAAAGTGATCCTGACATTTTCAAATACTAATACAAGGCTCAACAACAGTGTCTTGGTACTAGAACTTTGGTCACACCTGTCACTGAAGCATTTTGTTATGTGGTGGTTTTTTGGTATATTGCAAGTGAGCGCATCCTTGTCATTTAAGGGCAACAGAAGTTAACTTCCCGAATGCCTTGCGGAAAGTCAACCAATCAATCACAGGCTCTAGAGAGTGAGCAGGAAGTGGAGGGGGTGTTAGAAGTAGAAGTGCAGAAGTGGGAGTGTAATTTCTCCAGGGCATACGTGCCAAAGTCATCCCGCCCTTGTTTGTGAAAGAGTTAGGCTACAGGTATAAAAAAATGTAAGGTGAATGGAAATCAAGGTATAGAATATTTTTTATGAGCGTACCGAGCTCCATGGGTCTGTGCTCCAGTGTGGGCTAGACGGGCACGGCTGAGTATTGCACTGCTCACGATCTGGTGGCTTGTCATGGATCTCACAGCTCAGATCGTTGAAACGCTCGCCGTTTGGACGCTGACACACTACCTGCCTCGTCTTTATCCCACCTCCGCATGGCTTTGTGCACTGAAGACAGCAGTAGGGAAAGATGAGTTTTACAGATGTTTCTGAGTCTGAGCCGATGTGTTATGGACTTTCACTTTTTTTTCATGTAAGAAGCAGTAAACTGCTGCCTCACCTCTCCCCAGTTGCCATAGATCCACTGTGGACATGGCCCTGACTCACAGGACTGCTGCTCATTGGGCCGGCTGCGATCTTCACAGTTGTTGGCAGGGTAGCCGTTCTCATCCTGGCACACTACTACACGCCGCTGAAAACCTCCTGCACATGTACTAGAACACTGTTGTTACAGACAGAGAAGAATGCTCACTGTCAAACACAGTAGATGTATTTCACAAACAGATGCTCAGCTTACAGGTGAATTAGCCCCGGAGGCACATACTGTATATTCCAATATTTACAATTCATTTAGACACAATGAAGCAATAACACACACAAATATAAAACTAACCCAGCTACAAAGAAACCTAAAAGATTAAATTCACACAGCACACATACAGAAGAACAAATGCGCCGTACACTATATATATGATGTGGAACTCAGAGAACAATAGTAAGAGACATCTCATATCAAATGAGTGGCCGTGTCTGCTTCTATAGTGTATTAAAATAGATATCCTCAGAACAGAGGAAGGAAGAGTCAACAGAAATAGCGTTAATCACTTCCCAGAATTATTTGAGGTCAAAGTTTAATTTTAGAGATTATCACTAACCTAGCTTTCAAATACTTAAGCTGAAAAATGCACAGCATGATATCAATGAGGGGAAAAAACTGCTTCACAAACAATACAAAGAAGTTGCTATTTACACTAACACTTAAAGATATGGTTGTGCAGTTTGTATGAAATGTAGTTTACTGCAGTTAGACAGCCCATTGTTAGGCTGCTCTTTTACCCCTAGAGTTAGCTTGCTAAAAAAGGCAAACCGAAAAGGTACATTGTCTGAAACGAAGAGTCTTCAATAGTTCTGATTCTGACATTTTTGTTGACCACTATGATCTGATTCTATTGTGTGTAAGATAGCTCACCGCGCCCCAGGGTCCAGTCCGCCATATGTGGGATTGGCTACGGGGCAGGACATTCCTAGTGCTGGCATCTGGTGAGGACGGCAAAGGTCGGGACTCAGTGGAGCGGGACGGGCATTGAGACATGGCACAGTCCTGCTCTGTGGAAGGGCGATCGTCGGGGTCACACTCACTAGCATTCACTTCTTGGTCATTGAAGTTGACGCACAGTACCTGCCGTGTCGTCTTCCCCTGGCCACAAGTTACTGAGCACTGAAAGCATGCACATACAGTGAATCAAGTGATCAGTCATCAGTGTAAACACACATTTCCTATTCTTGCAGAAACACTGCCTTCGGGATCAGTGTTCATTTCCTCGTTGTGGTATAGTAAAATGCTTGGATAAAAATAGCTGCTTCACATGATTATAGATATTATTATAGACCATTTTACTTTAAAACTTACTTCCATAAAGTTGAAGTATATGATGTGGCACTAAGTAAAAATAGGTTTTGGAACAAACTACTTCCTTTTGGAGGGTCATCGAGTGTCTTTGGCCTGCTAGTGTATCTGTGAGAGTGCATGCGTGTGTAAGTGTGTGTGTGTGTGTATGGTGTCCAGACCTGCACTCTGGATGTAATGTATCATCAGGACTCTGATAAGAAACATTTGTAAACATGACTGCAGCCCCAGCTCCAGAGACTTATGTCTCACTCTAGTTTCTCTCTTTCTCTCTCTCTCTCACACACACACACACACAGACACACACACACACCTTCTCCAGACTCATCCCAGCCATCCTCCACACCGCAATGCACAACTGCCTTCCAGCTGCCACCCTGTCGTCACATCCTTGCTCACAAAAACATCTACATATTTTGTGCAGACTAACTTTAGTGTAGGTGAAAAAAGTAGAGCACACTGAAATAAAAAAACTGTGTGGGAGGAAAAACATCTGGATGGCAATACTGATGACACACAATTTAGGTTAATCAACATTGCTGACTGTCTCTATAATGAGGTGCAGATCTGAGGGGAAATCTTTTTTAATCCATTGGAAAACTCTTCCATATTTCAATATCTTTGAAACTTCCCTTAACAACATTGTCTAGGCTCATATTAATATATGTGTAACAGCTTATCGTTGTAATTGTGAGACACCGTTTAACAACTGGATAAGATACAACACAATAAATGAAGATGACATATAGTTTTCTTACTACTGTCCACTCCAACGCTTTCCACTGTCCACATGCCACTACTGTGCACACTTCTCTGGCAGGGGGCTTTGGTAGGTGGGCGCACGCTGACTCCTCTGCCACACCGCCCTGGTTGTCACGGCAACTCACGTAGCGCATCCTTGTCCCTTTGCCACAGCTGGCACTGCACTGTTGTACATAGGAGAAATTTGTATAAGCTAGAAATCAGCAAATGGATTGTGGATGTGACAGGATAACCAACCTGGGTCCAGGAACCGAAACGCCACTGGGTTTTGTGGCCTTGGGGGGAGGGGACTTTGGTCCCTGGGGGAACAGGGTGGCTGCTGGGACACTGGACGATTTCACAGTCCTGTAAAAGGGTGGAGACACACACCCATTCACGCAGTGTTTAACAAAATGAATATACTGTAACAACATCTGTCCCTGACCACAGAATACCATGAGTAGCAGAGTTGGCTCTAGTGAAGTGAGGCAGTAATTAACACTTAAATTACCTTTCTTCTGCTCTAGGTTTGAGAATATTTGTGTTTTCTATCAATTTCTTCCCCCCTCATTAGCAAAACAGCATAAGAGGTTCTGCCCTAACAATTTAAAGTATGGATTGTGGCAGTAAGCCACTCAGCATAAAGCCCTGATCCCTGTCATAACAGGTCATAGTGGAGTGGTAGTCAGGGCTCCAATGCCCATGCTGGCGTGGTTGTAAACCCCTCCCCCTAATCCACCCCCTCGACCCTCCCTTTCCGTTTTTTCCTCTTTTCGCACCCATGCCCTCTGGTGCCCTCTGACCCTCAGTCTCTAGGAATGAGGTCCCTAATCATGTTGCATAGGATCTGAGCAGACTCCACATTCCACACTTCGCCACCAAATAGAAACAAATAAGTCTCATTGAGCCCATCTACTACCCATCAGTCACATTTTAAATGTATTACGTAATAAAATATGAATGATTATGATAAGTCTGTGTGCCCATCCTTCTATCTGTTCTACTTTTTATAAGCTTTTCTTGGAGGCTAGTGGTGGTGGGACTGGAAGCCTGGTTGCCCACCCTATAGCTGGCTGGTTAGAATCACAACAAAGCTGGCTAGAATTAAAGAGCGACTGCTTCAGGGTCACTGGCTCTGCTGGCCCGGGCACTGGAATTATGACGCACTGCAACTAGAACATGCTTCTCCTGAGTCTACATGCTTCGCCCTGTAAATTGGATTTTTGACCCATGCTAACACAAAAAATAGGTTTTTCTATGTGTTTTTGTGTCTCTAACGTCCTACTTACCTGGGTGTCGGTGGGTCGCGTGGCAGCATTACATTCAGTGTCATCCATAACAGCACCATAAGAGCCAACCACACACTTCACCGCTCGCATCTGGTAGCCTGGCCCACATGAGGTAGTGCACTGGGTAGAAAGAGGGAGGCATTAGAAACAGTAAGCCAAAGAGAAAAATGTGAAGAAAAAAAAACAGCCAACCAACCATGCCCCACAAATAAACTACAAAAATGGTACAACTAACCTTTCTTCCCTGTCAAACGTTTGACAAGGAAGAGTCAAGCAGAGTGCCAAAAAGATCAGATATACGAGGAACGTTTAGCTCATATACATTGTACATGTCCTTTTTCCACTGAAGCGGAGGCTGAGGGTATTACCCCGTGCACTCTTCTGCCTCACTGCCTTGAGCAAAATAGGGTCAAACTTCTGTGGCGGCAACTTCAGTTACCATTTGAGCACACTTCATTAAACAACTTCAAATATACCTAAATGTGTGCAGATCCTCTGATGTATTATATACTGTATGCATAAACCCTGGGTAGACTTCTGCCTTATGTTTAGTGTTTATGGCTGTGGAGAGAGATATAAGAAATAGCATCTTAAACAGCCTGGACAAACCTCTGCTGTTTAGCCTGTTCTGGAATATATATATACTCTTTAACTTTATATGTCCATCAGTAGTAATACTATATATTAACAGATACTCTTTAGTTCCCTCTTCATCTTATTAAAATGGTTTTTGAGAATGTTAAGACCCTACAATAACATCTACTGTATACATTACTTTTACATTAACTAATGAGATTCACCTGTCCCCAAGGTCCGACTTGCCAAGAGGCGCATTCCTGCTGCTGGCACGTCTGCACGGACTCAGGCTTAGATGATCCACAAAAGCGATCATCTAGACGGTCCTCACCAAACTGGCACCAAGTCTGGCGGTGCTTGTAACCTTTACCACATGTTACGAGGCACTAAAAGATAAGTATTTCAGGTTTTAGACAGAGGAATAAACAGGAGAAGTGTGTTCTCTTACGTGGGAGCGCAGTGCAAACACTATATATATAGCACAGTGTAGATTTATTTGCATTTAGCAGCACCACATGGGAGTTCTAAAATATTCTTGGAATGCAGCCCAAAGTTTGGTGAGCTCCCTGCTCTGCAATGTGTAAATTTTGCAGCACTTACTCACCAATTTCCCAACACTCGCTGTTATGGAAGGAGGGGAGTAACTCTCCCAAAGCTAAGACATGCACAGTCAACACTGGGATTTTATGTTTGACCCAGATCCCTGCTGGCTCAAAACCACAGTACAGTCTATCCTTACACTGGGAGACCTAGCTACATAAACAGTAGGCAGCCTTCCTCACTGACAAATGTATAAGAACAACCCTTATACAACTGTAGGCCTATGTCTTATCATAAACACCACAAATGACAGACAGTAATCATCCTGTCAGGTTTTACTTTTGTATGTAAACAGCCTGAATATGTCCTATCATTCACTGTCCCCATCCACTTCCTATAAGGAACCTTATAAGGATCCGTTCATTATATATCAGACCGGTTTTCCTGTAAGGCAAAGAAAATACAATAAGAACTGAACTGACCTCAGACCAGTCGCCTGTCTTCCACTGTGGACACTGGAATTCATTGCAGGGTTGGACAGTGAGCTTGTCCCTTTGACTGCATTTGCTCTCGTTCCCACCAGCCTCAGCTGCTTTTCGGCACACTGCACCTCGCCGCCGGGTACCCCCGCCACAGCTCTTGGAGCACTGCAGTACAAACGTCTTAACATCAGGGAGTGTAAACACATACACTGTACACACCCTGTGCGAAACATCTCAATTATGCACAGACACAACCACACGCATTCTGCAGCAATGGTACCTCGGACCAAGTCGAGTAATCCCAGCCACCTGGGTTACAGTCTCCATGGCAGCTTTCTTTGTCATCAGGTTTGCGCTGGCCACTACAGTAGCGATCATCAACCTTTTGGGTCTTTCCATTGGCACGGCTGATTTTGGCACAGTGTATTTCCAGGGTGCGGTATCCCGGGCCGCACTGGGCTGTGCAATCACTCTTCCGGGCTACGTGCCATCTAAATCAAAGGAGACCATGTAAATCATTGTGCATAATTTTAAATACTTTCAGAAAGCTACTAAAGGTTGGTTAAAATGAAAATACAAACCGAAGTTCACATTCTGTGTTACAAGGCTCAGTAATGGCAGAAGGTCTTGTTGTACCATGACACCTCTGATCTGATACCATCACCCTGTCCGACTCTCTACTGCAGAGAATCTTCCGCTTTCGCTCTCCTGTGAAGACACAATAATACGGGATTGAACAGGAGGGAAAAAACAAACTAAAATCATGGTCTTTAGTTTTAAATAAAGCGAACTGATATTGCTGTATTTGTTTGTTGTTCTTTGTAAAAAAAAAAATTAAATTACAGGGAGCATGCAGAAATGCAATTAGATCCTTATAGGAGTACAGTGAAATCCAACAGTAGTATGTGTGTGTGCTTCACCCTGGCTCTAGTGTCGAAATCCCTGCACTGAACCACAGTGCACCTACTGTACACTAAGGGAGATTTAAACCTCATGTGTCTCCAGGAAATAGATTCTCTATCAGTACCTTATGTTACTAAATTTGGCAGTTCAGTGCTACTGGAGCGTATCTGTATAAAGAGAATCAAAAGCTTCTGAGGGAATTACTGCTGTATGAACTCATTGCTTATTCTTCAGAATTTACTGTCAGTCGTTAAAATGAGGCAGTGGCAAAAATGCGAGAAAGAGACTGTCAAACCAAATGGTTGAGTCATAACACACAATCAGTTTTCAAGTTTACTTGCAATCCACCTCCACACACCCACACACTCGGACATGTCCACAGTCATGACAAGTAATCTGCCACAGTATACTATGAATTTGAGCTTTAATCCCTTGTTCTAATCCTGTGTGTCTAGCATGAACCCGTCAACTTCAGACAAACAATCCACTCTCTCCTATGCCTTTGGCTTAGTGGTTCCTATTCTCACCGCATCATTTATCACTAAACACTCCCATCACCTCACCCTGCCAACCTCTCGTGCCTCCCCCTCACCTTGGCACAGGCGGCTGCACTCTTGCCAGGGCCCATAAGCATCCCAGAAGAACTGCTGAGGTTTGTCCTCTATGGGGATGTTAAAGGAGTACCTGACATCTGGGTTGTAAAGGTTCCCCACAGACAGCACCTGGGGAAAATGCAGGTATTGTAATTTAAATCGTAAGGTTATGTTTCTTTTTTAATCATCAAGAATGTCCACATCATCTAAAATAAAAAACATTTGGAGGTGAACATAGAAGCATTTAAAGAGACTTAAAAATTGCATTGCATGTCTTGACTGGAGGGGACTTTAAATCTCCTGCATTCAAAATACTTTGTAAGTGTCTTAATTTTCCCTCATGACACTGCTTTTGCAACTCTTGCAGCTTATGACAGCTTACCTGGACAATGACCTCCTCTTCAATGCGGTCAGTACAGTTAATTCTTTCAATGACATGGTCAGAGCCACTGTACTCGATGACTGCATTTCCTACTTTGATTTCCCTTCTGAACATACTGACCACAAACTCTCCATTAAGTAGGAATTCTCCACGACTATTTGATATAGCTGCGGGGAGAAAGAAAGCAGCTGTCACTTATTGTCTTCACTCCCAGTAAAACAGAACATTAAAGATGCAACTATCTTTGCTCAGTGGCACAGTACAAATAAAAATGTAAAATATTTTTTACAAATTACTATTCTTATACCCAACTACTTAGCAGTAGGACAATCGCTTCTTTTAGAGTGTACAGAATCAATGCATTCCGCCAATGCTGTGGCTTTTATTTTTATTTACATTAATGCACATGTAGTAGGAAGCAGTAAACACTAAAGTCGGGGGAAAATACTCCTCTGTTCTTAAACTGTTCTGCTCTCTTCAACAGCTAGTTTGCTGAACTCATTCACCCTAATACGATTACGAAGCTAATTTCCTGCCTTTACTTTCCTCATCATTTCACACCTAACACTAATATGACCATGGAGAGTGGCCAGTGGTCATTGCGGGAAAATCGGTCCAAACCCTGGGCCCCCAATGACTGTGTCCATACACAAATATAGGAAAATACAGATTAGACAAATTGTTTTCAGAAGGTCATGTAAAACAGAGAAAAAAAACGAATATAGGAGCAATATGCAGGTATATACATGCTACAGATGCAGACACATAATTGCTGACCATAATCTGACTTTCTGAGCTCAAGCATTAGCATAATTGTGACAACAAGATAAGTTTACTAATAGCTGACAAAGCAGCCACATCCACCCTGACAGACACACAAAAAGACATGCATTTACAGAAATAAATAAAATACACACCCACAGTATGCCCTGCACACAAGACACAAAGATTTATTAATTGACTGACCTTGCTGGAATGGTACCCACGGGCCTAGTTCTTACTCACTGACATGTTTGCATGCACACTGTGTCCAAAGTTCTTTGCACTACACAACTCTTCACTAAAAGCTAAACGTAGTCATTCACATAGGCCAAACTTGCAGTTAAGAGTGTTTAAAACACTACATTGTATGCAGTATTAATGGAAATTTGGACACAGCAAAAAATGATCACCAGTAGTTTCTGTTAAACAAAATGTTGGACGTCTTACCGAGGTAGTTGTCATCCTCTGGTTTCCCTGAGTAGCTGTGTTGACGTACATCTATATTTGTAGCACCACTTGGTATTCGCACTACTTCATTATAGCCTACAAATGGAATAAGTAGCATGTTTAGATCATTACACAAAGCTGTGACTACACTAGTGACAAGTGCGCGTCACTATCAGTGCCACTTTTTTTGACAAATGAGCAGAGGTAAAAGTCTGTTAAAACAATGAAACAAGAGCTCCTGTCATTTACTTGCTGATAGTAAAGTACAGTTGTAGTTGAATAAAACAGTCTGTAACTCACCATAACGAACAATGTTGAAGGTGTCTGCAACAGTTTTGCAGGAAGAATTGTCACCTCCACACACGCCGCACTTGTCCCTCCTGGCTTTAGAGTTTAATACATGGTCACAGCCTGCTTGCTTCTCAGTGAAGCATTGGAAAAGCAGGAGAGATAAAATATAATATAAGTAAATGTCAGGAGTAATATAGGGAGGAGAAAACGTCAGAAAGAAAGACATATGATGGGATGGAGGGTAAAGGAGAGAAAGAAGAGAGATATGAAGGTAATATGGCTGCAGCCAAGGATGAAGAACTTAGCTTTAGTGGAACAGCACCACAATCTAACCAAAATGGTTGAACACTGAGCGACCCATCTTGCTTTGTGTATGATAGTAGTAAATTAGTAAAAATAAACATCTGTCACATAGGTGAGAGTCTATTTGGCAAAGGATAGAATTGTGGTATAAATACATTTGAATCATGCAGTCAAGAGTTTCAAAGTTAATAAGACTTAGGAAGCTCACCCTGCACAGGCCCTGGACACAGATGTCATTAGTATCAGGTCCGCACGGCGTGCCATCAATGACCCTGTCCCTGAGCTGATAGTAGGCCGTGCTGCCTGAAACTTGACAGAACAGCTTACACCTGTCTTTCATCAGGACTGACGGAAAAAAGCAAGGAAGAAAAACAAACTTAATACAAGGAGCAATCACTGCATTATGTGTATTATTCATTAGCAAAATAAACTAGCACATTCCTAGCTACAAGAAAAAGGCTTCTTACTTCCGCTGTACTTGGGCACCCAGCGAACATTTGGAGGTAGACCGTTGATGTTGAAGTGCCTGCCATCAAAGGCAGCACACTGCTCCTCCCTGAAGTCCTTCTTCTGCTTGGAGCAGGGCTCAGAGTTACAGGAACGAAACTTCATCCGGCGACCAACACAATACGTTCCTCCATTTCTGGGTCTGTGGAGAGAAATCAAGGAAGTGAGTGGCCTTAATATAAGGAAATGCCTTAATGAGCATCGTTCCCCTATTGCTTAATTACAGAGATTCAAAACATCTACCCTTTTTCCATTTTACCCTGCAGTCCACCATCACACACCTACAGTATGTCATAGGCATTTGTTTTCAGCTCAAACACATTCTCATTATGCTGTTCTGCCTGTACATTACACCACAAAGAAAGTTAGCATTCAAACAGACTCAGTGATCTGTTGAGCATTTACCAGGAAACAACCCTGTGAGCTCTTCCACCAGAAAGCCTGTCTTGATGAACACTAGCTATGGAAAAAATTATGTGGAGGGCTGATAAAGATAAGATGGAGACAAAGACCACTAGGCATGCACGACTACAAAGAGTTGGACTTCTCACACAGGTTGGTTGCATTCCCGCACAGCAATCTTGATGCCCCCGCCACATGTTCGTGAACAGGTACCAAAAGGTTCCCAAGCTCCCCATGCTCCCTCTATAGGTGTGACATCATGTTCTTTGGGTATACAAATGCCGTGCTTGCAGTGCTGAAAAGACAGAAAGAAGAAAACAGAGAATATAGATGAGTAAAGACAGCAAGAATGGGAATAGAGGAAGAGATTGTGTAAAGTTACTAAGAAAGAAATATGAGAAATAGAGGAACATATGATTTTTCATCCTTGCAATTGGCAACACACTCTCCCAAGCTTTGATGTTAATGTGGGAGAAATTATACAGAGAAGCAAATGGAAAATAATGGAACCAAAAAGAGAAAAAAACATTTCTTGATGGTGTCTGGTTGGAGAGAACACAAGAAAATGTCACACACCAAAGTCAATATATACATCTCAGTTTATAACAGGGGGATAATCTTACACTGGTTGACAAACAGACTCCATTTTATGTGTTTAGTGTGGTGCAGTCTGTCATGGCATGAGGATGAGAGGTTGGTGTAAACACAAAAAGGAATTCAATGTTCAGAGTGTGTGTGTGTATGTTTGGACTTCATGTTGCTTTCATGTCCTCTTAGTTTTAGAGGCAGGAAGTGAGGGGTCGGTGACAAAGTCTTAATTAAAAGCTGCACTAAAGCAGTTGCCAAGAGAGCAACTATAATTCACAACTTCATGACAACTACTTACATGCCAGCCATGTTCAATTTCTAGAGCTTCTAAAGTCTCGATTTTTGCCATATGTTTGGAGAGTTGTTTTATTTTGTCAATTGGTATTTTGAATTAAAAGGCCTGTGAACAATTTTATGGTCATGAGTCACTGGAAAAGTTCAAAACAAGGAAATGCAGCAAGGATTGTTTGATCACAAGAGCAAACGATGTGAGCAGTAGTTCAAAACTTATGAGATAAAAATATGGTATTCCCATGGAGTGCTGCAGCACATGCATGTTAAATCTAAACTTTTTCTCAGATAAATTGCAGTTCAGTTAATAAGGGGAATATGTGTAAATAAAAATATCACATTTTTTCATCAGAATATAATTGAAATCAATATTCTTTAGGTAAAAACGTTAACTTGTGTTTGAGTTAATTCACATTTCTACCCTTTGCCGGTTTGGATTTCTGACAATAGTTGCAAATCCCAAATGTTTGATTGCATCTTATTGTTGCGGAACTATTTCCACACAACAAATGATGCTTTTGTCTCAGAATTAACTCTTCCTTAGACTCTTGAAACGTGCAACCTCAGCTTTTCATTCCCTCTGTGTTTGCAGGCTCATTTGAGATGGCAATGTTACAACAAGTACATGCCAATTGAAACTGACACGATAGAACAAATTTTGGGGGGAACAAATGATCATGATATAGTGTATAGATGATACAGTGTGGCACAGCCCTGCATGCTGTACATTTCCACTTCTTTCTAGTGGATGATACTTACCCTTCCAGGTGAGCAGTCGGTGCCATCTGCCCATGGCATGTGCTGGGTCCTGCACCCCTGCTGTGCACCTCCTGGACTAGTGCACCACAACCTCCGACACTGAGTCTAAAAATCAAACATACATATTTAGTGCTGATCGTGGCATTTAAGAAAATAACTGCTAGACCATCAGAATAAGGCAGGGCACATCATTTTCTGTTTAATTTCCTTACTGCTGACAACTCAGCATATCGCTAAAGTTGAAATTCATCCAGTTTATCACACATTATCAAACATTATTTCGGAGGCTGACTCGAAACACTAAATTTCCTGCATCATCGTTATATTTGCCAGGTTTTTCCTCAGCCAGTAGCTGGCACGACCTTTCAGTCTGTACACAGAGAAATATGAGCCAATAAAACTGTTCCACGGTGCCAGTTGTAGACATTTTTGCAGCACTGATTTAAAATTCAACATTCATTATAAATATACAGTAGAATAATGTGATGATTCAGCTCTGAAGGGCTAATTAACAGAATTTATAAGGGCTGAAAGATTCTACAAATTCATTACATTTGTTTAAAATACACTGATTAGCTAAACATTAAAATCACTAGACAAGGTTAAGCATGGGCACTCTCACTAGTCTGCAGCTAGGCAACTCATCATCCTGTGACACACTGTGTTCTGACACCTGTCAATCATAGTCAGAACTACATTTTATCCCTCCTGTCTCCTGTCCATCACAACATTAACACCACAAGGTTGATTTAATGCTGGCCGGCATACAGCAAATCACTTTAAAAGCTTCAAATGAAGAGAACCTCTTAAACACATAATAACATAAGAGTTCTCCAGCAGAGAAACACATGCGCAACATAAGAGTTTAGATTGGCAAAATGACTCAACTTACCATATAAGTGCACACCTGTGTTCCTGGCCCAAATATGAATTCACACTGTTTATTGACATTGTATATCTGTCCAGGCAGCTGCTGGGAGAGACTGTACGGCCTAGAAAGGGGCTCGTCGAGCAAGCACTCACCATACCCTGTGCTATTAAGAAATAAAAATAAAATGACTTAAAGAAAAAAAGAGAAAAACAAAAGACACAAACAGACAGAAAACACACTCAGTACAGCTGGAGACATGATTTTTCCTTACATATGTAGAGCCTCTACTGTGAAGACAGTGTATCTTGCCAGGTTTTCAGCTATTTATAGTAAGTGGAGGTGATGTCAGATGTTTGCAGATGCAGGGTGGACTTGACGGGTGTTTAAAAAGGGATGTTGGATCGTTGCCAAATATGCTTTTCTACGAAAGTTTCCTTGTTTTACTTAGTGAACTGAGGATCCTTTGGGAGACAATGATGCTCTGAGAAATTGCCACTGTTTATTTGCATTCAAGACTAAAACACATTCATGGCTGTTGCTACCAAACGTGGGAAACCTACATATGTGAGCTGCTCTACATGTGTGGGTTTTTACTTTTGTGGTAACATAACGTCTAGGATAGTTTTTGTTTTATCATTTTAGTGTATTTTAAGGACATCTGATGTGTGTTTTAAAGTCATGTTTAATTGACCTAATTGGGACATTTAAGTTAATGAGTTCTCCACAACAGCAGAAAAACATCATCTTCATGATCTAATCCCCATGCGTGTTTGGAACAATGCTAAAAAGGAGAATATGACATACTCGAGGAACTCTGTGATGTACTTCCTGCTACACTTGGACCACATCCAAGGATTTGTGTTGTAGTTAAGTGTCGGAGCCATCACATGTTGCTGAATCTTGACTCCATCCTCCTTACACTTGTCAGTGTCATCATGAGGCATGTTGAACCTAGCAGAGAAAAAAACAAGTTCAGCTATCATACAGAAAAAGGCATTAACAGAACAGAAATCTTTGTTGGTTGTAGTGTGTGTCTGTGCAGATACATAGCTGTTGATACATAGCTTGCTGATGATTTAAATTTAACAAAAGGCAGTATTACAATGATGAATGGCTTTATAATGTTTCTGGCTGGGGCTTTGAAGTGTATTTGTCAGTGTTTCTTAAACCTATACAGACTCCCGGCTGAAAAGTACCAGTTTAAATTAGTTGTCCATATGTTTTATTTCTAAAGGCTGTCTGTGTCATTGGCTTTGGAAAACTTGGGAGTACAAAATAATGTAGAGCATTTGTATCACCAGCCAGTGGGAGATTTAGAAATAAATAAAGCACAGTATCAAATTATATGAACGCAAGGCAATAGACATAGCAGAAACGTTTAGATGTGAACATTAGAGCAGAGTGAATTGAAGCTTAGCATTAAAGCTCCTGCAGGGTGAACAAATACAATCCCCGTTGGTGGTGGACGGAGACAGCACCACACTGCCTGCAGCTCTGAATTCTGAGCTCCCACCTGACAGGTACCATATAACACTGAGCTCTTTGGCAAAGCAGCTGCAGAGCATGTTGTCATCGCTTGAAGTGGATAAACATAGAATTTAACAATCCTACCTTTTGTTTAGTGGTTAGAAAGGGAATTTGTTGCAGAAGATGAGGGCTGTTTAGGTCTGTAACAGTCTCCAGTGTACAGGAGCAGCCCCCCCCACCCCCTCAGTTCTGACTGACTGTGGACTTTATGATAATGCTGAGTTTGCTGAAGGCAGTAGTGACCAAGTAGTGGTTTTGCTTAAAATTCTGAGACTCCAATTTACAAATGCTATTCTTTCCCTCAGAAAATGGAGGCTAGGAAAACCTCCAGAATTCTAATCAGAAACACACAGAAGGAACCTAGAAGGAATGTATGGCTATTGTGTTGTCCAAATTCCTTGATTTCCATCTGCTGGTAACGGCACGTGTGGATTCCTAGAAAGACTAAACCTCTGTCGATGTCTCCTTGATGCTAAAGCGTTTAATTAACAGAAGGTAAAGAGCATTAAAAAAAACAGGCAGTGGAAACCTGAGCTTACACATGGCCAAGTTCATGGGCAATGGTGAATGCAGTGCTGAGTCCATTGTCCTCACTGATGCTACAGCTCCTGTATGGATCACACACTGTTCCCAACTCTGCAAGTCCTGAACAAGAAGAGACACTCTTGACATTTCCATCATTCCTGTCATTAACAAATAAAGGATGCAATTGTTTTTAGCTCTAAATGTAAAAACTTATTCAAAAAATCTATTTACCTAAAGTGTCACACTTATCTCTTGCTCTGCAGATGTCCTGCCTGTGGTCAAGAAAAGAATTAGCCACATTCAAGAACGCTGAACCAAAGAAGAGCACTCCCACAGCTTTCAGGGGATGAGCCGTATTTAGGTTAATTTTTACAAAGCACTTCCATTCATCAGGCACCTAGCCCACATTTGATCACATTTGAAGCATCTGTGTGTTTGTTTAGTGCAATGCCATTTGCTTTATAAGATATTTAGAAGCCCTAAAAACAGTTCTAAATTTTTAGAGCATGTTGTAATGCACCTGGTAATGAGGATGGCAGTGTCGTGATGGGAGTGATGGTTGTCATCCAGGATGTTCTGGCTCTGCTGCCAAATGCAGAAGTTCTTTAAAGTGGTCTGTGCATTAAATGAAATGACTGGACCATCCTAAGAAACATGCAATGAGAAATAATAAAAGGTGTTACAACATACTTGAAGGTACGTTTATAGGTATCCAGAAAATGTATGTTTTCTTCTTACCAGCTGGTTGTTTATTATGACTAATTTCACAATCACAATGTTAATCAAGTTGCCAATGCTGGGATCCTTGTAGATAGAAGACACCTAAGTAAAGGAAACAACACAACCTCAAACCTCTGAGTGAAGACATTTTGAAGAAATTACTTGTTTTACAACCAGCGTCAATACATTACAAATTTTAATTAACCCAGCTGAAATGTGACAGTACATTTTTCTACCTCTATCATGCAGTTGCGGGGAAATCCTGTGGAATCTGGTTGATTCATGAATTAACTTGAGAATGGCATGAGCCCCTGTGGAGAACCCAGTCTTTGCCCAAATCAGAATATAGGTCATCTCGGCCTCCCCTTGAGGACTATCGGCCCCAGCCGCCCTTGGAAGCTGGTATTTGAAGTGGCCGAGAATCTGCTGCCTATGTGACATACCTGAGCCTATTTTTTCAACATTCATCATGACTGTCAAACAGGCTGTCTCTCTCAAGCTGCTCTCACTTCCCCTTGGCCTTTTGAAAGTTGTGTTTACCCCTGCCCTAGGCTGCCCTTTTCCCTCCTATGGCCCTTCTCAAAAAGCTGCCTGAGTGACTCGCAGCATCAAAAGCAAAGTACAACAGGTACAGATTTAGTGTCCCAATGTACACATATGTGGCTACTGTCTGTTCATATGTAGGTACAAATAAAAGCCTATATGTATAAATATTTTCATTTCTAGGCCAGCAAACTCCATCAACTAAACATTTTCTACTAGCCGCCATGAAGCCATTCAATGGTACATAACTTACTATGGACATTAATGTGAGTATGTAGTGCTGTAGATTGCTGCCGTGATGCTCCACCATTTTGCTGTCAGCCACCAGCATGACTTCAACAAAGCGCGGGTAGGAGAGGAAACGCTTTGATCTCCTGTGAGGTCCTGAGTCACTGCTGCTATCATTTGATGGTCTAGTTCCACTGCTGCTCTGTGACCTGAACAAAGCATCGCTGGTCAGGCCGGCACTCAATGACTCCACGTCACTGAATATGCCTGTGCTGACCACAGGGGCTGCACTGGACACAGCGGTCCCCCCAGCTGCCGGCTTACTCTTCAGCTTGTGCCTCTTATGTCTGTGTTTGTGTTCTAGAGAAAAGAAAACAGAAAAAATGATGAGAATTACATTCACAACAGCCTTTCACTTGTCCCAATGATATTCATCTCTTCTGATCACAGGGACTTACTGGCCTCCCCCAACCCAACAAACTATTAATCGGTGTTTAGATTTAAGCTTTGTCCACAATCAGTATAAAGTTGTAGTATAGGTCTTGAGTGATGTAGATGCATGGGATCATTCAGCTGTCTCCACACGTTCAAAATGTTGTTGCCTCTTTCTCTTTTTGTTTATTGTTGCTCAACGAGTGGGTTGGCAAATGACAGTGCTCTGGAGTACCTTTTTCTTTCTCCTTCTACTCTCAGAACAGGGCACAAAGGAGGGCAAAGAGTTCAGGTTAGGTGAACATGGCACCCAGCCATAAGAAAAATGGAGCGCAAACTGCAATGCACACATCAAAAGAAAGCAACCCAAAACCTGGGCAGCAGAACTTGAGGAAAATTAAGTCTGATTTTAATCATGACTGCCACAAAACTGCTAAATGCCAGTCCGTTGTTCTTTTCTCAGCACATGCCTTTTCTCTCTTCATGGACCACCAGCAATGCGTCACCACATAGATAACAGTCAACTGAACTACAGCATATTAGTGGATATGTTGCAGCATAAATTATGACTTAAGAACAATTTGCTCAACTTCAAAAAGGCAAAAAAGATCGATTATTTTAGACCATGGTTCTTAGTCAAATTAATGTTCGTTCAGGCTAAGATATCAGACATGCAAGCACACACACATACTGTATAACGGAATGGGGCAAACACAAACACAAACACACAAAGTAAAACGTACGTAAGAACACATGCAAACATTTACAAACACAGGGAAACTAATTATCTGCAGAATGATGTCCAGCAGACAAAGAAAAAATATTTCCAGATTTATTTTCTTACTTTGGATTATTTGACAGTTTCAAGTTGGCATCACTTTGCCATTATACAATATACACTGCATGTTTGCAGCTTTGGGTCTACCCAACTTTCTTATCAAAGAAGGAGAGGAAGTAAAGAGTCAACAGGAAGTTCAGCCAGTAAACAGTAGAGATTGGATGATACAAACGATTTTCCGGTGTGAGATTTGGAAAGCTTCCTCACTACTGTGCGGCAGCTGTAGGCACCGGGTCTGTGCAGGGTATGACATTATATGTAACTTAAGTTCTGTTCACACCTTTCTTTCATCTAACTTAGTCATTATATTGGAAACTATTCAAAATTTGGCAAACTGCACAGAACAAGCAAATATGTAAGAACACTATACTTTGTAATCATTTCTTCGACACTTCTTCAGTGTCTTGTTTTTTACATGATCTTTACTGTGTGGAATCTGGCTTTGCATAATCATTGTCCTCTTTTTAATGTTTGTCTTTACAAATCTACCACAGACTTGGACCTCCTCATTGGTTTTGCTTGTTGTAATCAGATACGCCACATTCTGCAGCACCATACAGTAGTGATTCTGCAGTACCATGGTACAATTATTGTAATATCTCAGCAAGCTCAGTTACTACTACATAAGTACTTCCTGTTACAACTAATAGCAGAGATTTTGGCTGCAATGGAACGATTACACCTTGCTTATGTGGGAAACAATTTAAAGGTCAAATAATACGCAGTAATGCAGAGATAGAAGCGGCAAATTCTTACCTGTATTTACATGCAGAAGAACCAGCTACACAAAATATAGTCCATAGGAGGTCAATGCTCAAATGCAGTAAGGTGTAGAAAGAGGACACTCGTTGAGGACTGCTGGTGTAGTCTAAATCATCAATTAGTTGGACTTATTTGCTGCACTGTACATGTGTGTGGATGTGTTTGCAAGTGTAAGGATTTGTTGTTATTTGTGAGGGCTGATTGTGTAATTAGTGTGGATGCCTTCCTACTTGTAATTAATACATCACATCATACTGTACCTGAAGTGCCACAAGCTGTGTTCTCCCTAGATGAGTGTTTCTTGGGTGCACTCTTCCTGTATACAATATGAGGTTTTGTGTGTTCCTCTTCATAGTGTTCTCCTTGATAGCTGTGTAGGGGTTCTAAGTAATACTCCCCTTCTGGAGACCTAAAAGTGCCAAGCTGGGTGGCAGAAAACAAAATGCATAGCAGTTAGTCTCCATCCATCCATCCATCCAACCATTTTCTGTAAATGCTCTCTGTTTTTGGGGGGATTAACATGAGCAAACGTGCTGTGAACTTTAAAAATTTACACAGACAGGCCCAAGGGAAAGATGTAGCTTGAAGATAAATCTTTCTTCAGGAAGCTGCAAAATCACTCCAACGCAATGTATGTGAATCATTTACTATTTACTACAATAATAAGAAAAGTGTGTACACTCTTGGCAAGCATGCTAAAATGTTGTGTTACATGTTGTATGGTTAATGTGGCTGACTTGGAGGTCTCTGATGTTCAGTCGAGATAAAGTACATGCCCAGTCAAGCATATGTGACAAAAAAAAAAAGTCAGCTGATAAACATTTGGCATGATTTTGTTCAGCATGTGTCATATTTAGAACTTCTGACAGTAAGGTCATTAGAATAATAAGGTCATTAGAATAACTACCAATTTACTGCAAGTAAAGGACAAATTTTAGAACGGTGATTTTTCTGGGTTACATTCTATTTATCAAGTCACTAGTCAAATTACTGGCTTAGAATATGCATTTTTCCTTTGGGGAGCTGGCAAAGCAGCAGAGACCCCCCGACATGCACACAATGCACACAAATAAAATGGTATTGTGGCCACCTATCGGTTGTTGAAGATTTGATTCTTAAATGTCAGCCCATCTTCATAACACTTATTTAAAGCATATTTGAGTTGTTAGGAACTTTCCTCCCGAGTGAGTTTCTGCTCTGCACTCCCATGCTTCATAGAGAGCTGGGAGTGTAAACCATCTACAATGACGTAAGCACGCCCCTCATGTGCGTAAAGATGTCACCGACTACCGGGAGACCAGAGCGAGTCTTGGAAGTAAGAGGCAAAAAAGTTCATTAGACCTGAGTTTAGGCAATGGTCTCTGGATCCCCGCATTAATCTTTAGATTTTGCCCAACAAAAAAAGATTCCACTACAAAATAAAACTTTAACAAGTCATGTAGTCTCGGTTATTTTTGTTCTAATTATTTTTCACAGTCAACTCCTAACAGCGTCCATATATGTGTGTGTTTCTTCTTTGCAGTGATTAGTATAGACTGGGTTCAAAGAAACAAATGTCTACACAACGTCTAAAAAAACGATTGTTGCGTGCAAAGTTTGCGCAAAAGTTGCAAAGCTGCCTGTTTTCAGGGAAACGTTTCAAGCCTTCTGTTTTATCTATGCAGCAATGTCCCCTAAACACCCGTGTTGGAAAACTAAAATAGCCGGTCGTAAAGTCACATGCACGGTGGTGCTAATCGTGCGTAAAAACTCACCAGTCCGGAGCATAAACTGATGACCGCGGCGTGTTCTGCTTGTGCATTTACGTGTCCTTTATAGAAGCAGTGCCTTAACTCCGTGTCCTCCTCCTCCTCCACCTCCCCATCGGCTGCAAAATCCGTTATGTTATCTCCTCGGGGTACTCCAAGTATTGTCACAGTGTAGAGGGGTGCAATAAATCCAGAATCCAGCGAGAGATTGAGGTGATAGCTCTGTCCGAAAGCAGATATCCTGTAGTGGATATTTGGCGAGGCCCATTGGTCGGTACTGTTGCCGGTGCTGTCGTCCAAACTTCTTCTTTTCCTTTTGAAGTGCACACTGGTTGGAAACTTGTCACCGGCTTCATTCACGCGCACCGGTGTTACAATCTCATAAGCGCTGATCTCCTCTTTTGCTGGGGGAAAAAATGCACAAGAATGATTATACAAGTCAGATTAAGCATCAATGTCACAGCAAAAAATAAATTAATCAAAAATAATCATCAAAGAGCCCAGTTGTGTTAAGCGATAGATAATTTCCCTTTTTTTTTAAAGGCAGTTGTTTTAACGCACTGCAACCAAAGTCCTGAGAGTCATGTGCTTGACTCACTTCAAAACTCATTCATTCTCTGCCCTCTGTGTCAGAAATAACTCCGGCAGTGGGGGAGTCGTTGAGTAATACCAGAGGGGCATACTCTACCTGAGCTTGAATTCAAAAGCAATCTCCCCGTAGTTGCGGCTACATTCAAGATATCAGGGAATAGCAGGAACCCCAAGCCCCAGAAGAGCACATGCATGATTGTCCACGTTCAGAGGAGTGCTGGAGCCTCAGCGTGTATTCCTGTACTAATACTGTATTCCTCCGGTCCCTCCGGGTTTTCCGACACCGGTCCGCCTGCCACATTCAATTTTATTATCCTCGACTCTTGAGTAGATGGTCTCTGGCCGGTGAAGTACACTGCTGGGACGTGAGGGCTTCGCGGATTCCCTGGCAAACATGCATACTGCAGAGCGGTGAGCTGCTCAGTCAACTGCGATGGGTTCCGCTGCAAGCTTGTTCACCAGCTCAGTAGGCGGGATCAGCCAGGCAAGGTACATTTGTGCTATGGTGAAGCCCCTCCTGTTATATAGGGTGGTCGAATATGTCAACTTTGAATGATATATGATTTGTGACAGGGTTGGGCGGAAATTACCTTGAGTCATAGGACGTTCCATTGCCCATCACCACTAACTAACTGAGTTCATAGTTGTGAGAGGTGTCAACTATTAATGTACTGTTATACAATAGGACTTACTGGTCTGTTTTTACTAGCTTTTTGTTAATCAAGTTTTAGGGGGGTAACCTGATCTGGCAGTGAAGTGGGGCCCATACTGGAAATTCCTGCCCCAAAGGGCGACAAGCCAGATAATCTGGATGAACCTCATTCAGATTATCTGGCATAGTTAGAAGTTTATGGGATCACAGGTTGACAAAGTGAAAACTGGCAGGTATTAAAGCCATACAGTAGTGATTGAGGTTTTCCAGAAATGGCATTATGTGCAAACAGTGGCTTTATGAGCTATAGCCTCTTCAATAGAACAAGGCAACAGGCTGTATAGAAGCCTTTGTAGATCGTTGTTACCTACAGGATAAAAGTGTGGGCTATCCAGTCTGCATCCTACCATAATTATGGGACATGCAGCTACAGACAGAATACACAACCTGATCTGCTAACTTTTTCTAACATACTGCAAATAGTCATAATGACTATAGCCAGGCATGTATTGTCACCACTGTCTGTAGGGATATAACTATCACAAAATACAAATATACAATTTTCAGGTTTGAGTTTGTTTAGAAACATTGTGGCTACAACATAAGTTTTTTTCACCTGAAAGCATTCAATTACTGATAGTGGTAACAGCCTGGGAATTACATTATTAATATCCATTGCAGGAGCTCCCTTAATGGAGTTATATCCAATAATATTACAGCAGATATTTAGACTTGTTATAGGAGGTCTTGTACCAATTAAATTAATAGGACAACTCTTTTTGAATTAAGTGTCCAGGTAAGCTAGGCACAAGACTGCAAAGGCATGGATGCAGAGGACAGGGTTAGATGGAGGCACATGATTCTCTGTGGCGACCCCTGAAAGGGAACAGCCGAAAGGAAAAGAAGAAGATACAATACAATACCTGTTTTAGGATTTAAAAAAAATTTGAAATTCAAGTACTTTAGGCCAATAAATCATATTTGATGTCTTGTTACTGTAATTTTACTGTACTGTACTTTACAGGAAAAAGCTACAACAGAAATACTGTCAGACAGTATTTCTGTTGTAGCTTTTTACTTCGTGCAGGCAGCTCTGTACGCCTGAACAGTTTCTTACTACAGGGTCAAACATTCATTAATAGTTCTCTATGTACATTTGCTACACTGCCTCTACTCATACGGTTTTAATACTCAACCACTACACCCACCCAACAAGTGATTGTGTTAGACTGTGTACACACACACGCACACACTGCACCTCAGTTAGACAGACTGTGTTGGGATTACGACACAGTAGTGATATAGTAATGACATATTCTGTACTGCCTTTGTTAAGTTACCAGTGACACGACTCATATTCCTTATATGTGTTAGTATAATAGACCAACAAAGCAGATTCATATTTTAAGACTTCAGATGTTTCATTTAAATAACAGCTCTAGTAACATTAACTAAGTCAGAACCTTAAGACAATCATTAAGCCAGCTAGAACCAGGAGACACAGCCGGTGGTTACCAACCACAGGGTCGGTGGTTCAAACCCTATCTATAAAACATTTTAAAACCCAAATGAAATCATACACTCATTAGCCATAACATTAAAACCAACAAAGGTCTCATTCACAGTTCACAAGTTGTGATGCTCTGTGTGCTCTGACAGCTGTCAATCATGGCTACCAATCAATTTTCCTGCAGCTCCTCTGTGGGATTGAACCAGACAGGCTACCATTGCCTATGTTGCCAGTTCACTGGTTGTCCTTTTGGGAAGTACTGTCCACTACATACTGGGTAACAATGCACAAGAACTGCTGTGTCTAGCTATCACACTTTGTTCTTGTAAAAGTCACTAAGATCCTAAAGCTTTTCTATTTTTAACTTCAATAACCGACTGTTCACTTGCTGACTAATACTGTGTGTCCCAACCATTGAAAAGCAACAAGGTAATCAGTGTTATTCACTTTACCTGTCAGTGGTTTTATCGAGTGGTGGGGTTTGTGTATTAGAGATCTAGCTTTCATCCTCAAAGCATTTTCTCTGTTAAGTATTGTATAGAAAGCATATCGCTCACCCCTAAGAGACGCGTCTAAATCCATTTTAACATTAAACAAACGATTCATAAAACTTGTTTGAATTTGTTATACGTGCCCTCCATGGCAGCTAAACATGCAATAAGCCAACATGAAACTCTTATTAGGGCTCAATGGGCAATTGTAGGATTTACTTACTTACACAGTCACCGAAGATAAACAGGTTGAAAGTCATTAGCCTAGTAACATCAACTCTAGTTGTAGTTACAACCAACTCAGCGTAACAGGAAATTCATAATATGCGCCGCATCACATAGCTCATTACAGTGTCCATTTTGTATCTGTAATCTCTGGAGGGTAGGCTGTCTTCCTAGGCATTTGTAACAAATCCAAACAGTATAAAAGAGTTACAAAAAACTGACTGGGTTCGTCACAAGCTTTTGTGAGTGACGTGAATATCACTTGTGGTAATCAAAGATGGCGGCATACATTAGTGGATTCCAATGTGCTTTTCTTTTATTGAAACAATGGTAAAGCATGTGAGTAGTGAGTCTGAAAATATAAAAGAACTGATATAATGTTAACACATTAACAGCACACACCATGTGAGTATTTATCTTAAAGACAAGGTTGGAGTTGTTCACACTCATTCTGAAAATCTAAGGAAACATTGCTTATAAAAGCAGACTTGTTCTTAATGGTAGCACAGAGCAAAACATTTTATACTGATCACCAAGTGTAAGTAATTTAGATAAAGACAACTACATTTGTACACATATCATAATTAGGATGTCAAGAAATTAAGATTTTAAAAGTTTTTTCAGTGGTCCTTAAAAGAGCTGAAGAACTATTTCACCCCCCAAATTAACAGTATTTCTGTCCTGAACTTTACTAAATTGGCCTCACTCTCACTCCGGCTGTCACTCTATTCAGAGCCATATCACTGGAGGCATCTCTGTATGTTTCCTGCCCCACAAGACTGTATGTACTGATAAAGGTTATCAGCTTTTACATGAATTCACAGCTTATTCGTTGTGTACAGACAAAATGTCCCACTATTAAAGAGGGTAACTTGGATTTGCAGGTGCACATCTAAAACAAAAGCTTCATGTGAAATCCCTGCAGTATCTGGAGGTATAAAGAGAGGATGCTGTCAGCCCACAGAATCCTTACTGAGTAAAAACAAGCCAAAAAGCTTTGTTGCCTCTGTCATTATGGTAATTACATTTGTGGGCCTGCGGTTTTGTTAATAGTCATAATCATTTTTCAGAGGACACATCGTTTCAATAAATTTCACACCAACTCTTATAATTGAGACTTTTTTTGTTCGCAGAACTAACATCATCTACTAAACATCCACGGGCCACCCTGGACTTTGACACAGTTAGCACTTATTTTGCAGGATGATGGAACTAATTAGGTATCATGGTGATTAAGGGTCACTGAAATGCTAGCATTTGGTTGTAATGAACTGTATACACTTGAGGTATTCAGAATAGCCTGCATGCGTAATCACTTTGAAGAACTCCCAAAACTGCTAAGCTTTGCATAAAAGCTGGATTGTTCTGCCCCTCTTGTTATGTGGAAATTGTTTCTCTGGGTACAACCTGAAATATCAACATGGGTAGCTGTCACAAGCCCCTTTCCACACAACCTTTCATTCATAATTAGTCCCATTTCCCAGAACACTATAAAACATCTTTTATAGCACAGGGTTCACAGGTAAGTGAAAACAGGTGTGGCTGATGTGTTAGTTGTTGTTATAGACATCCTTCAAAATAAGAAAAACTACTTCAAGTTCCTTAGTGAATTGCCTCTTGACACCTTGAAATCAGTGCCAATGTGTAACAATGAGAATGAACATCTACTTTTAACCTTTGACTGCAGCGTTTGGTCACCATTCTCAGGGAACTGACCTTTTTTCATGTTTCTCAATGGATGTGTGTTTGTGTGTGTTCTCAATGGATGGTCATCGAGGTCACCCTTCCTGAGCTGTGAGCCGGCAGCATCATTCAGGGCAGCTATCAGCAGTGTAAACTTCACTTCCCTTCCAGATCAGATAAAAGGCCGATAGCAGCAGAAACCTTGAATGGAGTAGCCAAGCCGGGCCTGGGATTTCAAAGAGATATAGTCTACACTTGTGTGATTGTGGCGCATTGGAAATCTTGTTTTACCCTGTCTCTCCTTTGGCTCCCACCTCGACAGGCTTTCCTGGCCCACTGAACTTGGAGTGAGGTGGAAAGGAAGCATGTAATGTACAGAAACATTTAGCCACATGTGTTGCTGTTTTGTACAACACATGTAGAGTAAATGACTGATGCTGTGGGAAGAAAATGTAATCCACTGAGGTAGAAAACAAAAGCAGCTCAATATTAAATAACTGAAACAAGAAGTGTCACTTTTCTAACCTGTGGTCCACAGCCATGCAACCAGAAGTTGCAGAAGTTGAAGAAATGTTAAACGTATTCTTTTGGTCGGAAAACAAAGCATTGGCTAATATTTTGACATAAAAATTCAGATAATTATTAAAAAAGACAGATTACTAGATAGATTTTGTATACTGTAACTCTAATATTCTATGTGTTTTGCTAAACTATTAAAAATAACATTTAATGCGGACTAATATGTAGTTTCCTTTCTGTAATAGTTACAGAAGCTTAGGCATTTGTGTACTGAGAACTGATGCAGAACTGACAGTTGAGCTGTCTTCATTTCAATATTGCATGCTGATTAAGATTATTTTGTAACGCTTCCAACTCAGTGCTTTGAGTGCTATTCTTCAATTAGAAGAAAGAACCCGTTTGTGCCTGTCTGCAGAACACATGTCAGTGTAACAAGTGACTTCTGCATCAAATGTTCCCCTGGGAGCCAAAGTAGGATTTCTGGTGGTGGCACACTTATGATGGCTTTCAGCATGGGCTTCCAGTAATTATGTAAACATCCAAAAACATATTTGTTCCTGTGCAGACATACACATAAAACAAGCAGATACAGATGGACACATATCCTTAACCCTTAGATGCATAAGTGGGTCAAAAATGGCCCATTGAGGTCCTTTTCTTGCAATATCTTCATAATAAATAGTTCGTTATCATTTCATAGTCCAGCTTTTACTCAAAAAACATGTTTTGGATATCACACCACTTAAATTTTTTACCTACCATTTATATATTTTACGAAATTATAGCTTCCATAGGTGGGTCAAAAATGACTCCCATTCATTTCCTATGTAATTTCACGGGAAACTCTGATTCTCTGACTGTCAGGAACATATATTCTGTGGACCACACAGACTATCACACATGCTCTTTTACACAGTAGTCATGAAGGACAAGCACACACATCTCTGAGGTAAAGAAATGCTAACTTAAGTGTATATATTGCGTGTGTGTGTGTTTGCCTATCCATGCATGTGTACATTTATTTATATAGCTGCATAATGAGCAATGGTTTTCTTATTATTTGAAACATTCAAGTAACAAAGATCGTAAAGTCAATATTCACATCCAGAAACAAGTAGTTTGTCAAAACTGGTACTGGGATGAGAGAAGAAAGCAAGGAAAGAGAATTACACACACACACGCATATAATCTCTCTCACACAGGGCATGAGAGAGTATTACAAATTACGTACCACAGGGTCAGTGGTTCAATTCCTGGATCCTTCTTGTTACGTGTCAAAGTGTCCTTTAGCAAGACAGTGAACCCAAGTTGCTCCAGATGGGTCAAGTGAGCACCTTGTATGGCAGCTACTGCCATCGTTGTGTGTGGCTGGGTGAATGAGAAGTAACATTGTAAAGCGCTTTGAATAAAATGCACTATATAAGTGGCCATTTACCATGTACACACTGACACAAAATGGATGCTGACATTGTTCTATTGCTGTTGTGTAATTGTCTTTTTAAAAGGTGTTAACTGTTAAAAATGTTAAAAATACTAACTAAAAATATTTCAAACAAGAAATAAAACTGTATGAAGAAAAATAAAATACACAATATAATACAAATTCTTATTATTATTAGATTATTTTTAACCAAAATGACAATAGTGGCATAAAAACATTGATTCTATCTGGTCATTTTTGACCTGCTTATGGAAGAGTGAAGGGTCCAGTCACTTGTGCAACTAAAGGTTAAACCAGCAATGTCACACGCTCTCATTCTTTTAATTGGTGAGTTTTAACAGGGTTGAAGCGTGGGGGGAGTGATTTTGTAAGCTGGCTTTTAGGATGGTCCTGGGTAAGTTTATATTGGTTGAAAGCTGTGCGAAAACAACACTCAACATCTGAAGTGCAATTAGGGCTTTGGAGGAGCTTTCACAGACCACAAGATAGAGGTCTGGACTTTGCCCAAGTAGTACAGCAGCTGTCAGCAGGTCCCTACAAAATCAGAATGCTTCCCAGATTCTCTGCTCTCTGTGGAATGGAAACAAAAGAGTTCATGCCAAAGACCAAATTAATCAGATCCTAGAATGAAGACAGCAGGAGAAAGAAGTCATCAGTGGTTTAGTGTAGTCTGAAAACCAGTGTGACATAAAGTATGCCACACACACTAAGGGAACACAAACTCTTTGGATATTCAAGTGCAAAAAAGTCATCACTGCTCCCACATCTTTTTTTAAAAAGACTTAGATGAGTTAGTCTCCCTCCACTAAAACTTTCAGCAAACTTTGTATTCACTTGGTAGGGCAGTCGCTGCAGGAGTTAAAGGTTAAACTTCCGATTCACGGAAAACCCCTCAGCAGTGCCATCAAACGTGCAACAATTTCCCATGGGTGTCAATAACATACATTTAATAAATAAACCATAAAAAAATGACTTAATTATATTGTGTGCACCTGGTGAGAGGTAGCAGCTGCAGTAGGTGGGGTCAGAGGGTGGAAGGCTAGCTATGAAAGTGTGCAGCCCCCCTTGGCACACTCGCTTACAGAGATAATGACATTATGTAGCAGTGAACGTGTTTCTCAGAGTTGTGATGTCATCAGTTTGGAGTTTTACATAGATGTGGCCTTTTTTCCACGTCAGCTCACTTGGAGTACAGTGTGATGACGTAACCACTCTCGGTCGCAAGATAAAGTAACAAATAATAGGCATCATGACAGCAAGTTTTCTTTGACATTACAGACGACATGGCTCTTTCCCTTTAGCTGATTCAAGCAGTTATGCTTAATAAGGATAAAGCTTGTAGTGTACAGACATACAAGAGACCACATGCTAATCTTAAAGCACATGCAGATCTCGTTAAAGTGACACTGGGCCTCATGCAAGAACAAGTCGTATGAACAGATTTTTGTTGCCATTCAACAATTTTCTCATATCTTCTATACCCAGTATCGTCCGCTCATACACACCTGACAGTGGAACAAAGCTGGAATTTGGTCTCATACATCTGAACGTTATTCCCTCATTTACCTCAAATATTAGTCATAAATTGGTTTGCTCGCCTAATAGTCTAACTTCATGATGGATCAACTATTGACTTTATTGATGACATGCCCTGACAGATGCACAACACATCTTTTCATTGTGTAGCCTTTTTTGATATGACCACTGATTATTATTTTATCATTTATTTTCTTGAAAAATCTCCTCAGTACCAGACAGTTTGCATTCACTCTTGACATTTGTATGAATGGAATTTCATCACAAATTTAAATAGGTAGTCATATGCTTAAACCTCATTACATGAATCCTCTCCTCCTCACAATCCAGTACTAATCATGAAACACGCAATTTAGGACAATTTGTGCAGCTCACATTTACAAGTAAATTAACTTCAAACATGAAAATGTTCTTGCATGAAGCATTTTGTTTCTTTGTGCATCAAACTAAATCATTTCAAGAAAACTTTAAAAAGTTCACATAAGTCAAAATGCAAAAATATTTTTTCATAAAAGAAAAAACGTAGCTGACACTTGAACTGAAAACTGTTTAACAGTTTTAGGCACAGATCTTTACATCCCACACATCATTCTAGGACCCATTTCCCCTCTGCTGCATCCATCCCTTTGTCATATTGGATATAGTTTAGTGTTCTGGGTCAAGGACTCTATTTTGTGGCTGTCAGGGAATGTAGAAAAGGCTGGCCCGGGTCCTGCTGGCAGGGCCACTGTGTAAATGGGTCGTCTGGGACCATGAGGAGCCAGTGAGCTCACTATAGCTGACAGGCGCACAGCAGTGTGCACCAGGACCCCAGCTGGGTGTGAGGGGGAAATCTTTACCACAGGGAAGACCTCCAGTAACACACATATGGTTTGAATGAAAGAAGACATAAAAATGTGTGATCTAATTGAAATGCATGCTTATTATAGAGGACAGAGCATTAGCAAATGTTGATGTTACCCATGCTGTGCAGCTGCAATAACTAGAAAAATGAGTTCCACAGCATCACCTGGAAAACTGTATTTCCCTCGCCGGTGAGAGCAAAACAGAGGATGTCTTTCACTAACTGGGTTTCATTGTCTGTCTTAATCTAATCTTTCACAAGACTGTGAGGATTATCACTTAACAAAGAAATTATTTTTCACCAAATCTGTTTTAAAGAATGAATAATCGTATTATTGTTTAATACAGTGGGGTGAAAGGCACCAAGTGATTTGACAGCTTTGAATGACAGCACTGTACTATATGTGCTACAGAAAACACAGAATATCACCAGTCAGTCTCCAGGTTTCAGTAGAACACACACACACATATAGATATATAATACAATAATACGGACCTTAACATTTATAGTGGCGCCTGCTCTAGTGGGCAGACCACTCTAGGCTAAAGGATGTGACTCTTGGTGCCATGGATCTAGACATTTTTAGCTGTACTTCTATGCTGCATTCATGCTCTTGATAGGAAATTCAGTGCTAAAGACTCAATGACACTTTGCTGGGGTTGAAAATGCAGAAGAAACTCATTGTTAGGCTGTGGCAGAATTTCTCTTGTTTGTGTTTTGTTCATGTTGGATACCTGTGCTGCAAATACTGCCGGGATAAGAAAAATACATCACACTTCTTTAGAGTTGATCGGCTTTTTGCCATTCAAACCATCTCTTTTCTACTGTGTACGGTTTTCTTTAGGAATGGACAGCTTCAGACACACAGGAAATATCCAATGTTAGATGACTAGGATTCCTTTAGATTACATCCAGGAAATAATTTTTCTTCAGCCAGATACAAACATGAGGGTAAGGAAGGTAGACAGATCTGTTGTAAGATGATATGGAAAAAATATAAAAGGTTACTGATATTGTAAATAACGAGGTCACATCACTGCATATTAGTTTGGAGTATGCTCTGGCTTAATTTCAGTTGTCCGTGTGACTTTAAATCTCTGTCACGCCTCTGGTCAACTGTTAGGAAGGTCTATGTAATTTAAGCTGATAATAACCTGAGTCACAGTTTTTTTTATGAAATATCTAATATAATATTGTTTTTGTAGTTGACAGAGGTCTACAGTCTACTGGAGTGTAATCAATTCCAAACATTTTGAAACTTCTGTACAGTACGTTAAAACATGTTAACATCTGTCTATGAGAAGGTGATAAAACACCCTTGTCCAACTTAATGTAAATCAAATTACATGTCAGACTTTATATGCACATGATAGAAACCAGGGAACCAAATAAAAAAAAAAAATAGCGTAGCACCTGGAAGCATGGAGGAGTCTAAGTTTCATACTTAGCAAGCCAAAACCCATCACATCCCTCTCCTGTGGCACCTCATTGTTAATCACATCTTTTCAGGTTGGTGCTGGAAACCAGCTGTACAAGAATGTTTTAATATTACAGGAATGCCAACTTTGACATAAAAACAATGCTAAAACTTAAAAGCAGCATGTGATTTTACTGCGTTTGGAGGGCAGGAAGCTGCATTGTTGCCTGTGTAGGAGGAGTGCAGATCTGTTTTTGACATCAGTCAGAAATAGAGAAACCGTTTTCAAGTAGCTCAGCTCTAAATATCTATGATACGGTAATTAAAGCTTTGACCCCTCAAAAGAGGCACAACACAATCAACTAATAGTGGTCACATGTGGGCTGGTTTTTAATCAGTGTGGAATGGAAAGTCAATTCCCTGCACAGCTGGGCTTTCAGAATGCTTCACTCAGAGTAAGAAACAACTGGACTGGGCTGAAGGTAAAAGAGAACATGAGTCCATGTGGTTTAATACAGAATTGCTGGATTCACAGTTAACTTTGACAACAGAAGCATTTTGAACCACAGGTCAGTTCAAAAGTAGCATAACATTAATTAGCTACGTTAAAAATGACGATATCTTGCCTTTCTGCACCGTTGCCATGCTCTTGTGCCTTGTCTCCATTTGTCCCAGACAGCGATGGTGTTCAGCAGTCATCATTAACACTGCACTTTTCTAAGCAGCTAATTGAGTCTTTGCTAAGCCCTGCTCCCCGAATTACTGCTACAACAATTGAGCTTTCCACTATGAATGGCTTATTGTTCACAACAATGGCAGATCTTACATCAAAACTCTGTTTTGAAAGTCGACTCTGTCAGTCGTAGGTTGAATAGATGTCTGTCCTCAAAAAAATATTTAGCAAAATCAGCAAATGCCAGCTTATTAATGGTAACACCATGAGCTGATTAGGGCCTCAGTCTGTAGCTCTCTCTTTTTGAATGTTTTAAACGGCCTGGTTTACAACATGGCTTCACATGTCATGCTAAACAACTAACCACATGAAACAAAGAGCTGCATGATCCTGCGCTTGCTATATGGTTTCAGCATTGTAGTAATATAAATAAAAGCACAGTTAAACCACCTCTGTTTTAGACTTGCCTAGTTACGGTTGTTAAGCGATGATTGGACTCACAGTAGTAGTTGGCAATTGGTTAATAGAGACTGTCTATACCATGTATATAAGGATTACTTTCATTTCCTAAATGAATCTTATTTTCAACTATCCCTAAAACTAATATTATCTCTATCATTCGAGCATATCTGTCAGTCTCCAACCTAGCTTGTTCATCTGTGCTGTAGTCCTCCCGTTTTCATTCAAAAACCCATTAAACACATCGGCCAGACACACTGCTCTACTCATGCCAAAGCACTTGGTTTTTCTTAAAAAATGTTGTCCCGAATCCCTATAATGTTTTACAGTGACTGCACATGAAACATGTCACAGAGTGGAGCAGTTTTTCTGGCTGATGTGTTCTTAATCAGTTTTGGAAAACAGAAGAGGTCACTGCACACGGACCAACAAACTAATCCAGGTTGTAGACGTCAAATGTGAGTAGAGGAGATTCATTGTTGGTTTAAGTGCCTGTATGGGGGTTGTTGAAAATACGATTCAAAAACTCCTCCTGGAACCTGGTAAGTCATGCTGCTTTAAGTCCCTTCATATCTACGTTGATGTAAAATCTTGTTATAATCAATTGGTTATAAAGCATCTTCTGTCTAAATTATGGAACAGCCACTCTTTCATTTATGCCTTGCTTCATTAGATATTTCTCAATATATTTGATGTTTGATAATAGATCTAATGATTTAATTTTTCACAAAAGCACTTATGCAAACCGCTCCTCTTATTTAAGTGTGTAAACTGACTTGACTGGATTAAAATCTATGGGCCAAATAGGAATATGCACCAGCCAAGTAAGTATGTGCTGTGGGTCTCATGACCTGGAAGCAAGTAAACTTTGTTTGCCTTATGTGGCCTCTTAGTCAATCAGGTGATTTGGTACCATCCATAAGGCTTTTATCCCTTAGATGCACGATTGACTGGATTCTACACTATTAAGTGGGTCAAAAATTACCCGTATTAGAATCAATGTGTTTTCATGCCACTTTTGTTATTTTGGTTAAAAATAATCATTTGTATTATTTTTTTGTCTGCACAAGAATGATGTCTTGTTTGAAATATTTGTATTTTTCCCTTTTCAAACATTTTAAATTTTGAAAAGAAAATAGAAAATAGAACAATGTCAACATCCATTTTGTGTGTGCGTGTGCGTGTGCATGTAGATGGTGAATGGCCACTTATATAGCTCTTTCTATCCAAAGCGTGTTACAATGTTGCTTCTTCTCATAACAACTTTTCATTACTTTTCATTATGAAGATATTGCAAGAAAACGTCCTCACGGGGTCATTTTTGACCCACTTGTGCATCTAAGGGTTATTCTGTTCTTATCATTCAGTCATGATTCACACAACAGATTATACAGATAGTGTACATTTCTGGTGATTTGGACCCAAAAAAAAGTTTATTCATCCATCAGCTTTCACATTGTTGAGTAAATATATGTTAACATATTGTTTTCTGTAACCTTCGTTATTAAAGAAGATGATGGTCTTCACCTCTCCTTTACATTTTGGTTCCTGTTTTGACTCTCTCCTCTGCTCGCTTGCTTGCTTGCAGTCTGCTGGACATCCTGCTGACACTATTTTAGCCCCTTTCACAAGGGTGTGCTGACCGCAGCCTGCCTTTGTAGTTTGTATACTAAATGCACAGCAGAGAGGGATCCCTTTTGGGCCCGTGGTTTCCTGAAACAAGCCATCTGCAACTGCTCCCCTCTCTACATACCCCGAGGAAAGAGGAAGGCACAAATAAAGTGGATTCATATACTGTGTGGACCTCAACAAAGAAAACAGCCATTTTGTTGTCCTGCTGTGGACAGATTTACTTCAGTCCATAAAACCTTTTATAGCTTCCACTCATGGCAATTATCATCTCTTTTTGATGTTTGACAAAGGTCTTTCTCTTAAAATTAAGGCATTTTCTTTTTATAAAACTGAGTTATATGGATCTTTAAAGTCATGTTCAGGTTTGATTTTGTGCTCTTTCATTAACCTTATGACACGTTTTTGGTATTAATGAAGACGACTGAGCGGTGGTGTTATATGATTAGATGTCAAAAAGCTTCAACAATAATTCGATCTTTATGACTGATATGATAATCTAATGTGTCAGCAGCTTGCTGGCAGGATGCTGATGAGCTGCAGGACAATAGCCAAGTGGGGTTTTCCTAATCGTCACTGCAGATACTGAGCCTGCTCTGGCAAGTTTCAGTTAATGATGGGAACAGGAAAGAATGAAAGGTGGAAGGAATAAACCGGAAATAAAAGCAGAAATCTTATTTAGCACGACAAGTGCCATTGAGCCCTCTCACTTTAACTCCAATAGAAATTCTTTATAAAAAAAACTTTCTAGGTCGCAACAACTCAGGCAACTTTTTTCATTTACTTATACCTGTTAAGGTGCAGAGTAGAAAATAATTGTCAGCCACTAAAGGAAAAGATTGACCACATCAAACAATACTGCATCCTGTTTACAAAGTTTCATTCAGCTCAAATCAAACCATCAGGTTATGTGTGACCATAAAAATGAAAGAGATTGTAGCTTCAAGTAATTAATGACTGTAAGTTATAATATGGGGATGGAGTTCACTGTGTCAAACAAAAGTCCTCCATGGAATGGTACAAAATGTAATTTCAGACCAACTGTGAACACAAAAAACCCCATAAATACAGAGGTTAAAGTGCATCTTGTCTTCTCACTGCCCTGCTTGTTTAGGCTATTATCCATCAGAATTTACAACATTTTAAAGTGTACATTTGTTTATGCCTCAACTGTCATGTTTGTTTGAACAAATATGCTCTAGCCTATCCATAAAATGTCTGGCAGTCATTAAAGAACAGGCAGATAGTAACTGACGGTCAACAGAACTACACAGCACCGAGAGATGAATGCAAATGAAAGCACATTTTTCAAGCAGCCAACTTCTCAGCAGACCTCTGTGCCACCCTTTATACATCCTGCATAACAATTACAATCACTTTAATTGCTCCTAGAATGCAGCAACCCACTGCTTATTCATTTTAGAAAACAGCATTGAAACTTAAACCTTGATTCCAAAATTACAAACACTGTAACACTTATGGACACACTTAATTTACAATTACTTCCAAACCACAACAAAACAAGTCAAACTCACAATAAGACCGCAGTCAGATGTATAACTACATAATGTTACAGCCAAATCCCTTCAGCATTGTTTAAATCATGGATTATTTTAAATAAAGCCGGCACATTATTTTACCATATTACAACAGCTGAAGCATAAACATGTCATCCCTTTGCTCCACAGCGGCTTTATTAAAAAGTTATAAATTTCATTTATTCAGATTTCTTGCTGACTGAGGGAATCTAAAAGAACCTTGTGCTCCTGGCATAGAGACAAAATATGGACCCCAGAATCTGGTTTGTCACCATCCTAAATCTAATATGCAATAGCTGCAATTCACAGCCACATAACAAACAATTAAACTGTGACATTAGCTTGAATTTAGAGCTATAACACAGTATATGACAGAGTTCCCCCTTTGCAAACTTCGCTCTACACCCCACAGAGCCTAAGTGGGTACTTGAGGACTTCAAATGAATAACAGACAAACCTAATTACGACATTACCATCTCATTAGTTTAAACCTTTTAAGCTGATGGTTCTTTTAGTTTTGGTTTTATCTGATAGCACAGCAACTGAGAGGCCTGCAGGGGAAAAGGGCCCTTAAGAGCCAGCCCAACATCCTCCCCTGAGATTTCTCAACTTGCCATGATTCCCTTAGCAGTACTGGACAGTAATGTATTAATGCAGCCGGGGAAGTGCACTTGGACATACATTATTCCACATGCATAATACAAAACGTGATGGGACATGAAAACAGTATGTGTAACTGTTTCACAAGGACAGTGTCAAAAATGTTGAGATAAATCCCTATAATGTGAAAAATTCAGGCACATGTGCAGACACTGACACTGCAGATAGTGTGCAAGGACAAATCATTTTCTGCCGCACACAAACATCTTTATAAAGTTTGTCCCCACTCCGTGCATGTGCTGTCACCATGGCTAAAGTAGTAGCTGGATGGTAAATACGAGATGAGTTGATGTGGGGGATTTAGAGTTGTTTAAATTGACCTGTTGGAGCTGAGGTGTGTAACAGAAACATTGTCTTTGCTAATAAGCGATAAAAAATACCTTTTTTGATCTTTTGCCTCTGATCTTTTCATGGTTTTGTCGTGGACTCCTTATTTATCCAGGGACCCTGAGTTCTACGAGTGGAGAATAAAGCAACTGTGAAGTGTGACACTGGTGCTGCCACAGATAATGGTCTAATTACAGTTTTGTTCATTTCAAGATTTGTTTTCCCCATTCTTCTGATGAAACAGCTCTGGGAAAGCTCTTATTGCGAGCTTTCAACAAAACCATCAATCAGCCATATGTTTTAAGTCTGTCTCTGTTTGATTTATCTCACTGTGGTTATCATACAGAAACAGTGACAAACACATTTAAAAATATGTATAAATATAGTTCAGTTTTTTGTTCATTTTACAAACAACCTTGCCTGTAAAGAATTTAATGTCATGTAAAAATCAGTTTTAATAGAAAAATCACAGAAAATGAACATGATGATAAACCAGATGAAACCACATATCTCATACTTGAGTTACTGGGTGCTGTAATGTGATCAGTGAAACGGGCCGATTTTTTTTTTCTTCAGTACATTGAAGATAGATCAAGATTATGGCTTTTAATTTCACTTTAGGCTTGTTTTCCATAGTACCGCTCCATCCAGCTGGATCTTGTGAGCTTGAGCTTTTAGCTGTGCAACCATTTCCAGTATTTTAATCAGTGTTTATACGAGAGTCTGCCTGACCCTGATATGGATTGGATGTGGTAGCCCAGGGGAGCAGGGACCAGCACCCTCCCATCCTGCCTGCTGAATGGAAATCAAATGGGAGATCACATCTTCAAACATAACCAAGCATCATGCTTTATGTACCAAAATCTTAAAGCCAGAGGAACTCTGTATACTCGTCATATCCTTTCAGAGGAATCATCACCCACTGCCCCTCTCTGAACCACGCCAACAGCACCATGCTGCCAAAGGGAAGTCCCATGCAGCTAATCGTTTCCAGCTCAGGTCAAGTTTGGCACGGTGAGTCTGAGTGAAGTCAAGACACAATTACCCCACCTCCTTGCTTTTGCAACAGAGACAATCGATAAAAACATGCAGAACAAGATCCAGTACATCTTTGTTTACTGCACTAAAAATGAATGTGTGTGAAAATGTGACACTGCAATTTTCAACAGTGACACACTGCTGTGTCACAGAGCTTGATCTTTGTTGAAACACAACAAATAAACACTCCTTCTATCTGCCAATGTGGTAATAAAGTCAGAGTTTAGTTTGCAGATTTTGTGCCTGTGTGTGTGTGTGTGTGTGTGCGTGTGTGTGTCAGAGGACACCAATGTTCCAGTGACAGTGTTTCTAAGAAAGCTGTGACTATGAATGAATCTCAGATTAGCTGAGACATGGTGTGTCCCACCAGATGGAAACATTCAAATTCAGAATTTGAGTTTCCAGGAGAACAGGCTGTACCACTGCAAAGACACACACTCTCTTCATCGTGGTTTAAATCTGATAACAGGACAATTTTGTCCAAATGCTCCTCAAAATGTTTGTCCAATACTCCTTTATGACCAAAGGCTTCCGATGGCATCATCACCCCAGCTATATTTTTTTCTGCATAGTGAAAACAGATAAAAAAAAAAACAGTAAACATAATAGATGCCTGCTCTGTCTTTGAATTTAAATGTATTTATTCTCTATGGGTTTAATGGTCTGTCTGCTGCTTAAAATAATAAATAAATAAAAAACTCGTTGGGTCCCCATCATCTCTTTGTAAAAAATATTCTCCACTCACTCCTCTGCTCTGCCATGCAGGGGCAGCTCTACAAGAAACACAGTCTGCAATGAAACCGTAAGTTTGTGAAATCCTGTAAGAACTGACATACAATGCAGGAATGAATGAAGATTTATGACTGCATATTGCTTGCTTGTCTAAAACTGTTTATATGTAACTGCCTTCTTGTCGTCCACTGTTTTGGATTTCAGTATAGTTAATGTGCCTAAAAGTTAGGGTTACGGAGCATATGTAAATACAATAAATAAGACCATTTGACAAGGGAAGGAAGAAAAGAAGGGAGGAAAAAAGAATGGATGGCAATCAGGATGCAATTAAAGAAGACAGGAGGGAGGCTAGAGAAAATAGAGAAAATTATTATATCCCACCAGTCCTTAGAAAATAAATAGAGGTGCGTTTGTGGGATATGATAGACATCAGCATCAGGTTTGGACTGGCTCCAAAAAAGTTATTCTCAAATGCTGGCAATGGCATTTGCTGCATCGAAGCATTTCAGGATTGTTTTTAAGACAAAAAACGTGTGTGTGTGCCAGTAGCTCCATTCTGTAGAACAGCTCAGGCAGTGATATTCAGAGAGATTGCTAATTTTAGCTTTTAAAAATCTGATAAATGGAAGGGCTTTGGCCTGTCTAAAAGACCAACTTATTTAGTTTTTAGTGAAAAATACTGAAAATGAGTTCCTGTCATTTCCCCTACTCACAAAAGGCAGCATTCCAAAGTTTTTAATCAAACGTGTGAGAAAAACCGCTGTGGCAGAGAGAGCAGAAACTCTGATTTGTTTCAGAAGATCTGTTTTGTCATGTCATGAACAACCACAAGAATGAAGAACGTTTTGCGGCTATGTTTAAAAAAAAAAATCTTCAGATTACAGAAACTCTCGATGGTGGTGCTCGATGCTGATGGTCTCGGATGAACACTTTAAATAACCGGTGCATGTCCTATTGTCTTCCAGTGAACAAGGCTAACGCTAACAGCCTATGTTCAGCATAGCCCTTATCCCCGCCGCATCAGCACTGATTGGACAAGAACTTATCCATTAAACAAAGGTCAACTCTGATTAGCGAAACTTGAATGTATGAAAACAAGCTTGCTTGCAGTGTACGTGAATCCCTTACTGTCCAGAATACAAACGTTTGGCCGGTGTTGCCAATAATGCTGTGGTTTTTGCATCAGTGCTCAATGTTATCAGTAAGTCCTTGGGAAGTTACGGAATAGACTAAATAGTCTACCTCTGTTTGACATATACTCATTCTTCTTTTCCTGTTTTCCTTCCATTTGATATGTCTGGTCAATGGCCTCGTGGCCAGGTGGATGATCCTGCCACAGCCCAATATTCATCTTCGAGTAAACCCACCATCACACAGTCTTCAGATGCTGCTCAGAAACCTCACACATTACACATTTGCAGCTTTGGCAACAATTCATTAAAATATTTTTATGAAGTCAGGCTTGGAACAGGCTTGGTTGAAGCTCCACAAACCACGGTGACAGGGAGATGAAAGCCAAGCGTTGAAGGGGCAGCACAGAAACATGGCGGTGTTGCCTGGTGCCAAAAGTCCATGTTTTAGGTTCAATCCCCTCACTCCTTTAATGTCAACCCAAGATGGTTTGTTTGTAAAATTCAGGACATTCCCCTGAGTTTCATGTGTTTACAACCTCAAATTGGGCTGCTGTTCTGTCATTATCAAACCCTCTGCCAATCACTGAATTCACAGACAAGCCCAACCGCCTCACATGGACATCATTACGCATGTGATCCAGGGGCTGTGTGTTGCTTTCCGGTGTCTGCAAATATTACTGTACTTAAATCACAGAAATGCCAATCACAACAGAAATCCAACCTATTTATTTTTCATCTATGCGAACAATTCCAACGGGAGGTGGTGAGGTTGTGCCAAACTCATCATGTTCCCTCCACTTCAGCACGGCTGAATCTAGTTTTGTAATTTTTTCAATTCGACTTATTCATTCATGTTAGGAGCAGCAGGGCCACAGTAGTGCCTTTCTCTGTGAGGGAGCAGAGGAGATGCAGGATTTAAACTGTCCCAGATGAGCTGCAGTCCATCCGCTCTTGTATCTGTCTGCAGTTTCTGAGAACACCCCAGATGGGGTCAGGAGACCACACTGAACAAGGGCACATATTGAACTTTTCTTCGCTGATGTGTTTTAATGTGGCAGCGTGTTTTTCCTCAGGATTCAAGTTCACTTATTAGTCATCATTGCTGGGCAATGTGACGAAACATGCCTGCGTGAGCCACAGAGTGTGGAACAGCATGTGAAGTGTTCTGACTGGCAATGAAAAATTAACCAGGCTTGATTGAATAAACGGATGTGTTATGTGTAACGATATGATGGCCCGGGCTGGGGCTTTTGTGTGGAGGATATGTTGCTAATTCTTCCTTCCTGGCCTAGTTTGGGACTGCTGCATTGTGTTAGGGTGGTATTCATCATCAGAATAGGTGGAGGTGTGCTACACATGCCTGAACCGAAGTTCAAGGACTCATTGTAGGAAAAAAAAGATTTTTACTGTGTTTGATCTTTCTAAAAACTACATTTAACTCTCCTTACTGTCCTACTGCACTATAGATAGATCCACTTTAAAGCTAAGGGAAGACAATGATCTGACGTTCTTCACAGTGGTGGACAATACACCACTCGTCATTTTTCCAAAGAAATAATAATAACTCAAGGTGACTTTCAGCCACTAACAGTTCTGTTGTCCACTATTGTAATATGCAGCACATGAACATAACTGCACGAGAAAGCCACATTAAGCTGCCATGGTTATAAATATGAATGTGACCACAGAACTCCACAGAAACAAAACCTAAGTCTCCAGTTTATTGTGACAAGTTAAACGTGTTATATGCAAAGCTGTTTCTCGTGGGAGATTCCAATTGTTAAATATTCAATTTGTTGAGTCACCCACATCTTTGCAAGTTTAACTCTTCAGAGTCGTGGGGATTTCTGGAATTTCTGTACTATTTCTGAGTGCTGTTTTCCACATTGTGTTGCTGCTCGAGGATAGTTAGAATTCAAGATCTGAAAAGCCCACTTCACATCTTTTCCTCAATTCATCTCAAATCTGTTGACAACTTGTCAAAAAAATCAGCAAGAAGGGGAGAAAGATGGATTCCTTCAGAAAGAGTGGGACTGATAAGAGCAGCAAAAGAGAAAGAAGTGTATGGGAGAGTAGAAAGAGCAAGTTTATTTACGCCTTCGCTGGAGCAGGAATGAGCTCACAGGCCAGCTGCATCTTGTTGGGGGGGTTAGAAACAGGAGTGAAAAGGAGGAGCGAGGGAGAGGGAAAGAGAGGAGTCGGATCAGAGATCATCTCTCATTCCCCAGACTCTGCTTCAAAGTCCTGCAAATGCATCAGGGAGGTAAAGCCACAAATATGGCCTTGAAATTCAACCACAAAACATGCACCAATACAAAACATGCAGTTCTGTGTGCATCTGGATGAACACGCGTGGAGATGCAGACTCAGAACCTGAGCTCGTGCACACATGTTGGGGTGGAATTGTTCTGCTGAGGCTGCGAAATGAGCAAAGTGGGTTAAGAGGTGAGGGAAGTGGAGCAGTAATTTTTGAGCGAAATCTGCAAGAGAGTATCTGGTGACAGACACCAACTCGCAGCTCAGGTCTAACAGAGTTGTTGACTGGCTGCGCGGGTGAACAAGATAATTTTCACAAACAGGAATATACACAACGATTTGTGCAAACATCATTTTGCTTTGTAGTAAACATTTAGAGAGCACTCAGTCTGAAAAGTGGCTCCTAGGACCACGTGTAGCACATTTCTTCCTCTCTTTTAAAACATGAAAAGTATCACCGTAGATATTCAACACTGGAACGCTGCAAAGCTTGTATTTCTAATGAACAGTCCTCCTTTTTCAGCCCCCCTGTAATATTCCCACTGTGCATTGTTGTTATTTCGCATTCCACAAAGGTATTGTCCCGTTTTTGTGTCGAGGTATACACTAGAGGTTTCCCAGTAAGTGGTGTAATGAGGGGGGGCTGACAAAGGTTGACAGAGGGGAATTAGTGCCCACAGAGCCCCTCAGTCGGGGGCAGATGAGGGCCAAAGCCGAGGCCTTTTGTCTCCGCCAGCAGGTCCCAGTCTCCACGTCCAAGCACTAAGGCGAACTACCAACTATCGTCTGTACACTCAGTGTTGCAGCACGATTACAACAGCCCCACAGATTCTTCCATGTCTTTATCACAAAGGGTGTGTTCAAATCCTTAGATTAGCCTCGTCTAAAATCTGGATCTCGTCACTAATCACTTCCTTCTGAAACCCGATGTGAAGTGGGAGCTCAACAATTGAACTTACCTCAACCCTATGCACAAACACAAACAACGGCCAAAACCACAAAGATGTGGAAAGTTTTATCAGGTTATTTAAAATAATCTAATCCTGTAAAATGTAGGAGCAGCTCTGAAAAAATTTTTTTAGAAGGAACTATGAGAAGAATAAACCAAGTCAAAAAATGGACCCCTATTCAAATATACACTCATGTGACTGATTAATCGCTGACTAGTTTATCTAACTCCACTCTCAGACATTGTTTCCACCCAGATGTAAATGTCCACCTACGAAGATGAAAGATTATTCCTCTAAACAGCTTTGCTCCCAGGGTGGGAGGCTAAACAAGAACCTGGTGGCGTGGCAGAGGCCCAGAGAGGCAGATGAAAAGCTCTGTAGGCTGATAAGGAAACCAGGCAGACTGGATGATGAGTAACCAGAAACCTGGCCTGTAATGGGGAATTGGCAATTTACTGGGGTTGCCTGACAGCTGCTGGCTGTGGTTGACTCAGGGAACAAGACAAGGCCACCAAGAGAGAGAGAATGAGAGGGGACAGAATCAGAGGAATGGGATTCCTAAATAAGTTAGGGCACAGACGAGTGCAGAGAGTTCTGCTTAGTTTGAGGAAGCAGCTTCACTTCGGTGCAGTCTCCTTATTCAAAACCAAGTTTTGGCATATGGCTGCATAACCTTAGTTCTCTAAAGATTGTAGATCATTTTGTAAAGATTACCTCATGCATTCTTAGAAAATAAGACAGGAACTACAGTCTGTTGTTAATCACAATATAAATAAAATAGTCTGACATTTAGGGATGTTGGGCTGATTTGCTTATTTGCCAAAAGTGAGATGAGGAAACTGATTTCAGTCTCAAACTACATCCAGCAGGTGGTTAGCTTAATCAGCAAAAAGGCTACAAACGGGAACCATCAGCTGGCCTGGCAATGTCAAAAGTAACAAACACCAGCACCTTTAAAGTATTTACAGTATCTTTTTTGTTTCAGTCTTACAAAAAGCCAACATTTTTATTCTAGACGTTTAAAATGAAGTCCAACACACATGAATGGCCAAAATTATTTGTCCTGGGAAAAATGATGTGAATATTTAAAATGACATGCGATTGTTGCTCTTTGTTAAGTCATAGATTGTGCTTTTGGTTTCTAAATAGTGCTGCTAAAACCACAGCACTCCTCAGCTTATGTGCAAATTAAAGACACAAGACTTTGTACGTTAGATGGGGAATGAGTTTTAACACAGTTCTACAAGCTGATTTCTCTGCTTCCATCTGCTAAGATGGCTGCATGGATCTGTTCATATAACTGTTGGTATAATAAATAAATAAGCATATTTTCCAAAATGTCCAACAATTAATTCATGTGTAAATGTGGCACTGAAATTACATTTTGTTGGCATTTTAAACACTGGTCCAAAATGTACGTTCATTATTTTTTGGGATACTCTATAGACCACGGACTCACAAAAGTTTAGCTTTTAACTCAACTGAGTTAACTTTTTATACAGAGATGATAACACCTTCAAACTTCTAAGTGCGTTCGTCTGCTCAAATGGCTGGAGGCTGAAAAAAGAGCCAAGTTGGAAAAAAAGCCTACGCAGCATTTTATGAGAGGCACATAAAAACAGAGCATGCTGAGGTGTCAACTAAGGAAAAATTTAGTCACGTAGTTTGTTGGTGGAGACACCTGAAACGCAACACGCAGCCAACACAGGGACACAGAGAGGAGCAACAAGTGAAGGAATGAAAATAGAGTGGGAAAAGTGAAAGAGAGGAAAATGATAACATTGCTTCACTGCAAATTCACCCAGAGTTCTCACTCTGATCACATCTCCTTTATGCACCCACTGCTCCCTGCTTCTGTCTTCAATCTGACAAGATTTCAGCATGCACACACACACAGAGACAAACACAGACACATAACCTCCTCCTCACCCCCTGCACCCTGTGCTCTGGCCCCATTGTACAAAACTGATAACTTGAACATCCAGAGAATGTGCCTTCATCAAAACACTCTCCCATCTAATTAACTGCCTGACGGGTGGATAAAGGCAAAAGAATGAGATAGTTTTTGACTTCTTGTCTTTTTCCTCTTCTAGTCTACCTTTGGGGGCAGGTGTGTAGAGGACAAGAAAGAGGAACTGAGTCGCCAGAATTGGCTCGGTAGCTCGGATCATCGTTCTGAGATGGACCAAGGCCGACGCTAAAGCTGATTGTTTCAGACAAAACATGTATTTAAAAATAAATTGTATTTAAGCTGTTTTCCCCCAGACTTGACCGCAGATCATAGTGTAGGAAGTCATGGGTCTGACCGCAATTAGGTAACGTGAAGGCAACTGATTCAATTCTAAGACAAGAGAGCAAACCCAGTTGGCTTCAAAAGACCATGAGATGTTGTTGAAGATCAAATCTCCTTTTACACATCAGAAAATGGTAATCAAGTTACGTTTATTGTCTTACAGTCAGACTACCATTTCTATAGACAAGAACTCTATCATTGTATATATGGCATTCTATTTCAGGACACAATCATTCCTTTATACTCCCATAAGGAACTGCTAGTGTGCAGATCTTAAGCAACAAATTCCCTCAAGCTGTGTTTTTCCTGGATTTCTCTTAGATCTGTAACCTTTCCTCCAAGGTTGTAAATAAAAATGTGGTCTTTAACATCCTGCCAAATTAAACAACACTGAACAGCAGGATAAAGAAACATTTTAAAGACAGAGGGAAACCAAAGGGTCTGTAAATCTTATCTTAAATTAGGTGAATGGTGTGTCCTACACTTCAGAGACCCCACTCAACAAAACCTGATGACTCTGGGAAGCTTAACCCACCACAAACCACACCACACTCATCCTCATAAGCTTTCAACAACTTTACCATAACATCTGAGAGATCCTGGAAAACATCACTCTACTGAGGCCCTTTCACTGGAGAAACAGACCATTAAGGTCAAAGGTCAAAGGAAAAAGCCTTGTAGAGGATTAAGAGCAAAGTTGCCTACGGGCTCATTGTACACACACTCAAACACACACACACACACGTGGGGTTAAGGCTAGAGACATAAAGGATCTGGAGCTCTGCTAGTACTCAAGGGGTGACTTCATCCCCCTGCATGCGTGCATGTGAAGGGGGATGCTGAGCCAGCATGGAGTGGCTTATTTGATCACTGTCAGTCTGACGGGAACGCTCAAACACTCAAGGCCCCAAAACTGCTCTGGTAGCTGATCGTGATAACCCCTCAGTGTCTGACATCATTACTGCCAGACAGGGGTCAGACACAGGGGTGACTAGTCTGAATACACAAAAGACACATTTTGTCAGTGTGTGTATAGGAAAATATGGACTAGTGCGCTTTCACATGGCAACAATACTGAGATTAAAGTTTTTGTTTACAAAAAAGTGAATGTTTCATTAGATGTTTAGACCAGAATCCACAAACTTTTTATTTTATATGAAAAAAATAAATAATTCAGCAATCGTATATGATATTTCCCTCAACGACTAAAGGTAATTTCCTCAAAATGATGGTATGAAGCAATTCCAGAAAGTATATATTCAATTATCCCATAAGTGAAACAATAGCTACAGTAAAAACAGGACCTAGCTACCGTCAATGCAGTGACGTCACACTGATGTTGTCTCAGACTCTGTACGAGTTGCAAAACCCCGAGTTGTACACTCCAGAAGTCAACACACGTCACAGTACTGCAGTGCCAGAGAGCGTGCGCAGGCCCGTTACGTCAACAGGCTGAAGTACGGCTTGGAAACAAGCCGTACAAGCCGTTTGGGCAGATGCTGTTTTGCGCGAACACTAAGAACCGAGAATTCATCCTGTGAGCAATGCAAGCCTGGGAAGTGTCACTGAGAATTGATACCCCTCTGTGCTCTGTGTGTTTGCAGCACCCACAAACACACAGTCTGTTGGATAAATCTGAACAGTTAAAAGGAATGATGCAGGCAATAAAATGCACGAGATCTCTGTACAGACAGTATCGAAAGTTGCACATAAAAATACTGTGAGAAAAGCAGAAAGAGAGACTGAGATTGTCTGTGTGATTTTCTATTTTTTCCCTTCACAGCAAGCAAAGTAATGGAGCGTTCTCTTGGGTCTCTCCCTGGAGAAGTCCCCGCCAGACTGTAAAGAGGCTGGTCAACAGGGGTCATGGAGCATGCTCAGTGCCATTTTCCCATGGAACTAGCGTGGTTTGCATCCTTGACCCTCTCTTACTACACACTGTGTCATGCTGCCCAGGGAGCTGTCACTTCCTTGAGACTGCTGGTCAGCCCTGCCCCTCAGTCTCAGCTGAGGCACAGAGCATCTCTGCTCTTTTACAGCATGACGTTGACTCCAGTTTACCCAAGAATATCTGCAAAAGAGGGAATTTATGGTTGATTATTAGTATATATCTTTCTAATTTTTGGAGTCAGGAGTTATAAATCATTTCTTCTTTACTTCTGCCTGAGTCTAGTGGCTCCAGGGACACATTTCCCAGTCACACTTCACTGGGAAGTCCACGTCCAAACTTTTTACTCAACCCATCCGGCTGCTCCAGGTATGATCCCGCTCGTGTTCTGTGCAGCCACAGCCCTGTCCTGTTAATCACCAGCCCAACACCCCCTGCATTGTCTAGCACTGGGTGGGGTGAGGGTGGTGGCTCACCTTTCCCTCCCTCCTGGAGCTGCTTGTGCTTACAACTCGCTTTCCTAATCTTCATTCGTCCATTCAGATTAAGACATCACATCCTGGACACAAACGTGCTTACTCACACTCAGAGGATGCACAACGGAGCAGCGAAGAATTCATGGAAGGAACACAGATTGACTCAAAAACACACACACGCAACACCCACCGGGCCGTCGACCCGGTTCAACACTTGGCTCTCCCTGACTCTTCTTACTTTATGCCGCAGTGCAGGTCTTTGTCATCACTTATTAAGAAGACATCCTCTGAATCAAGGTTTTTGGCTCCAGATACAAACTATTAAACAGAAGCAGGAAACACTCCTGTTTTTTCTTCCTTTCGGTGTACGTGTACTTTTCAGTATTTCCCCACTTTAAGTGATCAGTCACGATTTATGGTCAAATCTAACTCAGCTCCTTTTTCAGTTATCTTCTCTCCTCTAAACACCAGCCAGTCTTCCTGTGATGATATGGACATTCAGGCCCAAAAATAGACCCGGACTTCTGTATCCTCTGATGCACTGCACAAAAACCGGTTTGTGGACAATGGCTTCTCTAAAGGAGCCAGTCTCCAAGCAGATTGATTGTGACACCAACACAAGGATTTCCCATCTTATATTTATAATAGGTAGAGCACAGATACTGTTCTCCTGGGGTCTCAGGTGATAAAACAGGCTCATAATATTGATAAACCTCAAATAATGTGGGCTTACCGCAGCATCCTCCCGGCAGGCATCTTATGGGCCCTGCGGGGCCCCTGGTAGTCTTTGATGGCTTTTTTTTTTTTATACTCTAACTCCTCCTGTTTATCTAATACAGTAATAGAAACAGCGAAACCAAAGAGCTAAATGGCTCTTAATAATCACACTGTGGGAAATTGTTGTCAACCCCAGAGACTGAAATCTCACACATCATTTATTGTAGGATATTTGTCAAGTGGATTGTGTTGTTTGCAACACTCGGCCCACAAATGACCGTAGTTGTTAAGGATGTTTTCTGTGGCTGCACAGACAGGAATGAAAGAGGCCTGGTAACTGCAGTTTCTTACCACTAAACCGGAATCGAGCCTGCATTTCTCTATGAAATTGATATAAAATTATTTTGGTGTATGAATGTATCTACATGTACAGCCGGTGAAATGTTGTACAATACAAACCAAAGCTGCATTGATCATTTTTTTTAATACACCTAAACCCAGCTGAGCTGAGGAATAAAACTAGCCCCAGCTGCTAAATGCAGCTACAGTATGTTCACCAGCTTCCACCTTCGTCTGTCAGCCCCGTGGGGATGATAGGCTACCATGAAGTCAGTGTACAGAAAACAGCTGTTCTGTGAAAACAAATTAGTAAATGCAAAATCTACGTAAAGTGTTTTCTAACAGCTACCAGCACATCGGTGGTGACTGATTTAAAGCTGCACTGATCAATATTTTCATACTGTGGACTGATCATATATCTATATGTAAATACTAATCTGCAAATGAGTGTTGTAGTATCTTTTATCCCATTTATAAATTTGACCCAGAACTTTGCTCTCCTGGTTCACTCTCCATTGTCACCTTTAGCCTTGTTACAGCCTTATGTGCACCTCCAATTGGACAACAAAGGCTTCAAATCACTGATTCAAAATATGACCGTTTTAAAAAAAAACAACAACACTAAGCTAAGAAAATGTATCTTTCAGAGGACTTAGAGGTGAAGTCAGACACCAGATACATCACAAGCATTTTTGAATATCTTTAGCAGTAGCAGTCTACCTATGTCAGCTTGGATTCTGTATCACATTTGAAACCCCACTGCAAACTGAGTGGCTTCCTGTGGCCAGCCGCTCCACACCAGTCCAGTGCATCCTGCAGGAAGTTCACAGCTGCCACGGTCAACCCAAAGCGTGCCTGACTTTGAGGCCACTTTTTGTTTTACTGTAACAAAGAAGAAGCCCTTTAAAAAAAAAAAAGAAAGAAAGAAAGAGCACAGAGAGCGTCTGAGGACTGTTTGGGGCCACTAAGACTGAGCAGTTTTACAAAGTCTAGTTCTCCACAGATCAGACATGCTGACAATTATTATGCCACACAATCAGCTATTGTATTAGAAATGTTTATTTTAAATGTACCTTTCATTATTTTTACATAGTTTTCTGCTGCAGGCCAGCAGCAAGGCCAAAACATGCAGTAGATGGATATCTGCTTTGTGTTTTCCTTGGCTGCCTGCAGACTTATTAGCATGCCGTGGATCTCATTGCAATTCCCCCAGAGGTGGAGATCGACCATGTGTGTGTGCTGTGACCTGCAAAAGCAGTTGAGTTTGTGCACATTAGGAAATGTCAGGGCTCTGTTATATATGCCAAAGCCACACATTTGGGACTGAATTAAGCCACTTAATTTAAACAATCCCCTTGTGTTTTTCCTGAGTCTGTGTGAAGTTGACTTCATTGTGTTATATGGTCCTCTCTAATAGAAGCTGCTGCTTCACACAAATCTTTGTTGTTAACTACAGCCTATGGAGCCCGTGCAGTATTATTATGTAGGTTATTACAGAGAAGCTGCTGTTATAAGAGGGTAAAACCGTGAAAAGTGCCATGAGAAAACACTTAAGTTGTGTTGGCTCAGCATCTCTCTGAGCTGGATTTTGCTGATGACTCTGTGTCCAGCCCCTGCAGCCTGTCTTTAACTCCAGCATGCTATGGATGAATTGGTACTTTGATGTAGTGATGCATAAAGAGCTGGGGAAAACGCAGCATGCAGTGGTCAGCCAGTAACTCAAGCTGAAAGCAAACCATGTGTTGTTTGTGTATGAGTGTGTTTGTCAGACAGGCATACAATACGTAGGAAAGTGAGTCGCTCTTTTCATGTACTAAACTCTAAACTGGCCCACACAGGGCCTCCTATCTACTTTGTGTCCTTGCTCCAAGACTATTAGATCACTCACTAAATCATGTGCCAGCCTCTCCAAATTTACAGAACCTTTAGTAATAGGCAAATGTGTGTCTGGACGAGCAGAGAGCTCCCGTCAAAAAAAGGAGACTTAGCACCGATAACAGTTATCCACTCGTCTCCAGTACAATGACATAATTCCCTCAAAAGGAAAGTGCTGATTCAGTATTTCAAGATGGTGCATGCGCTTTCAAATGCAAAGATATTTAACAAAATCTTATGGCAATCATTGTTATATTTGGATAAACACAAACAACTCAAAAACCAGTAGTATTAATTTAACTTAAAAAAAAACTGAGTTTATGGTCGTATCATTTGAACTGATCTGAGCAGCAGAGGGCTTTTATCATAACACCGCTGAGTCTGAGCCAGCATGTTACTGCGTGACATCAGCTACCCTGATTCAATAGGAGAAGAGAGAGACACTTCAGGCCATCATCTCCTTCTGACCCTGACTCTGACAAAGACACACAGCTAAACTCCTATGGTGACATATTGATCTGTGCATCTCTGTCTGAGAGGGTCCTTGAATGTGTGGTAGCAGTAAACTCATTGCCTTGTAATGGAGACTGCTGATAGAAAAAAAACGCAATTGCTCATGTTTTAAAGCATCGGTCACACTTGAGCTTGTGAGTTGTGCCGTGGGAAGGTGACAGTAAGTCTGCCAACAGGAAGTGGTCTGTTGACTCTAAACTGTGTGTTCTAACAGCTTCAAGGCAGTGAGGCTGGAGCTGTGTAGACCGTGAGGATCTCCGGGAGTGCGTTAACCTAAAGTTGCCACAAGATGGCACTAGAGCACCCACTCGCCATTTCATAATTTCCTGTTTCAACCCTAAATTAGTATAGAGGTTTCAGCATAAGTTAGTGTACTCGTTTCACACCGACTCAGTAAGAAGAAGAGTCCTACAATTCCCATAATGCATTCAAGATTTTTGTTGGCAAAACAATAAACCTGACCTTGGTAAAGTCCACATCCCTGGTTTGTTTTGTGAGATTGTCTTTTACTGACATCTCTAAGCTGATGCTGAAATAACCCTAATGACATCATGAGAATTATAATCGTAGCTTAGATATGACAAAGTCATACAAGACATGATGCAGCTATTTTCACAGGTTTGTGGTTCACATGAGGAGTAATCAGAAAATTGAAAATCCACAGGGGTCCCTCTTTAAAATAAATACTTCATAGACATACACAACTTACATTAATTAATATCACATAATTCTGTGTGCCACTAAATAAATGTGTCCGTAATAACTAATATCTCTTAAATTCGGAAATGCAGAGAGAATTGCTTGGAAATAAAGTGTAAAACTTCAGTCAAGATTTTTTGCTCTGTTATTTTATAGCTAATATAATAACAATTAAACAATCAATACAACATTTACATCCAAGATATTAACATTAAGACACAACTACTAATGAAAGTGAATTAAACCACTGAAAAATGTATTCTGCTAATCTTTCAAGTTCTAGTGCAAATCACAATAAAGAGCCTTGTTGTAACCATTGCTGTTAATGATGATACTGATGAAAATTTTACATTTCAACTGACAGTAATTTCCACTCATCTCAGTTATTTTAATAATTTTTAACTATACCATGTTATAACCTGTTATAATGTTGTTATGATGTTATAACTTCAGGTTAAACAGTCTAATGTATCGTACTGTTGTAAATAAAATGTTTATGGTTTGTGCAGGTAGCTGCTTCTCTTCTTCTGGGCGAAAAAGGTATTCTTGGCGTTCGGTCTCCAATCTTTCCTTTGTATCGGAGGAAAGGAGAACAAGCACTCATTCAGTCAGCACGACCACGACGAACCCTCTTCAGCTGGGTCCTCTGCATGAGTTAGCTCAAAACCGGGAGCTTTTAACTCACTTCTCCTTCTTTGACCTTTACTTATTTACTTCTTCAAGGGACCATTTACAAAAAAGCCTCAGTCCACTCACTGAGGGCTACGACACCATCCTGCATTAATCAGAACATCACAACCACATATTCAGTTACATCTGTAATGCATATTCACATTTACATATGAATGGACTTTACAGGTTCAATATTTACTGTGGTAATAACAAAACCAAACAAATGTGATCTCCATCTTTGGTTTAGTTTGAGCCACTGAAATGCAGTTGTTCAACGCATGCATAAATAATGTAGCCTCGAAAAGTAGCCCTGCAAAAAGACTTTTTAGGAGAACATATTGACTTGTTTTTATAAATTCAAACCACATAATTTGAACGAGTGCTTTTGTCCAAGGTCCACAAGCTGCTGTGTTCCTAATTTATCTAACACTCATAAAACTAATAAAGGTAAAAGGCATTGCTTGGCTAGCACTTATTTGACTATACAAGTTTTTAGAGGAGCTGATGCAGTAAGGTACATGTGTGGCTCATTATCAGAGAAGATTTCATTTATCCCCCCCCCCCCCCCCCCCCCCCCCCCCCCCGTGTTTTTTAAATTCTCACCCAGTAAACAACATCTTGATATTCCTTGTGTATTTTGCCAGAGTAACACCCTCTCCCTCCAACATCGACTGCTTTGAAGCGACTTCAGAGCATCAATATTTAACCTGACATTGTCAAATCTAAAAAAAGAAATGGATGCTGAAAGGAAAGCGAAGCTTTGAAGCATGCTTGCCTGTAGACCTGAGCCGAACACATGACTGATTTCCTCTCCAAGTTTGATGACAATGAGACAGAAATAGAGGATTGCACAGTTTTATCGCACACATGACTGTCGCATGTGATTTTGCTCCTGATTATATACAAACATGGAAGAGGACAGTAAGCGTGATGGATAGCTGCAGTGCAGTTCTACTTGACACAGGTGACGGATTATTTCTACGTGCACATTTCATTTTCTGGTGACAGGACATGCAATGTCGTGTAATCGATTACAAAGTAAAAGCAGGGCAGCTTGGTCACAAGAAAAAAAAACAGCAATCAAATTCAGGTCCATCCAGCAGTCAGGAAACGCACATTAGGACACGACTTTTATATTTTCCAGATGTGACCGTGTGATGCAGATCCCCACTAGGAGCATCCACAGCACTTTTTGGTTTAGCCTGGGGCTTTTTCTGTCTTCACTACATACGTTTTTATCCCTGCACCCCATGAATTTCCCCATTCATTAAATAACCGTTCAGAGAAAGAAGCTCTGGATGCTGTGAAATTCTGCTGAATGTGGCTGTTGCTAATCATTTTGTGGGCCATGGAGGATTCACTATGTCTAAGTAGGCTAAAGATTAACACGAACATACTTTGTTCTTTGAAGTACTAGATACAATGTGGAGGGTGAGGTCCATGTTTTGCAGCAATTAGAAATTTGGTTTATGGTGCAAATGTTCTAGTCAGGTGATATTGAACCATGTAGAAGATAAGATGCACTAAGACATAATTAAAAGCTGAAACATACACAGTTGCACATATTTGGAGAAAGTTTTAGTCTTATCTCCACATCACTTATCTTTGCATCTGCTGCTAATTTCATGTTTTACATAAGGAATTAGTCCTTTTCTTTAAACCTCTTTCAGGGTATTTTATGTACAAATTGCACAAATTATAAAAACAGGAAGATGAAAACCACCTTATGACTCAACTTCCCACTTTGCATCCACTGGATAAGGGTCATAATTATTATACCCAGTACAATGTTTTGATATTTAAACATATACTATACATTCTTTTAGTGTTTCCGTCTTTCTTAGGCAGATAGCTGTAAACAGAGATGGCTCCGATGGCTGAGCACCAAGTCACCTGCACGGTGTTGATCATGGTCGTGGTTTCTCCAACAACTCTCAGTGAGCATGTGAATGAATAGGATGACCACGTTATGCTGTAGGATGGAACCAATCAAAGAGGAGAAAGGTGCATCCCAACCCTCTTCTCTGCCTCCAACGTTTCTCAAACCGCTTTAAAACACCTGCTTATAAAATGTTCACACCGTCGCATCCATTTGTTCATGGACACAGAGACTCCTTCATCTGGATTTTTACGCAGACTGTGTGGCAGATCAGATCAACCCATCTGTCTGCACAGGCCCTGCTCAAGTTATCTGCAGCACACACCAGTTTGTGTCAACACTAAGAGCACACTTCAAGGACACTGCAACAAGTTTCTGCTTTTTCTCACATCATTATGTTATCTACAATTTATAACATATCACAAAGACAGATTTAAATAAAAGGACTATTCAGGAGGTCTCAATAGTATTTTTCTCTTGGAATAACCATGACCGAACGGCCTCACACTAACTTTGAAATGAATCATTTAACGGGCAAAGCTGACATTTACACATACATTTCTTATGACAGTTATCACTACTTCACTGGCTCAGTCTAATGCGGATTTCAGTGGGATTGTTTCTGCGCTTGAAGAGTAGATGGGTCGCTCTTAAAACTGCATTATTCTTACCATGAGAAGTGGGGATGGGGAATTTTGTGAGCCAGAGATGTGAAGAGAAGGAGAACACCTGAATCTCCTGTGGTATACATGTGTACATGCACACATTTCAGGAGGAGAGGAAGGAATCACTCACTCTCAGTGTCCTGCGATCTCTAATAGAGCTACAGAGTCATTGTGAGGTCATTTTTGGAGCCACACTAATCTGAATTTGACTCACAAGATTAATTTATTTTACAAATCACCAAGTGCTGCTGCACTGTCTGCTGATCCGCATCTTTTCCAATTAACCAAGATTTTCCACAGCAAGCACAGAGACAAGGCTCCCCGACAGCAACAACACCTGGATGTAATTTGCTTCCCTTTAACCTCGATTGTTTCAGCTTTTTCACTGAAGACATTTTAAATCTCAGCTGTAAACATTGAAATCAATTTGATTTTGGACTTCTTGGACTCCAATAGTTACTAAAGAAAGTTACTAAATCCTCTGATATGGCAGCCAGCTATATTTTTTGTATGCTCCTTGTACTTAACCAAAGGTGGTTCTGCACTGTGATAAAAAAAAACCTGAATTCTTCAAACAAAAAGAAGAAAAATTGCCATTTACTTTAAACTAAATTAATCTACTCTATAAAACACTGAGTCAGTGGATTTCTTTCTAACAGCTGAATGATTATTGTGACAACTGCAAGAGGCTACAACAATTTTTCACCTTAATAAACCCATCCACAATAGCCTCGAGCGTTACATGTGCAGTACATTAACCATATTCTGTCGAGAACTGATACTGTAACCACGATGGGGAAAATACACACAGCCACAACATATTCCTGCACCACACCTCTCTCCCTGAGAAAGCAGATTTCCATGCGTAGCCAAGCATTAGACAGATACAATATTAGAACAAAGAGCAGCCACTGCATGACAGCAGTGTAGATGCCCTTAACATGACAGCAGTGGGAGCCACCACAGGCTTGTTATTTATGATAGCCTCCTGAGAAAAGTCACTTAAAAATTTAGAAAACTTTCTCCTTTGTCGTGAGTGAGAGCATGTCGAAATCCTGAGCACAAGACTAAAAATAACTCCACACTCTTTTCATTTACTTTTCTCACTCACACTTGTTTACGATTCTACAACTCTTGTGTGCTCCATTCAGCTTGCAGAAGGAGCCCGTTGCATTGGTGTTGCCATGGCAACAGGGGAGCAGAGGGTCTCCAAGGTCACAGCGAGAGCACCTGAAGCTAAAATGATGGGAGAATGGAGGGTTGACCTGGCAACCTGTCGCCATACTGGGATGTATGGTATGTTCTTATTGGACTTTTCATTAGCGTCCCCTCCTCCTGCCTGGCACAGACGTGATAAATCGTGGCCAGACATGAGTTAGTAATCACTTCTGGGGTTGCACAAGCAATAAAACATGGAGCGCTGTTATGATAATGATGGGGTTAGGGTGATGAGGAGTGGAGTGTGTCCTGATAAAGAGGGGAAAAGAGATTTAAAGAGGAGGGGGAGCGTGTTTCAGTGCTAGAAAGTGGATTACATCCATTATTTAGGAGCTGCTTCGCCGTCAGTGTGTTAGAGGAGAGATAAACAAGAAGTGTTTACGGGATACAAACATCTGTCTTTGTAGACTGCAGTAGATAATCTATTCTTTCATAGTTAAATTAGCATCCAAATTACAGCAAAACATTCTATACAAAATGTATGTATACTTCTAAGTATTACATTTACTGAAAAATATGCAGTGTGGGTAACAAAATACAATAAGACAATCAAACCCTTTGTGTGCAACAATAGGCTACAATGCATGTATAGCACAGAACGTCAGATGCATGACGGATCCACAACTGTGTAGAAAGACGTTCAGATCATTGAATCAAAAGCAGTGTGATGCATTAAGATCTTGTAGCAGAGAGACTTGGCCAAAAAGGGCTCTAATATATTACTGTTTGATCACGATGCTTCATCTCTGCTCCATTTCCTCTTATAAGCTGCACAGATTGTGTCCACAGGGTAACTTTGAATGCACACGTTTGAACATATGGTATTAAAGCAACAGAATGTAACTTTCTTGAATATTTTAGTCAGAAATATCTGGAGAGGTGCAGTCAACCTGACAACAGGGCAGATTTAGTCCTTCTTGAGAGAGGCTTGCCATTCTAACCAATCACAGAAAGCCAATGAAAATAAAGTTGGGCTACGTATCTGTAATTTAGGAACCAGTTTACCAAAGGAAATTTGTTGGTCATTATGCATAACCATGGGATTATATTTTTCTGTTGTATATATTTATATATTTTATAATTTTCTGTAGGAAACTGTTCCTTTTAGATTCTGTCTCTTCAAAAGAGCACTGCTCAGTGGGGTTCTACTGTAAATGGCTATTATATCGAAAACAGAAACAAGCAGCAACTGTTATGTACAACCCACATTCACAGCTCCACGGGAGGGAGGTGAGGAGTTATGTGAGCAGACACAGCCTGAGTGAGAGTTATCAGGTAATGGAAGAAAGTTATTGTTGTTAATCTAACAAAGCAAAATGAGTCACTATTGGCCAGTTTAAAATGTAATTACCGTCCAAAATATACTTTTCGCTTTCGTGTATGTGGTGATGACCATTGGTCTGATCATCACCACATACACTATATTTCCAAAAGTATTCGCTCACCCATCCAAATAAATGAATTCAGGTGCACATAGCAAGGTCCATAAAGACATGGATGAGTGAGTTTGGTGCGGAAGAACTTGACTGGCCTCCACAGAGTCCTGACCTCAACCCCATAAAACACCTTTGTGATGAATTAGAGCTGTGTATTATGTATTTCATAAACACACTCCTAAACCCCGTGGAAAACCTTCCCAGAAGAGTTAAAGCTGTTGTAGCTGCAAAGGGTGAGCCGACGTCACATTAAACCCTATGGATTAAGAATAGGATGTCACTAAAGTTCATATTGGTCTAAAGGCAGGTGAGCGAATACTTTTGGAAATATAGTGTATGTCATACTTTCCAAAATGTGTTTTTGGGTGATTTCATACTATTGGCTCATAATATGAGAAAGAGGAACACGGCCTTTTTAAGAAGAGTTTCAAAATGAATGTGAAATCTGATGCTGCGGCAAAGAAAGCAGCGTACATAAGCTACTACTCTCCTTCCACAATGGCTTTAGACATCGCTGTGCTTCATCTGCAGGCTACCAAGCTTGTATCTACTCAATCCTTTCTATGAATGTGTGGTTAGGGCAGGATTATTGGGGGAGGCAATATGAAACTCCTATAAACTATGCTTCTTTGCATAGAACAAATCAGGTGGACTTTACCGATCTTTCCAATTCCAGCATCAGCTGTAAAAGAGCGCCCCCAGAAGAGTAAAAGCTGAATAAGGAGTTTTCGAATAGATGCTTTCTCCTTCCCTGTAATTTCAAAACAAGTGATGGGATGTAAGTAAGTATCCTCAAGCTAGAGTGGAGAGGGAGCTTATGGCATCAAGGCTAAGTGGAGTGCATGGGCTGTCGTGCTACCCTTAGCTTCTTTCTAAAAACATGCACAGCTGGCATGTGATGATACATATTATAAGACAAGCTCAAATAAATCTTCACATTTTAAGAGATCTACATGCACCTGGTGTCTAAAGGCTAAACTCAATGTACAGAGTCACATACAAGTATAAATTGTGCGAATATCTTCAAACTTATTATCAGTAAACAATATGAAAATTAAAACGACAACAATTTCTCTGCCTTGTGTATTTAGCTGTGGCTTCAATAATATCTCATGTGGTGCCTCATCAATCTGGATAACATCAGGATCAAAATTACCTCCAGACGTAATCCCTGCTTGCATTCTCAGGTCACCAGGAGTGACCATTCTGCTCTTCACTGTTTTTGTCTCATTTTCCCATATTTGTTTCCTGGGGATGAAAAGCACAACATAGCTCCCTGGCATCATCTTCCGCCTGTCATTAAGTAGGGATGCACCTTCCCTGCTGTCGGTTTTCTATCACATGAAAAATCGTTCACTAAAAAGGGCAGAAAGGATGCGCGATAAGGAGCAAGACAGGATAGAGAATAGAGGACAATGAAAAAGGGCACAGATAAAACACAAATCAAAGTAAGCAGTGAGAGGAGGCGAGGAGGAACATTTTTAAGACTGTCCTACCCAAGCTTTGATGTTGCGAAAGGAATGAACCTCTTTGCACTACTTTTCTTCAAAGGCTTTATTTCTACACACACACACTTTTCTTTTTGGTCTGAGATAATAATGTCAGGCTCTTCATCCTTTTGTTTGCCCAAATGATGGGAGCTCTGTCTTATAAAGACTCTTAGGATACACAACCTACCTACTGTACCACCCGAAACACCTTGCTGTGACACTCCCAGACAATGTTTTTATTGGTTAGGTTGACTTTCATCTCCAAATTCAATCCCCAAAGGATTCGAATAGTCGTCACAACCAGAAGCACACACTTTTTTTATTTGTTGAATATATTATTTTATTTTAACATCATCATCATCATCATCATCATCATCATCATCATAGTTTAATTTTAATTTTCCCTTCATTCATTTAAAATGATCACCTCTGAAATGTACACATACTGCAAACTGTCAAAAATATACAAACAAATGCAGGCTTGTGCTATAGTCTGGTCAAATGTCTAAAAAACAGTGGCACTGGGGAGAAAGAGAGAGAGAAAGAGATCGAGAGAGAGACAGAGAGAGCGAGAGAGAGACCGAGAGAGAGAGAGAGAAAGAGAAAGAGACATTAAAACCGGAAAAGACATGCACAGCATCATTGTAAGCACCGGTCACACTGATCCAGGTGCGTGGTACTTCCATGGGATCTCCTTGTGAAAAAGTACATACATTTCTTTATCTGACAGTGCGGCACAAAATGCCCCGCAACATATCAAATAAAAAAACAAAACTAAACAAAAAACTTTGCTCGTTAATGGAACTGTTAGGCACATCATTGTTTTTTATGGTTTTACATTTTCTGGAAAAGTTTGTGTTACTGTAAATGCAGAACCCAAAAAAGAAGAAGAAAAAAAAAAAACAAGGAAAAAGGAAAATAAAACATACAATAAAAAAGAAAGAAAATACAGCTTTCAAAAGTAATTTTGGAATCACTGTCCGGTTTGTAACTCAACAATGTTACATAAAATGTGTGTGTGTGTTGTCAGGTTTATGTGTGTGTACGCATCTGGTTTATATCTATAGAACCAAATGGTAATGAGTTGTAGTTGTAGGTGTTTTGTTGGTTGCTGCTGTAACTGGCTGGCAGTCGTCCAATCAGATGCTCAGATCTTTCGGGTTGTCCTTGTAGGTTTTCTTGGGTTCAGGGTATGTGGGCTTGGATAAAAGCCTAGAGTCGGTCTCTTGGCGCCTGGTGTAGTACTCTCTGACCTGTGCTGCAATGAAATTGTCATCATCCTCTTCGTCCTCCGAGTCATCCCCTCTGGAGCTCCTGATTGGGGAGATGTCTCGTCCAAGGCTGCGGGCTCGGTACTGCGGCGCAGGGGAACTATCTCGACGGGTGTAGCGCCCATCCCTCTCCATTCTCTCAACCGAACGCCCCCTAAGCAGCGAGCTGTACCGCTTGTAGGCTGAATCTGACTCAGGGGTTGGCACTCTGAGGAGGGTGGTCTCTCTGAAGGCATCTCTCTGACCCCGGAATGCCACATCCCTTAGCAGGCTGTCCCCCTTGAATGCACTCTCCGTGGAGGAGGCTCTCATCAACAGGCTGTCCTCCCCATACAGGTGATTCTCCCTGCCCACTGGCTCAAGCATGGCCTCCCTGTTCAGGCGATCTAGTGCTGGGGGCTCATGGAGAACACTGTCTTCGAAAGGGAGGCTGAGTTCAGGAGTCTTGGATGGCTCCTTCAATACCGCCTCATTCCTGTTTGGCCTATTGTTTGTGTAGCTTTGTCTCACTGGGGAGGTGTTGCGGTAAGGCTCTGAGGAGTGAGCATGACGTCTGACGGGGGAGTGATGCGGAGATCGATGGGGGGACCTGCGGCGACGAGGAGAGCGATGTCGGTGGTGAGAGGAGTGATGACCGTGTCGTCTGTCAGGGGAGCGGCCATAGCGGCGTCCCCTGTGATGGCCATCCAGGTTGTTTTCTGCACTGCGTGACCTATTGTTCCTCTTTTCAGGAGAATGGTGGCGGCTGCGGTGGTGCCCACTGGAATGGTGGTGATGGCCGTCATCCCTCTTCGACGCGTCCTTTCCTGTGGATCTTTTCCCCTTGTTTTTCGATGGGCTGGTTTTCTTGTGGGGGTTGCGGTGATGGGTATTGTGATGGCGGTGCTTGCCGGTGCCGGTAGAATTCTGACCCGGCTCCTTCTTGCTCCGGGATGGTTGGTGGGGTTCTGGTGGGTAGCTTGACTCCAATGGCACGTTGACTGAAGGCAGGGCGCTCACTTCCGCAGCGTTTTGTAACCCTGAGGCTGGGTTTGCTGCGCTGCCGTCGTTGAGGCTGCCGTCTGTAACACAGTGTGACATACAGAGAAGGGCGGGAGGATCAAACATGCATCTAGACTCTAAAAGCTCCAGTCTGCTGTAACATTAACCATGCTGACTTACTGAAGCATGAAGCTGAGAACATTTCCAATGAAAGCCATTCTGGTGTTAATGCTAGCAAAGATGGCTAGTCGTTAGATGGCAGAGCAGCAGCCGAATGGTAAAACATTATTGTAGCTTAAACATGAGAATAGAAGGAAGTGTGGCACAGTAGTGAAGCAGCCATTGCTTGAAGAGACTTGTTACCCACAACAAACCTGTTCCCAAGTCTGAAACAGAATGAGACTTGGCTGGTCGGGTGGCCGGACTGGAGGCCGGTTCCAGTCGGTGCCAATGTGTTGCATGTCGATGATGCGGCTTGACTGATTAGCCATGCTCGTTCATGCGCTGTCAAGATGCCTTAGACACTTGGTGAACATTTAAAGCAAATTAAATGCTCGCAGTGATATCCCAAAACTATTTCTGCATTACAGCAACAGCGTGTGACATTTAGACGGCATTTTACTAGGTCAAAAATTAAATGTTGGGACCATTCTCCTAAGTTAATCGTATTGTTCACAGTCACCTAACAGAGCATATTTTCTCAACTTCATTTTGGTTGCTTGCCAGGCTCCAACCTGGATCAGCTTGTTTGCCTGTGTCATAGATCTCTGTGGTTGTCTAAAAACATCAACCAGACATATGACTCCACTGGTCAACATCTTTGTAACAAATGTGGCTCCACATGATCCAAATAGTCATTCAGTTTTACTGCAGCTGGTAAGTTGGATATCTGCAAGATCTCTGGTGGAATGATGATGATTATTTATATCCGTCTGGACAACATTTATGTTGACCACATGTGTTGGAGACTCATGGAGCGCCGTGTCTGGCTGATGTTTTTTAATAGTTGTTTGGACAATACCAGAGCTATGTGGCGGAAGTACAAGCTAATGCAGGCTGTAGGCCGACAACTAACCAAACAGCAGAAAAGATTGATTGTTGGCTTTAGTGCGTGTATGGTGATCGTGGAGAATACATCCGAGTTGGAAAAGAGGTATCCTATCAGGGTCGTTGCCCTTTTTAGTCTAACCAAGTCATCTACATAAGCATAACATAGCCTCCCTTTTGCTTTAATATCAGATTTCTAACATTAAACATACCTCAGTTCTAGTTAATACATCTTAGGCAAAGAGTATAAAATGCACAGCTACAACTAGAGTAGATAACTACCTGAAAGAAAACCGATTGTTCTTTGTTGCTCTAGTGGTGTACAGCTCTAAATCCATTAAGTGTGAAGAGGTTTAATGCAACGGGTGCAGACTTCTACACAAAGTATCCTCAAGATCAGCTACGGCAACGACGACACTGGCAATGCAATTTGGGTGAATGGAGTTGTTTGCATGGAGTTGAGCATGGGCACGGGTGAGTTGAGGTCACACGACACACATCAGGATGGACAGAGAGAGCGAGAGAAAGACAGGAAGTGGGTGGGAGAGCCAGAAGACAGGGGAGGACAGCTACAAACCGTGGTCTGATTTTGGAGGACAGAGGCCTCCCCCATCTTGTCATTTCTCAGACATGCAGTGAGATGGGGAGCGACCATCCCTGAAGGAAGACAAGAGTCCAGCACAACACGGGAAAAAGGGAAGATACACAAAAACAGAAAGAGAAAAGCACAGTAGTTTAGATCGCTTGGAACCATCTTGAAGGAAGAGAAGGAAAATAAATGTGTTGATTTTTCAATGAAAAACAAGTGTTTATTTGATCATTGAGTCATTCAGAATAAAGAGACAGTCCAGGAAATTCCCCAAACCCTTCAGTGGAAACCATCAATTACAGCAGAAAGTACTGGATACAAGCCCGCACACACATACACACACATCTCAAGATGTGGACACAGAAGCAGCTGAAACCCAAACCCAAAAGAAATAAAAGACAGTGAGACTTACACACCCAACACAATAGCGTATGAAGCAGTTTTACATTGCTGACAGAAATCAAAAGAAATACTGTCTAAGGTTGTGCCAACTAAAAAAAGTACAAACTATGATCCAAAAATATACAAGTTCACATGATGTCATATTGGTGCGGGTTGAGACAGCACATTCTTAGTGCAAAAAAAATGAAAAATAAAAAATACACATGAACTTTTCAAGACAGGCAAATGTTATCTGCACTTAAAAAGTAACAAAAAGAAAAGAAACATATGATGACTCGTGACTATTAATCAAAACCAGTCAGTACAATTAGAAAAAGAAAGATTCCATAAATATTATGGAAAATAGACAGTAGAAGAAGAAGAAAAAAAAACTAATTTACACTTGTGACAAGTTCATGCAGCAATAGAATTTTATCCATTAAAATGTGACTTCAATTCATGGTTCTGTACACAGAACAAAAATACTTGTAAAAATGCCTATATTCTTTTAATCCCTGTACAAAATGCCTATCTAACTGGAGCGCCTCTTTCTTTTTGAAGAGGGAAGGGTGGAGTTCTATCGTCACAGCTTTTCAATGTCAACAGTGGGTGCAAATAAATCCATGGAATAGTGAGTAATGTCAAGCACAATATAGTGAGATCGTTCTCTTTGAAATGGCGAAAAACAGCATCAGACTGCCTTTTCTCTTCTAAACAGGTCTCAAATAAAACCCAGCAGAAGTTCAGTAGCTTACATTCACCTTCAATAAATATCATAAATATGTCTGTGTCACGTCCAAACCAAAGCTATGAGATGTCCCGTTTTAATCACAGGATTCAATGGATCAAGTTTCCTCTTTCTCTCAATGCTAAATTAGTATTTATTGAGGAATTGGAGCCATCTGTATTACTTCTTACCCACAGGAAACACTACTCTGGCCATTCAAACAGTTGCTATTTCGCAGTAACACTGAAACCAGATCTGCCACCTTTCTTTAAAGTCCCAGCAGCTTTTGCTCAGTGGTCAGAAGGTGAAAAGTGACAGTGGGATGACAGAGAAACTGAAAGCAGTTGACAGCAGGACGGAGTAACAGCACCCACAGGAGCAACCTCCACCCCTGCTCCACCCCACCAACGAAATCCCAGAGCCTAGGAGTGACCTCCACCAGAAAGAGACTCAAGACCAACCAACCCCTCTTCCCCTCCCTGGTGAGTTTGTCCCAGGGATGGGTGAAGGGTGCTAGAAGATTTATTTAGTTCTTTCCCCTCTTTCCTCTTCAACCCACCACCGTCCACTGAGCGCCCCCTGGCTCAGGGTGTGAAGATGGGGGAGAAGGGAATGTTTTCGTAGATTGACCCACCATATTCAGGTACTGAGCCATCACCCCTCTTGAGCACCAGATGGGCGCGTCGGCCTCCACTCTTGATGAGCTCGATGGCCCGTGCGTGCTTCATGCCCTTAGTGCTCTCGCCATTGATCTCCAAGATTTCATCGCCGACCTAAGAAGAGAAGGAATGGAGGAGAAGAATGGGAGGAGAGGTAAATGAGAGGAAAAGGGGAAAGACAGCAGAGGAATACAGAATGAAGAAAAGTGACAAGTGGGGAGGAAAGTACATAAGTGGAAAGTTGGGTGGTACGAAGGTTGAAAGAGACATGATGACAGAGGACGGGTAGAAAAGAGAGGACAGATTGACGAGAAGTTACATTTCAAATCTTCCAAACTCCAAAACAGCAACTTCTTTTTCTCCTAAATCAACAGCTTCGAGAGTGCAAATTCCTCTGCAAAGCAGCAACTGTGACGCTGAGAGAGGAAAGCAGGAGTGAGAAGAAACACTTTTTGCTTCCTGATTCTTTGCCTCCACGCCTCAAGTTATCTGTCAGTGCTGCCTGTGCCAGGGGAATTCCTCACTGGTAGACTATGGATCTCTCACTGACACCTCTCTCTGCCTCACAGAACTCCTACTATTCATATCGCTCTTAATAAGGTGCACAAACACATGTACAAATGTGCTAATACATGCACACCCACACTCCTACACACTAACTGCAGCATATTAATATGTAACAAAAGCTACTCGATAGCACTAATGCATATATCATGTTTCTCAGATGCAAACACAAATGAGAATTAATTAATCCCAGACTATGTGATCAGTCCAAGAACCCTGGGGGAGTGGTCTGTACAAGGGGATTTTAATTAAACTGTAGATATTCTGGAATGGGCTCCGCTGGACGGCAGTGTTTGTGCCTCGTGTTTTGATACTGCAGCCACATACTAAGCCTGAAGAAAACCACCGCTTGTAGTAAGTGGGAGATATAATATGCACAAGAAACTGTTAGATAGATATTGTTTAGATGGAAATGAAGGTTATGAGGCCATATAATCAACCCTATAAGTTGATCCAAACGGTCAGCTAGCTTAAGTGTGCGCTGCAGTGAAAGAAATAATCATATTGCAATCAGTACACAACAATGTTTGAAACTATAATATGTGTCAAACATGCATTGTTACAAAACTCAAAAAAAGTTTTATTTTATGAGCACAAGATAAGTTGACAATTTGGAGGTATGAACATCTCTCTCATAGTGGTGCTTGTTTGTCCGCTCGTTATTGTTGTTTACATGGCAGGGAAAAGACCAAAATACACTAAAATGAACTAATTTATTTCTTCCTTTTAGAAAATAATTATTGCTATCACGTTACATATAACCTTTATTTAATAAAGTAAGTCCCATTGAGATTAACCATTAATTTTTCAGGGCCCACAGTTTACGTAAATGCAAGTTAACGGCATCTTTCAGCAGGATTTTTAAACTCCACAGCCCGTTTGAAAATTAGCCGTCCCACGCTAAAATAACCACCAGGGTATATTTTCTCAGAACTATTTTTATTACCATCTGAGTATAGTATTAAACGTGTTTGATGATTTGTGGTATGAGAAGGTTTGGTGTCCATACCCTCATCTTTCCATTGCGTACAGCGGCTCCGTCCTCGGCTAGCCTCAGAACATACAGGTCCATGTTGTATTCGCTGCCTCCTCGCAGGCTAAAGCCAAAGCCTTTGTTGTCTCGCTCCAGGTCCACAGAGTAGAACTCAGCATCCTGATTGGGATGAACACCCCCCCACACACACACAGAAAGAAACATTTGCATCAAGGTCACTTTTGTGATTCAGATTTGAAGTGTGCGTGTCCTTTGATGTGGGCTTCTATTTCAGGAACATGCGACAAACGCCACCTTCAGGAAAGTCACACCTATTTAATAGGTGTGCCAGACTGTGTGTATACACACATTCGTATGCTCGGGCACAAGCATGCTGAATTATGGATGCCTTAGGCTCTTGGTGGACAAAGAAAGGGGGCACAGACAGGGAGAGAGAGAGGGGCCGGGCACTGCAAGGACAGGCAGACAGCCAGCAGCTCCTTTCTTCACGCCCTCCTAATCTTCTCTGCTAAAGGATCAATGCTATCTGTGAGAGCCATCTCAACACTGCCAGATTAATTCAGCAGTGAACACAGTGGTCTGAGGGGTTACTCTGAAAGCAAACAGCCTTTCCTTAATGCACTGACTCAGACAACACTGGCAGGTACCCATAAAGAGACAAATAAATAAAAGTGCACCTAGTTTGTCCTTGGGAAGGTGGGTGGGTGGATTGGTTGATGTTGTAAGGGACAGAGGATACATGGGTCTGTACATGCTAGAACAGCTGGATGGAGGCATGAAAAGACAAATGCTGATGGGAAGTTGAGGTGATGGAGTGTAAATTACTGTGGTGTTTCAGGGAGACATGACATGGATGGACAGATGGAGGGATGAAGTGACAGGTGGATGGATGACTGAAATGTCCCGTCTTACCTGAGTTGAAACTTGTGTTGGGGGCTGAGGAGGAGGACCTTGTGGAGGTTTAAATTCAAACGATTCCTGTTTTGGTTTGGTGTTATTCCTGAAACAGAAAGATAAATCCCAGTGTGAAATAATAGTGATATTTATTTAAAGCAGGAAATGACAATGAATCTGCATAATTTTCAACACCTCGTCCTACAAGACTTAACATTCTACAGCCTTTTAAAAAGGTTTCTACATCTTACATGCAAAGCACCTAGTTTCACTGTTTGCTCCTCACCTGGCCTCAGGTGCAGCCTGTTGCTGTGGAGTGTGTGTAGTTGTTATAGTGGCGATCTTCTCTGCGTTTGTCAACAAGGATGCATTTGATGACTCTGAGGAGGGTGGAGAAATAGGGTATGACATTTCTATATTGTTTTTCTTCCTTTTTGTGCATTGTCCACATGAATGAAAAAAACATTCAGCAAATTAGACCAATTATATTTGCAAAAAAGGAAACAAAAAAAAAGAACAAAACAAACAAAATTAAATTAAAAACAGAGAGAGAAAAGTGAAAATGATTTCAAGAACTCATTTGGCCAATTATTGCTTTTTATTTCAGCGAGTCCAATGCATTTTTCACACTATGCAAAGATCTTTTTTGCCTCAAGCAATCATACGTCTTCTTTCTACTTGTGTTTATTTAATTGGCACTTTCTTTTCCATTTCAACTTTCAATTCAATTTGCTGGCACATGCATAAAAATAGAAGTTTATGATATAATTAAATCTATATTTCACAAGTGGAACATTTTCATTTTTCTGTGTGAACCCAGGTGTAGATTCAGCAGATGTCGGCTACAAACATCAGCTGACCTAGAGAGACCACCACCTGCTCCACCACTAGCTTCGGGGTCTCCTCCACTACTATGAGTCTTGATACTAAGAAAATACAGCAGTGCGCCAGCTGTGATTTCGTCAAGGCAGTTGTCCAATTGTTCTTCTTTCCTAAAAAAAATGTACATTTCACTTCAGACTGAACTCGTCCTACTGTGAGTTGTCAAACAGAAAAACATAAGCACCGACAGGGCCTAGGAACATATTGTAGGAGCCCGGGGTCTTTTATCTTTGATAAAATCCTTTTGTTAACATATTGTGTTATCAATGAATCACGCTGGGCTGTAACGACAAAAACAGAGCATCATTACACTGCTCTTGCCACATACTTGTCTTACACAACTCCCCTACTCGCTATTCCTCTCACGGTCAGTTCCCCTCTTATCTATACCTATCCTCCACCTGTCCCTTTGGAACTGGTTGGCTTTACTCTTTGACTGCCCGTTGCTCAAAGTACTGTGCAAAGTTAGCCATTCACGATGCAACATTGGTGGGGCACGCTCTATTTTGGACTGTGAATGGGAGAACCTTGTACTACATACACCAAAAAAATAGAAGGTTTTCCCTGCACGTGTGTGATCAATTGTTCCACTCAGTCCAACGCCTCAGGTCAGTGCTGAAAACAATAGATAAGACTTTCTGGCGTTGGTGTTAAACTCACATATTTTTGGGTGTTCATTTCTCACTTTCGCAGCCTAACATTTGTCCCCGTAAATGCTATTCACCCCTCCATCTGTTCATTTACATAACCCACTTTTTCCATTCTGCTGCATCCATTCATTTAATCTCTCCTCTAAGTCACCTCTGTCTAAAAAATTAATAGAATAAGCTCTGTTTCTTTCAGTTTTTATGCTGTGCTTGTGACCCACTGCTTCTTTTTTTCATCTCGCTTAAAAACCTTCGTAGTGGAGAAAGAACTGAGCTGTTTCTGTAATTTGTGTCTGGCTCTGGCTTATATGCCCTACTGCTCTAAATGGGCTGAGTTAGGAAGGAGAGCAGGCAGAAACAAAATGAGAATTGAAGAGTGAGAAAGAGAATCAGTAGAAAAAAGAAAAAGAGATGAAAAAAAGAATTGAGGAAGGTCTACTCAGCACAATATAGCCCAGGCTGTAGAAGGAAACAAAAAAGGCACATTGCATCACCTTAGGAACATCTATCTCCCGTCTTCCACAACAGAAAGCAATGAGGTGTGATTGGTTTGTGACTATGTTGCAGAGACAGAAGCTCTGGTAAAAGGCATGAGATGTTTGTGCATGCATTACTGTGCACCAACAGGAAAAGTGCCTGTTCTCCTTGTGGTAATAGAATCGTTGAGCAGCAGTCAGTACTAATGTCCATCTGTGTCCCACACAGCGAGATGAGCTTAAAGGAAACGAGATGAACCTGTCTTCACCTTGGAAGAACAACTAGCAATGGTATTTATTCATGTCAGAGAGTTAAGGACTGGATTCATCCACACATAAATTTGCATGCTCAGCCATGTGTAAACAGAGGCACAGAGAAGAGTGAGTCAGAGACACAGTCTTTTCCTGTCACTCCTGCTGTCTCTGTGTCAGGCAATGTCTGTTTGTTTGACAAATGCGCATAAACACAAACCAGAACTTTGCAATAAAGCATATCCGGTTATTTCTCCACGACGCCTTTGCTCTTGTGTCTTCTTGGCAGAGCAATTTTGGCTCACTGTTCTCATCAGACGCTCCTAAGGAAAAAAAACTTTTCATCCATAAGAAGCGAACTGGAAAGCAACGAGCGGCGGACAAATAGCTCCAATTTCTACCAGTGTGCAGGTTGACAGGCCTTCCTTGGGCGCACACACACTTAATTAAACGGTATTTGTGAAGCCTGCCAGAGTGATCTGTCAGCAGAAAGTAGCGAGAGCTCTCAGCTGCACAGCACAACATACAATCTGAACAAACTTTTCCTTAAAACCACTTTGAAAGAAAAGACACACCCACATACACAGAAGGACGTCTGAAGCTTGCTCTCCATCTTTCTCTCTCTTAGACACACATGTACAAACACACACAGAGGCACCTTTTGCCGTATTTTCAAAGTGCAGCCTTGCTGAATGGAGAAATGCAAGAGAAATGTTCCCAAATATTCCCCAAAGAAGCAGATGTGTTAACATTGTGTCCCAGTCACAGTGAAAGTGAGTAAAGAAACTGCAAGCTTTATGTAACACTACACCCATACAGTACATAAGCACTGAGGAAGGTGCTTACTAGCCCTGCTATCTAACTATATGAAGAAATAATTGGTAACTACTGAACTGTTGGGACTCCTATTAATGTGTCATTGAGCAAAGCTTGGGAATAAAGAAAAAGTGAATTATATGTGATGACATAACCCGGAAGGCGGAGTATAAACCTTTACTCACCATCTCCAGGAATGATGCGCAGTGTGACGGTGTTCCCAGCCTCCTTAATTAGGTTGACAATGTCAGAATGGGACTTGTTAGTGATGGAGCATCCATTAACAGCCAGAATGCGATCGCCAACTTTCAGCTTCCCACAGCGGTCTGCTGGGCTCCCCTCAATGATGCGGCCTATTTTGTGGGGCATGGCCACACATGCATTGCCAGCTATGATTACCATTGACATGTTGGGTTATGCAATTTAGGGTGTTGGTTTGAGAATGTGGTTGGGGTGTTGTTTTATTGTGTTCGGAGAGAGAAGCAGAACAGAAGGGAAAGGGGGAAAGGAGAAGAGAAAGAGCATCAGAAGGTTAGAGGTTGATTCACTGACAGCCAGCAGCCAAGCCAAAGTCACTGAGAAGAGCTTGTCGAAAATACGGCGGAATAAAATGCAAGCGTAGGCAAAGAAGATGGGTAAATTTTAAATGTGCTCCGCAATGGAATAAGAGAATCTGTCATACTGTACTTGTCAGTACTTTTTCTGTAAATTGGTTTTTAAAATTAATGATTGGAGAAACTGAGCTCAACTCCATTCCCAGTGTGTTCATCCTACTCCACCCTGTCTGTCTCATCTGCCTCTTCTACTTAAAACTACTCCAGCCCCGCATTCCTAAAATGGGTATCATTATTATATTTGCGTGAGTCTCCCTGCAGCAAAAAGCTAATAATGAAAAAGAAAAAGAAAAAAAAAAACTGCGTTGTGTTGTCTGCATCTTAAACACCCGCACCTGCAGAAAGTTGAAGATGACAAACATACATCAGAGCTGACATCTCACCAACTACCCCAGAGCTCTCTCTCTGTTTCTCTCTCAGTCTGCAGTCTGACATCAGTCATTGCAGAGAACAGGAGTGTGCAATCACAGCTTTCTTTCTCCGTCTTACTTTTCATTACTATTCATTTATCCCTCCCAGTGCCTGCCACTGTTTTATTTCACTACAACCTTGCCTAACCTGGACCTCTTTCTTTTTTAACTTAATCCAGCCAGCCTAAGCAGTCAAGGTTGTGCTTAAAGTGAATTAATTAGAGGGAAAAAATACAAGGTAGTGTCGCGCTGTTAAACTAGTATTTCTCCAAATATTAAAAGTATGGGTGGACTAGTTTCTGATTCCATATAAAAAAAAAAAAAGACTTTTTGAGAAACAACATTTCAGTTTCAAACTTTGATGTCAGCCACTGGGTTTTAAATAGATCAAACCCTCAATCAATCATAGATAAACCACCTTACAACTCTGTCCTGTGAAAAATAAGACTTTGTAAGCCAACCTGAAAAACTGAGCATTTTCAAGCCTTTTCAATCCACCCACACAGAGAAATAGGAGCACAGAGAATAGTGGAATACTATAGCAGGGGAGGCAAAAAAGCGTGGAATTAGGGCAAAGAGCACACTGCACAGAAAATACTCATTTTAAAAAGCAAAGCAGATTGAAACTACCAGCTGAGTGAAATTTACACAAGGTGATTCTGAGTCAGTGCTTTGATTCCACACCATCAAATAAATACAAATTATCCAAGCTGATCATTTCCCCTATTTATCCGCCGTGCAGCACTCATTCTCATTAAGTTGTCATTAGGCTTTTAGTGCCAACCTGCTTGGCAGCAGGCATTTAAGTTCAGCCGAATAGTCCAAGTGCCTTATGTAAGTCCCACTTTGCTTGTGATCAATTATGAAAGGCTTGTGTTAAAGCAGCTGCAGGCGAAGAAAGGGTTTCAGTGTCTTGGTTTGACAGGCTCGGACAAAAAAAATGAGAAAGAAGAACCACTTCTTTAAAGAGTGTTGGTATTAATCTGGTGGGACTGTAAATAGCCAGAATCTGTGCTGGTTGTCAGGCTATTTTAGGGTTCAGCAGTTTCATGGATGATGTAAAACAGCCCATAAAGACGATAGGAAGATAAAAGGCTCCAGTGATGAGGAAAATCAACAGAGTGTGGAACTGATTCTTGTAATATTTGAATGTGCAATCAACAACAATGTGCCTAAAGATGTTTGGTAGGTTTCAGAGCGGCATCTCTCACCGAATGTGGTTCCAGTTTCCGGTCGCGACACAGATGAGACGATGACAAAACCAAACCCTTCGTTCTCGCCACGGCGGATCTCTACGTCATAGGGCTGCAAGGCAGAAGAGGAGCCAGTGGAGGTGGAGTTGGGGGGCTGAGAAGAGGTGGTGGCAGCTGCAGCAGGGACTACAGCATTACCACTGCCCCCTGTCCCTCCGCCTCCACCCCCGCTGCCAATGCCAGAGGTGGAGCCGCTGCCGGAGCTCACTGTGTTGAGGGAGTTCTGGCTGCCCTGCGGGGTGCGCTTCCCTATCTCCTCTGTCAGGCTTGGTGCCTGGGTGCTGCTGTGGTGGGAGGATGCTGGAGATGGAGGCACATCTCCCTCCGCTTTAACTAGAGATGGAAAAGGAGGATTAAATGAGAAAGGCACAGATTTGCAACACAGAGATGCAGAAGAAAGGAGAAACATTTAAGAAACATTTATGAAAGGAATAAAGAGGAATAATCTGTTGACAGGCAGGTGAGACAAGACAAACGCAGCATACAACACCAAAAGATCAGGAGGAGAAGGAACACAAACAGATAAAAATTAGGGCAGACAGTGTTACATAAGTTTATAAGATAATGGAATAGAAAAAGCAGAAGGAAAGAAAACCGTACATAATAGGACAATACAAAATTGAAGCAAATCTGTCAGGATTTAACAGCAAACATAAATGTTACATCATCTGCACAATCTGAAAGTAACAAAGATTGGAAATAAACAGACATTTTTCTCTTTCAGCACAGCTAGTTTGTGTTGATATGATAAGACAGCTTGGGTAGAAGGGCCTCTCAAACAAACAAACAAACAAACAATCTTTTCTTTGATCTGTTTTGAACAAAAGATGAACCAAAGTCACGGCCCGCCTGTGTATCTGGACATTTCATTCCACATTTCATTTCCTGTACAGCTGCTTGAGGAAGGCGCCTTATATTCTGGACGCTCCGAGCCAGACAGGCAAGAAGCAATGGACTAATGTCTGGCTGCTGTCGTCAGGCTGAAGGCTGACCACCCTCTCCATCATATTTATGGGTCTTTCTTTATCGCTTGCTGCAGAGGAGAGTAGCGCCTGAGCTGAGCAGCGTGAAGGAAGTGATGGGGTGGATGCGTTTGCTCGCAGTAGTGGGTGAGCATTTCCTTGTGTTACATACATAGACTATTACAGAGGAGGGAGCGGAGGGCAACCCCTTGCACACAGTAAGCGGCTCCCCAGACTTGTGATGGAAGTGCAATGAAAATAACAGGGCTCCTTGACAGTGTGAAGCCCAGAGGGCCTTACAGTTACTAAACATTGTTAGACTGTCCCAGCACAGGGTGTAATGACATAATGGATTCAGTTCCTAATAAGGAAACTCGATTTGGTTTACAAAATAAATTCATGATCCAATAAAAAGCACAATGACATCAAACATTATTACAGGTGTGCTCAGAGATGTTACCGGCAGTTACAAAGATAAACTCATTGTGTGAATATGCGTATTAAAGGCTCAGTTATGGGTCCATTTCCTTCTAATGATGCTGTGTTAAGTGTATCTTTTATTGCAGAAAGATGCTACTGCTGCAGCTTTGCATTAAAAGCATCCAGTGCTGAAAGGTAGAGTTGCTTTTATGGTAAAGAAGCCAGACACACGTGTCACAGTTGTTAGCTCTTAATGATACTCTTCCAGAAAGGAGTCTACAAAACAAGGTGATCAGCTCCCAACACTGTAGAAATTATTGGAATAAGGAGAAGCAGCTATTACATGAAGAGCAGGGTTACAGGGTGCACAACTTCAACTACTCAGCAAAGTAACCCATTTGTAACCCATATCTATATCAAAGCACTGAGTTTGCAAACTGATACAGCAGATTTGCTCTTTCCTTGTATTTCTTCTGTTGCTTAACACGTTTACTGCCTCCAGAATTGTGGGTCTTGTGGGATTAAATAACAAGTCCTGGTAGCATGATTACTATGGGTCTTAGATTAATACTGTAAGATTGAACAAGCTTTTGAAATTGAGCCAATAGAAATATCTTGGGGAGCTTTCAAACACATTGTTCATTTACTCTGATTCAAATCAGTGGACTGGTTTGTAAACTTGGTCTGTATTTTTTTTCCACACATTAAAAATCCAAGTGAACCAAAATGCATCCTGAGAGGTCCCAGGCAGCCACAGGAGAATTGTCTTGGTTGGTTAAACAGATCTGGGATCACAAAATTAAAAAGAGTAAGTAGATCTCATTTAGCACAGGAGTAAACTCCTATGTGATTAAAAATCGCTACTAAAAATCGATGCAGTTAGCATTTGTTCATAATGTGGTGATTATCTTGGTAATATTTCAAAATATGAAAGATCATTTCGACCGGATCATGTTCTCGGGACAAACAAACTGCTCCACAGACCACATCAAGTAAAGGATCTCGGTGGGGCCGATTTGGTCTGCACTCAGGTGCGATTGCCATGTTCTGACCTGCGCAAGTGAACCACACCAAGGCGTATTAGAACTAGAGTGCCATTCAACTGGACAAGGGAGGTGGGTTCGAAAACGCTTCATTATGGAGGCAACTGACATGAACTCTTCTGGACCTGGGGATCTAATAGGCTAGACTGTTCCCTCATCCCTATTCCATTTGCTGCTTACCGGCATAGCTGGTTTTGCGTCGCACAGTGAGGTTGACGTGGCCTTGCTTGGCCGCCTGCTGCATCAGTTGCACTACCAATTGGTGCGACTTGCCCACCACTGCTGTCCCGTCCACGCATATCAGTTCATCACCGGACCGCAGGCGTCCGTCCTCATCCGCAGCACCATACTTCACTATGTGGCCAATGTAGATCTATAACAACCGCACACAGAGGGATGAGACTTGTTTGAATAAGGAATGGGTACAGGCTGCCAACAGCTAGAATATGGGCTGAACACTTTTTAGGGAATATACATGACTGGTGTTCAGCTAATGCATTTCCTTAATCAAAGAATAGTACTATATATACATATATAAATAGCAGAAAAAAATCATTACAGACGTTCAACAGTACCAGTAAGTTGCTAAGTTGGCATGGGCGTATAAAAAGGCCGTGTAGACCAGTGAATAACCATAATGAATAGAAAGAATAAAAGTAGCTTGTTCCTTTTTTACTTACATAGCCAAATCAAATAGAATAGCTGTTGTAGAAATCCCTGACTTGTCTCAGTCCAACACAAGCTCAGAAGTACACTCAGAATCAAGATTGTTGCTTAGATTATTGATGTTGATGATTATAGCATTTTAGTAAGTACATTTTGTATACTAAAATCTAATGTTTTTAAAAGTTCATCCATCCATCCATCCGCTATCTGCACCACTTCTTGAAAGTCAAACTGAACTTAAACTGAAGATTCAGCAATGACAGACAGAAAAAGTTGGGAGAGAAATTCACCGGCTCTCCTGGCTCGTTGCCTCCGAGGATCCTAAAGCCGAACCCGGTGTCCTTTCTCCAAAGGAAGATGTCCTGCTCCTGGAAGTCTGGAACTGAAAAAAATCAACAAACGACCAATACATTAACATTTCTGCATTAATACTGTCAGGAAGCCTGAGGGACTTTCTGAGCCTGCACCACTACAAGGATTTAACATTTGCATGCCATTAAAAATTCTGTTTAACTCCTTCAACATTTCAAGCTCGAACTTTATCATAAAGAGGATTGCAGAACACAGTATGGCCACAATGGATGCCCCCAGTTTTCTCAGTGAAACAAGCCACCCTCATGCGTTTATCAACATGCAAATAATCGTCCTCTCAGTTGTTCTAAGCTTTATCACTGAGATACCACGTAGCACAAACGATCTGTCTGGAGGCTCAAGGATGACAACAAACAACCAATCCGTCAAAAGTTAAAATGGTCCTTCTATTTTGGGTGAAGAGCTTAGGTATAGAAATGAAATAAAACTACCAAAAGACTATTAAATAAAACAACAGACCACCCACATTGGTCCTATAATTAGAAATGATCAAGCTCCACTCAGATGTCTAAAATAGTCCAGTTTTCTTTTATTCTTTTTCTTTTATTATTGCATTTTCAGTGCTGTTATCCTCACATTACTATTGAGAACACACACATTACTATTCAAATGGACTACAATATTTCTTTTATAAAGTGATGTGTGACATGCTCAATGTATTTTTGCCTACATTTAGGAGCACTTCCCTTCTGACAAAGGTGCTAATATATGTAAGAAAAAGGTATATTTTATTGAGCAGAGAGCCTGAGGATGGCTAGCTCACAGTCCACCTCAATCTAAAAGAGAAAGGAGCAGTGGTGTGTGTGTGTGTGTGTGTGTGTACTAGTCACTAGAAAGGTGCTGTTCTATAAAAGTAGCATTGCACTGCAGCGACTAACAGCTCATGGTTCATGTAGCAGTGGAGATGAGTCGCGCCTCCTGGGGGTTACTGGAAGCTAGGGGACAGATGGAGCAGGTCTGCATAAGTGTGGTCCCATCTAGGTGTACACACCGGAATCCTTTAAGTATGTGTATATTTATTCACATATGCATGATAGTGCATGCATTTGTATCGTTTCAGCTGTGTTGAATGGGCTGACAAACGTGCCCCTCTGAACAAAGTCCCGGGGAGGTTTCTATTTGCAGCAGCACTGCCACTGTTGCCAAGACCACTAAAGCCACTACGAGGTGGCAGGGCAGCAGAAGGCAACGGCAGCCTGCTTCCAATCTGTTCCTTCAGTCAACAGCTAGAATCTCTGGAGTTCAGCTATCTCATCCAATCTATTGCAATGTAACTGTGGATCAGCTGGGATAGGAAGAGTCAAAGGCTAACTGTCACAATGTGCACCTGCACTTGGGAGGGTCAACTGCACAGTTACACACTTCTCCTGTGATTAATATATCCATAAGTGATCCCCACAGCGAGGCAACTGGGCGTGACTGGATCAATATTTTACGAAGATGGATGGACCTGTGCAGAGCTACTGTACGAGTGAGGACTGCAAATAGTGAGCATGGATGGTTCAAAGAGTAAGGAAATTAAACTGAGAACATGTTAAAACCAGAAAATAAAATAAATGAAAGTACAAGCAATTTTACCATATTCTGTGTTCTTGACTTTTTCACAGCGGGTTAATGCTCTGCAAGTGTTTTTAGTGGATTTTTTTTTTCAGAAAATGTAAATGATTCACCACATGGTGAATTTAAAGACCTTGATCTCAGCAGAACTTTTTATTACAGCAAATGTTGCATAGACAAATGTCTCTGGCGTAGCCAATGCCTGAGCCCTATAGGGTGCATGCTGCAGGATTTTAGGCCGAGAGCTCAATGCAGCATGAGGAAGTGAAGGATTTACACCTACTGTTACAGATCTGTGTGTTCCTCATTACTTTTCTGTACCTCAGAATTCCTTGAGCTCCAAATGAATGACCTTTCTCTAAACATAATTTTTTTCTCATGCCTCATTGACACGTTTCTGTAACCTTTGCATTTGTTTGTGCTGCTTTTGTTACTGATCAAAATAATTTAAGCAATTTAGAAAACTATTTGAACCTCTTCTACCATAGGACAGGTATGTATGTCCACTTTTGTCTTGGTTTCTTCCCCTCTCTACATCTGTCCTGTATTTCCTTTTCAAATCAAACACTATTGTTCTTACACCATTTCATGCATCTACAGTACTGGTCCACGCTCAGCCCTTCTATTTACATTTTTCTTTATAATAAACATCTAAATAATAAAGATCCTTGAAAACTGTCAGCATCCAATCACTTTCCCAGATAAGGTTTTTCAACACTTGTAGACATGTGTGTGTTTCCCTGTTTTTTTTACTTGACAGTAGATCTGAGGGTTATTCTTTTTAATTAGAGTTATCACCTTGCTTTGACAGGGCTAGACAAAGACAAGGGGGCATGCAATCCACTCACATCCCCTCCAATATAGCTGCTAATTATACACCCATGTGTCTCTTTAGGAAAGTCTACAGTAAATGTGTGTCAATGGTGCCATTGTCAACAATCGGACCAAAGTATTACCGGACAGCTTTCTAAGGACTGGACTAAGAACATTTAACAGACTTCTGTTGTTGGATGGAAACTCAAAGATACCACTGCAGCTTTGCAGGACTTAGTTTAATAAAACAACTCGACCTTCTGGGAAATGTGCTGCGTCACCTCCGTGCTGAGAGTTAGATGCTTTCCTTTGAGACGAAGCTGATCGCCTATGTGCTTTACCTGTACAGCATACTTAGCACACACATAATCAAGTAACATTAATCATCTCAAGAAAACAAGTAACCCATTTCCCAAAAACACTGACCTACTCTTTTAATTAACATTTAATTACACATTTACACTCTTCAATGCACGTTCCATCCCTGGTTGTATGTTAACTGATTTAACTTTAGACTATTTTCATGCTTGCAGCCTTACATCCAGAGAAGTGTGAACAGTATCAACTTAAAGCTACAAAGTGCAATTTAAGCTAGTGCTGGCTCAGGGCTCAAAATTCACTCTGCTCTGCCCAACTCTCCCTGCTCTGCTATGATCATCTACTGTCTGGTGTGCTCCACCAAGCTCTGTTTTGCTCTTCAGGTAAAAGTCATTATTTACTAGGAATAAATAGGAACACTGCAAAACTTCCTAATCAAGCAGATTTCTTTGAAACTCTTTTATGTCTGCATTGCTGGCAGTGTTATTCAGTGTCTAACATCACAGGAGAGTTTGACAGCACCTCTCCACAATAAGATATGTTTTGGAACGTATTTCTATTGTATTTTAGGCCTTGTGGCTAAATGCGTAGAACACTGGGTTTGGATGCAGAAGGCCACAGGATCGGATCCCACCCCACAAGGTGTGGCCCTGTCCTGCCACCAAGGGCCACCTTGGTGGAGGTGCCAGCCTCGAGCCGGTATAAAATGCGAGGGTTGCGGCAGGAAAAACTCAACAATGTGTGGAAAATGTTGCGGTGTGGCGACCCCTGAAGGGACAAGCTGAAAGTTGCCGATCTATTCTGTTCTGTCTATTGGGTTGTATTGTGGGCCTGCCGTATAAGACTGCAACAGTTTCAGCTACAGTAGGCTTACCTAACAAACTAGCAACTGAGTGTATTATTTAGAATAATCTAAATAACAAGCACCTAAAGCACCTCCCTTACCAAAGACTGGACACATGCATAAGAAAAGATGAGGTCATTATTAGTATCCAACATGTTCCTCTTAAAAACCCAACACCACATAAAGGCCCTGCACCGAGTCAGTAGCTACTACATACAATTGCCACCAAAACACCAAATATACTTACGCCTACTTTCATACATGCTCCTGGACTGGGCCCAGATCTTAAAGGGGTCTGGTTTTCTCTGAATGGTCCCGTCTGCCAGGGAGTCCTGGGGCAGGCCTGGCAGGGGTTGTGAGGGGGGCGGGGGAGGGGCGCTCTCACTGAGAGAGGATGCCAAGGACGGGTGCACAGGTGAGTCCGTGTGGGTGCTCCGGTGGCTGGAAACGCTATGCTGGGAGCTGTTCTGACTGTCCTTCCTGGACAACTGCTGTTGGAGAAGCAGAAACATGTCATTGAAATAGCTAAAATCAACCGTGGAGAAGCATGGCTCGACAAAAAGATGAGACACAAAAAAAAACAAGATGGCTTTGGTTGGTGAGAGGAGAAACAGAGCAATGAAGATGTGATGCAAAAGATTTTTAGATTTGATTGAAAAAATATTTTTGCTCCTTTGGGTAGCAGATTCATTGCTACCTTGCTACCTTTTCAAAACAAATAATAATAAAAGGGTTTTAGGCAGATTTATTTTAGCAAACAAAGGGTGGAAAAAAACACCTCAATGCTTTCATTTGATTAAGTCATTCAGCTGTGGAAGGGGGAAAAGAAAAAGGTGGCTCAACTTACAAGCGCACATTGCATATTCCTTTTGTTTAACAGAGTGGAATGTATTAACAAGGACCTCCATCCCGTGCTGCATATGGAGAAATATTCACAGTGAATAAGCACTCGTGGGGTTTGAAACGTAGGGTGGATTATACGGGTGAAGCCAGAAATGTAAAACTCATAAACTGCCACTGGCCCGTCAATAACATGGGCACTTAAGCACCTGCTCATGGATTCGAGGGACTGGTACCCGAGCAGGGTAAAACACATGCAATCTTGAGCTCCATTTCCAGCAAGTACAAGAAAAAATTATTTCTGTTATAGTATCTCTCTTTACAGTCACAACTTGTCAATTAGTCTGCAAAATGTGCAGCGCTGCAGATATTGCAAAAAAAAAAAAAAAGAAAAATAAAAGAAAGAAAGAACCCACTGATTCGAAGGCGTGAGAAAGAAAGGCACATATCTTAAGACAGTAAGAGAAAATGACAGCACGTCACATGACCCTCTAGTACTTTGAATGTGGTGGACAAAAATACACTGAGGTTCGGAAGGAGGCAAGTGTCTCATCTGTTCTCAAATATCAAAGTGTTTGGCCTTCAAAGTGCAGCCATGTCTTCAATAAATTCACATTCATTACTTTCTGAATCAACCTCCTACACCTCTGCAATCCATGTTTATATTCATCATCCTTGTCAGACATAAAAGAAGCCTGATGCTTTAGCAAATATTAAATCAGAGCTGTGGCTCCTGCTGGAACACTTACTCCACCAGTGTAACCCCACTGGCTTGTGTGGTCAAGTGTAAAAAAAAAAAAAACCTACATATATTAATAGACTCAAGTAATTATACAATTTTACCGCCCTCGTTTGTTATTAAATTCAGTAGACGGGGCTGACGCTTCCTCCTCACCACAAAGTGATTTTTTTGGTCACTTTCATTCCATCAAACAACAACAGTGCCCCCAGTAAACCAATGTGGCAGCATCTTCTCCTGATTCTCTTTCAGTTTGATGCACACCAGGTCCAAATCCTATTCCCCTTTCAAATGAAAACAAATCTCTTGTTCTTGATGGATCTATTAGATTTGACCTTCTGCAGTCACTGTGTTCTCCTCCTGTGCTCCGGGACTGGTCTAATACATTGATTTCTCCTTCTTTAATAACTTATTAGGGAGACTGAAGATGGGAGGGAGAGAGGGAGGAAAGAGAGGGGGCTGGGGCAATGAAAACAAATCCCCGCTGCTTCCTCAGCTCGGTCCTGCTTTGCCACCAAGAGGCCAGACTCACAGGTCCACTGCCTTTATACATCAGCATTAGCAGTCAACTTCCATTTGTTGTGTTGCACACAGGCTAATATAAACATAAATGACAGCACTGACACACCGTTGTCATTCTTCATTTATCAATGTTAGTTTTTCATCCCTTATTATTTACTATAAGAATACTGCACCATCACCATTATTATCTACCCAGCACCAACAGACCACACCTCATTCCGAAGAACTTTTATCACATACCATCCTAGAATAATCTCTGTATGGGGGAGCCAGATCAAAATCATCCTGCAAAACAAAATTGACAAACACATGTTCAGTCAGAAACAGTCAACATGGTCCCTTCATTAAGCAGCAGATATCACAGGATGAGGCCGTCTCTTAGCTGTGATCATATATTCAACTCTCACACTGCAAGCTTAGTATCCAGCACGATGCGATCATCAGCGGGTTAGCAACTCAGCTCACGCGGTGCATCAAAGCCCCTCGTCCCAGACCCCGCCAGAGAGGAGGAGGAGGAGGAGGGGGGGAGCTGATGTGAAGCTACAGGAATCCACCCCCACACACAGAATTCGGACAAACAGACCCACAACCCTCAGCACAAGTTACATCTTACAGGGAAGGAGGGGGTAGAAATGAGGTAAGACAGGAGAGGCAGTGAGAGTGAGCTAAATATCCCTCAGACAGATGTAGACGGAGGACACAAGAGTGATGGAAGGAGGAACAGAAATAAAAGGAAAACTACTTACCAGTTTGGGGCTCTTCTTAGCAGGTGCCACCCCTGTGAAGCCAGACAAAGAAAGAAAAAAGAAAAAAGGAGAAGGTTACTAATCACATCATAGTGTGTAGTCCACCTTTATGAGAAGGGGGGGGGGGGGGGGGAAGGAAAACAAAACTGACAAAGCGGACTCCAAAACAATGTCACAACTGTGCTCATCTAGCCCTCGTTTCCCTTTCCTTCCTTTCCCCCTTATTCTTTGGTTTTCTTTGCTCGTCGATCTGTGGCTGGCGTTTTGAGAAGCAAGGGAGGGTGTGGGGTGGGGTGGGGAGCAGGCAGTGCGCTCTATCTGCATCACTGCCGCGGCCAGTGCTTGGCTTGAGTGGCGCAGCGGAAGAGTCGGGCCAGCCCCAAGGGCTAACTCAGCGCTCAGTAGACCCTGGCTATTCGCACGCACATGTGTGAGCGTGTGTTTGGGGGAGGAAAGTGAGAGTCAAGAGGAAAGGACAGAATCCTGGAGAGCAAACTAAGCCGGAGAATAAAGAGGAGTAGAAAGGAGAAAAGGGAGCTGTGCTCGAGTTCCTGGCCGTAGCATTACCCATGGAGAAGGAGTCCAAGATACTGAACATTAAATTATAGGCAACCGTCAGTTCCCCTCTTACTGAGACCATCTTCCTGTGTCCGCTGAGCGCCACGCTCCTCTGTCAACGGCTCCAGCATCTATAGGCAGTTGGCGCGTCCTCCCTGGCTCTCCCTTTCCTGCTGCCTTTTCCTTTTTTCCCCCCCAATCACTCTCTCTCTCTCTCTCTCTCTCTCACTCACACACACACACACCTCACGGCACACTATCCTCCCTCCCATTTCTTCCATCATCAGCCTCCCTCTCTCTGTCTCTCTCTCTGCTCCATCTCGATATCCCTCCCACCCCCACATGCTGATAAACATCCACAGCTGCAAACACACACACACACACACACACACACACACACACACACACGACAGCTCTGTACAGCGCTCTCTCTACAAATCAAAGTGTGTTTAAGGTGTGATAGACAGATTCCTGCATGAGTGAACAGTGACCAGAAATATCATTATCACAGCCAGAGGCATAAAGAAAGTGACGGATGACTAAAATTGTAATCCAGTGTGAATCTAACCAGGGAAATTTGCTCTTTAAGCACATCACTGTCCTCCTTCTCTCCCTCCCTCCCTCGGCTCTGCATGAAATGCACAGTTGTATGAAGTTATATAAATCAGAACAAAGACATGAAACAAAGAGCAAAGGCACCTTTGTACAATTACCCGTGCAATATTTATAATTCAGATTGGCGCTTGAACCACACACACACACACACACACACACACACACACACACACACACACACACACACACACACACACACACACACACACACACACACACACACACACACACACACACACACACACACACACACACACACACACACACACACACACACACACACACACACACACACACGCTCCACACACACACACACACTTCTGACATACCATGGAAGTGTAGAACATATGTAAAGCGTGATTGAAGCTAAATGTTGTCTGATCTAAGAAAATGGGCCACTATTATGTGTCAGTACTCTGAGGAAGCAGAAGGATAAAATCTTCTTTATCTGTCAGACATCTGGTTTCTTTCACCACTGACGGCTCCAACTGTGCTGCGTCGACAGCTTTTTCTTCTCTCCTTCCTCTCCTCTCCCTCCTCATTGCGCTCACCTTTTCACGTTTTTTTTCGAACAGTGGGAAATCATTCATTCGCAGATGCTTGCTGTCCATTCTCTCTGATCTAAGCATGCTGTCAGTCAAAGGGTCAGGTTGTTGTTTGATTATCCTTATCTGTCCACAACAACTGATCTGCTGCTGCTTGTCCGTCAATGTCTCGGTACGCTCGCTCTCCTTGCTTTTCAGCCTGATACTCTGATACACTAAACAGACACACCCATGCAGGAAATAAAGCAACATAGGTAGTTTGGAGTCTCCTGCCCATATAGTATATTTATATTTGGGAGTGAGTGTATGTTTCACTCTTATCAGCAGTGACCCTTTTATTATTGAAAATCCCAAACATGACAACAAATAGAAATTTAAAATTGTTAACTTGCACTGGGCATCATTCTTATTTTTTGATTATTAATCTTTATGGAGTAATTAAAACAATAACTGCACTTAAGACACATACATACAGAGAAACCACTGCTGTAAAAAGCTCAAAATCACATTGGTAGGCACACACAGCTCTTTATAGTGTGTGTGTGTGCACGCCTTTGTATGCACAATTGAAGCCCCCAGATCAAAACATATTGTGGATGTTTGGGCCAACATCCAGTCCTAATTACATAAAAGTGGGAGGAAAGAGCCATTTTGGACAGGTGGGCAATCTTGCCTGGCCTGCACACTGACAGCCTGAGTGAGAGCAAGTCCTCAGTGTCTAAAGCTTTTAAATAATGGGCATCAACAACTGTGTACCCCCCAGATTATTTATTTTGGCTTTCGAAATCGTAAAATTTGCAGCAGAAAACGCATTCATACCAGTGAACAATGAAGGATGACTCAACCTACGGCACAATAAATTTCTATGAGTTTTTTCATAATTAATGACACATCAACAAGGTGTTATGAATTCCAATTAAGTCAAAATAATAAAGTATCCAGTATATTTGCAGTGAAATTGATGTAGCTTGAGATTATACTGGCCATCTTCTTTCACAGAATTTCAGGAACTTGTTTTTCTCTGTAACTGTCAGTCAACACAAGTTCTTGAAATTCAGTGAAACAAGATAACGGGAAATAAGGTGTGGTGGAATAAATGCAAACAAGCATTTTAAAGCAGTGATGCGCATTGAAGAAAAATTCAGCGAAAATATCTGCCGAAGGACATACAGTTTGGAATAAATGTTCTGCTGAACCTGGAATAGGTTGACAAGAAGCACGGTACCCTCTGCTAAACACGTTGTACGGTCTCCTTCAGCAGGAATTGTTGCACCAACCTGGCAGCACAGCAGCCACTAAACGGTAGCAATTACTAAGCAGATTATGTTGTATGTCCACAGTGCGTGTGTGTATGTGCATGGGATGGTAGATCTCAGCTAGGAGTGATGGCTTCCAACAGGCAGGTCCATCTGTCACCGTGGCAACAGTGCCTGGTGACCGTGGGGAACTGACAGACGGTCTCCAAGCAACAGTTGTTGTGATGAGCTGCTCTCCACAGTACAGTGAAGGAGTAAAGGCTTCACATCAGCTGTGTACATCCTGGATGTGACAGCCTTGCAGAGTACAGCTGTAGCTGCTGTGAAATTAAAAGGGGAGCACCACAATGGGACTAAATACATAACAAAGATGACCAGGAAGAACATGCCAGTAAAAAGTTTTAAATAATTTGATGCAATATGGCAGCTTTTTTTCAACTGGTTTGTTAGCTAAGACTGTGTATTGTGCCATTCATGGCTTTAAAAAGCAAGGTTGACATCCCCCAGCTCCTAGAAATGCGAATTTCTCACCGGAGGAGACCCGAGCACAGATTATCTGCAGAGCATTGTCATGGAAACAAAAGATGTGCAATGGTGGAGATTTATGACCCACCCAATAGCTAGGGAGGAGTGAAGACATCGGAGATCAAGGGGGGGTGAGGGAGAGAGAGAGTCTCACCTTGTCCCTGTGCAACAAGCAGTGATTCACCAGCTCAAACCTCCAGCTGTCCAAAAATGAGCTGAGGTGAATTGCGGGCACCCAGTGGGCAAGCTGCTCCCCCCTCATTGTTTTTTAGGACTGAGACGCTGTTCATTATAGTGCCATTGGAATGTTCAGTCAGCAGAATTTTTAATGGGAAGTGGGCAAAAATATGACGCTTCTTGCCCATACAGTAAATTGATTTCCTGCTTTGGTCTGTGCAGGGACTCATCATCAACGTTTATCTCTTGCTAATGGGTGTGTACAAGACTGTCCACATTATGCAGGCTTTATAAATGTGCATGCCAGTAACAGTGCGTTTGATTATTAGGGTTATGTAAGTTCACATAGATGTGTTTGTGCCCATCAGTGTGTGTTCTGAAGAAACACTGATCCGTGGAGTGCTTTCTGACAGGAGGAATTTACAAGCTGTCTGTGCACTTGCCTAGTATTAAGCCAATTAGAGCTATCTAGTGTGGCAATGGTCTAAAAAAACCAAAAAACAAGAAACAATTCAATCTTATGTCTGTCTTAAAGGTACAATTAATCTCCTTTTTAAACTGCACAGAGGCACTGAGGGGGGGAGACCAACGTAAACAAGAGGAAATATACCTAATTGTGCTTCAACACACTGGATTCATTGTAGAAAAATGTTCTTGAAATTTTTCCTAATAGCCAGGCAGATAATCTCTTAAAGACATATCTTGGGTATTTAGCTTACCATTTATCCAAAGGATATAAGAAAAATAACCCTAAGGTATGTGTGTGGAAGGAAAGGGAGGGTTGTCATCAAACACATTGGCATTTGCAAAATAGTTTCACCTCTTTTTTCTATTCGTTCTTAAATCTGCCATTAGTCCATCCACTGGCTTTGTGGTATAGTAAGCTGGACGTTGCTGAGTGAAAGAATGAATGAAAGACACAAAATGTAATTTACACAAAGTGTCCCCTAGAAGTCTAAATAAGTCACTTTCCCCCGTCGACTGTTGTGGATCACCTTCATGTTTCTTTCCTTTCTGTCCCCCTCAGCTGTCACTCTGCTGCGACATGAACACACCATACACCAGCACAAGCAGAGACAGAAAGAAAAGTCAGAAAGCAGCGTTTTCCATCATCATACAGTTAAAATCTGTGTGCCAGGCTTCTAAAATAAGTCCGAGGTGGAGAAGAAAGGAGGTTACTCTTCTGCTGCATTTGTTCCCGTAACTAGGTTACTGAAGTGCATGTAAACACTTTTCCCTGATAAGTGTGAAAGCTGATTTCTCTGAATAACCTGGTTACATAAGTGCATGTAAACGCAGTCACAATCAATGGATATGAGGAACTGTAATCTGACTTACGTCCCACGTACAGTTCTACTCAGTCTCATTGGGTCATGGGACTCAGGTCTGTGTCTCAATATGTCCAGTACTGGAGTCTAAATGGAACCAAGTTTGCACGTTGTCAGGTGTGTTTTACAACCTACGGAAAAACAAGACCTGTGAAGTTCACACGTCACTTTTGTTCTAGGGTGGAAAGCTAAGTCGAGCTCATATTAATTATATCAGTAACCTACAAAACGTGTGCTCTTAAATGCTTTCTGGAAATTAATTCACAAATATTAAATAGGTTGTCTTTTGTCCACCCATCATCCAATTGGTTACAATGTTTTATTGTTGATGTTAGAGGATAGAAATTATACGCATCTAATTAAGCAAAGGTTAATCATGCTGCTAGCAGTATGTGCATCCTCTTTCAGTGCATGTTGAACACATTTTAGTTTCTCAGGATCTTTTTGGATTAGGTCTCTTTTTACTATGAAAACAAACTTATGCACATGAGGTATGTGCAGTTTTTCTATGAGTCCGTTTTGGCTTGGGTCCAAAAGACCTCGACATCCGAAATCCTTCCATCCACACCCCATCTAATGCTGCTCTCTCTCCTTCCATTTCCTGCACATGGCCACAAGCACGAAATTACCTTCCATTCATTCCAGCACCTGTCTGGCTTCACAACCAAGCAAAAAAGCAGAGTGCAACTCACACACTGAGAGAAATGGGCTTCATTTTTCTATAGCTGACTAATGGCATGAGCTGCTAGCCTATTGAGAGGCTGTGTTTCACAAATTCTACACCTAAACAAGTTTTTGTTGATGAAGAGCTGCACAACCGGTGTGTATATCCCAATGGAATCCATAACATTTACACCTTTTTAATGGGAACATGGGAGAGGAAATTAGCATCTTTCCTACAGCGAGACATCAGGGGCTAAAATGGATTATGTCAGCGCATCAACAGGGGCAAGAGGAGACAGCCAGGGGAAATTAGCACATTGGAGCAGTGTAATTAGACAAATGAAAGAACAATATATCAATGTATCACAGACTTGATTGAAGTAATAAATCATGCCCATGTGCTCATACACAGTACAAAATATGTCTTTAACCTATAAAACACTGTCAAAGTCTGAAAACTCTTTGACCTGTGCATAGTTCTTCCTCTGTATGTATTAACTGGGATCAAAAAATATCCTCCGAAGCTAATGTAGTTTGCTCAGGCAAAGATGACAGAAGCAAAAGAACCTGAAATGAAACTCACATTCTCAGATTTTGCTGGTTCTGCATGGAATCAAAAGGCACATTTATATTTTCACACTGTGAACTCTGTACATGCGGCGAGAACCATAGTGAGAGAAGAGGAGGAGGCACACTGTTGCACAGAGCCTTCTTAATGAGTGTGGGTGTTCGTGCTCCAATCCTCGGGCATCGGCTCCAATCTTCACGGGTGCTAGTGGGTGTGAAACTAAGTAGTGTAGTGATGGGGGCAAGGGGAGCAGATAAGGTGGAGGAGGGCTGGATCTCTATTAATTATTGCTATACCCGGGTATTTCTGTCTGGACTCTACAATTGGATGAATGAGTTAATGTGTGAGACCATGAGAGAGAGTAGAAGATGATGTATGTGTTTGATAAACAACACTGACATCAGGACCCCAATTAGAGGCCAGTGCTTTGCTGCTACTGTTGGAACGAGAGAGCAGCAAAGAAAGTGAGAGCCGGAGAGTAATTAAGGCACAGTGTCTAGAAGCTTGCTTTATGTTCTTGTGGCTGTGTGTGTTATGTTAGCAACACATCTGACGTGAATGATAAAGTGTGAGCAGTACAGTGAGGGTACAAACACAAAAGGCAATGCAAGATGTAAAGAAATTCACCATTCAACATGGGGAAGTATGAAAGGCAGGATCCAGGTAGTGTGAGGAGGAAATGCGTTCTGAGACACGTATGGTCAAAGCTTGGTATTTGTACTTTTCCTTCATTGAAATCATTTTTCATCTTTATTATGCCACATATGGGCATGTGAATGATTTTAATTTGTCGGAGTTGTACACTTTGTATTAGTAATTAGATCTATTTAGAGCGGTGCTGAAACGATAAGTCAATTTTTATTAGCCTGCCATCAGAAAATTAACTGTTCATTGGTAGTTTATCAAGCTGATTTCAACACGGTGTCATTAACACTGGACAAGTGGGAGACATTCCTCTTTTCTCATTTTACAGTTTACAACTAACTTATCAATACCAGAATAATTAATAATGGCAATCAAAAGCATTAGCTGCAGTCCAAGTTCAAACATAATTTTGTGCAACTGAAGCAACACAAGGTTTAGTATAAATATGGTGAACCTTGGTGCAGATAACAAAACATTAACAAAACAATAATTCGAGGAATTTTAACATATTTTAAAGATCCTATTACTGCTTAACAAACAAAACAAATGAGCACTGTCTGAACACAAGCGGTTGTAAAGAGCCTAAGTATTTGAATCAAAGCAGCCTGATCAAAGAAGGAAAACCAGATTTCAGGGACTAACAGAGGTGACTTGACAGCTTTTGATATTTTAGTTAGTGTATATATATATATATATATATATATATATATATATATATATATATATATATATATATATATATATATATATATATATATATATATATATATATATATATATATATATATATATATATATATATATATAATATAAATATAAATAAATAAAAAAGATTGGAGGTTTGATACCCAAGCAAACAAAAAAGAAATCAACACTCCGCACTGTTCCAATTTGTTCTTTGGCTCTGTAATTACGGGTTGTGTGATAATCAGGCTCTTCAGCAGTTCAACAGTTCTTTGGAAAATAAACAGTAGCCAGTTGTTGGTACCTAAACGGGCACATGGGAAAAGTGCAGTGAGCAGATTTCTGTTCTATGGAGTGGAGCGGTTCAGACTGTGTGTGTTAGGAGTGTGGTGGTGTGTCAAGAAGTAAGACAAAGAGATGGTGTTACAGAATAGAGAAAGACACAGACAAAAATTGAGATGGAGTCACATGTAGAGAAAAAGAAACTCAGATATTACAGTGTGACTTTGCTGCTATAGATCCAACCAATTTCCCTTGACAGTCATGAGTACTTAACCCTACAGTGGAGATAACTGCATGTGCGCACACACACACACACACAATAAACCTTTTAGTAACTTGAATTAATAAGCCCCAAAGCAAGCTCTGGACAGTCTGACAGAGAAAATGGTCCAATTACTTGTATCATGCAGTGCGTTTAGAGCTCTGGAGGTCTGCGAGTCTGATGAGGATTGGAGAGTGAAATTCAATCATTTCGGTTTCATACTCCATGCACAACTTCCATTTAGTGGTCCTGTGCAACAGTTTCAATTTGAAGTCGAAACAAAGGCTAGGTGGTGCACTTTAACTAGCAGCCTTCATACACCACTGCACTGTTCGGGCAGCACTGACACTGACCAACTAACACAAGAAATATATGTTAACAGTAAAATGTCAGAGCCTTCAGCTCAAGCAGACAACCAGGTGGGTGGATAAAAGCCATGCCAGCACAACTGGTGTCATCTTTAAAGAGATTTGAGCAAGGGGGTGCACCAAAAGCCCAAAATAAACTAGACTTGTTCTCAACAAACAAACAGAAGACAGAAACAGAGGGGAGTGCAGCAGAACCCAGGCAGAGACAGAAGCTGTGTGTGAGACAAACTAGGGAAAAGAGGTATAATATTCATGTTTTCATAGTTCCACCAGCTCTTTTAACTTTTCCTTCTCCTTTCCATGTCAATACAACTTTAATATTCAGTGTAAACACCTCATACTCTTGCTTTCCACTCCACTTTCAGCAAAGTCCTCAAATGTTATTTCAACTTTCTCTGAGGCTCCTTTCCTCCTTCCCTATCATAATTATTCCTCTATCTTGCCTTTCTTGCTTCCAACCTCTATTTACATGAATAAATAAATGTGTGTGTCAATAAAAGGAGCTCTCTGTGAGCTGGAACAGCCTGTAAGGCAGAAGCCTATTAGTTTTTGTCAACAGCATCAAGCAGAATTATGAGAAATGTTTGTTTTGTTTTGCAGTGCTTCAACATATGGGTACATAAATCAGTAACTGCCATTTAACTTAACAGCCGGTTCCTCCACCTTCCTCATCTCCATCTGTTCAGTTACAGTACAAATGGCAAACATACAGATTGGCCTCCACTCACCTCTCTGAACCAGCATGGTGACCTCGCTGCCTTTGGGACACTTGCTGAGCAGGTCGACCACCTGGTTGTGAGACATGCTCTGGACGTTTCTCTTATTCACCTCCACAATGATGTCGCCCTCCTTGAGGCCCCGGCAGCGAGGGTAGTCCACAATCTGCTTCACTCTTTGCCCTCCGCCTCCAGGGCTGTCAGCAATGGTGAAGCCAAAACCTTTGTCTCCTTTCTCCATGTGTACAGTGATGAGCTCTGGTTGTGTTGCGATGGATGAAGCCAGGGTGACCACATCGCTGGTGTAGGCATGCTGGGAAGAGGTATCAGAGGCCACCTCAGCTGAGGGGCTGCGAGGTCGGGGTAGACCGTTGAGGGGTGCTCCTCCATTTGTTGAGCCATTGTTATTGTTCTGGCTGCTGTGATTGGATGGCGAGTCGTAGCTATTGGGGACCTCCTGGCCATTGATGATGATGGGATCTTTGTTGTTGAGAATGGCCACTGAAGTCACCAGGCTTGTGTTAGGGTCATCGGGATCAAACGGGAGTGGGTAGCCACGGCACAGCTCCAAGTTGACCATGGAGCCAATTGGGATGGTCTGGAAGATCTTCACAACTTGGGCATGGGTGTAGCCTAGCACGCATGTATCATTGACACTGACAATCACATCACCTTAAAAGCAAGAAGAAAGATAAGTGTGTTTAATTTTGTAAAGTAAAGCTTTCTCCTTTGAATTTTTCCTCAGTGGACAAATGTTATACTTATTTATCTAAATGCATTGCTACACTCAGAATTCTGAAAATCAAACCAAAGCAGCAGGTCTTTGTAAATGTTAACAATTTGAGCACACCAACCTGTCTCCATTTTTCCATCGAGGGCCGCAGGTCCATCTAGGACTAGGCTCTTTATCTGCAGGAACTCATCTGGTTCGTCGCCTCCAACAACAGTGAAACCAAATCCCCGGCGACTCTTTTTCAGCTTGGTATTGATAAATGTCCCCTTAAGCTCCGATCGGTTACGAGTAAAGAAAGGCTTTCCTCCTGGACAAAAAACAAAAACAAAAACAAACAAACAAAGAAAAAAAACAGGTTAATCAATTTACTGTTCGTTAATGGTGATGTAACGGCACATCCCCTGCTCTAAATCTGTGGAATGCTTGAGCTCACTGTTGAACAGTGTGGCAAAAACTGAATGAATTATCACTAAACTAAACACACAGCTAACTTGTTTGAACTTCGTTTACTGATCAACCAGTTGACAAGGCTTAACCAGAACGGGCTGATAAATAGATCGATTAGGTTCCTTACTTCTTCTAGGCTCCAGTTACTATTAACATTGTGCATTAATTCAGAAAGGGGCACAGATTATGGCCAGTGGCTGTGTTTGGCAACTAAATTGAAACTCATAGGTTGTAATATTGACTGGAAAATACTGCTGAATAAGTTGCTTGTAAATGATCTTATATGAATACAGCAATGACTAAGGCAATATTGATTCCTTAAAGTGCGTGGAAAGCAAGTTTTAAAAAGAGCCCGGACACTGGGCAGCTAAGACACCCATACTCTAAAAGGGAGACAAAGCAGTTCAGACAATAACAAAAGATACTTTTAAGCTGTCATGGTGCATTTGCATCTTTTGTCACATGGCAAGCATGTCTGCGCAAGAGAGGGTTTTCCCTTGGCAAAAAGCTACAGAATGATAAAACCTCCTCTTCCATAAAGATATCACTATTATTCAACACTGGTTGTGAAGGTCCAATTAACTCTGAAAAATCTATATTAATCACATTTCACAGTCATCTGAAGTCATGGGAACTACTGAAATGCTGCAGCGCAAACCCAATTACTCAGGCTCCATCATTCGTCTACAGCATATGTAGTTTCTTTTCTGTCTTGCCTTTTCTACTTCGTTAACTAGCATTAAATATGAAATAGTGAAAGATAAGAGATAGAATCAGCCTAAATCAAAAAATGAATTGATGTTTTCATCATTCCCACTTTCTAGAATGTGAAGAACAGAAGCCCTTGAATACAGGGACAGGCTGAGGTCTAACTGTGAGCCACACACTAAAGATCATTACGTCACATAAAGTGTTAAGATATGTTAGAAAATGAACAAGGAGATGTTGACAGAGGGAAAGAATAAAAGCAAACAGGGAGATGAGGACAGAGAGTATATATTAAGGAGGGGAAACCAAAGACGAATGTGTATTTAGGAACCTGCAGTAGACTCATCAGGTCATGGCGAAAATACAGCTCACGGTCTCAATGAAAAATGCATTACCCTTGAAGTCAGTTGGTGTCCTTGTGTTTGTGTTGTTTTGCAGTGTGTGTGTGTTCTTGTGTGATGTGTCTGAATTGCATTTTTCAGAACAGGCGAGATGTAACAAAAACTGTGAGCTGAGATGGCGGCTTTATCCACAAGAGATCCAGAGATGCAAGAACAGACCAGGAAGCAGAAGAAACATGAAAGCATGGAGTTCGATAAAGAGATTTCACACGATGCCTTTTTCGGGAGGAATGTCAAGGCCTAGGATGGTGCAGAATAGCGAAGTCAGAAAGAAATTGAGGCAGGGAGTGACAGAGATTGACAGAAGACAGACAGAAACAACAAATGAACCAAAGCAGAGAGAGGTAGAAGACAAGACATAAGCTAGAGAGACGTCCAATATGAGCTATAAAATAAATAGATCGATGAGGGAAAAAGAGAAGGCGGCCGGCAGAGCAGCAAGGGAGAGTAAGAGAGGAAGACAGGGTGAGACAGTTAATTCTCTACCATGGCTGTGCTAATTAGACAAGCTGCTTGTGGGAGGCTTGTATAAAAGGAGCTGGCAACTAGGAGCAGGAAAACACACAGTAATGGCTAGACATGGTGTCTGTAGTTGTGCATATCATCAAATGATGGGTGATATCAGGCCATTGCTTGATCCAGAAAAAGGAACAATATAACAGATGTTCCACGAGAATCAACATGTGGCCACAGTAGAGAGAACACACACACAAAACAACTGGAAATACATTCACTGCCTCCAGTGCTCTCTTGGAAAAATTAAGTCTACTGTGCATAACAGATGAGCTGAATTTAACTTGACTTATTAAGAATGTATAATGAAACTTATACAGAAAGCAGCTTTATAGTGTCAATTCATAACTGGTCCTCCATCATGAAAACCCAAAAACAGCCTGAGGCACAGACCCGGGGATAGAACTCCTCTGAAAGAGCTGAATTTGGTTTAACTCCTAATGAGTCACTCTGGGTAACACAGCCTAGAAACAGAAAAGGAATGACTAATCCTGTGTTCACAAGGTTTCACAACTCACGTTTTTGTCCCATCGCATTGGGCACTGTGGGTCCTGTCTGAGGGTCCCTGTATGTCTCCTGGTGGTTGGCAGCATAGCTGGCCAGGGGGGCTCCTGCCAACGTGGAGTCCTCGATCCATTCTGCAACAGCAAGAAGCATTTTCTAGATGGGGTTTAGACAGGTGCACAGCTGCCCTACTTGAGGATGAAACCAGGGCTTTGAGACACCATGGCCTCTGTGCTGTGTGTTTGGGAAAAAGCCAGGTTGCCTGTAGAGCTACAGGAGGGGCTTAAAATTCTTTGGGAAATTACACATTTTCTTTTCTTGCATCTGACTGATGTACAGTTATAATTTCACAGTGAGTTTCAAAGAGCAAATAGTGAATAAAAGCAGCAACTACCCAGAAATTATGTCACTATTTAGCAACTATAAGATAATGTGTGAAACAGGCTAAACATTAGCTCACATAAACGACTAATTTTTTAACACTGTTCCACATACTGCTATCGTGCCCTGGTTTTTCACAGTGCCCCATTCCTTTAATCAATGGCCTTATTAAGGCATCATGGCACTGATCAGACCAGACTCATTAATATTCTTAACAGTGAGATAGAATCAATACTCAGGTGAAAAAAATGAGTAAAAACCCTGTTTGAAGGTATTGAGCTTTTAGAAGAGAGACTGTGTTTTCATAAGGGAGATAAGCAAGCAGGTAATCGAGTGGAATTGAATAATTTCTGCTGAGTGAGCAGAAGGTGGAGAGCGATAGGAGAGATCCCATGTGGGCTGGCCTGCATTTTCAAATAATCTCTCTGTGGGGTGTCCTCTGAACGTATAAGCTTTGAGATGGAAGGCAGGAGCAGTTTAAGATTATCTAACAGTAGAATTTTGGCAGCTATGAGAGAAGAAGTCTTCTTAGAAAATGCAACGATATCAATGTTATTACTGGTAGAACTTTTTACTTTAAATGGTAAATGGCAGATTATCTTCAGTTGGAGCCAAACCTACCTGTCTTCACCTTGATGAAGAAAGCTTTCAAGTTATCATCACAAACAAACACAACACAGAAAACAGAAGTTAACTTGAAAAAGGCTGCTTGAAACAGCCGCAAATAATAGTTATGCCTTTATGGAAGAGAGCTTAGCAAATCATAAGGCAGTAGCAGGCAACATCAAGTCATACTGTAGCAATAAACTGTATAAAGACAGACCATCTCTTGCACGCATACAGACATGTAAGCAAACAACTCAGTCACACACATGAATAGAAAGAAAAGAAATGACGCCCTCTGTGAGGGCTAGTGAACGAACCTCTGATGTAGCGCTCACCTTCAGGTGGCTGCTGGCTTTGGGGCTGAGGCTGCTGAGGCTGCTGCTGTTCCAGCTGCCTGCGCCTCTTAGCCTCCAGCACTGGATTCTCATACTGGGTCTTCCTGTTGATATGACTTTGGAGGAGTAAAAAGTAAGATGGGTGAAGGGATGGAGGTAAGGCATGTTTGATGGGGGAATCAATGATAGGAACAAACAGTAAGTAAGAAGAGAAAACATGATGTAGGACAAGAGGGAAATATCAGTGGAAAAGTGGGGCACAGCAGGGAGGGAGGCCGACAGAGGAGAGGAGAGCGTAATAGTAGAGAGAGATACAGTCAAGAAAGGGAGGGGAGACAGGGTGATAAGCTTTGATTAATACACAGTGGCTTAATACACATGTATCCACCCATACTTTAACAGAAAGTGTTCTCTCAGACATGTAAAACACAATCATACCCACAAATCACATCAAATAAATCTAACTGTGATGACGGCTTAATTCACAAAAGCTATAAACTTCCACATTTCCCACAAACCTCGCTAGGTTAGTGTGCAATGTGGAACACAGAGATATTGGACCTCCAGCCAAAAGAATGAAACGGTGAATAATGTATCTCCCAAAAAAACAAAACAAAAAAAAAAAACATCAGCAAATTAAAAAATATAAATAAAAATAGATAGGCCACAGCTTGAGCCCCTAGGTACAGCTTTGAACAACATGTATGAAAATATGTTCGTAATAATGCTTTGGCCCAAGGGCTTCACACAAGATGAGATGCGCACGTATGCACCCATGCAAACACACTCACTGCATGTTTTCCCAAATGATAATAGCACAAACAAAATGTCCTACATTTTCCAGTTCACAAAAGACTGAAATAGCTGAGGCAAAATGTGGCTGTGACGTCTAATAGCACAACTGTACAAACATGAGAGCGAGCAAACACGAGCCTACTTACAGTGAGGTCCAGAGTTTCATTCTTTTGCAAGAGTAAAATTGTTTGTATTTAGGTGTACAAAAAAAAGGAAGCCATTTCTTCTTTCTGCATGCATGTGTGTAGTGTCCTGTGCATTTGCATTTCATCCGCTTTGTGTTATATACAGTGAACCACTTACTCAACATAGTAGACCCCATACACTGGATCATCTATTTTCTCCCATCCTGGTGGAAGTTCTAAAAATAGGAGAAAATAAAACAAAAAACAGAGTGAAACAGAAGACAATGGGAAAACTCAAGGTTGTGAAGTTGCTGCAGGCCGTGTATTGAGCCATTAGAGGCAAGACCAGTGGAGACCTTTTGCCTCCCCATTGTGTCCCCCTGTCAGTCAGTCTCTAGGGCCAGAGTGACTCAACAGCTTCACAGGCTGTCTGCCTGTCCTCTACCTCTGCCCCCTCACACTGCTGACATTTCCACACATCAGATAAGAACAGAGCAAGACACCCTTGGGGAGAGATGGATGGATAGAGGGATGCATAGGGAGACAGAAGTAGGTTAGAAAAAGAAGTAGTAAAAGGGTCTTATGAGGCGAAGACAGAAAGTAAAGAAAGCTAGTTGAAGGTAGGGGAAAAATCTGAAATGTGTGGGTAAAACTGAGAAAACAAGTTTTTTTTAATGACCTATGACTTGTTTTTTCTTTCCTTTTATCATACCAGCAAGTAGCTGTCGGAATAATGACAACATTCACATTTCCTATACATTTAATCTATATTAGTGAAAAGGGAACACAAAGGTACTGTGGCTGAGATCTCTGCTTTTAAAAAGGTCAGTATGTATATGTTTAAGTTTACCACAAACCTGCCTTCACCTGTTTAATTCCTTCTTTATAGTAGACAGAAAATCTTCATTTAAAAAAAATGGCATATTGAAAGCAGCTGGTTACTCACAATGATCCAAGCACACGTGTACAGAAGGTTTTGCAGAAAGTAAGAGAGAAATCATTGTAAACAATGCAGATTTTGGAAATACACAAATATGACTGAGCTCACTTTAGCAGTGTGCAATTGCCTGATGGTGCAATCTTGCTGTGTTTCTGTGGTTTGCCACCAAGAGTGAAGCCATCAGGGCCATTTGATTCACTTCTATAGTCTGATTACAGCAGTACTGATTTTTGGCTGGCCACCACATAGATAATGTTAGAAGCTTATAATTGCCTACAAACAGAGGTTGCCCAATAACCCTCTCCAGTGATGTATCAGTTTTACATATTATTACCCTTAGCCAATTATGCCTCGTACTGTGTGTGAGTACATTGTAATTACAATTATCCAACTTGGAGAGGCTCCCTCTGCTTCCCAATGATGAGGGTCCACACTTGGAGTGGATTCAGCAACAGCTGCAATAAAAATGCTTTTTCACTCGTGTGAAAGTAATGGCCTATAGATGCCAACGTGCAACACTCAGACCAGTCTCAAGCAACCGAGAAGCAAGTTGCAATCACAGTTGTCAATCTGATGCTTGTAAACAACTCAAGATACTATGATATACCATATTACCTCATCTGCTAAATGCAGCTAATACATAAAACAGATATAGCAAATGCAAGGGAATGCAAGGTTATAGTGTTGGTGTTGTTGTGCAAGGTGAACCCACAAAGCAGGAATAGTGAATTATCATTCAGATGTTTTGAATTGGAACTCTAAATGGAATGCGGTACCCCCTCGCCCCGTGCAAAATTTTAATCACCTACTTGATTTCACACTGCACTAGTTCTGCTCCTAGAGGAGCACCTGTGTATGTAGTGTGTTGTGTTGTGTGTGTGTGTGTCTGTCTGTGTGTTAGAGAGAAAGTAAGAGCATAGAAAGGACGATTGGTGCTTCAACCATTTCAAATGTATAGAATGCATTTTAAGTTGTGGTAACTCAAAGGAGACAAAAACAGGAACCTATCATTTTGCTGTGTTTCTTTGTGTCTCCCGGTTCTCACAAGTTAATTGTGTTTTGTTGCGTACCTGTATTGGATTGTTCTGATCAATGATTATTGGACATGTTCATCCAGTTGAGGGCCGTCTTATAGACATCAGACTCAAATGCTTGATAATGGGAATTGCTAAAATGAACAATCTGACAGATGTCCCCGTTCTTATGTTAGTCATTTAAATGTGTTGATCTGATATATTTATTAATTCAGCTTTACCAGATGATGGCGAGATAAACTTGAGTTTAATTGTTATATAAGGTGCCATAACAACCATCATTATTTTGGTACGGAATGACATCATTCATGAGTAGTGCTACACTGTGCAGGGCACATTCTCCAGACACCATTTATCCTCCACAAGTAGGCGCTCAGCAGTGTCTGATAGGCTAGTTAGTGCACTGATGGGCCTGAGGAAAAAAAAAGCCTGTTGATGTCTGACTCAGACAGACACCCATTAGGAAATCATCACCATAACAATCTTCCCCGCACAAGACCTAATTTCTTATGTATGAAACAATGGTTTATTGATGTGGGAGTGTTTTTTTTTTTTGTTGTTGTTTTTTTTTGGTGACTGTTGTGTTATTGCAAGTTTTTTAAACATATAATGTGTTTGTCAAAGACACATACTGAGGGTTGACAAGATAAATGTCAAGACTCTGAACTCCTGATGTCTCACTTCTAGATGATTAAGTCATTGTCATAGTCACATTTCACTGACTGTCAAATGACTCTGTTCGAGCCAATGGTGGTGTGGTGTGGTGGGTACTGTATGTATGCACTTTTAACTATAATATTATCTACACATATGGGCAACTGTGGCGCAGGAAGTAGAGCGGTCTTCCACCAATCCCCAAGTTGCTGGTACAATGCCCGGCTCCTCCGGTCACATGTCGATTTTTCCTTGAGCAAGACACTGAACCCTAACTGAATTGCTTCCAGTGAGTGTTGGCCCGCTGCATAGCAGCTCCTCGATCGGTGTGTTAGTGTGTGTGTGATTTTGACTGTGAATGGGTGAATAAGAAGCAGTGTAAAGCGCTTTGAGTAACAATAGGTAGAAAAGCGCTAGATAAGTGCAGACCATTAACCATTTACATATCCATTTTAGATGTATTATATTCTAATGAAACATATGAATTTTACAATGTATTAAATGTGTTCTTCTCACACATGGTGAATGGTGGCATGGCATTTCAGACAGGGTGGATATCAACATAAGCTGCATACCTAGGTCATTGTCCAGCTCTTCTGTATGTACCCCTTCTGCTCATCAGGATGGAGAGCACAGCAGCATGGTTTCAGGGAGGGTGAGGAGAGGAAAAAAAAAAAAAAAAGGCACACACCTGAGTCAGTTAAATGTAATATCAACATCCGGCCACAGGGTGGCAAGAGCTAATCAAAAAGCAACATAAAGTCATAATACATGCTCATAAAAGTAATTGAAACATGTTTGAATCTGCTTCTTGTATCTTGTAAACTGCTGGACATGTGTTTGATGTGTGACAATTGCCTGTATTTGCACACCTTAGTAGAAGAATATATATAATTTCACAAATCACACCCCTCATCCACTCATAAAAATATAGTTCACAAGCACTGTGGTGGAAAATCCATTTGACACATCTATAGCAGGGAGGGTGTGTCTGTAGGTCAAGAAAGGAGCTTTGTTTATTAGGGCTAGATGATGTAAATGACGCATTCAGTTGCTGAAAGCCGTGGGGCATTTTACTCTGATAAACTGCTAAAAGATGGAGCAGAGCAGAGGAGTGACACCCATTGAATGCTCACCAATTACTATGGCACAACACTGACACCTAAGGACTGCTGTGTGAAACATTGTAAAAGTAACACAATTATGGCAGAACTCTTCTAGGACACTAGAATCTAAAACAACAAACCGCTAAATACAGGGGTAGAGATGATGATACATTTGATTAAATACTGATGCATTTATATTTGTCTTTATAAAATAGGAATATCATATTTAAGTGCTTGCCACCTTACTCAAATGGGATGTAACATTTCACATAATCATGTAGTTAAGCATGCTCAAACATGGACGCACCATCGTCTTCACATTCTTCCAGGGGTTTCTGAGGCTTGTCCAGGCACCGAGGGTCTATCCAGGAAGTGGTCTTTGTATTGTGGCTAAATGGGAAATACAAGAATAAAATTACAAGAAAGTAATGGAGGTTTGTTTCCTCACATTTGGCATTTAGAAAGAATGATTTGTGAGGTGCTGACAGAACATAAAGTTTGTATTCTGAAGAATGTCTGCTTTTTTTTTTTTTTTACAGTATTAATAAAAGGTCAAAAAGCTTGAATATCAGTGCTTTACAGACAGTTTTATTCACAATTTGTTGCCCAGACTTTTCCATCTTGCTCAATACCTAGGGTACTTACTCTATAAAGTAGACCTCTCCGTTCTCGGTGTAGGCCATCTCCCAGTTTTCAGGCAGAGGTCCCAGCGGGTCCTCCGGGGGAGGATGGCTCAGGTGAGAGTGTGTCTGCTGTGTGCTCTCCGTGGTGGCCGGTGGTGAGGGGGTTGTTCCAGCGTAGGACGGGTCACTGTGGCGGGGGGCGAAGGGGCGTACCGAGGGATTAATCTCGTCTAATTCACTAGAATCTCCTGGGTAATCAGACAGACAAAGACGGCTCTGTGTTAACGATATTCTGCTAAAAAGGAGGCCGGTGAAAGATATAAGATCGACAAAAAAATCAAAGATCAACGGCTTTACGTTGTCCCTTCGGGGGTCACCGCATCAGAACGTGTACAGTACGAGTTTTTCCTGAATTCTTTACACTGAATGCTCTACCACTGAGCCACCAGGCCCCACTAGGCAATAATTGCAGTGATTGATTGAGTGATTGAGTTGATTTTCAGTTACATGGTACACAATTCCAACAGACAAGGCACAACTATAAGTGACAGACATTTCTGAGACACAGATAGAAGGGGACAAAATTTTTCAGTTTTGTTCCTATATTGGTTCCTAAAACAGGGAGCGGCAGTGGCTCAGTTGGTAGAGTGTGACCACATGTCAAAGTGTCCCTGGGCGAACTGCCCATCCCCATCCCCAGCCTGCAGTGCTGGTCCCTACCCAGATAAAATTTGGGGAGGGTCAGGAAAGGCATGCGATGTAAAGAATGTGCCTAACCAACACGTGGACCAATGATCCACTGTAGTGACTCTGAATTTTACTCTTACTGAATTTATAAGCTGGAAGAGAAAAAAAAAGTTTCTAAAATACATCTGTGATGATGAGTAATGTCTCTTATCTGTACAGTCTAAAGACTTACATAAAAAGAGCATTTTGAAGATTTTTATAAGCCTGGCAGTTAGACCATGACTATCTTGCCTCAGTCCAATGACTTTTTAAAACTTCCACATTTTTCACAATAATCTGACTGACACACGTTAAGTGTATATCCACTTATTCCAGGCTACTTCCTATAGACACATTTACTTCAATTAGGACTGCTGAGTGGGCAGTTCACACCTCAAGCCATGGCCTCTGAAGTGCTATAACCTAACTTCCTGCTATCTCATTTTTCACACTTGACTGGCACCTTCAGAGCTCACACAATCACAGTCGCCAAATAAACTACTTTTGGTCCCACCTTCAAAAAACACATGGCAGTAACAGCTTTAGGACTAAGTCAGCCTCCTTACAATGCTTACTGACCTACTAACACAAGAAGAAACAAGAAATGAGAGCAGGAAGTCATAACTAGAAATCAGGAGTAGCAGAGCACCTTTCAAAACCTGCACCAGTGTCAAAATAATGCATTATTCAAATGTTTTTAAATTAATAAAATAATATCTTTATCTCACCCACAAAAAACCCCAAAACAAAACAAACAAAGAAACAAAAAAACGATCGAAACATTTAAAATGGAAAGCCAGCATAAAAACTGTGATGGTAAAATGTACAAAAAAAAAGGTTTACAAAGATATTTTTGGGTATAGTGGAAGTAATTAAAATTGGAGTAACTTAATTAAAATAACCGTCAAAACTTTTGAAATATTAAGTTTAATCAAATTATTTAAGCATTTTGAGGTCATGGCAAACCATGTTCTTTGTACTAGTCTAATAAAGTTAGTCTCACTTCAAAACATTTGTATAATGTTCTCAAAAACTTGTGCAAGCGCATTTGTCCCTTTGTTTTCTTAAACAGAGCCAACAATTTACTTTTTAGAGCTAGCAAGTGCTAATGACATCATTAAAAATCACTTTAAACATAGAGGTAGCCCAGTCTCTGCTGCTTGCAGCCAGATGGCACTATTTAACATTTTTGGATGCATAGAAACAGGCAGATGTAGTCAAACCCAGAGACCACTCACTCACCAATCAAAGGAGCAGTTGTTTTCTGCAGCCCCTCACCACACCAAAGTGCTCTCTTTGTTGCTTTCTCTTCACGTCCTTTGTGCTCTCTACCACTTCTTCATTTTCTGAGCTTATCCTCCTTCACAAAATACAAACCTTCCTTGCTTCTTTCTCTCTCTCTCTCTCTCTCTCTCTCTCAGTCCAATCCTTTTCAGACTTGCCCACTTTGCCCAGCCACTCCCTCTTTCTCTTCAATTTCCTGCTGCCATCTCTCTGTTTCTATCCCCTCCCACTTTATCCATCGCTTCTCACCTTCTCCTTTTCTCTCCTTTTCAACAGAGCTGTAGAAGTCAGAATCACATTCTAGTGTTATGCTCTAAACTAAATACACCACAGCATGTTCTCAGGTTGCTGTCGAAGACGGCTCTGCAAACAGCTGCCTGTGTACCCACTGACTTCAGGTCTGTTTGTTCTAAAGGTGTCTGCACCAGCTGAATTCACACGTGAGTCATGGTGTTAAGTTCTTCAACAAGGGGAGATACCATACCACTACAGCTAGTATAAGAAAAAAAAGACAATGAGTGACATGCAGCCAGACACGGGACAGTGGTTGACTTGTTCAATTGCAGGAAAATTCATCAAACCTGAAAAAACCTGCAAGAAAATATGTGGTGTGCAACTAGCTAGTCTGTAGATACTGTGCATCAGTGGCAAATGTGGTGCTTCAGTTCAGCCTGTTGCCTGTGCCAAGATGCCAAATGTAATTTGGTTTGGAGTATAGCCTGCCTCGAGGCCTCTTCCGGCCTCGTATTTTGTATCAAAAAAAAAAAAAAAAAGAATTCTGTCTAAATCCATCAGACTGCTTTTTCCACGTGGCTTCAAAATGTGTTTCAAATGTGTAGTGAGGGATTCCTTGTTATTCAATATATCCTCCCCACTCATAAGAAACAGCTTGACAAGAAAACTATACATCTGTGCTCAAACAAACAGCCTAACAAAAATGTTTGTTTCTTTCCAACTTCAAAATGTCCAGGGCGATAGCATGATCTACTATGATTGGGAGGTTTAGCATTCACATTGCATCATACTGTTGCAGGGCCTGAGGGATCAGTTCACATTGCATCCTCAGTGTGCTTTAGAGTCCACAACAACGGTATTTATACATTTCACAGCAACTAATAATCTTTAGTTACTTGTTCAATTCTCAAAATCTGACAGAAACGTCTTCCAGGATAATGCCCTACAGTAAAACTACATATTTTGCTCTACGGACTAAAAACGAAATGGTGTTTATGTGCATATGCATAATGTAGTTACTTTGTTTTTTTGACATTTGCATAAATTGGGGGCTTAGGACAAACGTTGAGTTCTGTCTCCTACATTTCACATATGCTAGTAATGCAAGTGGACATTGTTGTTCAGCAGATGCTCTGTGACTGGTAAAAGTTCTCATGCTCAAAACGTCTTATTGACCGCGTTTACATGGACTGAAGTAACCAGGTTACAGTTGGCTTTCTCTGAAAAGCTGATTTCTTAAGTGTCATGTGTACAGGAAAGCTGGTTTCTGAAAAAAGGGAAGGGGATTAGGGAAACCTGGTTTCCCCAGGTAGATTTCTCTCTGATAACGCCGGTTACTCTGCATGTATACGCATAACCAGGTTTCTAATCTGCTTTCTTCAACTGCACACGTGCGCAACCAAAGGCTGCAGACAGTAAGCTGCACACAACTGAGATTGGCAGTTTGAAACACAACACAAGTTTCTATGATAAATTTTAAAGTGCATTATCAGGATTAAATCTCCTGTCAGAGCTACCAAAGTCATTATGTTTGTACGTCACAAGTAAACTGAGTTTGATATGTTAAACTTTAAAATTACAATGCAGACATTATCTTTACATTGGAGAAGTTGTAATGTTTAATATTTATTACATTAATGACTTAATTAATAATTCCTAAACCTCACTGTCACTTGGATGTCACTTAATCAACTGATTCATTATTCTTTCTAGTGTTGTCCCTTGGAGATCAAATTACTTACCGATGGATCTTAGTATGGCCTTTGTAGTTATTTTTTAAACTTTTGAAATAGAACACAGCAAAACTTTCATTTTGCCACAGCTGCATGCAAGTATACATTTTCTATTTCAGTTTGTGAAGAGAGCAAACTCAGTTTCTACTATAATAACTTTATGTCACACTGCAAGGCTGGTCACTTTCTTTCACAACTGACATCCTTACTTTTAAGGCAGTCTGTTTGTGGAAAGTGACAATAAGAATTGTCCATAGCCAATGAGTTTCACAATGTCTAACCTGGGCTCTTCCTTCTGACTCGAGCATCACCCAAAACCTGTGAAGTCCTAAACTTATTCAACCCTTATATCCTTCCTCCTTGACCTCCAGTCCTCTGTACATACCGGTAAAGCTACTGTTCATGTCAGGGAGGTCCTCGTTGTCCTCCTGCTGCTGGTCTCCAGGCACTATTTCAGCATTGTGCATGTCATTGTAGGACTTGGTGCGTCGGGGAGTGGAGTGCTCTGAGCCCGGCAGGCTACTGCTGAGCCTGTCTGGCAGTGGGGCATTACCGCCGTTACCGCTACTGCTAATCACTTTCCCACTGGGGGGCTGCACCGGCGGCTTGGGCGTCCCATAATAGTTACCTAGGCAACAAAAAGGGGGGTGGGGATTTAAAAAGACACATTTTAGTAGGAGGACAAGAGAGGAGGGTGTGTCAGTGGGTTTTTTTTTGTGTGTATTGGAGAGGGTTTAGTCAGCCTTTGTATGCAAATACAGAGACTGGATGTGTCTGTGGGAGAATGTGAATATCTGAAGCAAAACTAAATTTCATTCTTGTTTGGTCCAGTTCAGAAACAATAACACACAGTTTTAACACATCAAACAAATATTTAGTATTAATAGTTTTTATAAAACAATACTGTATGATCTTTAAACAAACTCAAGTATTGTCAAAGCTGATATTGTGGCTTTATATGCTAAAAATAGTTTGTACAGAGATACAAAAGTACAGTAGCACTTTCTTTCCAAGTAATTCATGAAACTGTGTGAAGACATTTAGTGAAGCTGTTTGCAGCCAAATTGTTCTTTAGTCCCAGTTCCACATTTCAGCTAAGTTAACAACTTTAAAGGGGAGCAAAACATGGTGGAAAGCTATTTTTATTTATTTATTTTTTAAATCAACAGAGCCATTATCCTTCCAAGTAAGACTGGGCAAATCTGAAGAGACTGTACCATCTGAAAACTAAAACATAAAGCCACCCCCTAATGAGACAGAATCCCATTAGCATCAAAATATTACGGCAATGGAACAAAGAATGCTTTACTGCAGGTGGCAAAACTACAGTTAACAACAAAGTACTTTAGAACTTAAATTAGAGTTAGCAGTTTTTAAAATTGTTTTTTAAGCCAAAAGCTGTCAAAATGTTTAGTTGAGGCTTTAAGTGCCAACAGTTAAAGGCCAACAAACAATTATGCCCTTGTATTAATGAACCATAGTTTGCAGTTTCAGTTGGAGAGACTTTACAGCAGAATATAAAACCTTCAGTCAGACACCTCTTGTGGAAGCTCATTTGGATGCTCTCATCATATCAAAATATCATATACACTGATCAGCCACCACATTAATACCGCCTGATAGTTCTAATGTATTTTGTTTTTCCTTTTTTTTTTTTTTTTTTTTTCCTTTTTTCCTTCATTTAAAAGTTTTGTGCCTGGTCCATCTAGTTAAAGCTTTTCAAAACGGTGATGCCAGGAACAGAGCAACAGTTGTACAAATGCCCCATGGCATTTGTGTGCAGGTTTAGGGGACACCCAGAGATAGACACATCAATGTTCTTCATCATTAGGCATTTGTAGAAAGCACCAGTTTGTTTTGTCCAATTTAACATGCTGATGTTGAGAAATTTCTCACAAATGGGCATTTTCAAATTGTTTTTGTTTGTCATCACACATTTAAAGTAAAAGACGCCCGAGTCTTGTCTATGTCATCACAAGTAGGGCAGGAAAGAGAATTTGGCTGGGAAAAAAAAAACTTTTGAATGACGAAAACTAATACATTTTACATTTATGCACAATATTACAAGATTTAAACACACAAAAGTATCACCTACATGTATTTTCTCTGCAGATAGTGTGTCACATTTTGCTATGTATGGAGCTGTGTGCCTGCAGACTGCTCAGAGTGGCCATGCTGACCCTTGTTCTCCATGACAGGCCACCAGTGTTAATGTGGCTGATTGGTGTAAAATGCAAAAAACCTCGACTTATCTATCTCTGTACTTATCTCTATAGAGCAAAAAATAATAATTTAGGTGCAATTACGCTTAGCAACCTAACAACCCTTAACAATAATGTTGTCTTAAAATTGAAATAAATTGGGAAACCCTCTTTTGCCATATTACACGTCTCTTTTTCAGTGACTACACACACTTGCAGTCCAAGACTGCCTTTGGAGGCTGCAATATTTGAATTGTGAGTCAAGCACAACTGACTATTGATTGACTGACTTTTTTGCATTATGTCTGAAGACTACTTTTTGAACAATTCCCTGAAAAACTAAGGTGAACATGTTTGGGCTAACTGATTTAAGTTTATAGTTGACACATTGCATACCAAAGAACAAGAGAACATCAATTTTTGTGTTGGAGAAAAACCTAGAAGTTCAACTTTCTTGCCTTGTTGCGTTAGTGTCATTGCACTGTGATATATTGGGGGAATAATCTGTTGAGACATTAAGGCAAAAATATTAGGACCTACAGTTTGACTTTTGAATGCCGAAGCAAACAACGAACCATGTGCTCTTTGACTCAAAAGGCGTCAACAACTTCTTTAGAGTGCAAGTTGAAGGAAAAAAAGAGCAAACGGTGTCCTCTGCCAGCAGGTGCAACTGTCCAGAAGTTGAAAAATCGGCACAGAGAGGTGACTGGACCGCTTACTGACAATGTTCCAAGTCTGGGCAAGTTTACATAATGGCTGGAGGTATAGTGGGACTTGGTTATTTTCTGCCTTACAAGGTAGCACAATTGTCTTAAGCCAGATTATTAATTAGTGTTTACTTATTGGCAAAGTATAAAAGTTAAATCTAAAAGCCCTGAAAGAATTCTATGCATTAGCTTCGAAGGACGATGTGTAATTTTGAAAAGGAATGTATGCAAGTAGAATAAGAAGATAATATTAGCAAAGCCTGTTAAATTGAAGAAATTTTATGTATGCAGTATAATACTTCTCAAAGTATGCCTGTCAAAGAACAATGCAAAACTAGTATGAACATTACAGCCTGCAATTATTTATTAGGAACGTGAATTGACTGACATTTATGGCTGATTTTTGTCTGTATTTTCAGCGAGTACATAACAGCAAGTGTCACCAAGCAATAGCTCAAAAATTAACATCCCCTAGTTTTAGATGGGCATCAAATAGTTTTTGCCAAAACTGATGTTTACCATTAGTGGTACTGACTAAAATTTTATTTAAAAAAAATAAAATAAAAATGAGTAAAAATAGTCACTCAAAGCTCATACTCAGCCTAGAACAATCAGAAAAGACAGCCGGTTCAACTTAAATAATTCCTCCACCTCCCCAAATGTGAGGGAAGGTACAACTTAAATAATCTACTTTGAAAAGCCCAAGTTTTTTTTTTTATATCTGTAGAGTTTACCTACAACAAACGAGTAAACAGATTAATTTCTAATCTACCTTCATATGTTCCTATTTCCAAAAGGGTCCCACTCTTCTCCAATTCTAAGAAGTCCTCCACTGAGAGGAAGTTGTAGTCCACACCAGGGACTTCTCCTTCACGTGGGGCACGGGTTGTACCTGGAATACAAAGAAACAGTTTTTAACATTACATTTCACAATCATATGAGGGATGAAATGTCTGGGAGACAATATTTACAGTGCTAAATAAGATGTTATACTGGTAAATGTTATGATGTTATACTGGTAAAAATTGCAAATAACATAACAGCAAAACAGAATGTTTAGCACCCTCCACTGATTCTCCAAAAGGGAGATGATCCATTGTTTGCTATGATCTTCCTTCACACTGGGGTAGAGTGTGAGGTATCATACTAGCACCTTAGTAGGATCCTGCCATATGTGTTTGAATGCGTGTTGCCTGGCATGTAGCCGGTGAGATTGTAGCATTTGTCATATACGGCTGCTGACAGTTGGCCATCGGAAATGGTGTTTGCTAATTGTCTCGCTCACTACTGCACTCACAGAGGGCTTTCCCTTCTTCATTGCCTCCATCCCTTGTCTTTCCCCTTCTGCATCTCTTGTTCTATTTGTCTAATCTCCTGATCACTTTGTCTCCAGTGGTTTGGTTGGCAATAAGATGGTAAAAATAGATGTGTGGGGATATGGGCAGAGCCTCCCTCTGCAGCCATGTTCAGTGACACTGGTGATAAATCACAGATGTGAGGATCCTAACTCAACTAAGCATGCATTACACTCACGCAAGCAGGAAGTATATGTAGAGAGACATGTTTAGTGCATGCCTCTGTGCCCTTTTATGTCTCTCTGCCAATATATCTCTCACACAAAATATTCTTTACATGTATCAGTTCAATCTCCCAGCTGTTACAATCAATGTAATCACTAATCACTAGTGATTATTGGCCACTGTATGAAGGCAGACAAAGGGGGAAAGTTTTCCTGTAGACTATCTTTGATAATTTGTCCACAGACTTCCACTGTTTGTCATCAGATATTCATGCAGCAACAGGAAGTCAAACAAATACCTTCCGAAGACTATCAAACAAACTGCGTCAGTTCGCACATTCCCAGGCAGCAAGTCTTTTACAGAATGTCAACCTTGGAGAGTCCTCAGCCGAGCCCGAGCGTTCAGTCGACTGTCAGTTCACTTCCCACACAAAAGTAGCCATTGATTCGACTCCATTGAGACCCTGCTGCTCTTAGAAAGCCAAATAGGAAGTGGAATTGTGACCAGTGTTTCAAAAGGGATAAAAAAGCAGAGCATTGGCTTAAACCCAGGGGTAAGACACTGTCATTGCTATAGGCCTAATTAATTCAATACCCATTACCCACAAAAGCTCCATTTACCAAGCTGTGAAATAGAGGGTGAAGGAAAGATAGGTTGGGAGTGGGAGCCATACATAGAGACTCTTGAAAGAGTCGAGATTGGATGAGGCGAATGACAACTCGTCCGGATGCTGACCTCTAAAATGCAGAGGGAGAAGCAGGAGGAGTGAGACTACCAAAGCAGAGTTAACATAATCCAGGCAGAGGCATATACTATGAAACCTTGGTGATTTGCTGTGAGGGTGTGTATCTAGTGCTAACTGGCTTGTGGCTTAACAGTTTCAGTATCTTTCCCCACTAAGAATGGTTGGGTGGGCGTTAAAGGAAAAACATTAGCATTTCAAGAAGATGATCAAGGAACCAAAAGTTGAAATATTGGCAGTGGTACTGTAACATTGGAAGCTCAGACCAACTAACTGCTGCATCAAAACACATGCACTCATGCCCTCAAAATCAGTGTATGTACTGTACCCTATGACACACAATAAATAATACTGTACTGCTTATTCTACTTCTTCTAAAAAGTAAGTCATAATAAAACCCAGGAAAGATAGAAACAGACAGACAGAAGTGGCAAAGCTACTTAAGGAATTCTGTCTTCAGTGACACACAGTCCTCAACATGGCTTCACAAGTTCCTTTTCAATTCCATAACAGAGAGACAGAGTGCACAGTGGAATGGCTCAAAGGTCTGGCTCATATGAATGCACAAGATAAATAAAAGCAGGAGAGGTGTTGACAGAAAACAATTAAAGAGAAGTGAAAGAGAGACACTGAATAAACACTGACTTTATTCCAAGAAAGTTCAAGTCTGGTTTAGCATAAACGTTTCACTAGCAGGCTGCAGTGTTGTTGCAGAGAAACTATTACTGTAACCTGGTAAGAGGTTATTGTAAGACCTGCTGTTGTGCATGTGTCTCCTCTCGTCAGTCAACGGAAAAACAAAACACCACCATCTTTAGGCTCTTACACTGTTTATGAGGTTGGAGGGATCGCTCTAAAGGAAAATCTTGTGTCAGAGTGAAATTACTTCTCTAATAAAATCATCAGCTGACCTCAGATCATTTCTCTTCTATCAGTTTTCTGTCACACCTGTCCTGCTTTCACAATTTCCCTGTTAAAGTTTTATTCTTATGATTTCAGTTAATCAGTGTGAATAATGATTATTTTTGAACCAACAGCTTAAGTACTTGGAGTGAGCTGCTTTTAAAAAATATGTGCTAAAGTCAGGACGCTGTTAATGTCAAAGAGTCAACAGCTTTCATCTTGTCCCTTCAGGGGTGAGGTACGTGTTCCCCATGGTGATTTGGCATGAATTGTTACGCCCTTCCTGCCACAACCCTCCCATTTTTCCAGGCTCGGGAAGGCCACCAAGGTAGCCCTTGTTGGCCTGGTAGGGTGGGATTCAAACCCCTAGCCTTCTGTATCCCAACCCTATGCTCTACCCATTGAGCCATCAGGCCCTCTGTTTCAGCTCAGACAAAGCCGGTGGGAGCTTTGGCCCTTAAAATACATCGCAAAGATGAGAGCCGATGACCACGTAGCACTGCACATTCTGCACTTGCGTGAGAGGAAGAGTATGCAGAAGAGCTGAGATAAACAAACTTTAAAAAAAAAAAAAAAACAGCATCAGCTCACCATTTTCACCAATCGGACTTCACAGATGGTTTATTCCTACGTCTAACTGAGCATATGTCTGATAAGTCACAACGATGGTATAAGTTGTGGTCTCTTCTAGAGCAACAATTCATTAAGCCCTCAGTCAATCAGAAAGGCCATTTTTTGTGACAGCACAACACCTGACAGACTTCGATTCAACACGTTGAACTGGGCAAAAAGTGGCTGCTGAGGGTCAGACTAGGGGACACAATGCAGGATGGCTGGGTATGTCCCGGCTTTTAGGATACAGCTACAGGTTGATACCAACTGGGCTGCCACTAAAGGCTTTAGCTCTTCCCAGCCTACCCTTTTTTCTTTAGTTACTTACTCATTCAGGCATGATGTGGTGTGTAAAAAACAACCATTTATAAAAATACATTTGCATCAATGGCTCTTTGTTACTTTCATCTGCCTAATATTGCCAACTGCAAGTTAATAAGACCTGGACTGAAAACTGCATTCACTTGACACCACAATTACAGCTGTCATGCTGTGGACTTTACACACTGTAGCAGTAAAAGATCTGCAAAGTAAATGTGGTTCTGAATTGCTTTACTTAAACTTTTCTTCTTTTTTAAAAACTTGATAAACCTATAGTTACATGTATAAGTCCATCTGTGTGCCGCTTATGCTTCATTTTGAGCCAGGAAAAACACTGCAATGGTTTCACACAGTAGAGGAGTACGCATTAACCCTCAGGGTTTGTCAGTAAGTTTTTTAGAATGAACAATTTACAAAAAAGAACTGAGATTGTTGGATAAAAGGAAACCGCAGACAACTACTCAGTTCACATTCCTGCATGATGCAGAGTCTGATCAATGCTTGAAGTCACTTTCCTGTTACATCCTGCTGTCAGAGCTTCCCTTGAGTATTTAGCATCAAACGTCTATTGTTACAGGGAAATATCTGCATCTTTAACTGCATGCATGTTGTACCAAATACTGTGGATCAATGTATTTTTAGTTTCAGATACATAGTTGCACAAAGATAATTATCCAATCCTTAATATCATCATGTGGGAAAAATTTCCAAAGTACGTGGAGGGAAATTTAAGACGTGTTTGGTGATTAATTTCAGTCAGTGGAATAACTCTGCCTCTGCCTTATTTAAGAAGAGATGACAACACCAGCTTGTCCGTCTGTCTTGGCTCAAACAAAGATTTCTGAAAACCTGAGACAAAGAGTTGCCTGTCGGGCTGAATGCTGAAAAGTTATTACAGTTGTTACCCTCCCTAAGAGTGGCTGGCCAACGAAACTCACACTAAATGCAAGGCCTGTAATGGTCACAGGAAAGCCAATAGTAACATCTAGGAAACTAAAGGCCTCTCTTGCAGTGGCTAATATTATTGATCATGACTCCACCATCATCAGGACATTAAACAACAATGGCACCCATGGCAGACATACAGTACTGTGGAAAAACCTGGAGGGATACTGGAAGAAGGTTCTGTGGACAGATCAGACCTTGAATGAGAGATGTTTTGTAAGGACCAAACAAGCTTCCCGTATAGGATCCTTATCCCATTTGTGAACCATGGTGATGGCAGTATCAAAATTTGTACCAGCTTCGCTGGCTCTGGACCAGGGCAACTTGTCTTCATCATCAACTATGAATTCTGAGTCATACAAGTCATACAATACTACATCTATGATGTAAAGCTCAAGAACATGAATTAAGTATCAAGACAACAACCCTAAATACACATGTCATTCTACTAAACAATGGTTAAAACAGATGAAATGTATTGTGTTGGCATAGCTGAGTCAAAGCTCTGATCTTCATCCAAATGTTATCCTGTGGAAGAACCTAAAGCAGGCAATTCATGCAAGGAAGCAAACTAACATCCCTGTGCTGAAGCTGTTCTGAAAGGGGAAAGGGCTAAAACCCCTGCAAGCCAATGCGCAGGTCTGATAAACAGTTACTGGAAACATTTAGTTTAATTGGGTCACTTTTCTCTAGTTTTAGGAATTGAAAATCAGATCATATTTTATGTCCTAATTATGTTAAGAAGGATTCACAAACTACCCAGGACCACTGTATTTCCCTGCTCCAAACATATTCTTAAACAGAAGATAAAGCATATGTTATCCTGCTGGTATCACAAAAGGCCACAAAGCATTAAGCTCACACATATTCTACAACAAATCTGTATATACAGATTTAAATTCTGCTCCAATATTTTCTAAAAAACAGAATTAGGAATTAAGGTTTGACCAGATGCAACAAGTTCAGCAACTTTGTCAGCCAAAAAGTGGCTAATCTAGAGATCATGGCTTTGGGAGCAACTGCAGGCTAATCAACCATACACAGAAAATGTAAAGCCTCTACCACTTTTTTCTTATTAATTATCACATTCTACTCTAATATTTCTGTGAAGACAATATTGTATTGCAAGCAGCAAAACCTGACCAAGAACTGAACATTACGACAAATGCAGTATTTAATCAAAGGCCAATTTATTTTTAGATACCAATACATTGCAGAGGTGTAAATTTTACCACCAATACGCCCACTTCCTGCACCAAGTGTAAAATATTCCAAACTTATGTGTTTTGTCAATGCAGGTGCACATAATAACTAGCAAACCATGTACCCTAACTTTACTGTAGTTGAGTATAGAGGGTGCAGAAGACAGTTGGAAGTGCTCAACTCTGCTGCTGAACAGACAATCACATTTCGGGAACTATGCTGAATGTGGCATACTATTGTTATATAGATCAAGACTTAAAATTTGGCCTGCAATGAAGCACAAGCCTGACCATGTAGAACCGTGTCTACAGATCAGAGGGCTGTTAAACCCTCAAAAGTTAAAGACAAGAGATACCATACGGATTTAAAGCTCTGTTACCAAAGTTACCAAATATTCATGCTAAATCTCATGAGTTGAATATATGAATGTAATCCTGGGTGCTGCTCAAGAGCAGGCATGGTTTAATTTTTTTTCCCCATGTTTATGTAATATAAACAACATTGAGCATATGGAGCACTAAATAACCTTTTGACCTGGCCTCCTTTCTTTTCTTTTCTATTGTTATTTCTGTGTTTTCACACCAATGAGACAGGCCATAATGCTCAGCCTCCTAGTCCCTCTGGCAATCCAACAAAAAGACTCAGACACCAACAGTAACAGAGAAGTGTGCGTGTATGATTTGCCAGTCTGCACAGTTGTTTTGGCTTATAATGGTGTAAAAGGCTTCTCACAATACAACCAGCAGCTGTCCCACCCCTTAAAAGTCAACACACAAACACACTGGCAATGGGAATGAGGGGCATGGTCACCAAATGGCATGGTCTGGGGCTAAACAGGGGCTGTGGGTGGAGGGTAATCGCTTAATAAACCTTTTTGCACCCATCTCCCCTGTAACGCACACATTTTCATTACCATAACAGCCCAGTGGGACAAGTGTATTTTTTCTTTGCTGTGAACCACTTATGGTTACCAGATTAGTCCCCCAGAGTAAAAGCAGAAACTTGAGAGTTGAGCATCTCTTTACTGTATCTGCAGTTATTGAGTCCTTACTTTTATTACTGTAGTTGGAGCTCTAACAGCAATCACTACTACTTTCATATGAAATGTTTCTATCCATTATCTTAGGGTTTTGCTGTTCATTCCCCAACCACAGCACCATGGGGAAAAAAACACAAAGAGCTGCACAGTTCTGGGTGCATTTCTGCTGTGTATCTTTTGGCCAAAAACTCAGATAAGTTAGAATGGTCATAATAATAGTATAATTTTTCCTTTGCACAATATTCTATGTGTTCGGTAACACATTTCTAAATGGGCAACACCATGTAAGGTTTTGTCACATCTTACCATGGCACTGACCTTCTATACTGTACTAACCTGCAGTCTCGATGATGATTCTTGATGATCTCCTTTAATTGGAAAAATAATACCTGTTGCTTCAAGATGAGTGTACCAGCAATCAAATGTTGGGACAGACATTTTAATACTGTAGGTGGTGTTCATTTCTGTGTCATAAGCTAATACTAATATACTGGGTCCCAACACTCCATTAAATAAAGTTTATTTTGAACTCCAGCTAAGAAGTTCAAGTTAAAGTGTAGCCAGGATCAACAACACCACCTCTAATTCTCTCAAATGAGCACAGAGATGTGCACCTTGCCCATTTATTTATGCTGTGACTGCCCTCATCAGCAGTGGTGCTAGAGGAAGCTAGTGGACAGGTGCAAAGGCTTGTCTCTTTTAATTAAAACAAACAAGAGGCCAGTGAACTTTAGTAAGGTCTATCTTTAACCCACCCCACTGGAAAGCAGCATGTTAAGGACCTTAGTGAAGCTCTTCCAGACCATTATCATGCTTAAAAACAAGAGCAGAGATTCACTTCATATAGCAACTTGGGCAATACTCCCAACCTAAATCCCGCTATATATTCTGCAGAAACACCACAGAACGTGAACATACTTACAGTCTCAACATCCAGCTACTGTATGTTTCAGAACCCCAACAACCACAAAACAGTCATAGTAAAATAATAAAATGATTTAGATCCAAAAGTTTGCATCCCTAATAAACTAAATATTCACTAAATTGTGGATAAAGGAACATTACTAGCGCAATGTGCATTAATACTATGTTGATGTAAAATAATAATTTTGCACCCAACTGTACCAGAATTACCACAGTTATATGGTTTTTCTTAAACAATACAAATGCAAAAACCCTATAGCACATTACTTTAAAATTTCTTTGTGAAACAGTTTTTTGTGACGTCTGTGTAACAGCTTTTGATGCTAACAGCAAATCACTCTGCTGTCACCATGACCTTGGCTCTGCCAATCATGTTTTCCCTCCACACAGTGTCTCAGGATTAGCCATATCAAGTACAGGGAGCATCCGGTTACACTGCAATGTCTTTCAAACCACAATCAATACTTGACAGCAACAGGTCCCAACCATCGCTGTGACCTTGCCCTTCCCTGTTTGTCTACACTGTCACTGAGCTTACAAAGGATCAATATCAAATTGTTCCCCATCTGTCATCTTCCCATCATCTCGACTGAACTCTGTTGTTTAGGGTTCATGTCTGTGTTTAAATAAAAAAAACTGAGGACAGCTGCTTTGCTGCAATATGTCTCTTAAGACGTTATTACATTTATTACCTCTTTACAACATTTATTACTTGTTTTGGCCGTTTATTATATGCATGCGTCACCTCTTTAGCTGGTCTTCACCTCTTTCCTCTTCAACTAGGCTAATGCTCACTGGCAGACAAATCCCAGCACCTCATTTATATTTAATTCATGGCAGAGTATTTTAAGGAAGAGTCTGCCCTTCCAGTGGCATGATACACTCAGACTAAGGTTACTGACATTACTGAAGGCAGAGGATGATTCTAAGATTAGATCTGAGAGTACAATTACATTATGAGAAATCCCAAAATGACCAAATCATTCAATTATCCTTCACTAAAATATCTTCCTCAACACAATGAGAGAGGTAAATTATAATCACTTCAATCGCATTCAATTATGTACAGTGGGAAGATAGCACGGAAAGAAAATATCTCCGTCTAACAGCAGCTGTATTTAAATGACAGAGAAGAGGCCATGGTGTTGCATTTAGCCATCTTTTTTTGTAATACAATTGCATAAAAGTATATGACATACATAAAAAGAGGCTGTACAGACATGCCACAACCCAGCTTCTAAAAATAACCATGTATGAAGAATCTGTTTATTTCTTAAGCTTGAGTTACCCCAGAGCAACAGTGCACCCTGGGCCCACATATCCACCCCCACAGGCGTGCCCTTATATTTTAGCTGTGACTCTTAATTACTTCACCAGGAAAAAGTTGTCTCCTTATTGTTTAATAAATTTAGATCGAGATTGGTTGTGTAGTATGGGTTTTTATTTTGTCTGACTTCATTTTGCTTGAATTTAAATTCTTTCTGGGTTCTAAGGATGAAAGTGATCTACACTGAAACACCGCTTGTTGCTGGTTTTGTTCTCTTTATGCTGACTCCAAAATAACCCACAAAGCTTCAGAGAAAAAAGCAAACATGACTATGCTGGTCAGAAAAAATAAGAGATTTAGGTGAATGTGCGCATATATCCTTGAATGTCACCATTCAAAGAGTACCAATTAGCTCCAGATCAGAAAAAAAAAAAAACTTACTTTAGAATAAGATTAAATTCTTTTTCTGAAATAAATTCTTTTCCTGAATTATTTATTTCATTGAGATGACAAAACCGTTACACAGAGTGACAGTATTCAAGCACTATCTGTTAAAAACACTTGCCGACTTTCAGTTTGCTTGACAAACTCCTAGGAGGACCTTGTTTTGACCTCAAGGCTTCTTGGATATATAGCAGAGTATAACCTGAAGGTTTTTTTTAACCTTAACCAGCAGGCACACAGATGTCCTGATTTGCCTATGCAGATTGGACAAGGCCCTTAGGGTGTGACTGAGGTGGGAAAAGCATCCATATAGAAAAGTAACATTTAAATAATATCACAAACAACACCATTTAGCCTGGTTATTGAAGATGAGTGTGAGCAGAGGCAATGAATGGTCCTGCTTGTGTCTGTGAACTGGCTAAGGGACCTGCTTTTTTCAGTTAAGACCTTCTTGCCTGAATCTGACAGTGATCATTGTTCATCTAGTGTCTAACAATAACACTGACCTTCTTACACATGTCAATGTAAATAAAATAACAGCCTCAGAAAAACATGACCAAGTGGGTAAATTCAGACACAACCTGGACGTCACACTGATTATATTACATAAAACTCTGAAACCCACAGCTATTTCTATGCAGTAAATAAGGAAGAAATTACAGCATTCACTTGTGATAGATTATTTGTAGCTCCAAATTTATTAGAACATTTTTAAATCCTTTAGAATATAATATCAACATCTAACAACACAAATTGGATTAGTTACATTGTGCTGTTCCGATCGATAGATAGATAGATAGAAACTTTTATCTTTTTAAACCCACTAAGACTCAGAAGACCAATTATTTGCCTCTTGAGCCATCAAATAATCAAAATATATGTTAGTATTACAATTTGTCTTTTCACTAGAGGCACACTACACACTATACGCAGACTTCATTATGACCTAGTTAAAAATTGTCTTCAAAAGTCAGAGGGTTCAGAGAAATGACAAGCACACTAAGGTGGAAAACACCAATAATTCTGAGCTTTGACGGGTAATTCCTTGGCCAGGAATGAAAATAACACGAACAAATCAAGGACAGAAGATGATGTATTTCAACATATTCCTTATAGTGAACTGATCAGTGTCATGAGTGAAAAGTAGGCCATCATAAATGTGTTTGCCAATGAGTCATTATTATAATTGTTCTATTAATAGGCCCGGCTATTCTTATTCGGCTTGTGTGCTGGCATTCAGGTCACTGAGGACAGGAGTTATTTGAAAGAGTGCATTTTAAGTAGTTTGCAGCTGACATAAAGATGGCAGTGCTCAACGGTGAATTTGTGTTTCTGCGATGCATAAGATACAAATCAGTGACAAAACACTGGGTGCAGAGGTACTGTAGATGCATGTGTTTGGTTAGAGAAGAAGCTATTATCTACAAAGCTTGATTAAAATTTTCATGAACATGACCCAGTGGATAGCACAGGAGAGTAGAGGTACTCACTCCCTCTGCTGCCCTCCCCTCTATCATTCTATTCTGCATCTGTGGCTCCTCTACTTCATTTTTTCCCTTCTATGTTTGGTTTGTTCTCTCTTTTTCTGGTCCTCTCATATCTTCCTCTTCTTCAAATCCATAACACTAGCAAATGCCTGCTTTTAATCTTTAGGCCACTGTTCATCTCCTCTCTTTCATACAATGAATATTAACAAAGTTAATACCACAGACTCCTCCATCTGGCCTCTGATCTGCTCATTTGTGTTTTCTCTGTCTCCAGTATATCTGGCAGTTGTGACAACTGCCTGTGTGGCCAAGCAAAACGGTTCCTTCTTTTGGGTTTGCCTCGAGGACAGCTGTGGTTTTTTTCTACTCTGATGTTGATGACGTCATGTAATCCAGAAATACACCAAATAACTACTGCCTCATTCTTTCAGGTTGCCACACTTATTTAAACCAAATGCGAAGCACAGTGACGCCTCTCTAACTTTGTGCATACAGGCAAACCAGAAACAAATCTTTTGGGTTGTGAGAGGATGACTAACAAGAATGACACTAAATATTTTTCTAATTGTCACTGGTGCAGCCAATTGGTTTTAAAGGCAGACAACCGGCTTAATGGAAATCACCTACATGCGGTGAGGTGTTAAAAGGACTGTAGTACAAATACACCTGTGTCTGGGTTCCAATACTCATGAATCGGTGTCCTGGCCACAATCTCAGCAAGAAAGCAACCAACTCCGTGAAAAGATTACTGAAAGGCAGAATTTAGGGGATAAATACAAGAATCTTTCCTATTCATTAAATGTACAGTTGAATCAATCATTAAGAAATAAGTTAAACGTGGCACAGGTATATATTGGCTGAGAGCAGCCCACTCTCAAAGCCCAAATGACCATGCAAGAAGGAGACTAGTGAGAAGGTCCACCATGACACCCATAGGCCTTGTAAAAAGGAGTTACAAGCTTCATCAGCTGAGATGAAAGATTTTACAGACAGCAACAGATTGCCGTAGGACTGAGTCCTAAAACCAGGTGATTGGTTTGCGTTTTTGCACTTCAGGGTTCCCTTGTCCCAAAGTTTAAAGGTTTTTTTGAATGGTTTTTGGTTAAATGCCTGAAATACAGTCTGCAGTTAAGAAAAAGTCAATAGATTTTTCACATTCTATTGTCCATAATAAAAAACCTAAGTAAATACTCTGCTCAAACTATTTTTGAGCTTTTGATTTTCTTAAAACAGTTACTAATATCATGTTGAACATGGAGACTCAGCAATCTGCCTTTATAGCCTCGTTCACTTTATTACTCACAATTACCAGCTATATCAGGTCACTATAAGACGACTTTTTCAGAAAAGATAAGTCAAATAAATAAATCAAATTACAATTTGGAAGTTTAGTGGTCATGACGTTAAAGGCATGTGACCGTGGTGTAATTGGTTTATAGCTAACCATTACATTAGCTTTTTTTATATATATTTATTGTGTTTAACTTTACAGAAATAAAGAAGCTGATTATCTTGCTGGCCAAAATGCTTAAGTCTCAGAAACTTCAGTTTATCATAAAGGTTAATTTCCACGGGGATCAAAATGCAATTGAGAAAAATCTGATCGGCTTTTTGTCACAGTAATCGGGACAACACTTCCAAACACCACTTAAAATAAATAAACCATCAACTCCACAGCACTTTCTTGTTGCTCAGTTTTTTTTAAACCAGACATAGTGTCTGGCCTGATATGCTGATTTGGTTTTATTAGACTATATAAACTTGTTTCACTTGTCTTCCTAATCTCCTCGATGCCTTCTGATAAACTATTGTCAACATAAAACTGTAACTGGTGAAGATCAGATCCGTGCTTGATCTACTAAAGACATAAATGTATACTAATACTACTACAATTAAAAAAGTAATTCACTGACATTGCATTGCACTCATGGATGACACCCCCCCCCCAAAAAAAAAAAAATAAATAAATGAAAATATAATATCTATCTATCTATCTATCTATCTATAGATAGATAGATAGCACAATACTCAACTGCCAGTCAGAGGCTCAGGTGTGCTATATCAGCTTCCACCAGAGAAAAGGTGTCCTACAGACTTCTGTTCAGCTTAAATCCACATTCCAAAATCTTTGATGTGATTTAGACCTAATCTTGATTTAAGTAACATCACTTGAAGAAATTTGCACACTTCCCGTCTGTTTTTACACAATTTTTTCACATATGCAGCATTGCTCCCCAGGACCTGTACACAGACTTGGATATGTAAATTAATCAATGGTGGGCATGTCAGTACAAACTGGCCAATGAAAATGCATAATACTTGCTTATTTTGCCTTAGTGTATGATGAACACACCCCTCATTTCTCTACTGCCCATAATCTGTATGGTCGTTGCACATATCACGTGAGAAAGTGAAGCAGTGAAGTGCTGGGACAATGTGATATGCATACCAACAGCTCTGGATCTGTCTCTTAAAAAAAAAAAAAAAAAAAAAAAAAAAAAAGAAGATCAGTGCCTCAAAACATAGAAGCCAAATGCTTCCCTTTAGTCTTGCTTATATTAAGTGAAAAAGAAATTCACCAGTTCACTGAATCATGTTGCTTTGAAATGAAATAACTGTGACTGTGTTAAATTTTAGGGTAGACTGCTGTATGTCTTTCAAAAAATCCAGTCATTTTACTTTCAAGTCAAACTCCTCGTATGTGTGCAGTCTACTATGTTTCCAACAGAGAACATAGTATATAACTCTGCAAAATCACAGTGCTCTATATTTGCTCAGTAAAATTCTACCTTAACACTATAAATGGTATTTATTGTTTGTGACACAGCAGGTCAATAATGGATTAAGGCACAATAAGGATGGTAAAGGGTAAAAACCCTACAATAATATCTGGTGTAGTCAGGCAAACATGTTTTGAGTTTACTGTAGCATCTGCTTTGCTGTAATAGGAGATCACATACAAAACATGTATGTAGCTGGCCAATGATCATATACATAACATAGATAATGGCCCTGCCTTGAAAATCTGGCAACATTCATAGACCCAACTGTTGCACAGAAGCTATTACAGAAGCATTTCCACAATAAACATGCTCTTATGTCAAGCTAGCCAGCTAGCTATTTTCCAAAAATATACTGAGGAATGTCCTCATGGATAACTTACAAGACAAACACTACAGCACGCACGTGCACACAAACAACACAGGGAAGGGCTAGCAGGGTGCCATCAAATTCCAAAACCAAAACAGATCCATCCACCATCTTTGCCAGAGATAGCCTGCCAGTGTTTTTTTTTTTTTTTCTTTGCACAAACGCGCACACAGAAATGCAGGAGGGGTGACCGGCTGACTGGGGTTTGTCATGTCATCTCGGCAGGGGGATGGAGCCATCTGTCCTAGTAAAGGGTTAATCCAACCAAAAGCACAGGCCGCAGATTCCAGCATGTTCAGTCCTTATATTCCTGGCTACAATCAGGCTACATGTTTGTTTTGCTTTTGAACTTTGTTAGGTGCGGTTGCAGTTCACTGTCCAACCTTGCAAACAATCCAAGTGTCTTGCTGGATTCCCAATTCTTCAAACCAAGAACATTTTAAGGGTTTTCTTAATGTGGTGGTGGTAAGGATTTAATTAAGGAAGAAGGCAGTTTTTGTTATGGATTTAATGATTGGCAAGGATGGAGCGTCTTTAGCCAGGACGGCGTTTTCACAGCTCCGGCTGGCTCAAAGAGGGTTGCAATGAAGAGATGACAAACGCACGAGCACGCGCGCACACACACACACACACACACACACACACACACACACACACACACACACACACACACACACACACATATAATGAGATCAAAACAGGCCTTTCTCTGGACCTGTGTCATACATTTGTTTCCTTGTTAAGCAATTATTTCAGCTAAAAAGCATTCCCATACAGAAGGATGGGGTGGGGGTCTGAGGACTGAAGGAAGGGTTGAGGGCAAGACAGATTAGAATAACAATACACCTGAAGGGCTAGTAGTGTAGTGTAAAGCTAAATCAGCCAGAAACCTGCCTGAAAATGCCCCGGTGCACACACACACACACACACACACACACAGCCACCCTTTGTCTTTTTATTCCACTCAGAAAAAAGCATGATGGGCTAGCTTCTACCTACAGCAACATGGAAATGGAAAAGAAAGCATTTAAAATGATCCATTTAGAGGGGCGGGGAGGGAGTGATAGTGGAGGGACACAGATGGGGGGGGGCTCACCCAGACATAAAATGGATTGAGAAAGGAGAGAAAGAGAAAGGACAGAAAGAAACAGGGAGGATGAAGGAGTGGTAGAGGCTAACCAGTGCATCTTGGATGCTCCAGACAAACAGACAGGCAGCAGTTTGCCGCTGGAGGTAATGGCTTCCAATATGATAAAGCATGTCAACAGATCACATTGCTTTAATACCATTGCAGAACTGGTGTACATCCACCAGAAACACACATACTGTTCACACACATGGAAGTCACATTGTGCATACACACACACACACACACACACACACACACACACACACACACACACACAGGCATCAAGCCCAGGGCACAGACAGAGAACACAGACACATGCATACCTGAGACAGACAGACACAGACACACACAGCTTCCGTTTGACCACAACACATCAGCCTCCATTACTGCCAGCGATGTGGCTCTGACTCCGTCGCTCTGCTCCCTGATACCTTCCGCCTGATGCACAGCCATCATCACTGCCTGCCCCTCCATCTCTCTCCATCCCAACCCCCAACCATTAAATCACATCAACCCTGAGTGTTCCTTCTCCGAATGAACACAAAAACAAAATACCTCAGTCAGGGAGCCTGTGAGAGGGGCTTCTTCTCCTTACAGTCCACAGAGCAACACTACGTCGACAGGAGACAGAGGGCAGAAAAAAATCCAATCAGGTGCAGATGAGTAGAAGAAAAAACAGTGCAGATTCACAGTCCCTTCTCCTCTTCACCCTCCCCTTCCTCCTCTCGTGCGTCTGTCCTCTGTCCAGCTTTGGCTTTGTGATGCTAAGCTAATGGGCGCTAAGCTAAGCAGCATCCACACATTGGCTTATAATGTGCTCCGACTCATACCCACACACAGCAATGTTAGGCTTCTGTCTCTCTCTCTCTCACTGACTGAGCCCCACTGTCTCCCGTCTCACAGGCACCCACCCACCTCCCCCTCTTGCTCTCTCTCTCTCTCTCTCTCTCTCTCTCTCTCTCTCTCTCTCTCTCTCTCTCTCCCTCCCTCCCTCCCTCCCCTTCTCTTGGCTGGTCACCCCTATTCTTTCTTGTTCTCGCAGATCCTCATCAGCTTTATCCCCCTCTCCCCCTACACCTCTGTTTCTTTTCTCTTCCCTGAGACATTGACGTCCTTATACACATACACTTTGCTCTGGCTGTTTTAACTAGTTCCAAACAAGTCATCCTTGACCAATGTGTGAACAGGACAGGTGTCAGGGGAAGAAGCTTAAAGGCAGTGTTGAGGCTTTGAAAAAAGATGCAAGATTGGAAAAGAGCTGAGCATGGAGGCATGGACTTGAATGAGGCTGTCGCTGTATAAACTTAGATGTCAAAAACGACAGAATGAGCTCAAAGTTAAGCACTATTCCTACATAACTCCAGGTATTACAAATTTGGTAGATAAAAAGAACTAAGGAATATTAAGTAAGTTACAAGAATGTCAAAAAGAATGAGCCAAATATGGAAGCAGTCTGAAGGAAGCAGATCCAATTTCGTTATTCAAGTTAAAATATGGAAAATGTGAAAAAGAAAAAAAAAATTATGCTAAGAGAAGCTGACCAACTGGCAAATGTCTGGCAAAAAAGTAAAAAGAATGTGTAGAATCGATTTTTTTTTTTGTTTAGAGGAGGGGGTTGGGAAGAGCTGTGAGCAAATGCAAAAGGGAATGGGGTCAAAGGTCATGTTATCCTCTGTCAGCTACCCCTAAAATGTGCTCCGAATTTGCACTAGATAATATCACTAATACTACAGCTAACACCATGCAGGCATTCACACAGGAAGCCTACGCTAAAAAGCCAGCATGGATAGCGAAACTTGAGTTTTGCATGTGGCGTTGATGGACACTATTGTTCCACAATGCTATGTGCATATGAAATTGGAGGAGACACACAGCTGGAAATAATTTTAACAAATTGTAGGCAGTTGTGAGACAACTCCAGAAATGTCTCTTTACGTTTTTCATTCTACCTTTTTTCCTTGTTAGATTTTACATTGGCAGAAGGTCACTACAGAGGTTGTACATGACTTGCATGATTACCTGTTGGTTAAAACCATTCATTACAGTTCTTATTAATTGCCCACACAAGACACCCTTAAGCACAGCATTATATAAATCATAGTTTTTAAGTATTAGTCTTTTTTCTTTTCTTGTTTTGGCCACAGTGACATCCTCTTGCTTGATGTTCTCAATACCTGCACTGTCAGGGTTTATTGTCTATAAAGCCCTAAAAAAAGACTTATCAGCATCATATCAGAAGTATTCTATATTCCCTTCATCAATGCAAAGATTTCCTTAATCTAACCCTGAGCCTTTATTCTGCATCTGTGCCCAATAGCGTCAGTGATTGAGTGTGTGTGCATGTGGGTGTGACAGCTGCGGGCTATGGATCCGGGGGACTACTCCCATCACTCACTCACTGTTTGACAACATTCCTTTGACTCCTGCTAATGGCGTTAAAGATACAAAGAAACTTACCCACCAGCATTAAATGAGTCCCTATTGTTTCTTCAGGACCTCTTTGTCTGATCTACCTGCAGCATGCTGGGAGCCCCCTATTCCAAATGTAATCAAATTGATACGGGTACAGCCTATGGCCCCACTCCAGTGTGTATGAAAAATTCAAACATATTTATAGGGGGAAGATCACAAATGTTTAAGAATAGAGTAAGTAAATGTAATCCATTTCAAACAAGGAAACTATTCAGGAGGAGAACTAATGCTTCTTCCACCTACAGAACATTGCCAAAATTAGGAGCATCCTATCTCAAAGTGATGCTGAAAAACTAGTGCATGCATTTGTTACTTCTATGTTGGACTACTGTAACTCCCTACTTTCAAGATGCCCCAATAACTGGCTAAAAAGCCTGCAATAATTTAAAATGCTGCAGCAAGACTGCTGACTGGAATTATCAAGACATATCATATTTCACCTTCACTAGCTTCTCCCCATTGGCTTCCCATAAAATCTAGAATAGAATTTAAAACCCTGCTTCTTACATAAAAAGCTCTAAATGGTCAAGTGCCCTCATATATAAAAGACCTCACGGTTCAATATCATCCCAATAGACCACTTTGATCTCAGAATGCAGGCCTACTTTTGGTTCCTAGGATTTCTAAAGGTAGAATGGGAGGCAGAGCCTTTAGCTGTCAAGCTCCCAGTTCAGATTCGGGAAGCAGACACCCTCTCTACTTTTAAGTCTAGGCTTAAAACCTTCCTTTTTGATAAAGCCTATAGTTAGTCATAGTCATGCTGCCATAGGGGACCCACCCCCTAAAGCACTGAGCTCCTTTCCTCCTCTCGTCCCTCTCCCCTCACCTCTCACCCCACATTTGTCACCATTGTATGACATTAACTTTGTGTGTTTTCTCCTTCTCCGTCTCCCTCTCTGTGTCCCTTTCTGCAGGTGTCCCCGGCTTTAGAGCTGTGTGTTTTCCAGTGTGCAGCTACTGGTCCACACCAACCTGCCCGATGTCTTGTTGTTGCTTTTTGTTGCTTTTTTCTTTTCTCTCTCCACTTTCCACTCACCCCAACCGGTCAAGGCAGATGGCCGCCCACCCTAAGCCTGGTTCTGCTGGAGGTTTCTTCCTCTCCACTGTTGTCTAGGGCTTGCTCAAGGGGGAATTGTTGGGTTTTCTCTATACATCTTTAAAGTCTTGACTTTATTTTGTAAAGTGCCTTGAGATGACTTTGTTGTGAATTGGCGCTATATAAATAAACATTAACTATAAAGAATTGAATTCCATTGAATTCAATCAAAGCACCCAACAAAATATGTGAATTGTGTATTTTATAGGACATAACATTTATTAACGTAATCTCACTCAGGAAGATAAAAATGTTTTAATTTACTATTAGAGTCCTTCTCATTATACAGTGTCCATACAGGTTATAAAAGATTAACATCTGATATCAAGCATGTCCAGATGAGTTTCCCTAGCCTTGTCAATAACAGCATCTCTTTTTTGATGCATGTTACAAACAGACTGACATGGACCTGCTCCCAAGTAATCTAAAGTTCACCTGTCAATATTCTTCTTGATTTACCACCTCCTGCTGTGTAGGAATGGCACACTGCATGTTCTTTTGTTCATGTGACACAGAGTGATTGCATCTTTGGATGCAATCTGTAACCTCACCAAATAGACTGGCTGCTTACATTCACAGTGTAGACACACTCACAGCAGAAAAATCCACATACGAAGCTGCACAATAAAAGCTGGTACAACACCTTTTATGAACATGTGTTTATGTTAGCTTGCCCGGCTAGCTGGAGCCAGTATTGCTTTTAATGTGTGTGAATGTTTCTGCATCTCTCCATCCATTCTGCCTTTCTCCACTCTGCCCATCCCCCCCTTTTTGCTCCCCCTAAAACTCCACCCCACCCCACCCCCATGGCTTCAGTCCCCACCTCCCTACAAACCGTCCTCTTAGCCTATATACGTGCTGTCCAAACGTCTGTGCTGCTAGTCCTTGCAATTCATCACACACTCAGACGCACGTGAGTGTAAGCCTTTGCAAACCTCGTTCATTCGAGGAGTGAACATCAAACCATCTCAACAGCCACAGCAGACAACACAGCTACTTCCATTGATGCAGGAGAGACATTTAACTCCCCTTTCATGCTTTGCAGATACAGAATGCTGAGCTTTAAAATCAAATATCACCCAAACAGAGCAATCCTCTCTTTTTTTCCCCTGTTACTGCTCTGAACAACTGGCAGAAAACAGAGAGGACAAGTGATTTAGATGGTCAAAGGGAGCAGCAGTGGCAGCGAAAGCATGAGGAAGTGGTGTCATGGGTTGGGGCAGTCAGGAATGAGATGATAGAAGGACTGGAGGGTTAGAGGGGATAATGGGAGATTGGGAATGCTAAACGCGCGGATGGGTGACCACAAGGGAAGCTGACGGACGCCATAGTGGATGGGGGAAGGGGGAGAGTCATGGCTTCACTTTTTTATGGGTTATGGGTAATGAGAACAACTAACATTCAGGAGATTTGTGAGTGGAGTTTATGTTTACAACCAACTTAAGGGAACTACCTGACAGTGGTGAGGTCAGGGGAACCTTAGTGCCATATACATACAGCCTTGTACTGTTTTGACTAGTGGTTTACATTAGCTACTCGCTTTACTGCTCCCGGATAACATTTCTTAATTTCTACATACTGTGCATTATCTTTTATCAGATTTTGAAAACAACTGTCAAAAGTGTTGCATGACTTCTAGAGATTAGACTATGTTTGTATTTGTTGACACATAGGCAAACACACACTTCACTACAGTGGACCATGTTCAATCCCTGCTGTGGTGAAAACGTCATGGCACTCCATCAAACCCATTTGGCAGTGCTCATCACTGGAAAGCCAGTAAGATTCATGTCCCTATAAGTTCCCTTGTGACTCCTATTAGTTGTTAAGGGCACCAATGAGAAGGGCGAGGCATGAACCTCCACACCACTAAGGCTGTTAGGTGAAAAAGGAAACAACAGCAGCTAAATAAACAAAAGCACCGAGCCAGAGAAGACGCAGAACAGTTCTACATGGTAAGATGGTAGAAGCAATGGAAGGCTGTTTTGCCTTACTGAACCATAGTTAGTTAGGTACGTTATCGGTATAATAATAGAAAATTCCAGCAGTTTCCAACATTCTATTTAGGAAAATGTGCCTGGAATTAAGAGATTTTAATTTCATCATCCTGCATATATAGTGAAGGATTAATACAGTAATAGTTGGTTGATATATGTTTTTTTCATACCAACTGAACATTTCACATAATTTAGAAGCAGTAGAAGCACCAACATCCAGACTTACTTCTCCATCTGTTTCTCCACCTGCTTGCTGTGCATTAATCACACCTACGCCTACACATACACATGGACAGCGCTCTGAACCACCTTTGGACATACGTCAACACGGACACACACTGACCTCTAACAATGACCATGTTTACATGCACTTATATAACCAAGTTAATCTGAGAAATCAGCTTTCTCCGTTAATCGGGGAACAGTGTTTACATGCGCTTAAAAAACCTGGTTATGGGAGATCCACTTATACATGCAGCAGAAGAGTAACCCATTTTCTTCTCCATGTGGGACTTATTTTAGAAGCCTGGCGCACAGATTTTAACTGTATGATGATGGAAAACGCTGCTTTAAGACTTTTCTCTTTCTCTCTCTGCTTGTGCCGGTGTATGGTGTGTTCATGTCGCAGCAGAGTGACAGCACAGGGGGACAGATAGGAAAGAAACATGAAGAAATCGATGGGGAAAGTGACTTATTTAGACTTCTAAACTTATTCATTCTTTTACTCAGCTGTGTGCAGCTTACTGTCTGCAGCCTTTGGTTATGCACATGCGCAGTTGGATAAAACCCGATTAGAAACCCAGTTACGCCTATACGTGGCAGAGTAATCAGCGTTTTCAGAGAGAAATCTACCTTGGGAAACCAGGTTTCCCTAATCCCTTACCCCGATTTCGGACATGACAATTAAGAAATCAGCTTTCCCTAGAAAGCCGACTGTAACCTGGTTACTTCAGTCCATGTAAACGCGGTCACATGCCAAAGAAGTGCGGCAAATCTATGTCAGAACAATACAAGACTAACACTTATAGATGTGATGAGTGTGAATAAACTTACTTACAGGCTGTGCCTATTGTAACATGTACCTTCATAATACTACAGAATTGTAATATTTTATTGAGAGGCTTGGTAGTGTTTTGGTACGAGTGCATAATAACAAAATTTTACTGTCCTATAAAACATATGGCCTGGAGAGCACCTTCATGCTTTGTTTACTGTTAACAACACTGGGATTTTTACTGGTAGGCCATAGACCATTCAGTGATTAAAATGGCCATTATTGCCAGACCCCCACCCTCCACCAGTGTCTGGCTGACATATGGTAGTGGAGGTAATGCAGATAAAAACTCTTAAACAAGGTTCCTGAATACAGATAGTAATTTGTGTGAGAGGACAGTGAACAAACTAATTGAAAACTCCACAGAAGAGAACCATTATGGAAAAAGCATGGCATGGAGGAAATGAGATTGGCTCCTTTTCAAGTTTGAGATTTTAACATCTGAAATTTGAATGTTTCAAAGAATGAAATTTGAAACCTTTTTATTAATCAAGTAATTTAATGGTGTCATCTTTGATTGTTCGCAACTATAATAGAAACAATAGTCAAATGTTTGAGGAAATAGTGAGTCATTGAACTGCACTTTGACTGATCCATACAATTGATTTCAGTGTTGTTTTTTTACAACAAAACTAAATTATCATCATGCTGGATGTCTCATCATCATGACTGTTTTGTTTTTTTTCTTTTTAATCTTTAAGTTTAAGTTTTACCACATTGATCATTGTGCCGTTTATGATACTAATGGTACAGTTCCACATCCTTAGTACCAATGCTGTGATCAAGAGATGTTATTCATCTCAAAGAGTAAAATGCATCAAATATCAGTTTTAGTTTTTGAGTAATAGCAGCAACTTCAGGAGATGCAGTGCACAACATAAAAATATCACACTGTCAATAAAGCTAAAGATCTATCAACAGAAAGAGAGAAAGAAAAAGAAAAAAGTTTAAGACACAAGCTTCTAGTCCATGATTACTCAGCCAGCTCTTGGATGAAGTCACAGCATCTACATTCCCTGGTACTATTGATCCTGGAAACATGAGATACTAGTAGCCTATTCACTGTAGAGTCACCAGCCTTTTCTTCAAATTTATCGGATAACATAAAAGAACCACTATGCTGAGAGAAAAAATGGAAGGTGGAAGCTGGTTGACTTTGAACACAATGCTTGTTATCAGCTTGGGAGATGTGTGGAAAAGACAATTTTAGGATTAAAAAGGATGATGAGTGATAAAACTGATCAACCCCTTACATGAGGTTAGAGCCAAGGAGGATAAGCACTAATCAGCCTGGTTGACTGTACAGCAAATATTGGTCAAAAGGCAAATGGACGGCTGCTCGGATTAAAGTGAAATAATCAGGCCTAATTAGACAATAATACAAAGTGTGTGGCGTTTGTGTGAGGCCGCTATAGGGATCTAAATCTGATGATGCCTGGAACTAAGAGAGTAGCTTACATGACCTGACCTAACTCTAGATCACAATATAAATGAGATTCCTTTGAGTTACAGCCGAGCAGAGCATAAGAACCTTGAAGAAAAGGAGGAAATGACAGAAGGTGTACAGCACTCACAAGGCACGGCGTGACGGTAGAGGTTGTCTCGGATGGTCTGCTGCAGTTCGTAGTCAGGCGAGGACTTCTGAAAGCGCTGGCTCAGATAGTTCTTTAGGTCCTTGTTCAGCTTGCTTCCTGTCATTGTGGACACAAACAGGAAAACATGTGGTAAAGTGCGTGAAAAACAACAGACACAAAAAACAAGGCCAGCAGACATAGGATCACAGAGGAAAACACTATTACAATTCATGGTCAAGTGTCAAACGGCCACACAGCTTGGCTTCCACAAGGAGAAAGACAAAGTTATTTTACAGTCACAGCAAAACTAAATGCTAAGCCGTGAATTGTACACTTGCCATTTTAACTCAGAGGGGTAGCTGGCTCCAGGCTTCCCCCTCTCCTACCAGCCAGGACAAGCCAAAACTAAGACTGCTAGCACTATGGCTAGCACCGCGAATCAGCCCACCTACTGCTACGCCATCTGGCCCTCAGACACACATTAGGCTACTGAAGGGCAGCATGGCTGGAAAGTGTCCGAGTGTGTGTGTGTGTGTGTGTGTGTGTGTGTGTGTGTGTGTGTGTGTGTGTGTGTGTGTGTGTGTGTGTGTGTGTGTGTGTGTGTGTGTGTGTGTGTGTGTCTGTTTCTGAATGTGTGTCTGTGGATGGAACAGTAAATGGCCATATTACAAGCATGTGCAAACACAACACAGACAGTACGAAAGAATGGGTCACAGAGCTGAGACATAAAACCAACCATGTATGCTTTCACAAAAAGGAAAGATGAGTCAATTTCACTCATAAATATGTCTTGTTCTACATTCCATAAAAGTACTGCTTCATGCAACAACACACATCGTATCACTTCTATATTACTGTGTGTCTCATTATTTATTATAAACATAATTTATCTCCCATCTTTGCATGGCTGCTGAGACCATTTTTGGTTGTCTTGGCCAAACAACCAGTCATAAAAGGCCTAGGATCCTGTTTCCATGGAAACTGTGTGCATGTGTCTATGCGTGTGTCTGTGTGTGTGTTTAATAAGATGGTTGAGATTGTTAGCATAGTACCAGAGGAGCATTCTGTACTGGTTGGCAGAATGATTGTCGGTTCAGACAATAAATAAATACAACTGAAGCACAACAGGCACATCCCACAGATATGATAAGACCGTTTCTTATTTTAAGGTGACCCCAGATTGTGTCTGTCATTAATGACCACAATCTTGACGTGGTGGAGGAATGTAACAAAAAAATAATGATGGCGGCATTGTTTCCGCCTGGTTTTGAAGTTGACAGGCTCATATTTCAAGTAAAGGTCAATATAAAGCCCAACATAAGACCAACCAAAAAAAAAGGTGCCTTAACATTCTCTAAGTCACGTTTTTGTTCTTTGCAAAAAAAAAAAAGAAAAAAAAAGGTGAATTTGAATTTTAAAAATAAAGCTCTCGTGAATTTTTTTCCCCAGACTTGAATTATTTTTATCTTTTGCTCTACCTTTTATCATTGCTATGGTGGCACACAAAAGGTCTACATTCAGGAAACTTTTAGACATTTTTCATCATAGTCATTTTGAACCCAGGTCCTTTAACTAATAAATGACCAAGCAGACCATGGCTGCAATTTGATTAACCACCATTAGTTACAGCAGATCTGATCGCCGCCTGAGCTCTTTATAGAAGGAAACTCTGCTCCTGGCCTAGTCCCATTCAGATATCCCTGCATTGTAATTCTCACAACAGGTCACAAGCCAACACTGAGGCTTATAGAGAATCTAATAAAAACCCTTATGTGCCCCTGCCTGGTACATGTCTGCACCTTTTAAAATGTTTTTACATTATTTAAAGTTCTTAGAATTACTAATCAGTCAAGAAAAAAAATTGGTCGCTTTACTTTGGATATTGTGCAGCTAACTCAGGCTTCCTATTTGGTAGTCACTGGTGTGCCTTACCAATATATTACAGTAATGCAGATACTGTGATAACCCCACTCTCTGTGTTCTGTGTGCTTGCTGGAATAAAGACAAGACTGCTTATTGAAAATGAGAAGACGTCTTTTAAAGGCAGGACAGTGTGAATGAGAGTATTCACTTACAAACATGTGGATTAAGTTGCTTTAGCACATTGGTTTTTGGGCACTTTGCAGTTATCAAGTGCTGACATGGGATATCACAATGTTCATCACCTGGTATTGATACACTGTTGTTTATTTCTAATAGTAAAATTATCAAGCCCTCTTTCTTCTTGGCAGCTCTGTCTTGTTCTGATTTATTTACACCTTGCTTTAAAAGCATGTGATACAAATACATAAACATATAGATAAATAAATTAAAAGAACACCCAGTACCTTCAACTGTGTCCTCATTGGGGGCACAAGGTAACTGACCATTAGCTTTTCATTGGCCTCATCAGATCAAAGTTTGAGCAGCTAATTTTGTGCTAACTCAACAAAATGTGTTGTTCATGGTTTGAGGTCAAATACCAATTCACAACATTTCTTTTCTTCTTTCACAGTATTGTCTATGACTTAAACAACTGCACAATATGTGGATTTCCAAAATTCTTTGGTTGGCTCCAAATTGTGTTGACATTGGTTCAGGCACACAAGATCAACCATTTGTAAATGCTCAAACAGCAACCATTAACCCATCTAATGTGACCCCAACTAACCTCCATTTAAGGCTCTTTCAAACCACGACCAAATGTGTCATCACCAAAAACCAAGTACTTGCCACTTTGCTACTATGCTCCGTTTTGGTGCTGCAGGCTGGTTCTGATGGCAAATAATGGACCATACTGATCCTGAAGGCTGGACTGACGGCGAGCGGACAGATCTATTTACAATACGAAACATATCTGAGACAGTTTTGATTTGGGTGCCTCATCATGGTCTCAATTACCGCTTTATTTTGTAGCAGCATTATTGAGTGTGAAAAGGTACTTTCTGATGCCAGAGCAACTCCAGGTATCAGAGCAGGTTTGTAGTCCATTATTTAATTGACCAATTAGCTGATTTCAATTTGACACACACAGTCACGGGCAGCAAATAGCCAGCAGGCAGAAGGCAGAATATTTGGCCCGGCAACCACCCACAAAAATTCCTTTGCAAACAGATAATTAGAAACGACATATCCTTCAAACACAACCCACCTGTTATAGATTTTCCATAAGCCCCTAAATCAAGCAAGATTTTAGGGAAAGAGACACACAATCCATGACAGAAGGGAAGTGGGGGTGAAGAGGTTTATGCAAACGAGCGATAGAGAGAGAGGCAGCGACTGTCGCACAGAAAGAGAACATCAGAGTAAGCCAGACAAAACATCAAAAGAGTTTTAGACTGAAATGTGAAAAGCTCCACTACTTTTCAGGCATCTCCCATTGAGCCCACTCCTACACCCCTCAGCTCTGATCAGCCAGCCAAGGCCCTGCTCAGACACGCAGAGACAGACATGGCACCAGGCAGGCCCTCCGCTGGCAGCTGACATCTGTATTCACAGCATGGAAAAAGCAAACATTACTGAAACTCGATCTTCTGCTCACTAGGCCGCCGTAGTGGTAAAGGAAAGGTTTGACCAATGTTTGCTGATTTGGGAATGGCAGGAGTCACGGTCATGTACGGGCCCTTCACGCTCCAGACAAGCAATGCTATTACAGAGTGGAGAGCTCCAGTAACTCGCTTGATATTCAAAACTTACGGCTACGTTTATGCAACAAAGAAATGTTTGTATGACCTGACTCCAGTTTCCAAATTAATCTTACTTATGTGTGCTGTTGAAAAGTAGCTGATGCTGTCAATTTAAGATCTGGGCTCAAGGAATAATGCAAACTTACTTCCAATTGCATACTTTTACTGGAGGAAACCCTCTAATTGAAGTTTGACATACTTGATGTGCGATTTCCTGATTTGGCACAATTTAGTACAGAGATTCATTGTCCTGTTGAGGTTACTGTTCTTACCTTTTCCTTCTTATCCATCAGCAGGTTAAAGTTCCCACTTATGTGCTGAAATCTCTCGATTACTTGATGAATTAGCAAAAAAATCCAGGCCCTTCGTGATTCCCAGAGGATGTATACCTATGATTATGATATTCCCTGACTGCTCGTCTTTCCCACGAAGAACCTCAAATAGACCATAAGATTGGCATTTATGTTTTGAGTAAAATATTTCCACATGTATTTGAATTTGACCGTGTTTGGCATTTGTCCAATTATTAATGCATTACCATGAGCCTGCACTGTACTTTGTGTTAGTATGCTTATAATTCGTAGCAGCAAACACACCAAAATAAGATGCTAAACTTTGGCAAGCCAGTCTTGTTATTGTAAGCATATTAGCATGCTGACATTAGGATTTAGTTCCAAGCACCAGTGTGGCTCATAGAGCTGCTAGTGTGACCATGCTGTGAACTAAATTCTAATTCAAGTACAATTGGTCATAATTTCAGTGCATGGTTTGCCCAGAAATAAATAACCTTCTTTGAAAAGGCCTTTGTGCAGAAACATCTAAGAGACATTTTGACTTCAATCAGCACACTGGTCAATGGTAAACACAATCACCCTCTCAACACAAAGCAACAGTCTAAGTGACAAAGTAGAAAACACAGTCATATGCCAGGGTGCCAGCCTGTTTAACACTTCGCCAAGTCAGATTTGGCAGTGCCACTGTGTTTGGCTGGGCACTGGGTGTTGTATCGATGTAGAATACACAAACAGTCTGGCATACAAGGTAACAATTTTTTTCTTCTCCTCTCTTGCACTTGCACATGTCTTTTTAACATCAAGGGACACATTTCCAGGAATACTCTATGATTAGAACTGAAGCCTTTCATGAGTTGCATGTTGTTGAATTTTGTTTCCACTTCATAATCATATGGGTTCCTAACAATTAGACCTAACATACTACAAGTTAAATTCAGCAATAAGACATACACAAGCTGTCCAAAGTCATGTCTTAAATAATCTTAAATGGATAGCCTGTCCATGGCTCTAGTTAATCAGATAATCAGGCCTAATCACCATTTAATTAATTCTACCAGCAGCAGCTATATACAGTTAATATTCTTCACTACTGATCATTCTCAACCAAGTCATCGTGATTAAGAGGCAAGGAGAGGACAGAGAGGTCTATCCGAGTCTTGAACTCTGAATATTCTTCACCAGGATCAAGATGAGAACTATAGTGCCTAAACCAGCACAGTCAGCTCTATGAACACCAAAAGAGATTATGTTTGATGACTAACCCACACCACAGCCAGAAGATGAAAATGAGAGAAACACCATTATATGCAATCTCAAAAGTAGGACAGTTCTACAAAAGACGTGACAATGACTCTTTGAATAAGGAGTCCAAGTCACAAACCATACTGCAGAGATGTAAGGAAGACCAGTGTACCATATCCACTGAGCTGACAGGTGTGTGTCTGTGTGCCTATCTGTGTGAACGTCCCTGTCTCTGAGCTCAACACTACCCTCTATGTTTCTCTTTTCGATGTGGTTTGCATCACAGCAATGGTCTGGCTCTGTATCCATAGCAACAGCTGCCAGATGAGTACTAACTGTGTTGAAGGTGGGGACAGTCACAGGAAGGCGTAGTCTGCTGCCCCTCTCTGGGCTGACGTAGTATTACAAAAACACAGGAAAGCTGTTCCTAACAGAAACAATAATGGCCAATACTAGAGGAGGAAAATCCTTCATTCAGTATAAACGTCCTTCTATGGACAAAACAGTGCGTTGTAGTTCAGATATATTAGCACGTACGCAACATATAAAGTGGACATAAATGAAACATGACATGATGAAAAAAATTACACAATTAGGGCACCATAGATAAGTAATGATAATTTGACAAAATGTGACCTTCACTTTGTCATGTTTTCAAAACATGTAAGTTATAGATGTGCCATATACAATTACCTGATGCCTGAATTGCACATGTATGAGACTTATAAAGAGTAAAGGTGTATGATGATAAAAGATGAGAGCAGTTCGTGTAAGGAGTTATATTAGAGCTTATGTAGTAATCACTGAGTGTATATGGATCCACAGATGCTGACAATCACCAAACATGAAAACTATGGGTTATTTACAAAACCACAGTGCTTTGAGTAGCATGAGTGAGTGTCTCACATTGGCAACCCCCTCAGCGTGACCTCATAAGAAGCTCCTATTGCACTCTGCAAGCCAGGATTGGCTGGGACTAAGTATGTCGGTGTCAAAGAGAGACAAGCCCTCCCCTATAAAGGGGCTGATGCAGCCATCATTCAAAACACCACCTCTTCCTCGCTACACACGAGCAAGGAGGGGGGTCTGGTGTAAATATGTAAATAGCCTAACGTTCTCTTTTATAGCATTCGTTTCATGTCTCACATTGGGAACTACTGACTCCTGGATTTTTGGCAGATGTTAACCAGGAGCCACTGTCACAAAGAGCACTGCTGTGATCTCCCTACAATAAGCACTGAATGAGCAAGTGAGGAAGCTGTAGCATCAAGCCTATAAAACCTAGCAAAAGTATGTGGTGAGGCCCAACTTGCTGCAGCACAATTGACCTGAATGGAGAGCCCTCTAAAAAGAGCTAATGAAGTGACGATGCCCCTGGTAGAAGGCACTCACAGCCCCACTGATGGCTGTAGACCCCTAGAGCTACAGTATATGCCAAGGCAATAGCCCCCAACACCCAATGAGAGACGTTGTTTACGGCTTCCCTAAGTGGTTCTTTGCCCATAATACAAATACCTGGTCACTCCTCCTACAGCCTTTGTAGACAGTCTATGTAGACACGCAATGCCCTAACTGAAGTAAGCATATGTAACCGCTGATGCTCCACCGAAGCAAATGGCGAATAATAGAAGGACGCAAGGTCCTTTGGAGAACCCCCGACCTTAGACATAAAGAGAGAGAGACCTTGTTGAGGAAGCCCTCAACATTCTGAATGATCTCAATAACATTCTGAGGGAGGCCCACAGTATTTAATTTGAACAACTCATGGGTAAGGCCCAGGGAGTAGGCCTCTCTAGGTGGGGTTGAAAGATGGCTTGAGACAGGTCTCTGCAAATTGGTAGGCGCCAAGTTTCCTGGTAGAGGAGCTTAGTCATCTCTGCCAGCAATTGTTTTGACAGCCAGTGGAGAGCTATAAGATTCACCTCCTCCTGTACCTTGGCCAGGGTTGGAGAAATAAGAGCCACTGGGGGAGAGCCTACAGAAGGATATGAGGCCACAGTGAGCCTGTGAGGTGAGATGGGAAGTGGCTGTGGAGGCCTTGTCCCTTCCTAAGATGAAGGCTTTTTCTGGTGAGCCTTTGAGGTGAGTTAGAAGGTGGCTGTGGAGGCCTTGTCCCTTCCTAAGATCAAGGGTTTTTCTGACCTTTCAGAGGTGGCGCACTTGGTGGAGCCAGGGGAGCCACCTTGATCGCCTGAGGTTTAGGCTGCCTAGTGATTCTGAAGCTGGAAAGTGGTCGTGACGCCTGCCAGCCTGCGCCAATGTTTGGCGCTAAGCGGCAGGGAGAGGTTTTCTTGGCAAACACAGCTTTTGTGCTTCATCATCCCATTTCTTTTCCTCACATCTCCTCTGCATTGATGAGACAGCTTTCCTGAAATTGTCCTCAGGTATAATGGGGTGTCCAGGAGATCCTCCTTTTCTTTGGTCGACAGTGGGGTGAGATTAAACCATCTCTCCTGTAAGACCAGCCTCATGGCTCTTCCCAGAGACTGGATCGCCACTTTATGTAGATGGAGGCATTGGTCAGTGATAGCACGAACCTCTTCCCATAAACCAGTCAGGCATCTCCTCTTCCTGCTCAGCTTGGTATGCCATCAGAAGAAAGGAAGCATGTATGTATATGACCTCTCCGTCAGGCTAGACTAGAAGTGATCTGCTCTGGACCGGCGGGCCCCGATGACAACACAGAGATTTTTGGGCAGCTTCTATTGGGGGAATGTTACAAAGACAATGCTTCACTATTCCTTGACAATCAAGCATGGAACTGCCTTCCAAAGGATGCTTCCCCTTTTGCTTTATTGCACCAGGAGACAGCAATCTCTTCCAGCAGCTCCGGGAAAATTGGAAGCAGTTGTTTCCCTGTCCTTTTCACTTTCGGCATCATCTTCCGTCAAACCATGACAGATTCGCCTCGGCTTGAACCTCAGGCTACTGGATATTAAGCTTGGCACCCATGCATTTGCACACGTCCTGCAAGTCAAAATCCAGTATAGGGAAGTATGCATCTCTGTCCCCTTCCATGGCCTTTTGCAACCCAGCCTGAAAGTGCCAGTAAGAAGTCATCATCATCCTCGCTGGACATGAGAAGTTATGACCCACCATCTGACTCTTCATCCACCTCTTCAAACAGACATTCGTCTAGGTCCTGGGGGGTGGGCTTCGAGGCATTTAGTTGATCTCCCCAAGTCAGATCAGCTTCATCCCTGGGAACAGTCATCCCTATTAGGTTGGCTCTAAAGCTGCCTGTGTAGCTAACGTTAGCTTGGGGAGTATTGTTGCTCAAAAGTGTTACCACAACCAATTGGTTGGAGCAACTGTGAAATGTATTGCTACTTTTCACAGTCTGAGGCTCAAACTAGTATTTGGTGACAGACTAGTATGAGCAAATCTCTCATGATACTGTTCACCGAGAACAAAAACGCTCGGTGACCAAATTTACACTCGACCTGAAAAAAAAAAAGAGAGAGAGAGAGAGAGAGAGAGAGAGAGAGAGAGAGAGAGAGAGAGAGAGAGAGAGAGAGAGAGAGAGAGAGAGAGAGAGAGAGAGAGAGAGAGAGAGAGAGAGAGAGAGAGAGAGGGAGAGGGAGAGGGAGAGAGAGAGAGAGAGAGAGAGAGAGAGATAATGGAACTTTTGCTCGCAGCAAGAAGAGGATTTTGAATGATGACTTATGCAGTGTCAGCCCCTTTTATAGGGGTAGGGCTTGTCCCTCTTGGACGACATGCTTAGAGTGAAATAGGAGCTTCTGATGAGGTCACGCTAAAGGCGTACCCAATGCGAGACACGAAACGAAGGCTATGAAAGAAAACTGGGTGTTGCCCCTAATTAGTTTGCCGGAATACAATAATAGTAGAAGGTTATTGTTAAAATAAATTGCCTTTAGCATTGTGAGATCTGAGTTTAAGGAGTATTAAACACAGTCAGTTGTTCCTCTGTGAGGATTTCTTTAGACTACATTACCAACTGTACCTCCAAACGCACAATTTTGCTAATGCACATGTGAATGAAAGCATTTTATGGAAGGGTTTCGTGCTAAGGACTAATCATTCAATGGTTCAATAAAGTTTTAAAGCCTTAAATTGAGGTGAAAATACATTTAGACGCTGCAAATGCACTCAGACACTGAAACCATCTGTTTTCTTAAAGGTAACTTTAAGGAATGTTCGTTGCTGAAATTAAGCAAATAAAAAGCCCCAAGGCCCATCATGAACCACATCCTTTCCTAGTCCTATTAAACAAAAATTCTCAAAGAGGAATAGTGTTTTTAGTGACATTTTTGCAGAAATCACCTTTGAAGGAAGAATTCATTTTATTAACTGCTTGATAAAATGCCACTTTACATTCTCCACAGTTGCTGGTATGGGTGAGCCTTGAATTAGGCACATGAATAATGGCAATTACTACAGTTCAACTTGCAGTCAAGGCTGCTGAGAAGGAAAAGACACAGAGTCTAGTCCATACTGCTGTGGAATAACAAAAAATTATGTTTTATCCTTTGACATCTGCTCCTCGTTAAGCTGAGATAGAAAACCCCCAGATCCATCACGGTCAGTGTTAAATCTGACACGTTCTCAATGCTTTCTCTATGGCTGTGTGTCCTGGAGCCGCTTGTCTGTTTCCCCATGTTCCAGATTACCTTCACTGATTTAAGTCTCCCCAGATACGGGAAGAAAAAAAAAAAAATCCTTTACGGATCCATTTCAGCATGTAGAACAGAAAAAGGGGGCTTCAGTAGAGATGTCAATTTCCCTGCTGCAATCTAACAATGAACTGGGAGAAGCACATATAGAACAAGTAAACTTTACAGGTCTAACAATGTTTTTGTATGCAGTGGGTATGCATGATGTAGAGCAGAAATTCTCTGCCATATAGACAGCAGGAGCATTTGTCTAATGTGAAAAACATCAGTACTGGGTAGCCAAAGATTCAGACAATATAAACAATAATACAGTGTCTGCATCATGATTTATTCGGGTGCTGAACAAAAACATGTAAATATCTGATATTACAGGTACATAAAGCATGTGCTGCCTCCATGGCTTGTGAATTAGCAGATCCACCAGCCACTGACACATACGTCGTCATTATACTATCAATAATTATCAAAATAGCAAATTTGACTTTAACAAAACCCACTAAATTAGCGGGTTACTTGATGCAAACCTCCTCTAAGGTTGGGATTTGCCCTGCTAACAGTGTGATTGTCAATTGACTAATGCAGAAGCCAGTAGGACAAGAGTATTTTGGAAGTAATTACCTCTCCATCATGGCCTCTCCTCATTGACAGGCAGCATTTCAAGACCAATGGGAGTATTAGTCTCCTGTGACAACCAGGCTGATTGGCTCCAAGATTTAAAACGGGTCCCCAGGCTAAGAGAGCAGATCAGCACTTTTATACAAAGAGAAAGAGAACAGGAGATTGAAAGAAATATAGAAGAGGAGAAGATCAACTGAAAAGTAGAGGATGACAAGAATTTGTAAGATAAAAGTAAGAAAGATGCTTTGAATGCTCACACGAGTAGAAAGTGGCATGTTTACCATCAAAATGAGACGAGGGAGCTCTCAGTGTATGTACAGGAAAGACATCTGGACACAGGAAAGGGGATGACTGCAAGTTTAAACCTTCACACACTTTACACAACTGCTAATGTATGAATATGAAAAGCACTTTGCCAGATGACAGTCATTTATCAAGACAAAAGCAAAGCCGGTGTCTACCATAAACAAAAGCAGCAAGGAAGCATCCTTCCAGAAATTTGATTAAAGACTCAAACATATTTCGAAAACAACAATTCCTTGCTCGATTTAATGATGTATGTAGGTGTGTGTTTTATACCTTAAATACCAATATCAATAAATGTAATACAATTACAGGACTCCTTGTAATAAAACACAATCCAAAACATAGTTTTTCAATTCCAGTCAGCAATGTCCCCAATATACATCAAGCAAACATTTGAAACCTACCCACTTAGTTTAAACTGAGATATTGCACTTCTCTTATAAAGCTATTCTGCCAGTTAATCTTCCACCAAGTTGAGACCCATATTTAATAAAAAAAGAAAGTCCAAATCAAAGCAGGAGAAGTAGAGATATCTCAGCATTAGGCCTGTAAGTGAACTATGCTGAAATTCAATATTGACATTAACATGTAATATATAAGCTTATGGCAATTGTATTTTTAATTAAAATTTCCATTTATATAACAATAGTTATACTGACAGAAAACAGTTGACATTAAAAGATACTCAAGAAAAAAAAAGGTCTTAGTGAAGCAAGCGCATATATACAATGAAGAAATTAAAGTTACCTGAAGCAACATCACACAAAGATATAATATCAAGATATCAGCAAATCACTACAACACCTACAAACTATACAAATGTATGACTAAGCCGAAAATATCTAAGTTTATTAGGTCTTTATAGTGGTGAGATGCATTACCATAATGTCTTCTGGGTTCTCTCCAGGCCCACTCTATTTCACTGCAAGATAAATTGACAACTGCTGGGGTGTAATAAGAGGCAGTATGTAAAGTAACCCCAGGCCAACAGTGGGTGAACACAGCACTGACAGACCAACCACTGGTCACAGGAGTGAAGAGAGGGCAGGAGAGTGGGAGGGGGGAAAATATCAGGGGGAAAGATGTGGAAGTGCTGAAAGCAAATGGGGTGTGAATGGAAACCAAAGAGGTTAAACAAAAGGTCATAAAGAATGAATGAAAGATTAAAGAGAGAAGGAAAATCAGGGTTTGTTCTAAGTGTGTCTGTATTCCAGTCGGACCTGATCCGAGCATGTTTCTCCTGTCTGTAATTGTACAACCAGTTGTTGGGACACAGAACTCCTCCTTGTACTTAGCCACGTGGGGAAGGGAGGGTTGTTCTCTCTGATTAAGCTGGGTCTGCCACAGTCGGCATCACCTCATGGCCCAGGGCAAGCTCATTAACTCTGCCACCAGGGGGCAGATGTCACTCAGGATCATTAAGTGTGAGGGACAGCATGTAGAGAGTGTGTGAGCGAGCGAGAGATAATGCTGAAGAGAATGCTGAATTTGCTGAAGCCGGTGTTTGGTTTCACATTGTAGGTGTGTGTTGGTGCCAACATTTATTAGCATCTGAGCTGTTGATCTGAGCTTTTTTTTTTTTTTTTTTTTTTTTTTTTTAAACACAAAAAATGTTTTAAAACCAATTTAACTAAAAGTTACACACTCTAAAATGTAACCAAAAAGGTTCAGCTCCATTTCCCAAAGTCCAAGATTCAGTCAGTCAACAATATACAATTGTCCTGAAAAAGCAGTAAAACATCTGAAAGAGTGGAATAGGTTGGCAATGAAAATGAAATCATTTATGTAGGCAACTAGTCCTCTGTCAATTAAAAAGGTTCCTCCTCCAACACGTTAAAATAAAAACGGAAAGGTAAAAAGTAAAACAGCAGAAGTTGTCGCATTATGACTTTAATGGCATTTTTCATTACATCGCACCTGCCTTTTAGTTCTGTCTTGTTCCTTCTTATGTAATTCTTTACATAACCCCCATCCTATCCTTAAAAAAAAAAAAATCCCTTATTTTATTCCCTCTGTCACACACTTTAAACCACTAACATCCATCTCTAGTCATTCTTTATTCTGTCCATCAGGCCATCTATCACTCATCCATCCGCTTAGAGAGGGGATGACTGACCCACATCCCTATCATCGTCAGCCTGTCACACTGCTGACTCAAGACACACTCAAGATGCTGTGTGAACGCACAAATACAGACGTGCAGCCTTGCTCATGCGAATGAATACAGTTGGCAACACATGCATACAAAAGAGACACTCAAACACGCCACATCTGCTCACCAATCTAATTTTAGAAACAGGATGGGAACACACATATGAAGAAAAAAAACAGCACAAACAGAAGGAAGAGGACGCTTAAAGGTGCATCCTGTCCTTATGTCTGAAAAAATAAAATGAACAGAAAGAGCACGTACATCTATCATGATGTCCACTCCAACTAATCCTGTTTGTTCTTACGCACACACATTTATTACCAGTTTCATCTAGACACAGTGTTATCTTTTCTTTATATACCTTGTATCTGACAAGAAAACTTTAGGGCAACATTTAATTTTAACCTTCACTTTACTACAAACATTTGTAAAGCTGTGTGTGTGTGTTCCAGGGCTGTAGGCTAATAGGCCAGCAGTCACTGCTGGTTACGTCTACAGTCATTTCTGGGTCAGCATCAGGCAGCGCTCATCCAGCTCTGCATCCCTCAACAGCTGACTCCAGGCCAGACACACACACACACACACACACACACACACACAGTACAGCAGGGGAAAATGAGCATGAATGGCTTGTATAAACAAACACTCCAACTGAACACAAAAAATATATAATCTACTTTAATTCAAAATAAAAAAAAAATCCTGCAATACAACTAAACATGCAGAACAAGATGCATTTGTTCAGTGATTAGGTTACTTGCATCCAGCCGCCCACTGGCCACATGAAAGCAAGCACCAAGACACAGCCGCATGATCAACTTGGAAACAGCATGGGTGTCTACATAGATTTGATTTCATGTATCAATTACTCCACACTCTGGTCTATGTATTTATGCCTTGCAAGTGCATTTTGTCAATGTGAGTGTGCATGGTCTCATGTTCTGTTTGTGAATGTCCTGCCTGGGAACAGAAGTGTGCACAAGTTTAAATATGAGCCATAATTATATTTTTGTCCTAACACCACAGCACAAGCAGCAGGATGATGCCCAGTGAACTGTGGGATGAGCTCTGTGTGTTAGAGAGAGTTAGAGGGAGATCATTTTGTGTGGAACTGGGATGTTAAGCTTGCACTGATGAAGTTGTTACGAGTGAACAACACAACAAGAGAGTGTGCAGAATCTGCTTGCACACATATTCTCACGCAGACACGTTCAAAGTGTTCTCCAACACCGATGCATTTTAAAAGAAGCTCAGGTTGGAGCCGGACCAGGACCAAGGACTTGACCCCTAGTTCCCAGCCTTAATCCACCGTAGAGGTCTACTTCCAAACCACAGTGACGACACACTGACAGTCACACAGATCTCTATGCTTTCACACAGCCCCTGTCTGTGTCACATCACATCATGTAAATCAGTACTTCTTTAAAGATTCATAGAAAATACACACCTGTTGTTTCGTGATGATCTGCAACACAAAATCATGGCATAATTACACTTTTTTGCTTTTTCATTGAACATAATTGTTTAACACTTTGGCAAATGGCTCATTCCCTTCCCGTTATGAACCTCATGCTGCCCAAAGGGAACAAAATACAACAGTTTCCTTTGTAAATCAAAGCATTAAAAATACAATTGGCAGACAATTATTTGCCAGCAGAATTTCCATTTGTTGCAGCTGCCGACGTTAATGTTCTTGTTTGAAACGTTAGTAGTACTCATTTGTTGAAAATAAAAGATGTGAATTGTATTTTAATTTTAAAATAAAATTCATATGAAATTCAATAATATGAAATAAAAAAGTGAATAAATTCAAAATTTCAGGGAATAATTTAACATTTCCAATAGATTACATATGTATACTTCATGCATTCTTGTTGTTTCTCATTAACTTGTTATAAGTGTTATAATCTTAAAATTATTAATTTAACATATTTTTGGTTTAAATGACACATATGTTTGCTGAGTTACACATATGAATTTTAGCCAAAAATGAGGCTGAGCAGGGAGCAGGGCAGGCCTGCGCTCCAGACAGACGGACAGACAGACAGGGGATGGGCTGGCTGGGAACTGGCAATGAGTATCACTATCACATGCTTCCACGAATAAACATGCAGCTGAAACATCAGGTCTTAGACCAGGACAAAAAAGTTAAGTGTTCCATCTTTCACTGAGACAGCTAATACTCAGAAGAGAAACACAGGGAATAAATGCCCCCCCCACATAACAGAAGAGCAACTCTTATATAAAGACAGACTGAAGAACTCCTACATACAGACACTTCGTGATACAAGTTTTATATTTTTGTGTGAGTCCCTGTCTCTCTCTGTGTGTGTCCGTGTAGCAGTGGCAAATAAGAATAGAGTTCAAGTCCCGACACTGTCTCCATTTCTCTCTGCCTCAATGAAATGTAACTTGAGTTCACTGTGTTAAAGAACATCAAACCTTACAGAGCAACTTATTCCCAATTAGTTTTTTACACTAGCTAGCTACCTAGAGCCTCCATATAAGGGAGTAGATGCTATGTGCATTATATTTATATGCCAATGAACTATAAAAAGGAATATATTATGTAAATTATGGAGGTTAAACGTAATTATGTAAAAGCAAGGAAGGAACTGTATATTGTATATAAAGACGTAACACCATTTGTTTATACTGTGAAATGCATTTAAGACTATTCTGAAAAACCCGCATATTCCCTGCAACTGTTCAACATTAAAAGGTGCAGCCCAGTGCTACTACACTGCCCCTTAATGTCTTCTTCTGAAGTCATATGGACCAATTTGGGCTAAGAGACAATATATTTTTAACAAAAAGCCTGATATTAAACTGCAGGATGGAGCAGAGACAGGACAAGGCAAAGCACAAAAAATAATACACGACACAAAAAGGGAAAACTGGGTATGAGGGGTAGAAGACGGTATGGAGACCTGGTCGGGTGCCAGTGCTGGGAGTGTGCCACAGATGTGCCCCCCCTCCCCCAACCACCCATGGGGAAAATGTGCCGAGTAGTCAGAAACTGCCTCCTCATACACATACATGCACTAGCTCCACCAGCTGTAATTTAGCAGCAAAAAGGCAGGACCACCCAAGCAAACTACATAGTGTCAATCACACTGAAGTGTATCTCAGCTTTTACTTGGCAGATAGGTGGTAGGTCTGTGAAGGGTACAGAGTTCACTCATTACGTTTATTCTCTGCTAATTTTTAGACCAAGAAAAATGTTTGTAATCCTTCATCTCAAGGCAACAAAGGCAAAAGTTGCGTTTGCATAAACAATTAACTCAAAGCCATGCAGGAGTTCAGATACTGAAGCCACAATTATGTGATTCCAGAATCACATGAGATGAAGCGGCGAAAATCAATGTCGTATGTAAGAGTATCAAGGCATAGATTTTTCCCTTTTTACTAGTTACGTAACAAGTGGCCTCGGTTACCATTTAACTCTGTTGTTATAGTGCACGTATATATATATATATACACACACATCTCTGTTTATAGCTTTCTGTGTAACCTTTGTTTACTCCAGCAGTTTTGCTGAAGGTAGCCTTTTTGGCGGACTTTACTAGAGCTTATGGGGATATATATGAGAGAGAGAGAGAGAGAGAGAGAGAGAGAGAGAGAGAGAGAGAGAGAGAGAGAGAGAGAGAGAGAGAGAGAGAGAGAGAGAGAGAGAGAGAGAGAGAGAGAGAGAGAGAGAGAGAGAGAGAGAGAGAGAGAGAGAGAGAGAGAGAGAGAGAGAGAGAGAGAGAGAGAGAGAGAGAGAGAGAGGGATTGAATTTTAGCCTTGACACTATGCATGGCCATGTCTGTCTTTTTGTTAGCTGTAAATATTCTAATAATATATGCTCACTTACTTACTTGATAGATAGATATAATCTAAGAATCATTTGTGTATTGCCACACAGCATCAAAAGATGACAATAGAGTTTTATATGGCTTTTATAGAAAAATAGAATAGAAAATAGAAAGTATTACACTATAATATAAAACAATAAGTGATTATGTATCGTTATGGGTTATCCAGCGCACAAAATGGTAAAAACTCCAACTTTACCAACAGTGACCTTTGCCTTTTCTTTTTTAAACTGTACATGTTTTGCCATAATTACCATCATCAGAATTGTTTAAAATACATTGTTTTCTTAGTGGAGTACTTTTACTTTTGTAGCTAATCTGTGTAGTAGTTTTACTCAAATAAAAGATTTGAAGTAGTACTTGCATTGGAAAATTTATTTCAGGTGAATACTTTAGCATTAGGTGTATGCAGGTCTTGCACCTCTGCTCAAAGCCTTTTTGTGAAATTTGTGAATTATTTCCTGTCATAGCAAATGGCTGAGAGGAAGTATACTTATTTATCAAACACAATGAAATTTGTATTTTTCTTACCTGATGCAGTAATTGAAGTAAAGCCATCACCATTAAGCAACATCAAGGAAAGCAGGGCCATGAAAGAGAAAAGGGAAATATTTGTCATTATCAGCACCATTTGCAGAAAAACTAAACTGAATTATTTAATTGGCCAAGTACTTTTATTTGAAATGCTAGGGTTTGTGCTAGGAGTGTGTGGAATTACAATACAACATTAACATTCCGACTATGAGTAGGTGTAGTGTTCGTATACTTATATTAAACTAACATAGCAACTAACACTCTGCAACCGCAAACAAAACGACAGACATGGCCATGTATAGTGTCAGGGTTAAAAATAAAAGCAGCAATGGAATACTGTGTTTTTAATCTTCTATATGCTTCAGTATGTACATATGCATAGAGTCTAAAATACACTTGCTGAGGGCAAAACAAGAAAGTAAATTTTTATCAGGATCAATACTCTGCACATATATACATTTAGCCAAAACATGCTACCTTCCTTAACCGACGGATGTGCTGACAACTACACTCAGCACCCAATAATTGCTTTTACAGACAACACATTGACTCACGGCCGCTTCCATCCCCATAAGCTCTAGTAAAATCCGCCAAAAAGGCTACCTTCAGCAAAACTGCTAGAGTAAACAAAGGTTATACAGAAAGCTATAAACAGAGATGACACACAAGGGCACAACTAAAGCTTTCACTGTGTTATGCTTTACTACGGTAGCAGCAGAACTTCTGAAAAGAGGAATTTAGGGGAACAGCTCCCATTACAAATCTCTCACAGCAAAAGAATCAAACCTGGACAAACTGAGAAGAATATATAATGGCTTCTGTGGCAAACACCATCACAACTTGCCATCACTGCAAGTCCTGGCAAACCTGAAGGGCCACAGATGCAAATGTAGGTCGTGGTGTTTTAATTAGGTGGCAAGGGCTTATGGTGTTGATGTTAGCTCTCCTGCTAAATCCTGAACGCAGTCAGAAGCCTTCGCTTTAACTCTAGCAATGTGCAGGAGCCAGACCCAAAGCTAACATTACACAGAGCTGAGGCTGCTGGGGATGTAGAGGCTTACAGGCCTGTTTGCCTTGGAGGCTGTCTGGGCAAATGCAGTTGTGTAACTCAGCAATACTTTCGACTCATAAAAGCTAAAGAAAGAAACCTACGTAGACTCGCCGGCACTAATGAAACACAGCAACACACGCTTTGCACAAAATATGTGCAGCTAAAACTGATGAGGAATCGGGGAGAAACACAAAAATATTAAGCTGCACAGCTGCCACATATTTCCTTTTTAAAACATCCTTGAAGGTGAATATTCATGCATAAAGTCAAACACAATCAGAAATAAAGTCCTTATTCCAAGTAACCCTGGAAATCTGGCCCTGTTTTGCAAAAATCTTTCTGTGTGTGTGTGTGTGTGTGTGTGTGTGTGTGTGTGTGTGTGTGTGTGTGTGTGTGTGTGTGTGTGTGTGTGTGTGTGTGTGTGTGTGTGTGTGTGTGTGTGTGTGTGTGTGTGTGACATTAGTCAGATTCTATTCAACTAGCTGTACGCTCTGTTTAGGTCAGAGAGCATGTGCGTGGGTGAGTCTAAATGTGATAATCTACAAGATGATGAGAAACAATATATCACATTTATTTTCCCCTCATTTCAGTAGAAAGTCATTTGATGCAAATCATGTATAAGCCTTCTAAAAAAGGCCAGTGAAGAAATGGAAACAGAGCCAGTAGGTGTTGAGTTGAAGCAGAGTTCAAAACATGACCACAGAACAGTACTGACCTACCACTACGTGAAACTATGGCACATGTGCCAGAAGAAGAAATCAAAGATGGCATAAAAAGTCTGGTTATTATTGTTAGGTGCATAAGCCTTTTGACTGTAAACCATATTCTCTCTTTTTCTAACTGGTTTACATAAAAAACTAACCTTAAATCTCAATGAAACTGGAAGGAGTTCTAAAAACAACATGACCACACATTATCGCCCTATAAAGTTAATATGGTAAAGCATTAGCAAACATTTCAAACAGTTACCATTTTATGCATACATAATACATAGCTGTAGTGCAGTTTCACATTTTTACAGCAAGCAGCATATATTGACAGCCAGGTGAGCAAGTTGTCCGAGTAGTCACAGTGAGGGTGATGACACAAGCAAACTTGCTTAAAACACAGTTAAAAAAAAAAGCAATGAAGAAACAGGTTCACATGTTTTTTTTTTTTCATCCACAGGACAAAAAACCTTGGTTTTACAACTTTCAGAGGAAGACAGTTATCTACAGACTATGTAAAGTGAAATATGTAACAAAGGCTATGTAAGCATCTGTTTTTAATTACCTCAAAATGGAACATGTCTGCAAGTGTATAATGTTTCTTTAACAGTTGACCTAATCTGTCAAAACAGCTCCACTGAAAATGCAGACAACAGACACACATCGCATCCAGTTAAAAGCCAACTTAAAAAGAGGAGGGGGGAGGAACATTTGATAGGCACAGGTAAGATTCTTGCAGATGAGAAAAGGTAATGAGGGTTTCTGAGTAAACGCTTGATGCAATTAATATTCTTCAAAACTGGGGCGTGCTTGCCATTTCTGCCTGCGCTGAAATAGCACATCATTAATCATTGTTTTGGAGGGGAAAGCAATCTCCCGCTGCAGGAAAACCAAATCCTCGAGCAACGGTGGGCAGGTAAGCTCAAGTAATGTTGCTGAGTTGTAATAAGAAAAACAAAATGAGACAGAGAAGGACGAGCAGGAAAGAGATGGGAAGCAGGAGGAAGAAAAAACTACAGTAAATCAACGGTTTGTGAACTATGTCTGTCTAAGGCCACAAATGATTTCAGAGAGAAAACCACTTCAGGTCCAGATGTCCTCAACTCACCTTAACTTCCATCAGCACAGACAGGTCAGCCTACCTTTAACAAGGAGCTACAGGGAAACACCACCCATCTCTCCCTGTGTCTCTTTCTCACACACAAATTTTTTTTTTCTTGCTGACATAGCTAAAATGTGGTATACTGAGAAGATTGTAGCTTTGTTTAAAATGTGTGAACGAGGGAGGCTGAGGAAGGCTCCAGTGTCAGCTCCAGCTGCTAACTGACAGGCTGAGGCAGAGTGAGCGGTCAGCCTTGGAGCAACTCTACATCCTGTGGTGTCTCCCTCAGTCCTGCACGGATCTGTAGCAACTAAAGAACAACACCAGCTGTTCTTATAATGGAAATACTTGAAAAAATAAAAATAAAAATCCAGATTTAATTTCTCCCTAAATCAAAACCAAATTCTCACTTGATAAACCAGTGAATAAATATGGACAGTTATATTCCGTAACCTGACGTGTCCGTACTCAAACACGTCTTCAGTACGTTAAGTAGCAACCTGATTAATTTGAAATTACTAATTATCCCAGTAACTGAATTGGGTTAGGTTTTGGGTGGATTTGGGCCAGTTTGGGCTGAGCATTTTGTTCTTTTATGTACAAATTGTATTTGTTTTGACACAAGAACGTGAGAATTTCAGTTCTCGCACGAGCTGCAGGTATCTACAGAAGTCATCCCTGACCTGTCATTGAGTTTGTTGCCCACAGTTTACTCTTTATGCATGAACTGTCCAGTCTTTGAAAGTCTTAGCTAGTCTTCCCTTGTGTCCCCAGCTTCACATGTGAAGCTCTTAGACTCACATTTGTGTCCATAAAGCAGATATCTACTCGTCCACTGAAAGTGCTTCATGTGGAAAAAGCATAGTGAAGAGTACAAAGAAGTCTACAGGAACACGTCTCATGGGAGAAAACCACATTTAAAAGCACCAACCCAACAGTGTTAAGTAGTGTTACCAATAGGTAATTATGTAGAGAATTACTTCTCTTCTTCCTGTAGAAATACATTCATTGGTTGGCTCTCTGTGGAGCATTTTAAACACATGGACCCAAAGCACACACAGACACACACACACACAAAAAAAAAAAAAAGCGTTAAAATGCACTTCAGCCACGTTTCAAGAACACGATTGAAAGGCTTTCTGTGTAGACACACTACTTAAAAGAGTTGGGTCTGGGTGTCAGTGTAAAACAAATAATCTAATCTACTGAGACAGCAGTAAGTGCAAGGGATTTTTAACTGCTTCCGAGTGAAGCATCCATCACCACAAACCTTTCACTTAAATGATTTGAAATCCATCCAACACAAACAACCTCTCATAAAGTTTATTTTTTAGAACCAATGTTCTACAGTGTAAAAACTAGAAAACATAATTACTTGCGGATGTATTTAGCTCAAAACCATGAGGCTGTTGTATTATCTGGCATCTTTTGTACACAGAACAGCATATTTGGAGCATATGGCCTTGACTTTCAATTACAATTACATAGGTTACAGTATAAAAACACTTCTAAATGTTAGGAAATACACTACTGTCATACCATTTAGGTTAAGTACTTCCAACACTGTTTACAAGAACAAAACAAAAGATAGTTTTGATGACAGACGACACAAATAAAAAGACAGAGGATATTGGGCGAGGAACAAGGGGAGGAAAGAAGAGAAGGAATGCAGAAAGGATATGAGTCAGAGAGGAGAGGGAGGATGTCAGGAAAAGGGGAGTGGTGGGGCATGGGGTGAGCTGAGAGGTTTATCCGTTTGCCAAAGTCTTGTGGTTCTTTCCCTTCACCAGCTTCCACCCCCACCCCCCTGCTTTTAATGGACTGATCAGCGATAAGAGGACCAAAGAAGAAAGTGGCTGATCCATCTGTCTCTAAATGAGATCTTTTCTGTGTAATCTAGAAGACAGAGCAAGAGAAAGACAGGCTTCCAGAAAGAGACCGAGGAAAAGACAGAAAGAGTATGGTAAATCTGCAGGGCCTGCTTGGACTCCTTCCATTACTGCAATCACATTATCTGCACTAACAGATGTATTTGCAGACGCAAGAATAACAAAGGCTCAAATTTGAGGTCAAACACAGAGAAGTGTCTAAAAACTTAGCAAATGCTGTTTTACTTTGTGAGAAAATCTTTCAACCAGCACTTTTAAGAAGGAGAGAATTGGTTGACAATTTATATGCAAATGAGCTTCAATCAGTGACAGCTCATTGAAAGGGCTGAATGCAGTGAGGTGTGGCTAACCCCTGAATCCACTAGAGAAGTTTTTTTTTTTTTAAAGCCTATTTGAGAGATGACAGGTAAAGCAAGGGAATGTGCTCTGCTCAACAGTAAGAATGAGAAATAACAACCAACTTGGTTCATCAGCCCACAAATCATGAACCAAAACACGGGTAACATATTAACATGGCTATAGTTAAGATATTTACATTTAGTTATTCAGCAGACACTTTTATCCAAAGCGACTTACACGTGAGGTATAAGTAAAGCAAAAATCCAAGTCAAAGTGTTCACATTTCACGAGATGCAATTGCGAGAAAGAGCAGAAAGAAAGTTTTTTTTGTTTGTTTGTTTTTATATTAGATTTAAGTGCATAGGAAGTTGCAGAAGAGTTCTGTTTTCAGCAGTTTTTGGAATATTGGGAGAGAGTTTGACAATGCAGGGTGAGTGAGATGGTTGCACAGGTTTGAAGATGCACCAAAGATTATGGTGGAATACTTTGCTTTGTACTGTGATGGTAGTGTCTATTTGCTGATGTCTTGTTGATGGAATTATTTAAAAATTGTTTGTATTCATAGGGTCCCTTCAATGAACACTGTCCCTTCAATGATTTACTTCAATTAGTAAATCTACAGCTATTTGCACATCAAATTAAGTGTCCAAAAGTGTCAGAATTCACAGTCTCAAATATGCATTTGTCAGAGAAGGTATACAAGGTATCTGTTTTTTATAATATTTGTCTGCTTATTATATTTCCACGTAAGACTGGCCAGACAAAATGGTTTTAGTACCTCAGGGGACCCACAACACTATAAAAAAATAAGAAATATTAGTGTTCTCATGAGCAAATATTATTAAATATTCATGGAGATATTAAAACTGCAAGACCCGCACACTGCAAACCCATGGCATAAAGCTCATCAATGTTTTACTGTGAAAGTCCAAAATGGACCTCCCAAATTATTACAAAGGTTCTGTCCATTTCTTTTTAGTGAGCCTTACAGGACCACGGGACACACAGAGGGTTTTATAACTTCACAGCATGCAATCCCAAATTACTGTTTACCAGATATGAAGTCCATAGCAGCACTTTGCAGTGGAAGACTACAGGGGACACTGAAGGGATCCATGCCTGATGACATAAATGTAGCAAAAACAAACACTTAGAAGCAGTGGATAAACGTAACAATTTGGTTGGACTCCTCTGGGAGGTATAGGAGGTGTGGGTAAATGTGTTTGTGGGAACCAGGCCTTCTACAGAGCTCATTTGTGCATGTGTGCATAATAAACCGTGCATTCCAGACGACTGAGGAGAGAAGCACTCTGAGGCTAGTTGACGCAGAATGACAAAGATGGAGTGATAGTCGTGCACCAACGGCATTACAACAATTACTCAACTACACCACCCCCTCCCTCCCCTACACCCCCTTTCACTGCTCACTCTCCCCCTGCAGCAGGGTCTGTATGCAAGGCTGCTGAACTAGAAACAGCTCTCTAAACAACTGACTGGCTGAATGTTCAGAATAACCCCTCGCATTCGAACACACTTCAGCTAACAATGGTGAGATGATGATTTTCCAAAGCTATCATGTGGTCTTGTACTAGCTTTAGCCACATCTGACCTTTCTGGTTCAGAGTCTGCTCACATACTACAGCTGCTGTCCAACACTGGTTCATAACCTGGAAGTCAGGTGGTGATCAGTAGCGTAAAAAAAAAGATATTCAATAAATCATAAAATAGTTTCTTTATATTATTTTGTACTTTTCACCTTAATCTTTGTTTTCTTAATAAATACAATGTTGGACTAATGAAGCAATGATCATGTTTCACTCTTTCCCTCTCAGTCAGTAAAGTTTTAAAAAACTGATCCGTAAGTCACTAAAGTCTGAAGTAACTACAAATAATCAACTTCTCATACAGTTTGCACTTTAAAAAACAATTCAATTTAAAGTCATTAAAAGTCTATCTAGGCCATCAATGATAATTTATGAGGCTCTAACCTTGTACAGTGTCTAATGAGGTCAATAAACAAGCAGCTATTTGGGATTGACATGTTTGTTTGCCCTCAACAGCTCAAGTCAGACTGAGTGTGCTTACGTGGACAAGAAACCAGGTTACAGGAGAAACCTGGTTTCCAAAATCGGGGTGGGGGACTGAGGAGACCTGGCTTCCCCAGGTAGATTTCTGTCAGACAATGCCAATTTCATAGCCATGTACACTGCACGTGTTTGTTGAGCGAATGAGGGAGAGATTAACGGGCGATGTTGCCTCATTTTTAAAACCAATTTTAACTAACACAAAGGGCCTCGTAGAAATCTAAATAGGTCACTTTTGTCTGTTGATTTTATTTTTAAAATCACATAGTTCCCATTGTGGATCAGCTGTGTGTGTTTATCCTTTTTTATTTTTGTCCTGTGATGTCACTCTGCTGATACAAACACACGAGTAACAGTGTACCTCAGTTACTTAAGGGCACGTAAACGCCGTCACCGATAAATAAATCAACAAGTGGCAGTAAACACAGGGTGGTTTGGGGAAGTGTGCAGGAATCTTGGTAAGTGATTTATCAGGAAGCTTTAGTGGAACATAAGAGTGCTTAGGCCCCCTTCCCAACTCTCTAACGACCAGATTCCCACAAAAGCTATTGAGCTGAAAGTACTGAAGATTAAGTTTCTTTTTCTGCAATGAAGAAGAGATGGGAGGAAGACTCATGCAAGAGCATGGTCCCATGCTCTTGCATGAGTCTATGCCAATACAAAGTGTACAGATCTAATAGTCTGCATAGAGGCAAAGTTCAAAAAGCATCACAGGATACAAAAGCAGAGCAAGTAAAAAAAAAACAAAAAAGAGAGAGTTTTTGGAAATCCTTGAAATGTTTTAATTTCCTCTACATGACTCGATGAGAAGATTTATCACCAACAAATGAACAGGTCACCATGAGGTCAAAACCAGGCAGCTCAATAACCAAATCCAATAAATTCTCTCTTTTACCTGTGCCTGAGACCATTTGACCATCTTAGAAAAATCTCTCCGACCAGAGAGTCACATTGTCACCCTGAACCACTGTTTATTACTTCCATGTCAATGAAAAAACAATGAGCCACGTACAGCAAAGCTTAACTGCAGCAACATGGTCACAAATCTCTTAAACCGTACAGCCCCTATAATCGAAAAAGCTAAGGTTACTCCACTTACTGTAGTTATATCTGATTAATTTTGTTTAACTGAAACAACCACAAGTAGGGATGAAATGGTTAAAAATTATGTCACAATGCGTATACCATTTCAGTAAATATACTGGGGAAAAGTCTTCGATGTAGTGCCAATAAACCAGTGAAATGTGGATGAAGTGGTGAGTGTCACTCAGTCTTGAAAACAGCAAGCCTAGTCTCCTGTAACAAAGTGCTGCAGATTTTTTGTCATCCTAAGATAATGGCTGAAAGAAAGTGGTGGGTAACAACTGTGTGCAAGCACAGTGCAACACGTGTGGTTTATGATATGATGAAGCATTTAAGAAGACATCAGCCCATCCTGTATGATTAGGGAAAAGGGGAAAGGGAGTCAGGAAGGAAAGAGTTACTCTGCCCTGCAGCATTTAAAGAGCCTCTCTTAGGGTGGATATACTAAAATATATGCAAGTCTATGCTGTCGTGGAGGAGGATGTAGTGTTAAAGTGTGAGTTATGCTGCACTTTAAATTCATTGGGCTTAAGCTGCAATGTGGCAAACTTTATACCAAAATAACAGCTTTATTTACGGCATATTCTTTTAATTAAGATTTGGCAAAAAGTACAATGAAGGAATGATTATGTTCCTTATGTTTCTATCCCGAATTTTAAGGCAATAGTTGTTTTGCCAATTAATTAAAAGGCATTTTAAAATTGCCAATTCCCTCGATCCTGCTTCACCAAAAACATAACAAACCACAACAGTGATGCCAGAAACATTAAATTCAAATTGCACTGTAAAGTTCCAGCCCTAAACACAAGGCTCCTCCACTGTGACCCATAAAGCAGTCGTTTTTTTTTTTTTTTTTTTGGAAGACCACTTCAAAAGGATCCTTTGATTCTTTTTACGCATCTCCAGTTTTTTGGTTTAGGGTTTGAGTTGTAATTTAAAAGACAAGACAATGCTGACTTTTCCTAATAACATGCAGAGAAAATGTTGGCAAAGAACTTACAGTTAATGTACTGTACTGTGAGCTAATTCTGCAAAGAAAGTAGGCTTCTAGCTCATTTACATTTCCAAATGGCTCTAATGTGGCGTAGTAACAAAATCTGTTGAAAAGTGGCCCAAACAATGGTGCAAAAATAAATAGTAGCATATGTTAAACACAGAAAAGATAAAGAGAAAGAATGTTATGTTAAAGATTAATTTATTATCGTATGATTGTCTCTCAATAACCATATTACAGACCCAGTGAAGGCAGAGGGCTAAAAAAAGTATAATTGTTAATTACACATGGCTGCTTTTAATCAAAGACTGGGTAAAGTAAAATTCACATAATGTATACAACAGAAGGTTGGAGCATGTGGTCATTATTTTCATGTGTACTGTACAAGCAAACCAACAGGGCTACGTTACTCTGTCTCTGTATCTATGCGTCCTCTCCCTCACAAAACTCCCAACAAACCGCACTGCTAAAGAAAAACAAAATATGCAGATGTCAGTTTGAAATCAGACTTTACGAATATAAAATTGTGAGTTTTAAGATGTTTCTTTGATTTTGTATTTTTGCAACACACTTAAATGGCAAAACTGTGTGTGTGTGCGCTCAATGACAATAAAGGTTGTTATTCTTCTAAAAGAAGTACTATTGCAAACTTCAGTAAACACGTCTTTTTCCTTTGTATTGGAGACACAACACTACATGTTTTATCCGCCTCAACAGTAATGCCCATTCAGCTCATTAATGAGTTGGGGTCCATTTTTCCCCCCATAGAGTCCATTGGAAAAGGACGTGAGGAGCCTTCACTGTTCATACAAGCAAGCTCCCACAATAAACACCAACTGCTCATTTTTCAAAACTACACTTATTAAATACTTCCACCTAAAAAAGGAATAATTCTCTGATTTTTCAATCATTTCAAATCACACTTTCATCAATAGCTGAACAAAAGCTTGTTAGGTAAAAAAAAAAGTAAACTTAAGCTTTGTTTGTATTAAATAATGCCTTTGAATGGGAAAAACAGGGGTTTGGTCCTTTGGAGATGAAGGAACCACACAGGTCTTAATGTTGGTCATTACTCTCTACCACTGACCATCAGGCTCATACATGGCTAGGAGATCAATGCTAACAATGTAGCTGTGAGGCCATACTGAGGTAAAAAGGTCATCAGGAAACATAAATTAAGCTGGAAGCATTAATTGAGGTGTGGTGTAAAGAAGGTCGGGGAGGATTTGCAGTGGGAAAAAAGATAACAAATGACAGATAAGCTAGAGGCTGGAGAGCAGTAATTATATGTGCCATTTTAGCACGGGGCATTCAGAGAGACTGGGAAAAAGCAGGACACAGCAGTACACGTATTAATAAAAGCAGACATAAAACTACATTAAAAAAAAAAGTGTATCACATCAGTGGATTGTCTTTAGCTTTGATTTATGTTAAGCTCTTACTGAATGACAATGATAAGTGTCAGGATTAGATGGACCAATATGCGCCAAAACTTTCATTTAGACTTAGAGTAACATTTCTCCACAATACCAGCCCCCCACGTTCAGGTAGGGTGCAAAATTTACATTTACACAATCCTTTTGGTTCTCGTGTGTTTTGGCCAACTGTGTCTTTACCAAACTCATGGCATTTAAATAAGGAAATGAGGCTTCTATGTGATACAAACACAGCCACTGTAGTTACTGTAAAGTTAATTAATTACAGAACTTGTAAAAACGTGGAAAAGATGGGAAGCCAGGACTATTAATTTAGTATTCTCAACTAGCTATCAGTGCTATCTCACCCTATTATTTCGGATGCTCAAAGAGGTCTGTGAAGGCGAACACTGGCGTCATTTGCAATTAAGGAAACAATAATGACAAAGACAGTGATAACGCTCTCCATTCTCCATTACACTCAGTGCCAGTGAAATCCGTCTGCTGATAACCTCCATTTGATTGGACACTTTAATCAAAAGACTAAACGTCTGTGTTCCAATCTCATTATGCACCATAGCAAAGGAGAACACACTATCGAATTAGCTTCAAAGTCAGCCTGCAGCCTTCAAGACTGGGAACAGCAATCCCCCTGCATCTGTAGGTGCACTGCAATGCTTCCTGCTTGTTATTAAGTATTATTTTAAACCGGGGGGGCGATGAGGTGGTTAACACCATGTGGGGAACCTACAGAAAAAACTTTTCTTCCTTTAGGTCTCCTCATGTACATTAACACATGGAGGCCAATGCAGTCTGTTAAAACTGTAAATAGATGCATTTCCTAATGAGCAGAAACAGGTAGTAAAACGGGAGTCATAACTGTCAGCTTCTAGCTGCTGGTGTTACCATAAAAAACACCTTAAGGTGTCTGGACCACTCTACAGCCATAAACACAAAACTGACTGAATGCTCAAAAAGGGAAATTGCTGTAAACATTTTTTTTGCTGTCTAAGTTAGAGAGCTGGCCATTAAATAAAGTTAGACTTGATTTCCGTCCATTATACCAGTAGGATGAACTGCAAACAATCTCAGGGAGAGATTTGTGAACTAAAATCCAGCTGGAAAAATAAAAAAAAAAAAAATCAATGGAGGGTGAGTGCATTTGTCATTCTCATGACTCACTCTGGATGCACCCTAAAGTTTACTAGAACCAAGTTGTTTCATCAACATCAATAGAAAGAGCTTTTATTTGTATTCCTGTTATCCCTGTGCCGTTTAGGATACTGGAGCACCAATAAAACCAAGAGCATGACAAATAAAACGTTCAGTTTTAGGTCATTGCATGTCAAATTAGCCTATTCTGCTATATCCATAAACCTGAAGTGTAAACAAAGATAGTCCTATTAAACAAAATCATTACACTAACTTTGACCAGATGATATAACAATCTGCTTACCTGTCTGGTAATGTCAACGCAATCTAAACACAACAAGATCACGCATACAGCTACACAAAATGGAGCTCTCGTTTAGCCTGCATTGAGATTTGAAGTGTTGGTTTGCCCGTCATCAAAAATTATTGATACTCTCATACAAGATACAGTCCTGCGTATTGCCCATAATGCAGTATCAAAGGATCTCAGCAGTGTCTTTCAATCACAACAATAGTGGAAATTCTTTGAAGGGAAAAAAAAAATACAGTGAAATCATCTTAATAGTAGAATTATTTAAACAAAAGATCAGTGAAGAGCAGACTTTGTCACTAATCGAGAGCTGGATACAAAGAAAACACAGAAAATAGTGGAATTTAGGAGAACAATTTTGTTTGTTTTGGGTTATGTTAAACTCCCAATAGGATGCATTCAATAATCTAGATAACTGATCCCCCTACTTTAGAATAACATGGGCATTTGTAACTCTCAAAATAAGTGCTAGTCAACAGAAATTTGTAAATACACAATCAACAAAAGTTTTAAATTAACCTGCTGCTGACCACAGGGTTCTTCATATCAGCTGTCATGCTCACTGGCCTATATGAAAACCTTTGCATTCCACAAATGAGTGCAGACCTTTGGGCCAGATGACGGGAGCCACATGACTCTGCCCTGCAGACAGCCCCAACCCCTGTCCCTCTAATGAGACACTTTAATTAGTCATTAAACATGGGGCCAGGCCAGTGGTTTTTTGCCCCTCACTGTCTGATCAATAGCCATGACATTTCTCTTCTCAGTTCTTCTAATTACATTTGGATGGGTTAATGGGTGGGCACAGACTTTTTATTCTGATGTTGCAACACAGCTGCAGTATAAATATCACATGTGAAAACAAACAGCATAAAAAGATACTGACCAGAAGAAAATGCAATTTAATGTAAAACCTGTACAATGCTACCTTTGTGGAACATTGTTGTTTCATTTACATAATCAAACCCTTACAAATTACAGCTCTTCAATGTCCATAGAGACCATAGGGGCCTACAGCCCTTGCACAAAGTTTTAAGCAGTTAGCTTCTATTTTTCTGAGACAAACCTGAACACACATGTTGGTAAAAGGAGAAGGGTCAGTTATTGATTTGTGTTTATTTGTGCTGCAACCTCCTTTCCTGTAGAGCCCTCTGCATGCACATGTGTTTTGATACTACAAAGTAAGATGCAGACCCCACCCTAACCCAGCCCAGCCCAGTCATTCCCCATGGTGAGCTGCCCACGTGATCAATTAAACATGGAACCACCTCCAAGACCAGCAACATCCATCCTGGGCAAAGGACTGCCTCTCTGACAGCAAATCAAAGCAACCAGGACTTTGGGGGGGCGACACAACTATGGCGCTTGTCACTTGTCTTGTTGCATGATCACACAAATATAGGAGTAGAGGACCCTGTGGTGAGTTGTAGCACTCTCATGTAGCACTACTTATCTATTAATCACATTTGTCACTGCATTACATCACTCCCTTTATAGGCCTCTAAAGTCATCAAATCTCCATAAAGCAAAGAGGAGTGGGATCAGCGCAGTGGGATCAATTACTGTATCATCTTACAATGGGACAAACACCACAACATCTCTTGGGTTTTCTGCATAGTGGTGGTAACCTTCTACTGACCTGAATCTGACCCAAATGTACTGAGCTGCTGCCAGCACTGCAGCTAAAGCACAGCTGGAATAAAAAGTCATGCATTGCCAATGACAGTTATCAAACGTGGATGGAAGAGCTACAAAGTAGAGTTCAGTATGCATTGAAAAGTGTGTGAAACAGGTTCAACAATGGGTCTGGAGATCTTTCACAATGTTATGTGGATAGAACTGACAGTAAGATTACACAGATGGTGTACCAACTCTCATCTGACCTCACAGTCATTTTTTTATTCTCATCTCTTCCACTGGTCCAAGGCCGTCTTTCAGAAAGACTGAAGCTAATGTTATACTTCTACATTCTGCACATATCCGGGTTACATTTGGAAACATTCACATGTTTGTTAGACTTGCGAAATAGACGTATATTTTCAGAAAGGTGCAATGTGACATTTAGTAACCCAGTATTTACTGAAGAAGTACAATAAAACAGGAAGTGGAAAATAAGTTCTAAACAAATAACCACACTAATTTTTTGAATGGAAACGAGGAGAACAGCATGGGAAAGGTGTGTTTACGTTTTCTAACCTCAACTACTAGCTGCTCTGTTTTTTCCTTTTCTTCCCTTTCCATTTTGGTGCCACCTCCTGACTTTGACATTAACCAATCAGCTTGTTAACACTCATTAACGACCCTCTGTGCCCCACAGTTACTCATAATACCCTTGTCTGCATAGGTTTACTTAGACATCTGCATGCATTGACAGAAGCATAATTTTGCGTTGACGCACCAAATGACTTGGAAATATTTGGGATTCATTTGGAGACAGAATGATTTACAGAAGCAAAGCATGAAAGAGGACTGGCAGCCTCTGCTAACTAAGTCTAATAAGCTTTGAACTGCGTTCAAGCATAATTCTGTGGTCTCAGTTAATACTTTGAGAGGAACTTTACTCGATTAAATTATAGCACAAAAATAGATCCCTTTATTGCATATGACAGGAAAGCTTTTAGTCTAACTAATTGACTTGAATGGAATGGTCAAATCACTACACACGATCCGGATCAATTAAGGGGACCAGAAAGGAGCTCTGATGGGACTTATTCACGTACAGTACAGTCTCTTTGCCTGGTTCATTATAAAATCCAGTGGTTCCAAAATAGGTTAGACAACTGCCAACTGAGCTTTTTAGTTGCACAGCTGTGTCTGTCCTAATATTACCTACAACCCCAATTCAAAAAAAGTTGTTACGATGCGTAAAACGTAAATAAAAACAGAATCCAATGATTTGCAAATCTCATCAACGCATATCTTATTCCCAATAGAACATAAACAACATATCAGACTTTAAAAATTGGACATTTTATAATTTCATCGAAAATATTAGCGCAATTTGATGGCAGCAACACATCTTAAAAAAAAAAAACTTTGAACAGGGGCAACAAAAGGCAAAAAGCATAAGTAATTGCTGCAAATTAAAAAAATCAAATGTAGGAGCATTTGACAACTAATTAGGTTCATTGGCAACAGGTCAGTAACATGACAGAGCCTCTCAATGTAAAGATAGGCAGAAGTTTACCATGTGACAAACTGTCTAAAAATTGTGGAACAATGTAAAATTTTGAAGATCCCACCATCTCGAGAATATAATATAATCGAAAGATTCAGAGAATCAGGAGGAATCTCGCAAGGGACAAGGCCGAAGGTCAAAACTGGATGCATACGATCTTCAGGCCTCAGGTGGCACTGCACCAAAAACAGGCATGATTCTCAACTGGACATCACTGCGTGGGCTCAGGAACACCTTCAGAAATCACTGTCTGTGAACACAGTTCGCTGTGCAATCCACAATAAGTTAAAACTGTATCATGCAAAGAAGAAGCCATATGTAAACATGATCCAGAAATGCTGAGTGGTCTCTGGGCAAAAGCTCATTTAAAATGGTTTGAGGCAAAATGTTTGTGGTCAGATGAATCAAAATTTTAAATTTGTTTCAGAAACCATGGACGTCATGTCCTACGGACTAAAGAGCAGAGGGCCAGAGACAAGAATGGGACAACATTCCCCTCCTAAAAACTCTAGCAACTGGTCTCCTCACTTCCCACACACTTACAGACAGTTAAAAGAAGAGGGGATGCTGGTCCAACTTTTTGAGATGTGTTGCCGCCATCAAATTAAAAATGAGTTCATATTATAAAAATGGTAAATTGTCTCAATTTCAACATCTTATATGTTGTTTATGTTCTATTGTCAATAAAATAAGGGTTGATGATATTTGCAAATCATCGCATTCTGATGTTATTAACATTTTATACATTGCCCCAACTTTTTTTTTAATTGGGGTTGCACATCAAAAAAAGTTTAATGTCTTCAGATTTTAAATTTGAGGTAAAGAAAGCATCTGCATTGGATCATTAACAGCAAAAACCCTAAAGTCGGGTAATAGAATCTGTATTGCAGGCGAATTTGAAAAAATTCTATCAATAAAATTTACATTGCAAGGAGAAAGTTCTGGAGCAAATATAAACTCCCACGCAATAAAAAGCCATTCATTTTATAAGAAATGTGGTTTAACTTTAAGAGCACAAGAAAATACCACTGCTGTGAGACAGAGGCTACCAGTCATCCGAGCAAGGGTTTAGGTTTACATCGCTGTCTCTTTCTTTCAGGTTTTTCCAAAGGCAGGGTGGGTCCTTAGCAGACTGAGAAATATCCGGTGGAACTGCTGGACTTTCAGTCAGACTGAGGGGATAGAGCTACTTACTTTCAAATAATCTCTATATCTGGTTTGATTTGTTTTTCCAGCACTTCTGATGTTGGTATTGTTTACTCTGGAATCAAAAGCTTAGACTAAAGGTGTGAAGCAGGAAGACACACCAGTACAAAAAATATTATACAGACTGTAGGATATAATAGGGCTGAACTCACCTTACCCGTCCTGGGAAGTTAACATTTCCATATTACAGATGTACAAAATGCAGAGAACCACAAGGTTGCTGAGCTGAAGTACAGTGACCACAGATTCAATAACCACATTAGAAATAAATAAAAAATATCATAATTCTCATCGTAAATATAGACAGGAGACATTTATGACAAAAGCAGCAATTTGACTAGCAATAAAGATCCTCATTAGAATATATCAAAGTGAGGCCTTTAGTTGCCAAATCATCTCAAATTGTGTGAAATGGAATCAATTGGAAAGTTAGAATTTAACAGATCAGAAATGATCATAACTGGCAAGTTAAAAATAATCCCCACCTGAAGCCACTTATTAAATCTGATTGTTCAGGGTCCAAAAAAACAGTGTCCCAACAATTCCTTCTCAAGGTTTTTTCATAGGAAAAATCCAAATCAGCGATCTTACCTTTGCATCATGTTCAAAATGTTCCCTCTTCTCCAATTTTCCAGTCTTCTCAGCAAGTCTACTTCAAATTATGTATCTGACACTTGCTGGTGGCTGGGAGTGTGTACCAGTGCGTACACACATAAAAATGCATGCTCATGTGTTACAGTGTCACTGGAGGTTGGACTCTGGGCATTGTCCTAACACTAACTCATTTAAAAAGAGTCAAAACGCCAAGATTAAATCAACAACCGAGGATGAGATGTTTCTGTCAGCACACAAACACATAAAGGTGGGCCAGTGTTTAAGAGCCAGACAAAAGAGACCTCTAATCACTTGATCAGAATATCTCTTTTGTTATGTTCTATCAAAAGGTTGGGAATGTGCCATGTCTTTGAAAAGAGAATTCGTGGCCTGGGATCAGAGCACACATGTGTTTGTACAACTGTTTTTTTTTCCTCCTCCAGAGTCTGTAGGAATGGAAGAGAAAAGCACTTTCCCAGTGCCTTAACAGGAGATGTGATGGGTGATCAAAGAAGAAGCAGATAGAGACTTGACACGCATGCACATGCACTGAAACTGAAGCTGGGCCGTGCAGTGCGCAAACAGAAACTGGCTGCATGTGTGAAAGATGACATCAGACCACCCACGATCCCACTGAGCAGGTCAAACCACATACATTGCATACAAAATGCTTCTCCCTTCAGACACTCTGTTTTTATTCATCATCTTTTCTGTTTCACTCTTTCAAGTGGACCTACAGTAACTGGCCTCTTTTCACATAAAAGATAAAACGGTTCCTTGTTCTAATCCCCAGTGCCCATACTGAAAATACAAAGCCCCAGATCATGTTCGTCTTCTAAAGAAATCAAACACGAGTACATTGGGGTGTCTCTGCTCCTTTTATGTGATCTGACTGTCTGGAGCAAAACAAAACGTAGTTTATAGGTTGAAGAGAAAAAAAGAGAAATGTATATCATATCAGTCTGTATGGGTGATGAATGCAAAGCTATTAGCCCAGTCACAGTAATCCATTACCGTCTCAGAAGACAAACCAGTGGCCAAAGTGTTAAACATCAGACAAACTTGCGCGATTGAGCCCAGATGAATGAGCGACGGGAGAAGACTAACAGAGAAACTACGGTAAATAATGAGGGTGGATGGGAAAGAAGAGAGAGTGATTAAGCAAAAGACATAGGTAGTGTCAAATAAGAACCCACCAAGTGACCATCTGACTGCTACAGAGGGGCATCCTCAAATAACCTCCCCCTCTAATTAAACATGGAGATGGGCCGGTGTGGGGGAAGTGATTTCTCAGCCCATGAGCCTCATGTACAACAACGCAATGAGTTATTCCAACAACAAGTGAGTCACACTAAGGAGGAACACAGGGGCATAGCATCATTACTCTAATGACATAACAGCTAAGGATGTTCAGCATTACTCAGCAAGGTGTAGAAAACAAGGCTCTGTTAAAACAATTGTGTAACACATGTTTTCACTATATAATAACACAAGTTAACATTATTGAAGAAGGCCCACATATTTTGGCCATGACCATAGCAATGTCTCTGAATTAAATAACTGAGATGTAGGCTTATGCCAAATAGTCGGACCACCACTTTAGTCCAGACTGAAATATTTCAAAAAATTATTGCTTGGATTGCCAAAAGAACATTATACATGTAATCACTGTTTCGTTCAGCTAAGGTATGAAATGATTAACTTGAGAGATCCTTGACGTTACATCGATAACAGGTGTCCATAGGAAAACCTCTACATGTAGAGATGTTTAGCTGATTTAGCAAAAATGTTTTAACATTTGTCAAACGTTGGATCCTGAGAACTCTGGTGATGCACTGACCTTTGTCCCAAATGTTAAAGAAATACAGCAATTGGTAAGTTGAAAAGCAAGGACAGTAAACAGGCCAAATCTGCCCTTCACCCTGCCAAATGCTTAAAGGCAGTGCAATTGCAATCTGGGTTCTAGAGAGCATTGTCTATCTGTTCTGCTGCAACTGTCCATCCACTTCTGACCACAAGCCTGCTGTTACAACTGCTAGACTCCTGCCTCCTCAGGTATGATATGAACTTAGCTGGAATATAATATTGATGTGGTGGTCTGCTAAAATGAAGTATTTCAGCCAAGCAAATCAACAAGCTTGCTAACAGAGTGCCTGTCGTATTACTGGTAGAGTGTAGTCAGGACTGTGGCCCAGGTCCTGGGGGGGGAGGAGTGCACGGCATATGGTTGTGATTAAAACAGAGGCAGCGGAGCACAGCGTTTACATTAGCATGCTGCCTAAGGGGCCCTGGAACTTTATGAGGGGCACACTGTGCCATGCTCAGAGTTGACAGAAGAAGTTCAGATATGAAGCAGCAGTGTATATTTCTACCTGTCTAATGTATAGGGCAAGTTTATTCTTTTCTGGGGGCTGGCATCGACTTTAAGAATTGCAACAGTTTTAATATATTTTTCATGCTAGAGGCTAGACACAGTGAAATTAATTGTGGAGAAGGAGGCACTTGATGGGACTTGTATAAAAAGCTAAAACAAATCACAGCAATGAATTGAAAAAATAAACTTCCTCCATACTTTATGCCCTTGTTCTTCCTCTGGCTTTCAAAACATTTGGCTTTGAGTCTGTTGATGCTAATGTGCTGTTCACAAATGGTTTACCACATGTACACAATTCATGCATTTACATTCACTTCAATCAAGGCTTTTAAATAAATTGTCATCACAATTTACAACAATAGAACTTATAAATGCTTATAAAAATAAATATTCGAACGTTAAAGTACTTTAACACCAATCTTTAACTATTTAGATAGACAAAAATAAACTTTAAGATGGAGAGAGAATTTTTGTTAGAAGCAGAAGACCTGGCACAAGTCTGCAGATGTAGGCTTTGGCTTACTGACTTTTCAAAATACAACCCAAACGGAGAGGAGAGCAAACTATATGAATGTGTCTATGCATTCACATATAGTCTATCAATACAGAGCAAAAAGATTACAGGAGGATACACCAATACAGGCAAACTGTTGGGCTTTGACAGAAAGTAGAACTGAAAGAAAGAGAGATAGATGATGGAGCAGAGGGAGAGACGGATGAGGAGGAGAGTTTGTTTGAGTATGTTTACACTCCTCTTTTTTGAGCAGTGGGAGGCAGACATTATTACAGATGAGCACCCACATCTGACACAACTGAGAATGCAGCATATTCATCACACACACACCCTTCCAAACAAAGGCATTACAGCAAAAATTCTGCTTTAGTATTGTATATCATCGATTTGTGATGTTCATTGCAAGTTTGTCTTTAAATACCATGCAACCTGCCATATCTGCCGTGCTTTTACTCAGCACACATGCACAAATAAGCTCTCACCCCGTCTACACAGAATGCAACATGTCCATCTAGCATGGTGAAATCTATGAGAAGCTGGTGGCAATAACAACCACACACACGCACACACACACACACACACACACCTCACACACCAAAACAGGAAACAAGAGTGATTTGTGGCTTGCCATTGTTGGCACGGTCCACATTGGGCTGATTAGATGGGGGGAGCGGCAGGACATGTCCATTCCACCTGACATGAAATATAGAGGTAATATCTGTTGCCTTCTGTTGTAGGATCCCAACAGCTAAATGATTCCGTCAGCAATGTCAGACAAACACACAAAGAACGATACAAACACAGAAGATTAACCACCCAATCACCCATACACAAAAATATATTACAATAATTTTGATGTTTAAAGTTAAGTGAATTATGGTACATTTCTGTGAATGCTTCTACTGTCGATTTCCAAATATGCACAGTTTACCTTTCTCTCAATGCAGGTCACCTGGACTAGAGACTCTAAATAGGTCTGTTTCCTGAAAAACTTTCCAGCTCATAATTTGGAAAACAGTAAAAATTCCAGCAAAACTAAAAACAATACAATAATAATAATAATAGAACAGTCTAAATAGAGCCACTGTTTAGTGTGGGAAGGCAGAGAAAGGAGTGGAAAATCTTCCTATAGCTAACAGGAGTAGTAGGAAAAAAAGTGCTAGATGAGTTTAAAGAAGGAAGGTCCAAAGTAGGGCTAGACAATAAAAGTCTTTTCTTCATAAAGGTTCAATATCAATAACTATCACAATATAAATAATATAGTCAGTAGAGTTAATCTTTAATTAAAATACTGACAAACCTTTCAGAATTAAAGTAGTTTTTTTACACTTTTTACATGTTGGTTTTGCATTTGCCATTTTCTTCTTACTGTATATTTTTGGTGTTTGTGTTTGATGTAAAGTCTGATAGGGTTGTTGAGTCAGGCTGCTGACACAACTAACAAATCACGGACGTTTGATTCACTTCCACTTTGCTGAAGAACCATTTTCAGAATAAATTCTTCCTCACACACTTTAAAAGGTCTGAGCTTGGACTTTTCCTTATGCTTGTTCCGTTTGTTGCCTCATGTGAGATGTCCTAAGTAATGGAATATACTGTATGCAAACACAGGCACACAGCTAAATAGGCAACATCACAATATAGCAAATGTTTATTATAGAGAGGTATTATTAATGATATACAATATTTGATACTATATGGCACAGCCCCAGCATGAATTATTACACTTTAGCTTTGGTTTATTCTCACGTGACATAACTGGATTCCTGGCTATATGAGCTTGGGGAAATGAAGGACAAGAGAGAGGACAAGATGGGGTGATAGGATGGAGAGAGAATGAGCCTGATGAGAGGAGGCAGGGCTCAGAGGAACAGAGATGAGGATTGATTTTAGTTTGAATGCTGAAATAAGTCTCAGGGGAGGTGAGATAAGGGGGCCTGTTTGATGGAAAAGCCCTGCCGGTGTTCAGCTCAGCTCCTTGGTGTAAGGTCAAGCCAGGTCAACCATGGGCACTAATAGACAATAACCATGCCTGGGTTTATGACCCACTGCATATGCGGTCGTTTCAGTAAAGGAAAGAAAGAGATTTCCTCTAAGAGTTAACGGTCAAAAGAGAAAAGTTCATTTATGAAGGTTTTGAGCCAACATGCTAATACGAGCAACTTGTTCCATCTGGTTCCCACAACTAAGACTAACTAAGAACCACATGACCTTTAGTCATTTATTTATTTTAAATATGTTCAAATTTGTGACTTCACTGGCATTTTAAATATGTTCATCTACAGGAGGAGTGGTACTGAAGTATCAGACTGTAAGACTGATGGGTCTACTGCAGCATCCATAGTGGTGGATTGGTCGGTGCATCTGCAGCCTTGCATGAGAACATAGGTCATAACTCAGAATAGTTATGTTGTATGTATGAGATCCACCCATTGCTGTTAGAATCTGGAAGGATTCAATCTTTGTGTCAAACTTGGGATAACAGATATTGTTTGACGCTGGAACCGCTGCAGTCTGCCAACTCTGCCAGGTGAAAACACAAGTCAGAAGTTCGTAATACATTTCTCCATCGGTTAAAGCTTAATCTAGTCATATCAAAGTACTATTAGGTGTTTGAAAGTTATAAAAATAATACAAAGATAGTATGTCACTAATGAACATGACATCCTCTCATCCTACATCTTAATCAGACCCACATTGTCCTCTGCCTGTCAGGTATTTCACTATAAATAGAGTGATGGGCTCTGTGGTTGACCTAGGCTGCGGTGCAGAGCATCAGGTAGACTAAAATACCTTCCTGTACAGATGGTGCTTAGCAGGGCAGAAACAAGTCAGAGAAATGAACCAGATAAGCAGACACACACAGACACACACACACACACACAAATAAACAGATCCAGCTTTCTTTCCTGTATCTGCTCTAATTCATCTGAGTGTGAGGCAGATGGGAAATGCCTGAAAAAAATGAGCTGAACTTAGGCCAGAACCACAGTTTGAATGGGTGATTTCTAATGATGGACTGTGTTAAGCATGTGGCCTTGGAGCAATTAAACACGATTTGGTTACTTTCTACCTTGCCGAGGTCACTGACACAATACAGAAGGACAACACTTTAACTTATTGAACATAGGTAAATCTGGAGAAAGGGAATGCTGTAATAATCTACCATGGAGAGCTGTGACATGTAGCCAAGGACATGTGTTAATGACAAAACAGGGTTGACATTTCATGAGCAAACAGTAACTGAATACAGACCTATTGTTGGGACATAATGGCCTGTGGAAAACTGCTAACATATAGAGCTGGTCTATGTTTAGAGCGGCAATACAAAGTCACTTTTATGACCTTGTTTGTGCCTTTTGGCACACAATGATTTGGGCAAGCGTAAAGAGCTGTATTTAGACCACACACAAGCATAGCTGCCAGTGCAAGCACACACACACACACACACACACACACACACACACACACACACACACACACACACACACACACACACACACACACACACACACACACACACACACACACACACACACACACACACACACACACACACACACACACACACACACACACACACACACACACACACACACACACACACACACACACACACACACACACACACACACACACACACACACACACACTGCGGTCAAGAGTCTGGCTACTTGGAGAACAAAGCAACACATTTTGCCTCTGCCTTTTCTTTTTTTTTATACAATGAGATCAAAGAAATGACACAATTTGTTTAAAACTGCAATCAAATATAACCACCTTCCCAGCAGCAGTTTTCCTGTGGAAACAATACTACTTTCCCATATGTCTCTGATACCAACCAACTCTCTAAAGTAAACTCTGCATTCACCTACATCTCAATATACAGTATACTTTAAATGGCCGTAGTTACATTTGCTTTTACATCTTCATGATATTAACAAATGATGACGTAGCAGCTTCACTGATAATCACATCTTTAGCAAAGCCACGCATGTTAAATGAGCGAAGCTAGTTATCAGAAAGGTTTCCCTGTTAATTCCTTGGCTTCCACTCTTCCTCATGCAATAGATTAGTAGAAGCTATAACTTATCTGGGAGAGGGGCAAGCCTGTGGGGGAGACGTGTGCTATGGTGATTCTCAATCCTCTCCCTGATTTCCACCCACAGACTCAATGTTCTGCAGAACAAGGCAAGATTCCTGAAACACACCTGGGTCCAGTTTTCATGGTAAGATAACCCAGTCTTCTTAATATGTTAATTATCTGTTGTACCCAGCTAATTATAAACCACGCCGTTTCAAAAAAAGGCAACCAACTCCCTGTAATTTCTGAACATCTGTGACTCTCTGGAACCCTTCCAAAACTTAACACACAGGACAAGGTAGTCTAAACATTCCTCTTTCCAGCAACAGTTTACAGCTCCTCTGGCTGAATCCTGAGGTGTGCCCAGGCCAGATAAGGGATACTTTCTCTGACTACTTCATCAGGTACACCTGTGTAATCTAATGCTCTGTCATACATTCTACTTTTAAAGGTTATAATTTCTCAGTTTTTGAGGTAAAACTGTCAGAAAGTTGATAATTCAACATTGTGTTTATTTCCGAGGTCAGAGTCGAGTGCATCATTTTATGAGGTGGTTCTAATGTTTTGGCCCTCTCATTAATGCTAACATATTAGAACCACCACTTAATATAATCCACTCCAGTATGACTCCACCACCCACCACGACCTCCACTGGTTTGAAACTCACTAAAAGCTTTGCCCTCTGGATCAGCTTCTCTTACCCCTATTGGTCCGAAACAACGTCCCAACTGCTGCTGCTGCATCAATCTGCCTGCCAGTCTCACACTCCATTTTATCCTGCCATACTTGTTCACTTGGGGCAAACCAACAAACTCTCAGACAAAGGAATCTACCATTTTCCAGCAGATGAATGATGGATGACTCCTTATTGTAAACATATTTTGTGATTGGTCATTAACCAAGGCCTTACTAATTGCAAGGTTTGGTGTCCACTTTGACTGTACATCCATATCCAATATTGGCATCTGTGTCAGAATGTATATAGAATATTTATTAAGGAACTTAAATGTTAGACTTTATAATTCTTTGTCTGCTCACCCATACACACCCACATTCCCTTTTTATTACATTTTGCTATTAGCTTTATCATTTGGATTACTAGTTGAAGTTTTAAAAATTGGTAATAAATCTAATCTGACAAGATGAGATGTGAATAATTTGACTGAACCCTCACCACATCTTAGATTACTACCAATCTACTTTATTTTGAGAGAAACTGAAAGAAATGAAAGGAAATACTGAAAGGAAATACTCTAAAACAGTGTTACTCAAATAGGGGTGTGCGTAGCACTATAGATAGTTTGGAGGGGACGAAAAATGTGAAATTTTAATATAAAAACAGTATTGCCTAATTCATAAAGTAATTGAAATTACCTCATTACCTCATCAAGCTGCAACCTTCCAAGGGACTATGCTGGAGGCATTTATGCCGTGTCTCTGCTTATAGCCAAAGCTAAAAGAAACATTCACAAAATCAGAAGACCTATTATTTTAGCCCCTGTTGTATTAGCTAAGAAGATGCAGGCCAAAAATTCAGCAGATAATTTTAAAGCTGTGTCTTTGTCAAATGACACTGTTTGCTGTACAATAGATTCAATAGAGACAGACACTGATAATTAGGTTGCGGAGAAACTTGGTGTGTTTCCACTGACAACGACAAATCTTCAGACGTCAGTGGAAACACATGGCTTATTGCTTTTGGGAGCGTTATTGATTTAGACAGTTGTGATCACACAGTGGGTACTGCAGTAGTCAGTTCTTTCAACAGATTTTCAATAGGATTCAAGTCTTGGGTCTGACAAGGTTAGGTCGTTTAGACAGTGTATGGTCAGTTTGGCCTTGTGGTTTGGCACAAGGTCAGGTTGAAAGGTGAACTTTCTTCCCATCTTCACCTTTCTGGAAGAGGGCAGCGGGTTTTTCCTCAAGAATTTAAATGGGTCCTTTGCCCCATCCATTTTCCTATCTATCCTGACAACTTCCCCAGTCCCTGCTGCAGAGAAATATCCACACAACAGGATGCTACCACCTCCATGCTTTACCACAGGTATGTGGTCTTTGTAAGGTGATTTGTATCGTCTTTCTTCCCGATGTACCATTTGGCATTAAAGCCAAAGAGTAACATTTTGTTCTAATCTGACCATGAAACCTTTTAACATTTGGCCTGAGAATCTTCTAGGTGCTGCTTGTCAAGACTCAAATTAATGTGTCCTTAATGTGTCCTTTCCTTAGGACTTAACTGTGCTTTTAAGGATGGGCAAATTCTTCAAATTCCTTTTGTACCCATCTCCTGACCTTTGCCTTTTCTACAACTTCATCCTTAAGATCTCTTGAAGGACCTTGCCACCCATAGTAGACCGTTTGTAGCACTGGAATGCTCCAGGAATAGCTTCTTTTGTCTGAACTAATCGAAATCTTTACAACTAAACACAGGTGATCCAGAAGGGAATTTGTTACAACTGACTTCGTACACCTCAGTTTGCACGTAATCATCTGGGAGTGGGGATGGGGAGTGTTATCCTTTATCAAGTCAAGTTATTCCAGTTTTCTTTTTCCTTTATAATTTTTTCTCTTTAACGTTTATGTGTAACCTGCCTGGAGTAAATAACTGTGTGTGTGTTTTCATTTTAGGCTCTGAAACAACAAATTTAATGTTTGGAGGTTAGAACAAATATGAAAACTGTAACTGTCCATCTTGCACAGGTGCCTGCACTGACAAAGCTGTGTCAATGACAGGTCGCATGAAAGGACCCATGGCATGAATTCAACATGAAAACCCTGAAGTGCAGTGAGCTCAGCGTGTCAGACACAGGGAGGCACTAGTGTCCGAGAAAATTAATTGGTTGCATGATGTTTTGAACAACAGCATCAAAGTAATAAATGTTATTACTGTAAGTAAAAGCCACTAAATGGGCGACTATAACTGCTATTACACACAGGAATGCACTGGGGTTCGGGGGGACAAAACTCAACTGGCAGTTGGAATTATGATGGTTCTACCTATGCCACCTACCTGCTTACAAAGCTGTGCTATCTGGCAGATACATTCAGCAATTCAGCGTTTTTTCTTCACTGGATTGTTTCTTCTCCAGTGAAAATGGAAATAACTCCAGTAAAGTCAATCAAAGAGGGACATTCAGCCAACTTGATGAGAGGTTTTAATTCTGACTTCCCTGACATGGAGAAAGCTGCAGAGCTGAATTGGATGAGGAACCCATTTCTCTTCTCTAAACAAAATAGAAGAAGGCTTCTTGCCAGTAATCAGGACGAATCCTTCGATGTGTAAGCCGAGAGTAGCCTACAGATAAAGTGGGACAATTCAACTCTCACCAAGATTTGGTTGCGTGTGCAGAAGCATTGAGCTGAGCACATGTTTCTTACTAAATTGTAACAACTTATCAATTGTGGAACTTATCAAAGAATAAACTACAGTGCTTTCTTAGTATTAATGCATGATGATTTGGTTTGCCATTAACATTGGATTGTAAAAAGCAATTAAGTGTTTTTCAGTTACAAGGTTGTTAAATCTAACACTACGCCTTTTTTACATTTTTTGCTGTTCAAGTTGTCTTCGACTGAAATTTTATTCTAAAAGGGTACAGTATGTTATTGAACAATGTTTAAGAAAAACTGCTGTAAAATATAAGACTGGTAAGAGAACTGTTTGCTGTTTCCCAGTATCTAGGGCCTTATGTGCCATGTTGATATAGACGAGCATCAAAAAAGCATCACTAGAAAAGGAATTTCTCTTTTTATGTATTGTAAACATTATAAAGAATAATAATATTAGGAGCAGACGTGTAGTCACAAAAAAGTAATCCCCACCCATACAGCACTGATAAACACTTCTGAAACATAGATGGTCTACACTATGTACTGTCCCCAAATGCCGTGTACTGGTTGATAAGGCAAGTGAAAGAGAAAGGACCTGTGTTTGGTATTTTTATATTACTAAGGTAGCACTACTACCTTTCTTTGCATTTACCTGCTACAGCCACCATTACTCCACCTTGTTGACTAGCAAAGTCAATACATGTGCCAGGGTCTCCAAATAAATGGCGACAGATGACATATTGTTATAACTCCAGAGAATGGCTGGCACTGCCATTTGAGGGACAGCAGAGTAAATAATGGTCTTGCTTTCTTGATTAATCAAATTAATTAAATATATTGCCCAGCCTTAGTTCAGTATAATACTGCTGGCTATAAACATTTTTCACAAATAAGATTTTACACATCTAAAAGTCAATGGTCTTCACTGTACGGTTATCCAGATTCAACCTCAACCATTTACATTTAGTCATTTAGCAGACGCTTTACAAGTGAGGTAAACCGAGGAACTTAGAATACTTTATTAATCCCAGAGGGAAACTGCAGTGCTGCAGCATCTGCTTAAAAGAAATCAAATAACCAATGAGGCCGATAAGAAAGTATATGATTAAAGGCTAAACAGACTAAATAAATAACACAAAAATAATAAAGTGAAAATTATGCTGCAACTGATAAGCAATTACTTTCAATAAATTATTTTGTCAATTAAATATTTCAAAACTCTGACAGTTTCCTAGAGTCTAGGGTGATGTAGCTAGAGCCAGTCAATAGTTAATATTTTTGCTTAAAACATGAAAAGAATTTTCAAACTAGTTGCAGACCATTTGAAATATGCAGTAATTGTTGCAACTCTGCTGGAGTTTTACATATTATGCCTTTATTATTCTTTAATTACAAAGTTGAACATCACACAATAGAGGAAAAAATGGCAAAAGACCATTCTGCCAAGTGTGTACAACATGGCTGTCTTTGCAGAGACATGGTAGGAATGTGGTCTGTCTTTACTCAAACAGCTAAACAAAGTTATCTGTCTGCAACATCATGAGACTCCTCCTCTCCCCACCACTGTTTATCTACTGCTTTGCTAAGTTTGTGTGTGTGTGTGTGTGTGTGTGTGTGTGTGTGTGTGTGTGTGTGTGTGTGTGTGTGTGTGTGTGTGTGTGTGTGTGTGTGTGTGTGTGTGTGTGTGTGTGTGTGTGTGTGTGTGTGTATATTTTAAATTTGATAAAACAGCCAAGCCCCTGGTGATGACCAGCACCGTGGGATTTAGGATTCCTTTGCCATCGTAACCAAAAGGTCACCTGACTCCAATCACCTCCCATGTCATGTTTACACTCTCCAGTTACACAGGGGTTACAGGAAGAGGCATGGGACACTTAACTGGTGCAAAGGCACATTGTCCTTAACATTAATCTCCTTCGTGTGTCACCAATGAATAAATATACAGCTCTCACTCGAGATAAGGCAGATAATAAATACGCAAAGGTTGGGCTGCCCATAGAAACTGGAGGTCACGTGAGGAAAGAAAGGTGCAGTAAAAACAAGGATTTGCAGGTGTGGTCACACTTCCAGGAAGTGCAGCCACCCGCTTCATGATTTATTCTGCCTCCAAGCACCACCCAGTGTACCTGCTGATAGGTGCAAAAGTGGTATGCTGCAGTTTCACCATAACCTGTCTGACTGGATCAGCAATGGAAACAGGTGTCAACACAAATGACACACCAAGTATGAGCGCGCAGACACACACAGAGAAAGGACAGTTTGATAATAGGACTATTTCTTAGATGGTTGAACAATTACTAAGGCACGATGCCATTGACAAATGATCAAAGAATAAAACAGTTTCAGTCCACACCTACTAACAAGTGTGCCCTCCACAGCACTTCTCATTTAATGATATTCAGATTTACTCAAACCATGTATGTCCTCCACATCTAGATTCTTTAATTCTCCAAACGAACCACTGTTGTAATCAACTCAGAAACAATGCAAAACATTGGCATGTTCCTTATCTCTCAGCCATCCAGAGACAGTGTGACGATGCACAGGAAACTGGTTGTGTAGGATTCCAGCCATTCCTAACTAGCTCACTGGCAGCATGGGTGGATTCCGTGGTGTTACTATTTGCTCTTAAAGACAAAATAGAAAATGTGAGATCTCAGAAGGTTCTCGTAAGAAAAAAAGATAGATCAGATTCTGTCTTTTGAGTTTGACACTGCAGAGTGTCAGTATTATCAGTATAGTAGTAATGTTAAAAATACCAATAGATTGTCAACATGAAAAATGATAATACCAAGTGATTTTGTAACTTTTGCTGGCACCAGCCATGGCTAGAGGTAGGGCTGCACAACTGGAAACATACAGGAATGTTTTACCAGAAGTAACTGTGTTTGAGTAGCTGTATTTTGAAAGAACTGCTTATTTTAGATTGACTGAGGTCATGTTTGTATTGTAACACAACTGACCTGCAGGAAGTAGGATGAGGGAAAGCTGGTTTCTTATCAGTGGGTGTAGCAACGCATGAATCAAAGAAAGTGTTTCCCACTCATGTTCACTGTGCGGCAATAGATATATTTAAATGGCCAATCACTAAAAAAAAAAAAAGTGTATGTTCGAGTGCCTTTGTAACACACTTGTATGCACAATCCTGGCTATGCAACTGATGGCAAAGGAATATACCTGTAGAGGTGATCTTACGCGTATCTGATGGGCCAACAAGTTCTTCACTCCGGAGATTGTTGTATAAGGGGGAAATTGTGGTTAAAGGCTACAGCAAATGTGTTTACATTTTGGCAAATTAGGGCCATTAAAAGGTGTTGCAAAGAGCTTTTGCAGTTCCTTTTTGCATGTACAGACAAAACATCACAGGATTGATTTGATACTGGAGAGAAACAGTTCTCTGCAAGTTCTGGTTCTTCTATGATGAAATGTTTACCGCACTTGATGATGAGATAATAGCCTTGGTAAGTTTAGACACAGTTTTTGTAAATGAAAACATCTGTATCTTGTTTTAAAGATTTTACTCTGAGGAGGAAGATGAATTCTGATACAAATTATGTCTCTGCCTCTAGGATAAATGTATCTATTTATTTATTTATTTTTATACACCAAGAATGTAACAAAATCCCGCCAAATATTTGGTTACACCGCAGTGTGTCGGACTGCTTGGCAGGGTCTCGAATTTACAAGTGTCTCAACCATGGTCCTCTATTCTACACAGGAGGAAATGTCAAGTGTACCGCTGGATATCAACCTAAAACAAAGAGGCTGGTGGACAGATGCGACACAATGGGTTGAGGAAGTGACACACGGGAATTGGAGCTGGAGCAATGGAGAGCAGAGATAGGAAAAATGAATCTAAAGGAAGCTGAACAACTACAAAAAACTGCCTTCATGAAGAAGACAAGAATTCAACAGCAGAGTTCTGTAACAAATGGCACAGTCATTTCCACTCTAGTTTTCCAGCTGTTCTCTGTGATAACATTGCTCAAATGTGTGGAACGTTGGTTTCTGTGACCCTCAAAAATCTCAGGTCCAACAAATATAAGAACTTGTAATAAACTCAATCTCAGAACAACAGTATCTCCAGCCATGAGTAGAAGATTAAAAACATGCCTTGAAAAAAAAAAAGTCAGTGTGACAGAAAGTACTTCATTCAGAGTGGCACAGCAAGCAACTAGGCCACAATCCAGTTCCAACTGTCTCCTATCAGGCCATTTACATCGGGAAGAATAGAAATCAACTGCCCCTGAAAAGAAACAGTGTGTCTGTGAGTACTTAGAGCCTAAGAGCCCCACAGGGAAATTAGATTTCTTGTCTAATTTATGAGCTCTGAAGCCCAGTAGAGCTTGAGGACATGGGGGGACATCTGTATTCGCAGCAATATTCTACCTATTTGCACCAATGAGTTTTTAGGAAAATAGGTGATTCTGTATGAGTTAAACAGATTGGTGCAATACATCACAGGCACAGGAGCTGTCATTTCATGGATCGTGCATTGAGAGGGAACATCAGACAGAGACAGAGAGAGAGAGACAGAGACAGAGACAGAGACAGAGAGAGAGAGAGAGAGAGAGAGAGAGAGAGAGAGAAAGAGAGAGAGAAGTGCAGACACAGAATATGCACAATGCTTTCACAATAACACAACTTCCTACGGTTGACCACCAAGAGTAGGTAGGCAATCAGTGTGACCATAGTTTTCAGCTGACAATCTAATTTGATAGGTTCTATGCACTAATACAATTCATAACTAGACAACATCTCAAATCTATCTCAGACAAATGATGTCAAACGAGGCAGAAGAAGTCAGAGTCAGATGAATAGTTAGACCAAGTAAAAATTTAAAAGCCCATAGGGTCAGAAAATAAGTGGCATTAATTATGAAGTGCATTTCAATGACCATAGTAAACTTATTTTAAGTCTCTAGACAATTATGTCCACTTATAAATCTAGTAGAGAAAGCGTAGTTTTGAGCAAGGTGCAGCAGCATTTGTTGTATAAGCCGCACTGGGGCTTATAAAATAACTGACAGTGACACTCAACAGACACCCAAGAGACCAAAATACTGAACTGGGCCAGCCACAGCTATGTAAACAGAGCATTCCTGCATGGTGCAGAGAGTGTGTGTGTGTGTGTGTGTGTGTGTGTGTGTGTGTGTGAGGCTGTTCAACCTGCACTTCTTCTCATTCATTCAGTGATCGGCATCTGAGCATTCAGTAAATCTGCTCTTATGTGTGGACGAGCAGACAGTGATAGAAGTGAGACAACATTGTGTGACAATTGAATGAAATGCTGATCCAGCCCACACAATTCTGTTTATTTGATTCAAAACAAAACTCACATCAGATGAACTGAAAATACCAGCATGAGGTCAAGTGCATACTCCTGCTGTTTGGCTGTGTTTCCATATGGGTATCAGACCATGCTGGTAAGGGGGACTTCTACACACAGTACGTATCACAACTTTACACCAGAGGACATTACCTTGCTTTCGTTTTAATTTCTTTTAAAAAGCCCCGTCATTCAGTGAGCCACATTAACCTCCAATAATTTACCTCCAATTTTTCCAATAATAACTTTAGTGGGTGAAATGCAATTTCAGATAGAGTAGGTTGCTGATTCAGATAAAAAAAGTGCTCTAGTTCGACAAGTGTTTTTATAATTTACACTTTGATTTTTGTAAACCCTGTACTTCTGATGTAAGACATTGGTGGTTAATTCTGGAATTTGTTTACAATCTTTTATGGAAGTAATGGGTGTTTTCAATGAATTATAAAATTATTAGTTTATGGACAAGCTTCTTTGTGTCATAGGATTTTTTTTTACAGCTGCCTATAAGAGAATTAAAGCCAGTAACGCTAGTGTTTTGTTGTATCAAATCTGTATATGAGTCCTTAAGAGATCAAAGATGAAGAGAGAAGATGGACACCAGTGACCTCTTAATTAAGACTCCGTGCTCTTCCTGGCTTTACTAATTAGTCTCTGTCTGTCTAATTAAGATTCAGTAGGCTGTCACATGTTACTCACTGTCCTGGTTTACTGAAGCCTGTACAGTGAGTGAGAGACGTTTGCAAACTCTTATGAGTGTGAAAAGTGAGGACAAAGTCTCCCCATCGTAGTTTTCATAGAGTATACACATTTAGTGAGACTGTAACTTTGCATAGCTATTGTGTTGGTGCTACAAAGACTGTTTAAGCAGCCAATCCGTTATGTGGCAAGCATTAAATTATACCCTTTGTTAATTTTCTCTGATGTTACATTATAAATGACAAAGAAAAATAACCTACCAATACTGAATAGATTAAAATACATTAAATCCTGCACACAACAATCTTCCTCCTACTCTGACGTCTAACTTACTTATTTGTTTTTTTCTGGGGACAAAGATATAACCCACTCTTCCTTCTCCGGGCCTATTTTAGCATAAGTAGTTGGGAACTAAATATATTTCAGGCAACCAGACAGAGTAACATCAGCACAGGAACTTCTGTGTTAACCCTGCATAAACATAATCACTTAATGTGTGGATCACTAACAACTGCAAACAACAGACTTCAATTTAAGAGTTACAAGTGGTGATTGACTCAATCACCAGTTGATTGAGATGCAAGTGATTTACAAGTGGTGATTAAGTCATGCTGTGAATGCCCAGCTTTATAGTACACACATGCACAGCCTCATCACACAGGGTCACGCAGCAATATCAGAGAGTTTTGATGGTTTTTGCAAGCTGACACCTGGCCAGTAGCTGCTAACCAGTTATTACAAAATATCCATCAGCGCTGAGAGGCCACCTGCAAATCTGATGACACAACCATATCTCCCCTGCCATCACAACAGATTAACAAAGCCATTTGGTGTCCAAATCTTCCAGATAACGACAGGACACACGTGCTTTCTCAATCAAGGCTCCAGCACTGGTCACCCTCACGCAGAATGATACTTCCAGATGGGAAAACTGCAGGACTGTGCTCACGCTGCGCACACAGACGTGAAAAAAGATGCAGTGTCATTACACACACAAATGTTTAAAACTTTTTTTCCCTGGTCATTTGATGTTGCAGAAATAAAGTTTCCCCAGAGAGATAAAGTGCACTAATGCCCGATCCCCCTTTGAAACCATAGCTAGGCACATAGCCTCCTTATTAACCACTGGATTTCTCCACATGTAGAAATGATGAACATGAAGCTATAATTGCAAAGCGACACCATAAAAGGGTGGTGTCCTTTTCTTTCTGCTCTATGCATTCCTTTATATTCATCACAGTAAAGCCCTGAACGTGCTTAATGTGGAGGATTGAGCCAACAAAGAGCGAGCGCTGGGGCAAATCGGACTAAAACATAAATAAATTACACACTGCTCTCACACTGGATAGGATTATGTAATTGGGAGGTTGAACAAGGTTTTTTTTTAAAACAAGACGAGACAGTGCTTTCAACCATCCTACAGAGCTAACATTACCAACTAGCTAGTTACAGCTCTGCTGGCGTCAGTCATCATTTCAGTTAATATCAGCAGATACATCAATGTTCATGTCCTAACCAAACACACCAGCTTGTTACCAAAGTCTTTTATTAACAGGCTTTCTCTGTTTTCTTTTCATTAATAATCCACACACACTCCTTTCACCAACAAATATGTAGCTGTCTTCAATGCTTTGCCACACAATGTCATCCATAAATGGTGATGCTTCTTTTCCTTAGGAGACTTATAAAAAGGAAAAGAACAGGTTCAGGGGCTCAGTCAGAATGGACTGATCAGAGCTGCCACAATTCCCACATTCAAACAATAATGATTGTTGAGAGAAGAGATAAAGACTTAAGAGGGGAGAGATAAAGACATGAGACGAGGCAGACAGCGAGGAAAGATGAGGAGATATAAGGCAGTGTGGCTCAGCATAGCATTGCTGCATAGGGAAGACCCCAGGAGTCTGGGGCTCATGAGTGTGCATGTGACTATGTGGTGTGTGTGCTTACTGCAGAGAACAAACAGCCCGCCTCATGTCGAAATCCTCTTAATCAGGGCTAGGTTGTTCACTAAACCAGTAGATACTCCCTTATTTTGTCTGTATATGTGCACATGAATGTGTGCGAGTAAGCTTCCCAAACTCTCTGAATTAATTGGATTTGTGTAAACAGACCCCAAAGCCTCAGCCAGAACAAAATTAAAAGTAAAGAAAAGAAAGATGCAGCCTGGTGAAGAAATGCCTTTTTATCCCAAGATAAACTATAGATAGTCATTGTGCAGCCACAACTAAAAAGATAATAACCTGACAATGGCTTTAATGACAACACATTAACACCAAGTAAGTGTGCTTTATTGTCTTGTATCACAAGAAGTCAAATATGGAGCAGCACAGTGGTATTACAGAAACATGACTTGGTCTTAAAAATGCACAAGCACTTAAGCACATTTCTTTGTGCTGTAGTTCAGTCCCTGCTGATTTCAAAAGAACTTCTAAAATCTTCAACTTTTTTAAGAGCCTAGAAGCATCTTTCTTGGGAACATCAACTTGCTACTGGGTCTAGTCTCAAGCCATATTAATAATGCCCACAACCAAAAGTCCCATCATTTCGCTTCCTAGTGGAACCCGCTGCAGGCACAGCTACATCTCACCCGAGTTTAACAGCAGCAGAGTTGACAGAAAGACTTGGCCACGTCAGCCAGTCTGGCACGCATACGGACACACACGCACACACACCACTACTGTCTGGCAGGCGTGCATATGATCCCATTCCTGACTAGACAAAGTACAAAGAACAGAGCTGCCTGTGCTTAAACATTGTAAAGACTCTGCACAGTGAAAGCTGGAAGAGAGTGTGTCAGCATTTTCGGATGTGACTGCAGGTTGATGTGTCCGTAAAATATTTCACTACTAGGCTCCTGACAACACTTTTGCTGCATTTACCATTCAAAAGGGTGATTTATTACGGCCTGTGATTTCTGGTTGCAGTCAACAAGTGTGATGCTGTCAGGTTCACTCTCTTCAAAAAAATGCATTTAAACCCCCCTTACAGTTCTGTTAGATTGTTGTTGTAGCCTCCCCCTTATTTTCATGCTTTACTTTCTGCCTGAAAGTATACTGACACACTTTAGCCTCTTTGTATGAAGTTACATCTTTCTGTGTTAACTGTTGGGGATGTCATCTTGTGATCTGTGCAGTCTGTTTACCTGTTCAGAATGGGTTGCATCTCATTTGTTTGACTAACTAAAAATTGTTTAAATCACGACATAAAAGTAAAAACCATAATTACAGTTTTCAAGATGCTTGATGCAAGATCTTCTAATCCAGAATTTGGCAAACTGTGAGAACACACCTCTACTGACGTACCATTGCAGCGCTTTTCCGAATCATGACAGATTCTGACTCACAAGATGGCGCCCACATCACCCAACAGTTAAAAAACTTTAATGTCTACTTCACATTCTCTGCATTTATTATGTACATATACTGCCTGGTCAACAATGTTTCACACAGAAACTGAAAGGAGTCTGAGATTTGGGTCAATCAAATCCAATTCTTGTGTTTCAGAGTGATTTGAACTTAAATATGCTTCAAAGCACATCTTATTGTGAAGAGGCCTTGGGAAAGAATCCTGTGATCCAGCACATGCAGCATTGTAGGTATTTTTTTTGCTCTTCTAACCAATCAGAGAAATTTAAAAATTTCTGCTTGATTAGTTTTTAAATGGTAAATGTTCTGCACTTATATAGCGTTTTTCTACCTATTGGCACTCAAAGCGCTTTACACTGCTTTTTATTCACCCATTCACACTCACAATCACACACACACTCATACACCGATGGGGGAGCCGCTATGCAGCTGGCCAACACTCACCGGGAGCAACTAAGTTGGGACACTCAAGGACACTTTGACATGTGACCGGAGGAGCCGGGGATTGAACCAACAACTGTGAGATTGGTGGACAACCGCTCTACCTTCTTGCGCCACAGTCGCCCTAAGCATTCACATTTAATGAAGTGTGAGGGCTGAATAGTGTAGCTTTAAGCAGATTGGGTATTGAAACTGATTCACATGAAAAATTAGTTCATCAATGTGCCCACACAGCCAGTATTATACAGGAAAAAAGCAGTAGTATCAGATCATCCCTATCAACAGATGAAATGAGCTGAGCCTATTGAGATCTATGTATCCCTGGCCAGAAAAAGAGGATAGTTAGTTAGGGCAAACACAGTAGCACAGAGTAATACTGTAAAGTTAAATTAGCAGCAGTAGTACATCTTGGAAGGTCCCATGTTCACAAACTTTTGGGGTTGGTCTAGGACAGAATTCATGTAAAATAGGGGAAGTAATTTCTGTTGTAATGAACATAACCAAAAAGCCTTGCACAAAGACGCGTGTCATAAATTCACTGTGTGTGTTTTACCACATCAAAAAAGTGGCTGTAGTGTTGAGGCGCTGCTCTGAGGTTGGAGGCTAATTTTACCAACGCTGACGTATCCTCCCAGCTGAGGGATTATGCTAACCAGGCAGTGGATAGGCAGCCTGAGAATAAATTTTAAAAATGAAGGGTTTTTTTTAGAGCAGATTTGTCAACTCATCCTACATTTTGACTAGGTTAACATTTACTTTAAGTACTGAACCAGAGCAGCCTGATATTAAGCCTAGGGCTTAACATTCATCATTTCATGCTCTGACAGATGGTTAAATGCTACAAATCTTCAACAACTGACCACTGAGGGAAAAGAACGTTGACAGATTTCCTAAGAAATGGTTCAGAAATAAACTGAGGCGGAAGCAGTCAACGATCTTTATATCTACTCCCTTAGTAAGGGCTACAACAGCTATAAAAGCAACAGCTGCCCATGCAGAGAAACTATGCTGAGGCTTTGATTTCTGGTGCAGACCATAGTAAAGGTCATTCAAAGGAAAGGAAATCCTAATGTCATGTGGTAAACTAGAGTTTAAGAGGTCTCAAACTGTTTAGTGTTAATGTATTTATGACTCTTCAGAATCTTTTGTCAAATGTGTCTAATCTATAATACATTCCTCACACAGACACACCCCCTTTACAGTGCAAATGTACAATTTAAAAACACCGGATAAGAGCAGGGAAAGAAAATCAAACCCCACCCAAATTAAACTCACTACTATTGTAAATTAGTTGGCTTTTCTCTTCCTCTGACAGAGTGTGTAACTGCAAGAGCCAAGTGTGACCAATTCTTATTCACACTCAATAAAACAGCCTACACTCGAGCTAATTGGGAAAAGACAGACAATTCTTCAGCAAACAAGAGGAAAGGCTACGCACATGTGCATGTGTACCTCTTTAGTGGGATTACAAAAAGCGCTGCATTAGGCAGCAGTTTATGGTCTATTTGGTTGGTAACTGAGTGTCCCTCCAGTGCATTTAAATGCAGAGCTTAAGCTCAGCACCGACACACAAACATAAATTAAGCTCAAAGCAGGCAAGACGCTTATACTGTACTCCCACTTTCTCACTTTCATTTCCACACACATATATGCAGGCACATATATAAATACACGCTCCCTAAAATTGAAGCCAGAGAACTTTAGTAAAACCAAACTTTAAGGAAGGAAGCAAAGCCCTTCCATCGCTGTCAGAGAATACAAAGGTGGAGGAACGACTGGAGCAAGGAGGGGTGTCAGTGTCCCGCTGAGAGAAAGGAAATAAACACTTCCATATGCAATCCCTGCCAGAAACAGTTGTGTGTGCCATGCACACACACACACACACACACACACACACACACACACACGGCGGAAGTTAATACAGTAATAAAGCATTGTAAATTTGAGCAAGAGGGCTCTAGTTAGCAACCTGCATGGTCATATGAAGGGAGAACATTTGCTGCTTCCAGAAATTTATAGCTATGGAGGCCTTGTTCATCACACTAGCTCTATATTATAATGCAGCTGGGAAAGAAACATGCTACTCTGAAGCTGTAGCACTGACACTCCTGATTGGTTGGTTTAACATGGAGCGGATTCATTTTTCTGGTGTGTAAATCCTGACCAAAGCAACCAACACACAGCATACGTGCTGCCTGGGGAAAGCCATGAACTCAGGGGCACAGCACCATTTTTCTTGTCAAGAAAAATGCACGAACACACATTTGTATTACAGTGGTTGGCTACAATCTTTAGACCTGACAATACCAGTACACACATATAACAGTACACATTATACATGCAAATCAACAACTCTTGATCGAAAGTCTTCTAAAATTCATTTTTTGTGAGGCGTGGCTGCTGCTTATGAACAGCACACTGACACAGTTTGGATGTTTTTATAATTCAAGGTTGTGCTAAACCACACCTCAATTCTCATCTTGCTGATTGGACTTCCAGGATTGCTAACGATGAAAAAGTTTATGTTTAGTGACAGAAGCCTGGTGATGTCAACAACCTTTCCCTTCCATTAACGTGTGTTAAATAGGTGTGTTCAGTAAAGACATAAAATATCTGGATTTTTTTTGAAAGATACTTACAAATACTGCATTTGTTGATATTTGTGACTTTGGTAAAGACCTGACCATGTTTCATGGCCAATTTATTCAGAAAACTGTAAATTTGCAATTAGTGCCGTTACTTACTCTCTTGGGGGGACTTGTCATTGTCCTCAATTATATAATCCAATTACTTTGCTCCTATACATTCTGTCCAATAAGTAATAACATTCTCACATTGACTGAGCTCCACAGCCAAACAAACCTGTAATGTCCTCTTTCACTTACATTCACTGTTCCATCTTGTTGGCCTCCCTCTGTGCTCCAGACATCAGCAGAGAATAAATGGCTCAAACACATGATAGCTCAGCAACACTGTTATACTGTAAGCAAACCTAAAGGACCGGCTTAAACTTTTAAGTGGAAGTCAGCAAAACAACTGTAAAACCCAACATTTCCTGGAGGGTGGTTTTGATGAAGTGGGAACGACAAGTCCTTTGTTTAAATATTTACCTACAGCTGAACGTGTTAAAAGTAATTGTTATAACACTATATGCTGTTATTGATAACTTAAGAGGGACAACTCATTATTCGAGCCGGGAGATTCTGTGACTTGTGTTAGTGCAACAAAAGTCTGCTTTCGAATTACATGCAAGTGAATGCAAAATATCACCTACATACTCAACAGTCAATGATTTGCAGAGAAGAATTTAATAATATTTTCACTTTTTTTTTTTGCTGCAGCTTCTTCAGCTGCAGCAAAGCCCCCTTGTGACCACAGCAAAATGAAAATAAGTGAGGGAGGGGTTAATATGTAGTTTAGGCTCAACAACCACACTGTACACCTGAGCAATACGATAAATTGATCTTTTTTTATGCTCTCAACACCCCCCTCCTGTAAAAAGCAGATGTGCACAGGCTGTGTGTTCTGCAAGCGACTGAAGCGTGAGTATTATACTTTTTCACTCATGCAAACTGTGCTGTCGAACTGGTTGGAGTCTCTTTATCAGCTCAGGCTAGGAATGCCTCTCTGCTAACAGGTCAGAAATAAAGTACTGAAGGTCCTGACTAATCCTTTGTTTATACTTGCCGCTCTCACCCATCGGTTGCACCGAATTTGATGTCACTGCCCACGTGAGAGGCCTGTTGTCGTCTTTTCAGCAAGTCACGCATCTCTTAATTTTAGTAACTTGGCACGAGTGTCGTAGGGTTGAATGAGCTGAAGGCAAGACTGTGTGAGCAGGTTCGTAACTACTGACATCAAGAGGACTACCAGCCCATGCGAGAACACAGGGACGAGTGCATGTATAATGACGAAACAGCAGTCAGTTGGTAACAGCATAACAGCCATGTTTAGAGAACATATACACTGAATATTACTTCTTCTATTGCTATTCCAGAAGTGTAGACTTCATTTTCTCAGCAGCGACCTCTATTGTTGAAAAGGAGATTACAGTGAGTTCAGGTAAGAGTATAAATGGATGTGATGTGCATCGACCAATGCGACGAGAATAAGCACAACTTAACTTCTTTGTCAACATTTCAATCTACGGCAGCAAAGGTTTTGTGAATATCAGTAAGCCGAGACACTGTAGCTGTACCTCACCTCATAAAATTACTTGATTAAAGTGAGAAAATGGCACAAACTCTGGGTAAAAATAGGTCACTTAGATTTTACAGATGGCTCTCGCTGCCAAGCATATTTTCCCAATTAAGGCCAGTTAGGGAGGGAAATTCCCAGACAGTGTGAATTATTAACAACTTGAAATGGAATCTAATCATGTGACGTTGTATGGCTGTAACACCCAACATCCCCAGATAGGTGCTGGAAAAAAAATGTGTTGGGGGTGGGGGGACTGAGACCTTAGACTCTGATTGGCTAAAACCTGCAGCTGAGTTTCCTCCTATTGTTTGTAGTCATTACAAATGTAGATAATGAATTTATTTTTATTTTTTGTCCTTTCGGCTTATCCCGTGAGTTCAGGGTCGCCACAGCGGATCATTGTCCGCATGTTGATTAGAATGAATCATGTTACATTAATCGTATATATACACACGGATACAATTTTTTACATGTGCCAATTTATAAAAAAATGTAAAAGGCTTCTTTGGCAACACAGCCAATCTTCTGGAGGAATAAAATCAAAAAAAAAAAAAAAAAAAAAAAAAGGCCAGCACTTGGCACTATGATTTGTTATTTCCTGCAGCAAAACACAACCCTGCAGTTACTGAATAGGGGAAGGCAAACCACCCATAGTGGTGGCAACACTTTAGAATCACCAGGATACAGGTAAACAATGCTTAACTCAAGTGCCTGAATGTGAGCAAAACTCAGCAATAATGTGAAACGTTACATTAATTTTAAGAACACCAGCGCTTAAAGTTAGACATTACACACTCAATTGAATTGACACATTATGTCTCATTGGTCTTATTTAAGGCTGAGAGGATGTGAACAGAGAAATATTGACTGACTTGATTCTTTACTCCTGTTAAACTTGTCACAGCTCACACCTTAATCATTCTTACAAGCAAATAATAAATCAATGACGGCCCTCGTATTCTGTATGGAGGGTAACTAATAAGAAAGCCATTATCAACGTTATATTTAATAGCTTTACTTTTCCTGCTATGACAACGTTCAAAGGGAGTTGGTGACGTCACATGAACTCTAGCATCGCCACACCCAGCCTCAACCTGAGCAGAGGCCTACTCCGCTAAAAAGTGGAAACACCTGTGTGCAAGACCTTTAGTTTATTTGCTTCAAGTTAAAAAACACAACAGCATTTCCAAAATTTAAGAAGGATATTTGTATAGAGCTTTTGTTTTTTTAAATACAAAACATGTTCAGCTAGTGAGCATTAAAAATATGAAGACATATATTTGATACAAATACTGCAGCAGGTGATAGGCTCTTCTTTCTTTAAAAAAAAAAAAAAAGTCTTAACGTGTAGAAATTTGAAAATATCAGACCACAAGATCAGAGCTTAACAATTGCTCAGCACTGTTTTGAACAAATTAGGTCAAGACAGAGATGGTGATGGCCTCTGGTCTATCTCTGGAATTTTCAGAGTTGAAGCACATTTGTCATCCAATCTTAGTGCTCAGTTGAAGAGTTGTCTTAATTTTAGAATAAATAAAAGAGGCTGTGTAAAGTTATTCCTTATGCTTTATGTCCAAGTGGTAGTGATTACAACACAGTGGCACAAAACTTTCATATGCCTCCCTGATTTTCTGGTCATAAATGTCTAATAGTCATAATACTGGCTGAGTAGTATCTTATTTTACACAAATGTTGAACAAAGGCTGTAATGCCACCTCAGAAAAAGCAATATTACTCTAAATATCTAAAAATGTCTGTCAATGAGGAGTTGCTGCTCTTTTGTGAGTTTCTATGGGATGTTAGTGTGGCCCAGGCTGGCTCCTAGCATCCTTTCTGCAGTCTGCTTTGCCACGCTGGGGGCCTGTCAGAGTAGCTCAGTGTCAAACAGCACAACCCTGCTGAGTCAAGCTGACCGTGAACTAGCTAGACGAGTCACACTGGCCTGATGTTCCAGTTTCTGCTGGGTGCCTGATGTTCCCACTCCTGATAGGTGCTACAGAACGGTTATCATTTAAGCCTGTTTAATGAGTGAGACAGATATGGTACAGACACGGCCAAAAGAAAAAAAAAAAAAAAAAAAACACCACACAGGCCAAGTCAGACTTAAAAATCTACTAGCTCAGCAGATGGCTTTAATCTACCTAAACAACTATTTCATTTATGTTATAGATAGGGAGTAAATCTTTCTTCCTTTCTCAAACATTGTCATATGGCAAAATACCACTGGAATCATCTGGTTTTCCTACATGGAGCAGGGTTTAGTCCAATTGCTATAGGATAGTTTAACTTGGTTTCCAATACTGGGATGACACCTGTAAGGGAATTTCAGGTGTTGGGTTTGTTAGGGGAATAAAACTCAAAAGACTTGGAACAATTCAACTTTTGAGTATCACAAAGGATTGGTAAAAATACAGAATAAAAAGGATTTATAAACAGTGTGTGCGAGCCTTTAATATTTCCAATATCCTGGACCCGACCGGTGGCATTTTCTCTACCACAGAGTTTCTTCTCTGTAGTAGAGACAAGTCCCACACCAAACGCCATTCAAAAATCTGTCAATTTAACAAGACTTCGCTCGTTGGCAGGTGTTAAATGTCACGCGTTCCTGAGTTTTTAAATCCTCTCTCTTCAGTTCAATAAATCTTTTATTCACCTGGTTAAAAAAAAAAAACAACAGCATTTCAACCTGTTTCCATCTTGAAGAATATCTCACTTAAAGCAAACTCATCATGTACGTTCATATTTTCATATCTTTAAGCTTGATTCCATTATATGTAATTTTAAGTGTGCCGAAGTGAAGAGCAGGTCTTTCTGTTAGTGATATAAGCCTTTGCATAACATTTTTGAATCCCTTTCATTCTTCAGACAAGTAGGCAACATTAAAGTGCAGACGTGTCTGCAGAGTTTGGCGTGTGGTGCTGCCTCCCTTACCTTGCCTGACAGTTTTCAACCTGACGGGACCTTTGCAGTTCTTTATGACTGTCTGGACATCGTACAAGGGTAATCCTGAAATCGAGAGGTTCTCCACCTCCAGCAGCAGCTCCCCTTCATTTAATTTCCCACTTTTGTAAAGCACGACATCCTCGTTAACTTGGCCGATGAGGGCGAATTCTCCGTTCTCCGCGCCGCCGCGCAGTGGCACACTGAACTCACCACGGGCATCCTTGAACACGGCGCACTCGTTCAGTCTGAAGGTCCAGTGGTTTTTCTTTAGCACGGGTTTGGACATTATGGACTGTTTAGAGCCGATTTAAAGACGAGCTGGCTCTGCCACTGAGAAGCCAATCAGTCAAGGCAACGGTGCCTGAAAAAAAGTCGACTTGTATTCGAGTGAAGCGCAGCAAACTTTCTTTCTCTTCCACAGAAACATGAGTGCCTCTGACAGTATGGTCCCACCGCTCTCCCGGGGTCACAAATCAAGCCATTCCACTTCTCTCGGGAGTCCGTCCTTACACTGTGCGCGTTACTTTCATTAGTTCCTTATCAGCCCCGCACTTTAATCCGTCTTCATTGATGTCATATGTTACATCTGCTACGGTCCCACTCAGTCAGTCCTGCACGTTGTCCCTATAAACTCACTTTATATGATGTTTCTTTCTCCCCTCCAGCTGACAGTCACTGTACTTTTTTTTTCTCCCCGTAAAACACAGTGGACTTCACCAGCGTCCTCCCTGTGTTTCGCCGACTCTCGTTCCCACTTCGGGCTCCGCTGTGGCGCTGGGAATGTGTTGCTGTTCGTGTTGCCTTCACCAACTGTCAGGAAAATCAGGCGCCAGATGGAGTAACTTGTATTACTCGACCCGTTGCTTTCCACCTTAGTTATGTATAAGCATGATGCAACAACAATTTCTTAGCATTTCTATTGTTTCTGACACCAGCTCAGGTAGTTTAAACCAGTGGTTCTCAATCCTGGTTCTCAAGGACCCCTCCTCTGTTTCCACTATCCCCGCACAACTCACTGCTGATTAAATACTCGTTGTAACCCCTCCCTTCCCTCATCTATGGTATCTTCCAGGTTCTGAATGACTGAGCACACCTGAAGCAGGTGTTCAGCAGTAAGGTAAAGATAGTTGGGAAACAAACACGAGGATATAAAACATAAATCTGTACTCATTTCAGATGGTCAGAAATGGGCTCAATCCTAAATCAGGCTATTTACCAATTAGGTTTTTGAGTAAGCTGTATTTACATGATGTAAAAATAAAAATGCACTATGTTTAGAAAACCTTTTTCAAATGTCACAGCAGGCCATATAAGCTAACAGCAGTAAACTGCAGTGAACCACTGAGATGCATATTTCAACAGGGATTTGTTGTTTTTACAAATGTAATAATTGTGAGTAGCAATTTTAGGTTTGCATGCCTTTCATAATTTATGGTTTAATGAATTTAAAAAACCTAGCCTACAAAGCAATGCAATGGATCTGTACAGTAACTTCAATAAAATGCAACATTGGTACTAATACAATATGAACTCCTTGATTTATAGCATCGTTCCACTATATTTAATTGAAACACATTGAGATTATTAAGACTTACAAGGACGGAGCCTACAAAGAGCCCTTGAAGGCAGCAATATAACAAGGAGCGCGCATGCGCACAGTTCAGAACCAAATCGCTGTCTTTACCTTTACCTTTTGCAATAAACAGCCTTTGGCTTCCCCTCATTAGTCAACTCAAGCTATTAAAATAAAATTCATCTGGTGTGCTACCTGTCTAACCTGAATTACTGGAATTTAAATAAACTGTAATAAACTGTCAATAATTTTTTTCTCTGAGGAGATGTTTGTCAAGGGATTTTCATTGAGCTGGAACTCAGAATAATTATCCATTTAACAGGCTTCATATGATGACGTTTAGTGAAATCCTTATTTCATACTGAAGTTAGTCAGTCAGCAGTTTATTTAAATTCCAGTAATTCAGGTTAGACAGGTGGCACACCATGTTTTGAAGTGTGGGTGAAACCTCCCCACAAAGACACACCTAAATGTGTGTTTGTGTGTTTGCATCAACAGAAGTTATTGCATCCTTTACGTCATGCTCATATTTTGTGAACCAAAGGTGGAATGCCTTGGAAATTTCTTCTGCGATGCATCGAGATACAGACAGAGTTTTTAGCAACATTGTCATTCTCATCAAAAGTAATAATCATCATTGCCATCAAAATCCATTATTGTTTTCCCTACTCTTTAAGAATAAGGGACAGATGACAGGTTAATCAAGAGAATAGAAGGAAGAAAAAAGTAAAGTCACTTTTATATAGAGAGCACTTTTCATACACAATGGCAAATGGAACAATAGTATGGAAAAAAATCAACTCAAATTAACATCACAAAATGTTAAACGTCAAACTCGGATAAGGAAAAAGTCCCACAAAAACCCCTTTAACAAGAAAAAAAAGGGGAAAGACAATAATTCCAGCACATGTTTAGGATCCAAGAAATAAAGTCAGATGATAAAGAAACTAATGAAGGCCAATCAGCTTGCAGGACAGCAGGGATGAATCCACTGCTTGATGGGATCAGGCGGGCCAGGCCTCTCACCTAGTGAAAAGCACATGAGCGTTTCCCAACCTAAAAATAACAGTGAAAGTACTCTGGGCCCCGTGGGAAGAAAAACCATTGGCCTGGATGGGACGGGAAATGGTGAATGCACTTTGAAGCTCCAGCCTTACAACTTTCCCTCATCTCCATCTGTTATCAGCTGCTCATACATGAAATGCATGTTTAATATTTGTTCAGCTTAATGCAGTTTCCTGTATGGCAAATTTCCCTTGTAGGCAAGTGATGGACAATAAACATTAATGTAGAAAAGTACTTAAAACACAATGAGAGACACAGGCATCATAAATTATGAACGTCTTCATTCATGTACAGAGCACCATTAAACTAAACAGAGAAACACTTTATTTCCAACTGTCCTATAAAAGTACATTCACAGGAGGTGAGCTCAAACAGTAGAAGAAACAAAGCCCCCTTTTATTGTGTGGGAGTTATCTTTCAGTGTTGAATAATAGGAATACAACTCAGTGAAGGGGGAAGTGGACAAACAGAATCCGCCTGGTCCCCCCTGGATGACACTTTAGTGATCCCTTGACTTTTCCTCTACAGCCACTATTATATTGACATTTGTGGTTTTGAATCAAGTTTATCCACAATTAGCTACATGGAATGCCATGAAATGTAGTGCAAACATTAATGTTTTCCTCAGGATGGATTATTTAGGATTTTATAAAGCACCATTGTAAAAATTTAGTTAGGACAGAAAATGTGTAATCATCAAGACATTCCTATCAGCCATCACTCTGCTCTAACATGGTGAACATCACACCTGGCAAACAGCTGCAAGTTACTACCCTGCTGATGTTAGCAGTTAGCTCAAAACACCACTGTGCCTAAAAAGAAGAGACCCTTGACTGCAGGCAGAAGGTTTTTCTTAGTACAGAGTGTGTCAAGTTGATGATTACACCTTAAAACAACTGTATAGGAGTATGTAGGTCCATGTATTTAAAAAATGCAGTTTACACAGCACTACTTCTGTTAATGTTCCTTTATACTGGCCTATGCATTTATACCTTTATATATTCGTATGTATATTGATTTGTGTGAGTTCAAAGTAAGTAAGTTCTGATAGCCATTAAAATGTGTCAATTACTTTTAGACAAACTGGCAGCAACATATATCAACTCTAGGATGCCTTTCTCTTCAAAAGAGAGGAATAGCATATAAAATGCTAAAGACAACAGATCTGGTGGCAAAACTACCACACAGTCTGTTCTCCCCCGGGTGGATGTTATCCAATCAGATCCTCCTCAGAAGCTGGGCAACAGGCTGTTGACATGACCACTGTTATGTCTGTTGGTTCTCACGGTGCCAAAAACCTCCAATCAAATCTGCAAACAAGCTTAATTTGGATAAACAGACCACATATTAGAAACTTTCTTGCATAAAATCTTGATAAAATGGCCTAATAATTTCACAATAAATTATGTAATACCTGGCTACTGCAGGTCCAACAAGTCCACAGCATTGTTGACAAAATGGGTGTAGCAAGAAGACATCTGGTTATTTGACCTGTAGTTGGTTAGATGCAAAATATAAATTGGAACAGTACTTGGGCTTTGACTGTTGACATTGCACAAGTGTGCAAGAACAGAAGCACAGAGAAGAACACAGATTGAGAAACAGTTATTTATTGGACAGAGCCGCCAACATGGTCGACTTTAACCTTTTTTTCAGCTTCCAAACGTTAGCCTTTTTATACTGTTTCTGGGGCTTATTACCTGGAGCAGACACTCAACCTGATTGCTGAAGACAATTATTCTTTTTTTACATTTTCTAGAAACTGGGAGTAGGTAAATTCTTGTCCTTGCATGGGATCACTAACATAGCATATAACATATAAGAACTACTGTCTTGATTCAACTCACCAGGCCCATTCTAATTACATATTTCCAGTCATTTTCTCTTGTTTAATAAGGAGGCTTATTATCAGCTGCAGTTAACAGCAGAATTATTATGCAGTCTTGACTTTCACTGTTTAGTAGATTCGGCGATGATGAGACGGCAAACGATTGAAGCAACTGAGTTTGCTGAATGCATGCCTATATTTGCTAGTCACTTCCGCTGTGACCTGCAGTGGAGAGTGGGGGTCACCAAGCTCCTCTGCCAGCTTCCTGTCACACAGCGTCACCCAAATCAGATCGACAGAGGGAGACACACTGCCATGGGCCCAAAATTTCCAATTCCCTTTCCACCCATCCATCAGTCTGTATGTGTCAACGTCTTCTCGTTGGCGTTTGCTGCCTCTTTACATTTCACTGTCGTGTTCTATCTGTCTTTCAATCTCCTGCACACATTAATAAATGCAAATCTTTGCATGAGTATTGCAATAGTGAGTATATGCACTCATACGCAGCTGCATGTTGTGCTTGGTTCACCGTCACCTCAGTGCATTGCATTAAATTGCATGTACATGCTCCAGAATCAAAGTATGATCCACAGTCATTATTACACATATTGGATGTTGACATTACAAATAAAATTGTTTTACAACCATGCATTATAGAGTAGGTTATACAACATATCCAATGTCATGTTAATACTAGATGCCACTGCAGAATCTACATATTAAACTGAGACCCACAGAATAAGTAATGGATGTCAGTGTTGATCTTGAGGAGTTATATAAAAAAGTCAGGACCTTTTCGTGGAGGGCTCTCATTAAATAAATGCTCTCACATTATAGCTTTTTTATTCCTTTGTGCAGCCAGAATATGACATATCACTTTAGATTTCTCGTATCATCTCAAGCAAATGTAATGACGAAGACCTGGTTGCGAATGGTTCGTTTACCATAAACTATTATTAACCGTCATTTTCCTGTACTCTGCCTGATGAGCCTGGTGGCAGAGTGAACTGAATGGCCAACAGTAATAATGCAGCCATCAAATCATGACAGCTGCACTCATGACTGTGATGACACCCTCTGGCAGCCATCTACCATTAGTGCACAGTGGCTGACCCATTCACAACATATGATTTTAAGTTGTATTATGTGACACACACTTCAATATTTAACTGCAGTTCTTACAAGCAGTCAGAAGCTTATACTTGTTGTAGCTGTGACATTTTTTGTTAAGATGTGGTTTTTAAATTATTATCATAAGTATGTATAAGAAAAACACATGTGACAGGCTTTAAATTCTGTGATACCATCGTTTGGGGCAGTAAGACATTACAAATGTGGGAATGAATATAAATTTAATAAATTACATTAAAATTAGGATTACTGTAGAAATAGTCTACAAAACATTTTATGCTGTAAGTCACTTATTTTAGGACCAACAGGTGTGTGTGTATATATATATATATATATATATATATATATATATATACACAGTTATATATAACAAATCGTAAAGACTATGGAAAAGTATGAGACAAAGAGAGCAAAAAGAAAAAGAGAAAGAAACTGAAGCAAAACCTCTTCAAATGAACCAAAGCCGTCATAGATGTAGAAATGGAGACAACTGTATAATGTGATGTGGCCTGACACTTGACCTTTCAACAAATCCTTCCTTGAAAGGAACCACTCTTCCTTTTCTACAAGTTACACCTCAAAGCTTCCTTCTGTTTGGAAACTTCCTCAGCTCTGCTTCTGACATTTCACATCTCAATCATTAATGCTTTTGCTATCTTTGCAGACTTTCTGTGTATTATATGACATAAAGTGAACTTTGTATAAATATTTAACCAAACTTCATATTTCTTTTTAATTCTTAGGAACTCTAATGGGTCAATGTCTGTAAAGTATTCAGGGCATCACTATCCCTCGTCATACTTTGATGAATGAGATTAGACTGTGTGTTGTGAGCTGGTGCCGCAGAAACACAGAGACGCAAAATGTATTTTAGGGGCTGAAAACCTAACAGTGCTGTGAACTTGTACGCATGCATATAATCCTACAGGTGCAACTTAGACAAGACCTTGTTTTATCTGTGATGTGACGCTGTATTTATACGCCATTTTGCACATTTACAAAGCAGCATCTGCAACAATATCATAAGTTATTTAACCATAGAACGTTTTATTTCTGAAGCGTACAGTGAATCACAGAGCCACAGAAAAACTCCCAGGGTGGCCCTGCATTGTATAACAGACAAGTTCAGCTCGAGTCACGTTTGCTGACCCATGAATTATCTGTGCTCATCACTTAACACAGGTTCTGTAAATGAGGAGGGTCATTTTTTGGCTTTAGATGTCACTTTAATCTACTTTACCTCTGTGCCCTGATAATGCTTCATACATCATAATACCCACACAGCTTTAGAGGGAAAGAAACAAAGAGTAGTAGAATGAGAGAAGAGGGAGGGAGACAGAGAAAGAAATGATATCCTTCTTATAACTAAAGCAGTGCTGCAGAGCTCAGTGTTGTCCTAGAAGATTAAGGATGAATGGCTCTGCACAAAAAGGCCATCAGATTATGTGACCGGGCTGTGGAGAGCTGTCGTATCACAGGGCAGGTTTTCATAACCCAAACTAATGAAGTACTTGTTATGGTAAAGGCTCTCTTTTACTGTACCAAAGTGGCCTTTGGAGTTAGCTCTTTTTAGCAATTCAGGAGTGAGTAATTGAGCCTTGAGATCTTTGACTAAGAACCAGGACAAGAATAGGACATTGAACAAATTAAACCCATTATTTAGCATATAGTACTTAACTGCAGAAATTCATGTCAGCACATTTAAAAAGCTGGCTGTGATCCCAATCAATAAAATATCAGCTGGAGCTGGATGCTACAGCCGTTTGGCTCCCTCTTAACTTCGATACAGCACAGAATGGGCTGCTCCTCTTCTTGTTGTGTTAGTGAGAAGAAGAGTGAGAATGCACTCACCCATGACTGATATGATTTGTTGAAGGTGTAAAGGGACACGCCATTTCTGCATCTACTTGTAGTCAGGAAAATTACGCACACCTATGTGCTCATTTAGTATGTCAGTCTTCAATATATTATAAACCAATTTGTTGGAAAGTACAGTGTGTCTGTTTTGTTGCGACAACAAATATGTCTTTGTTTGATCAATTGGAGAAATATCAACAAATGAGCATCTTCTCTGAATACATGAAACAACACTCAGTGTTGCCCTCAGAACCTCTCCCAGCACCACTGCCGGCTTTGCTGATGCCTTTACACATGTGACATATGGGTCACTATGTCAGGAGTGTTTTGCATTGCCCTGCAAAGCTCCTCCTGCCAGTGGGAACCCAGAGAGGATCATCTCTCTTTTTTTGGACTGGCAGCTGAGCAGAGTTAAGTATTATTTTCTATCTTCTTTTTTAGAGCCTGATGAAGGGAGTTGACTGTATGTAGATGAAGGCTGGTGGACATAAAAAGTAAAAAGTTATATACTTAATACTTTATATACTTATATACTTAATCTTTGACAAACCATTATTTCATTCTACATCTACCCTAAAATGACATTATACATTGTAAATGATATTAAATAATTATAGATCCTGACTGATAATGCATGTCATTGCATTTAAGCATAATACGATGGTCAGGAATATATATTATTAAATTAAATGTGCAATATTGAAGGCTTTGCCCATACTGGTGAACCCAGATTTTTTGTGCTATGACTCCCTAGCTCCCCTTAGCTCTTTTGAAAACTTTCAGTTTGGGTATTTGTTTTTTGGTCCCACAATTTCCTTCTGCTTCACTCGCTCTGCTCTGTTGTAGTATTGTGGTCACAGCAGGTGGCTGTTTACAGCTGTATGCTATTTCACGCCACCAAACAGTAGACACACACCGCAAGCAACTAGTGAACATAATCTAACTGCTAAAGTGTTGGATATATCTGAGTTGGTGGGAACCTAGAACATTGCTATCTGATTTACATAATCATAAATGCAAAACAATTTCCCTTTTTGAGTGAAGTCGTACCTTTTTGCCATAAAAGCCGGGGCCCTCCAGTGGCTCAGATCAGTGATTATCAGTTATTGTGAAATGTGTCACAACAGTAGGTCGGTACTGCAGAGGAGGAGTGTTGCTGCCTTACCTCTGCCCCACCTCCATCAAATGTAAACAATTAAAACTACTCTTTAGCCCCTGGCCCCCAACAGTTAGCACAGCAGGATGCAACTTCACATTTTCTGTTTGTTCTTCAGCCTGTACTAAAACAGTACTTGCATCACAACATGACCGTTCATTACTACAAGATTAAATGCGATCTATCACCTTGTAATCCTGACTCTCAGTAGTGCTCTCTCTCACATACAGTATTACACAGACCCAAACTTTCAGCTCACTTCCAAAAAGGGGCACACTACAGATGAAAACCCTGTTTTCAATTTGAACATCTTGCTCAAGAATGCAGCTGAAAGTTAGGGAACGAGCAAAAAGAGTGGGAGATATGATGGTGATACATGATGATTAGCTGGATATGACTGGGTTAGGTCACGTGTCTCATGTTAAAGCATAACTGAATAATTCAAACCAACACAGCACAAAGTCTGCATGGAGCAGGATTTTTCCTGTGCTCTGCTACAAACTCTAAAGTAGCTCCACAACCACACTGCCTGGGATAAAAGAGAACCAAGTCAATTGGACATTTTAGGGTTAGAGATTTATGTGCTGATGATGTACTATTGTTGACCTTGTCCATGTTCTTCCCTACTCTAAAAGGGAAAGTGTGAGGAACAACCTCTATGCTGTCATTTAAAAGAGATGGTCAGCCCTTACTGCTTTTGCTTCCTTTCTTCTAAGAGTTTATTCTCAGCATATAAGAGACACCAAGGGGCATGAATTAATAACAAAATTGGATGAAGGGATTGTGAATAGGACAATGTACTGTATTCACAGATGGATGGACCCTGTTAGGGCCATGTGAGCAGCCTGGTTTACCCTCTGTGGTCTCCTTCTTGCCTTGAGCAACTGCTCTGTGTTTCTCCCTGATTTAAGATGCGATTACTTGAAGATGTTCGGCCAGATCATGTGAAATGGGAGTTGCTCACCTCCACCACTTTCTCCTCTCACTGTGTCTCAGTTTTCTCCACACTGTTTTTCACATTCTTGTCATTTTAAATTAAGCACGTGCCTTCTTCACAATTCGACTTGAAGGCATTTGGCACAGAAATTATCATGTGTCAAATTGTTTAATCTTAATTTTCTTTTTCTTTAAGTACTTCATACCTATTTAAAAACTTTGATCTGTTTGCATTCTTAACGCCAGAGGCCCATGCAAATCATTGATGACTTTACTGTAGGGAAAGTGGCTCTAAGGTCACATTTTTCCCCCTGTTGCTCTCTGTGAGAAACTGAGAGAAACTATCTGTGAGAAACTATCCATCTTCTCACAGAGAAGATGGATAATGAGAGTCACCCAATTACCAGAGGTTTTCACTTTGTGCATAGTTTAATTAGATTGAGAGAGGGGTTGGATTTCAGGAAACATTGCTTATTTACGTAATCTTTTTGTTATACTGTGTTTTCTTATAACTGTGATTATTCAGTTCATTTCAATTCAATTCAACTTTATTTGTATAGGGCCAATTCACAACAAAGTAATCTCAAGGCACTTTACAGAATAAAGTCAAGACTATAAAGATGTATAGAGAAAACCCAACATTTCCCCCTTGAGCAAGCCCTAGGCAACAGTGGAGAGGAAAAACACCCTTTAACGGAAGAAACCTCCAGCAGAACCAGGATCAGGGTGGGCGGCCATCTGCCTTGACTGGTTGGGGTGAGTGGAAATTGAAGAGAGAACAGAAAAGAGCAATTATACATCAGGCAGGTTGGTCGGACTAGTAGCTGCACACTGGCAAACACACAGCTCTAAAGCCGGGGACACCTCCAGAAAGGGACAGAGAGAGGGAGACAGAGAAGGAGAAAGACAACTACAGGAGAAAGAACACAATAGGGTGTCTGCTTCCCGAATCAGAACTGGGAGCTGGTTCCACAGGAGAGAAGCTTGACAGCTAAAGGCTCTGCCTCCCATTCTACATTTATTCAAGCAGAGGAGAAGGAAGGATGTTGCTGCAAGGAGTGAAAGGACAGTGAGACACAAGAGGTTGATAGAAGCTGTGCATCTAGTTGGCACTAATGTCGACCTGCCAAGCTAGTGCTCACTTCTAGCTCTGCTGTCAGTATTTCCTGTCACACCTGCTTTTTCATTTGTGACTTTAAAGGGCACAAATATTGCAAACTCAAGTAATTTGCTTTACTGAATGTGCTGGTGTGGCTTAATAATATTTTATTAATGTTGGATGGCAACCAGAGCCAACAAAGTGTTAGGAGTGGTTGGAGGTTTATGAGTATCACCTCTCTGACCGTGCTCATCAACACCTTTGTGTGCGGTCCACAGCCAGGAACAGGACAGCAAGAGGTCAGTGCAACAATACAAATTACATTTCTATTTATCTAGAAGTAGCTGCTTTAATGGGAATGAAAATTGAAAGTAATCTGCCCGTTTAACTGACTAAACGGGCAGATTATATAGTTCTTTGGGCTGTGAGACTGTTGAATGAAGAATCCCAATGAGCACAACCAGTGTGTGTGACTTTAAAGCACTTTACCTTTGGGCTGATCTCAGTGTGTCAGCCTTGAAATACCTGTCATGCTGTCACACAGTGGCAAACAAGGCAGTCATTGTGTCCAGGTGCTCCTTTGTTTGCTTGACCTAGCTGAGCTGTTTGGCATGACGAAAGACCAAAGCACACAGCAGGGGGAGAGGGTTGGAGAGTGCTGGTGGCCATGGCAAATTCCTCTCCACATCAGGTGTAACTTCGTAACTCCCCGCTGCTGCTCTGTTTGGTTTCTGTGAGAAACCTGCCTCTGGATCTTGGGGTTATGATGACAATTTCAAATGTATTAACTGTTATTATGGAGCTTGTGCTATATTTCTTTTTTGCAGTGTCCTGAACCAGTGGAATCTGGATCTTTTCCAAAGCACACACACACAAAAAGTCTTTATATTGTATATATTTTATTCATATAATATGTTATTAGTAGTCATTTCCCATGGGTGGACCAGATGGCTTCAAATCACAACTTCCAAAGACAACTTTGCTTGACATGGTGAAAAATATGAAAATGTATAGGCCCAATATTTTTGCTTAGCTGACTGGTTGTGAGGAAAGTTCAACAAAAAGAACATTTGTTATGGGTTATGAGCTATAGCTATAGCTGGCAGGATTTCAGCCAGTACACAAGGCAGGTTTGCCTGAGTGGATATTAAACTTGAGTGGAGGAAGCATATGGGCCCTTCTGTCAGAGTGCAGGTGGTTCCCCTCTCGCTAATTCGAGCAGAATAGACCATCAAACAGCGAACAAAGAACTTTGTTCCACAGCAGAGGAAACTGATACAGCAAAGCTAAATCAGTTCTGTGCCTGATACAAGGCACAAGGTTTATGACTTATCAAGTGTGCTTCATGTTGAAGGGCTTGATAACTGAGTGACACTGTCTGATGCCATCTGTGTGCTTCACGACAGGATGCATAATAAAAAGTTATATGGGCTTACTGTACTGTTTGGACGCTCATAGAAAATCAGCACCATACTGTTAGACTTGCTATAAGCAAAGGACTGTGATTGTCTTTGTTACATTCATACACTTTCATGCAAAGTTTCATTTTGTCCATGAGAACACTGCCTGATAGTCACACAGGCACTAACACACAAGCAAAACACCTACAGGCACACACACCTTCCACCTTCAAACAATGGTGTCTCTGGATAATAGGAACACTGGAACAACACCAACAGATATGCAAACATATTGACAAATAATAACAATTGACAGGACAGAAAGCATAAACGGAGGCAGGCAAATGACCAAATGCATCAGCGGCCGGACATGACCCTGCTGCAGCTTCCCTCACAAACCAGCTGACTTTCCTGCAGTTGTGTGTTGCATCCTCACGCCAGAGTGCAATACGGGGTCTGGATGAGTGCCTGAGCTCAACACTGCTTAGAGGAAAATGGAGACAACATAGGAAAGAAAAAAACATTGCCTTGGGTTTGCTGTTTGGGGAACTAGGTTGTGGATGAAGATAAGCATCACGACTATAAAGCTATCTCCTGCTATCTCTAAACAAAATACAGTATACAATTTGCAGGATGTGGCAGTGTTTTGATCTAAGTCATGAAATGCTCAGACGTCAAACCATATTCTTCCAAACATGCATCTCCTCTATTCTGGTTTCCAAAAAATGCCTTAAGGTTAATACTCTGTTTGCTTATTCAGCTGATCAGTGCTCTACAGCACAAACATTGTCCTCAGATGTTAATTTGAAAACAATGACTAATGCAATGATTATTACAGTTTTCAAATTAAGCCTTTCTACATAGATTAAATCAGTAAATGGTTAAATTTAAATTTCTGCTAGCATAATGTTCTCATCTGGGCCCTTCACAGAAGTAAAAATGTTGTTGTTCTGTTAACCCCGTTTTGAATGAAACCTTGGCAGAAGTCCAGGAGACTGAGGGAGTTGTCTCCCCGAGAGAGCGGCTGTGGGGTGGTAGGGCAAGGGCCTCAGGACCCGGGAGTGCCTGGTTGTTACTATGCTTCAATTATACATGTCAAGTCTGTGTAAAGTTTCACATAGTTTCATAGAGAGGGAATGGAGCCTGAGAGAACATTCAACTTCAGGAAAGTGAGCAGTCAGGAAGTGAACAATAATTCAAAACAGTGCTTCAACAAAAGGGCTTTCAAATGTGTTGACTTTAAAACATATAATTTATCCCTGCATTCAATGTATCCCTGGGGAAAATATATAGACATAAAAAACATGAGGTCATGCATGAGGTTATAAAATGGAAACTGCATATACAGTAGTTGTTTTGGGGAAAAAGCTGATCATTTGGAAAGTATAGAGAAAGTATTCACAGCGCTCAACTTTTTCCAAATTGTGTTATGTTACAGCCTTGTTCCAAAATGGATCAAATTCATTATTTTTACTCAGAATTCTACAATGACCAGGTGGTGAGCGTTGCCTGGTTTCCTTCAGATATGAGGCTTGGCATTCAGGCCAAAGAGTTCAAGCTTTGTTTCTCATGGTCTGAGAGTCCTTCAGGCGGGCTGTCATGTGCCTTTTACTGAGGAGTGGTTTCCATCTGGCCACTCTACCATACTTGCCTGATTGGTGGACTACTGCACAGATGGTTGTTCTTCTTGAAGTTTCTACTCTCTCCACAGAGAAACGCTGGAAATCTTTCATCTCCCTAACTAAGGCCCTTCTCTCTCGATCACTTAGTTTGGTCAACCGGCCGGCCTAGTGGTTTTGAACTTCTTCCGTTTACGGATGATGGAGGCCACTGTGCTTATTGGGACCATCAATGCTGGAGTCATTGTTCTGAATGCATTGTAAATTTTACTTTCAGGATGGACTGTAAATACAGACTGCCAACAAAGTTAAAAATGCTTCAAAGGCTCTTTTCAAGTCTACAAGTGTTGAGTAATTGATACTAAAATGAGAGATTCTGGGCGAAGTATCACTTCAGGCTGATAATCAAAAATTTTAAAAACCCAACCAATCACTCCCTCAAACATGGTGGCAGTGAACATGCTTCTCATTCACATTTTGACTGATATGGACAGTATCTACTGCTGGACTGTAAAATGTTAGAATAACTCCACTGTGTAGTAGGTACTGACCCACATGTTGATTGGAACAAGTGCCTGTTTTGCAGACAAAATGTCAAACACATGACTTTGGCACCAAGGGAATGCAAATGCCTTAATGTGTGCTTTGACATAACTATATCTGAATATTTCATGTTTTGTTATTTTTGAAAGCATTAAAGTAGGTCTCCAAAATGCATTTTAACCAGATATATGCACATCAATATGTCTCCCCTGCAAATGCAACACTTGCAAAGTGAAGCACAAGCTACTTGTTATGCTTTTTGAATAACTCTTAAAAAAATGTGATCCAGTTCAGTGAGCAGAAGCATGAGCTTCTCTGTGGGTTGGTACAATTCTTTCTTTTCTTTGTGCTGATCAGGATCGTCTGCTCTGTCCCACTGTTCTGTGCTGTGTGTACAGTCCTCAGCAGGAAGCTGCCTCACCCAGAGGCTGAGTCTCTGCCATGGGCTTCAAATCTGCAGGTCTTCATTTGCTCTTCACTGTGATCCAATCTGACACTCCTGCTCCACTGAGTCAGGCATGTGCAGTGTCTGTATATGTGTGTGTGTGTGTGTGTCTGTGTGCATGTGTGTGTGTGTTTACATTCATAATCAACATGAGATGATAGTATGTAAAATATAAAATACCACAGGGATAGAATTGGTTTGGGGTTATGTATGTGTGTTTGCATGTACTTGACTTTGAATATGCACAGTCAGGATGTGTGTATCTGTTAGTATGAGTATGGTGTCCTCAAACGTGTGGAACTTGTTTAGGTCAAGGTTTACCATCATGTCGGTGAGGACACTGCATTATCACTGCAATGTTTGACACCACAGACATTTGACTTTACATTTGATGTAAAATATAATAAGCATTGCAATTAACATTTTAGTACATAAACTTTCTCTCAATGTGCTGTATGTATTTTCGATAATAGTGTGTCAATTCTTAGTTTTGGCTCCCAGTGATGGGTTTTGAATGTGCTGCATTCAGATGTAGATTTTCTCACGGGGATGTGAGAGAATAATAGTTATAATTGGGGCCTAATAGAGAATAGAGAACACAAGAGTTACACGCTTTAGCAAACTAATAATTATAGTGGTCTGCTGAGAAATTGGCATCTTATCCTCCCTTCCTCAGTGTTTTCTCCTTGTGTTAAACTTTGGGTACAAAATAATGAGACCAGCAAAAGTGGTTGCTCTTTGACCCTAAGGGAAGATCTTATGCTGTTAAAGTAAATTTGTTGTTGCAGCTAAAAATATTTTGACGTGACCCGAGGTCATCTGTGTTTGGCCAGTTATCTTGGGAAGTAAAGTGTTTTATTTAAAAATAATGCAGGGTACGTAGCTGGAAATGTTGTGCCAAAACACGGTCATAACTCATATAGGTAGTATATGATCTAAAAGTTGTACTTAAACTTGTTTTTCTAAAAAGCAACTTTTGGGAATATTTCTTAGCAATGCATAAGAATGTGACAAAAGGTTTTGCCGGGCGTAACTTTACTATTTCACAGCTTTAAAGTTCCATTAGGAATTGTTGGTGAGATATTATGACAGGTTACAAGTGAACTGGAATCATATTTTGTTATTAAAAATGACCCAGTAGGTGCATTTAGTGTGAAAGGCATTAATCAAAGAGACAAGGACATAGAAGAAGCTCTATTATATCTATTATTATTATTAATACTTTTTAATTTACAAGTTGACATCTTTGGTTGGTTTCATCTATTTGGCCAGTTACTAGAGTATGATACCATCATACATACAATAACAACATTTGGCCATTATCATTTCACAGATAATTGTAAAACCTTGGATTAAGCAGCAATGGGAAGCTCAAGTTCCTTCAGTTTTATAGTTTTAAGGTCACTTTTTTCACTAGTAAATATGACAGTACTCACAAGACTCACAATACAGCAAAACTTGGAGTGTTGATCATGTGATCATGTTTTTATTCGTTGTCATGATTTAGGCATTGAGTCTGAATAATCTCAGACTCTCGATAGCTTATCTAAATTTTACACTCTCCTGCCTTGGCATGCTTGTGAAATGCTATCTATATCTCACAAGGCTCCAGTACCACCTGAACTTTAAAAGTTGTTAGATACAGTGAGTAATAGTTCATTCCAGCCAGAACAAGCATAACCTTTCAACAGCTTTACCACAACGCTCTTGCTGCTGCCTCCAGACAAAACAGTAATCTCACTGATGCCTTTGTCCTCGTTCCCCCACCACTGTGGCTTACATATCAATCTCCATAAACATGCTCATAAACTACCTTTAACACCTCTTGGCCCTGAGGCCTACATAGTGCCACTGGGGCCAGGAGCAGAGATTATGTGGTTTATTTAATAACCTCTTGGCAGCATCCTTCCCATCTCTCTCTCTCACTTTCTTTCTAGATGAGTGGTCAGCCCTCCCATCCCAATAGTGCCTCTTCTCTGATTTACTACTTCTGTTTCTTCCGCTTTCAGCCCCATTCTCCCACTATGACTATTAAAGTAGCTCTTTGTTGATATTACTGATATTAATCCTCTGACACACTTTCTCATTCACATGCACGCACGCAAACATGCAATCTCTTGCACTGCACCCTTGAATGAACAAGGAAGGGTGGTGGCAGCAGAAGACAAACAACAAGCATGTAATGGATGTGTATGAAAGGCTAGTGTGTATGAGCGCTATATCTCTTTGTCACAATAGGTAAAAGGATGGTGTGTGTGTGCGTGCATGCGTGTGTGTGTGTTTACTGCAGCTGTGAGTAGTCATTTCGTGTCCTTGTGTAAATGTGTGCACCTGCTTTTAGTGTTTGCATGTCTCTTTTGTCTGAGTTTGTGGTTCCTGTTAAAAATAAAACCTCTCACCAACAACCGAGATGGAGCTTTGCTGATGTGCAGATGTGACTAAAATGGTCAAACTTGTTTGAACTGTGAATTTGTATTATTTATGATGCATTATTTCATATATAGCAGATAGATGACTAGGAGTGGAGTTTGCTATTGATATTCCTTAGAGTTAATGGAATCAGCATAGGAGCAAAGTAAATGAGATGCCCTGGGAGTGAACATACTGGGAGCTGGGTAATCTTTGTGCATATACAGAGGCCAGACCAATTTTGCTTCTAAAAAATGCGTTTATTTTTTTATGTCTGTAGAGAAAAATAAAGTTAGGTCAAATCTACATTTACAAACTAACAGTTTATAATAGCGACACCTAAAACTTTTGACAGAGTAATGACATGCAGGTCTTCCAAAGAATTCAATATGCTTGCTAACTTTCCAATGTAGAGGACATTATGTTGTCCCATTTTGATGACAGCACTCTGTCAAGTGGAAAAACATTAGTGGATGTGTCCAGGACAAAGCTGGTGAAAGAGGACCCCATTCTCCTCTTTGTCCACTGCCTTTTGAGGGGATAACAGTGCGAACCAGTTGAGGGAGGATCACTGCATATATTTACTATTGAACTTGTTTAATAAGATTAGCTTTATTGTGTCCTATCAGTCTGAGATAGAAAGCTTTAGTGGCTCATTCTTTTCGCAATCTGATTATCCACTGATGCAGCCTTAACAAGCCAAAGCCCTTGAGAGCATGAGAAAGTTTGTACGTAAACACTTTTTGCTTTTGAATATTCAAATTAGTTCTCGAAGCATGCAAAAATGGATGACCTGAGCAAAGAGGTGCTGTAGCCCATAAGGAATTCTCCCACATGACAGAGCTGAAATGTTACCATAGAACTATGCCTTAGATCACATTGCAAAGGTCTTTACCCATGTTTCTAGCGGAACAATGACAGTCTGCTTGTTGTTTCATTAATTTTGTACACACTGACATATTTTGAAGATACTTTGTACCTGTAAAACTGTTTACTTTCCCACCAGCCTCAGCTCTTATTACTTTGTTTAAGGTTAATTGGCAAATTTTAGCATGACTCCACTAATGGTGGGCAATATACCTAATAAATGTTCTAATAACACTGTCATTGCAAAAATAATTGGGCATACAGAAGAGCCTCACTATGCTGCAACTGTATAGCTGCACACTATGTTTTGGTTTTTTTGGTATGTAAAGGTGTAACACTGCAGGAATGAGTGTTTTCATATCATACCATTTACATATCATTTTTTTATTATCAATAGCAGGGAAATACACCATGAGCACTTGTAGACACCCGACATGGAAGGAACCATGACAATCAATGGGCCATCGTAAGTTCTTATCAAGTTCTTATTTAATCATTGTTCACTAGGTTACCTTCTAGCTTGGTTGTGATCATGCCATACAACACAAATCAGTTGAGAAGGTTCAGTTAAGTTCAGCTTCTTGCCGTAGGTTCATTCTTACATGGCCAGGTTAAGGCACAAAAACATCGGAAATAGGTTTAGTTCAGAACAGTAAATGAACTACCGTCTCCCATTTGAAAGCCGTGCACTTTGACGTTCACGCACCCATCCCAAGCTCCTCCCTCATCAGACTTCCTCTGAAAGCATGTCACCAACCCTTGATGGCTGGTAGATGACGCCTCATTACCAAGCAAGTAGAAGGTCATGCATCTGCTAAACCATTATTCTGGGCTGATACTAGCTGATAAAAGCACAGTGAATGGTGTGACAGCAGCCAAATGGACTGTTCTAAAGAAAGTCTGTACTTTCCACTGAGCAGAAAGCTTTAGAGGTAAGTGGATCAGATCACAATGAATATCCCCTTCATACACTGACATCCTTTAACATACCAGTTTATTTTGCAGAAAGTTACATCATTTCAAATGTGCTTTATTTAATGTAGTTTGAGTCAGACCCTCCAGCATGCAAATAAAACCTGGGAAAGTTATTACTATGGCAGAACTTTATTTGAACACAACCTTTATGTGACTGCAACAGGAGAGCATCACAGCTTTCAGACTTCATTTCTGCATGCGAACACTCGGGCTAACTCTCAAACTTGAGAGCACGGCGGTGATGACTCTGTCATACCATTAAAAAGATCAGCTTTTGGCATATCCATTCATCTCCCCGTCTCTGTCTCTCTTTTGCTGTGTCTCTGGGCAGGTAAAAATAATCCCCATATCCAGCCTATTAGTCACAGAGGATTAGACCCCTGGCAGAGACGAGCAGAGATGGGAGGTGAGCAAAGAAAGAGAGACAGATTAAATGCCTTCAGTAATATGAGGTAATTCTTAGAGACCCTAAGGAAATATCCTCTGTGAAACTGTGCTACACTATGTAGTAAAAAGATACATTGTACCAGTGACATGATGCTCAGTTGCTCTCTCCATATCCAAAGCGATGGGCTACAGTACGTGTTTATTACGTTTTGCAAGCCTTCACTTATATCTCTATGTGTGTAAGAGACAGTGAGTACATGCTGTGTTTGTAAACTAATCCATTGGAGTCATGCACAAACTCCCTGATGAATTGCTGACTCTGGCCAACTTTATTATCAGCGTGGATAGAGATCTCTCCACCTCCAACCCTTTCAGAAGCTCATTTGAAAGTCAAGGCTCATTTATCAGCTTTTGATCTAATTAAACAACCTGGAGCTGGGATGAAAGCTGGGGCCAGACATTATCTGACTCCATTAGCCACAGGCGTGACATAAAAAAATCGCTCCCCATCCTTCACAACTTTAAGCCAACTTTCTCACTCTTTCTGCTCCTGCAGCACCTATTAAGGAATTCGATTTTGTTTTCTTCTCACCTTTTGCAGCTTTGCCATGAGCATTCAGTGTTTCTCTTCTCTATCTCTTGTCCTCTAAAACTTTTCTTGTCATCGTTGTTGACTTGTTTGTCATCTTAATTTTTGCTTTTTCCTGACAGCGAGCTATAGATTGTCTATTCCAACTTCATCCTTTGAACTTTTTTAACTATGATTATCTGACTTTGGTCTTTGGTCTGACTTTTCTCGCCAACCTTCTCCCCACTCCTCACGCGGTGTCGTCAGAGACTGACACGGAGATTTTTGCTTGACTTGATGGAAAAGGGTCAACTTAAACTATCACCATGCTTTGGTTAATTTTCCCATATTGTAAAAGAGAATCTTTTGCATGAGGGTCCCTGCTGGTATAGTTGATTCATGGCTACATGGTTTAAAATCAATACCCTGAGGAAAAACATGTTTTAATGTAGCCTGAGATCCAAAATCCTCAGTTTCATTGTGCCAAGATAAAACTTAAACAGAATGACATGTGCTCTCTCTGCTGGTAACTTTAGGAACTGCACCTCCCAAGCAGATTGGGTGCCCTTTCAAAATTGAGCAATTAACATCGAGAAAACATAATGCTACATTGAAACTATGGAAAAAGGAGTGCATAAAACTATCTTTAAAAGCTCATATGCAAATGCCATAAGCTACCGACAAAGTCACTTAGCAGTGTCACCAGATGTCCTGACTACAAGCGTTTGTTAAATTGTCAAATGTGTCCATAGCATCTTGTGTGATTGCTCATATTCAACCATTGCAGAGTGCGTAGTATAATCAGTAATCATTGAACACATCACTAGAGTCATTTACAGTAGGCCTGCAGGCATCTTGTATTATTGCCGTTGGGAAAATGAGGTGGCAGCAGTTTCCTGAGAAGAGAGATGATGAGGGGACCAATTAGGATGCATAGACACATGGCACTCCCTCAGTGAAAGAGATAACACTGAAGCAAATGTACTGGTGGAGTGTAATTAGCCATGTTTACTGTCCAAGCCATTAAGACTAATTTGTGATGCGTGCAAACAAGCTGTTTAAGGTAATGAGGTATCCTCTAGTTCAATAGAGGTATTAGTACTACTGCTGTGTAATTACATTGTTTAAAAACTGTTACGGTTTCACATTGTTACCGTTGCTACTAGTAACTGCTGATGTGTTGGTGTCATGCTGGATATCGTTTGCCAAAACGAAGTGGGCCTATACAATATTACGTAGGTGGTTATAATGTTGTGGCTGACACCAATAGACTGGTAAAAGTGATGCATTACTGCGTGAACTATACGAATATCAAAAATGAACCAGTACTAAAACACTGACCTGTTTTCACTTTTTAGATTTCAACTGTTATTGAGATGATACCACTCCATCTACTAATACTTCAGACATTAAAAATGTGACATGGACCCCCAACAATGCACACCTATCAGTCAAAATGGCTAAGAACCACTGGCTTTAAATTTTAAAAATACTTTGCGTCTTTTACGGAAAATCTACAAACATTGGTCAAATAAGTGTTGAATAAAAAGCAAAATGTAACGTACTTCCACAGAAATGTATAACTCCACATTCAACATTGCTTTTAATGTTTGATGTCTTGTGTAACTACACTTTGACATGTGACCGGGACACCCCAGGGTTCAAACCACTGACCGTGCACCTTGTGGAGAAGTGCTCTGCCAACCACACCAAAGCCTTTATCATCATATTTATTTAATAATATGAACACATACATATGAACAATACTTATAGAATAGTGGATGTTCCCTCACAGGTGTGAGTAGCAACTAGTATTATAACAAACTAATTTACCAAGATGTTTTTTAATTGTACAAATAAGTTGTCCATATTATTCACATTAGTTGTTTTTAATATTTAAGCTATTTTACCAGTGGAATTTCTTTTTCCCCTTAAGTAATGTTGATGCCATTGGAAAAGTGTAAAACACACATTGAGGTTTGCTCACTTAACGCCATGAGTTACATGCAGTTAACAAGCTATGACTTGACGTGGAAATGTGCAGAGAAAAACAAGATGGCAGACATGGTGGTCACAGCCATCCTCAGTGGGATCCCATGCTCAGCTCCAGAAGAGGTGCAAGATATTTATCTTTTGGGTGTGTTGCGTTAGAATTTGTTCTAGAAATTCAAGTGCATCACATTTCCCCATATGACAAATTCTTATTCTTAACAAACATTTTAAAATGTCCAACGCTGTGTTCTACAAATGTTTCCTGCACTGTCTCATTTTACAGTATATTGACGGAGGAAATCATTGCAGAGATGAATTATAATATTAGCACGTTAAGAGGTTATTATCACACAGTTAAATCCAATATATAATGGTTGACATTTTGTCAATTTGAGGAAAACTAATTATACTTGCAGGCTTCATGAGGGAAGATGATATTTGGCTCAGAGTGGCCCAGTCAGATGGAACACATGCAACTGGTATTTGTGAATTATTGTTTTTTGTTGTTTCATTACATCTTTATTTCCCAAAAAATGAACTGCAAATGAACTGCAAAGTGTATTTCACAGAATAAAATAACTGCTAAAATAATTGTTTCTCCTTTTTAAAATTGGCTAATCAATCATGTGCTGTGTTAGTGCAGCGTTTGACCACTAGATGACACCCTGATACCACAGTAAAGCAGTTCCAAGCTGCCCAAATGTTTCTAAAGGTTAAAGCTTCTCCCTCAGTGCTCACTCTTTGGGCTTTGAAAGGTCATCATTTGCAAGCAGAGGACAATCTGATGTAACATTTATGTTGTAGAATCATAATCATCCCCTGCAACAGGGTGCGGAGATGATGATTATCACAGTTTGAGTGATATTCTAATTTTCACTCTCACAAACTTCTCCAATGCAACCTGAAGGTGAATGGTTTTTATAGGGGGAGGCCGTCTGGTCGTGTTCACATTGTAATATCTCCCGATCATAAGCCTCTTCTACGAGTCTCCCAGCAGTATGAACATTTTCTCACATTCATGCTAATAATTTGTCTGAGCTCTCGTGTGAATAATAGCATCACAAAGTGTCAGTGTGTCCCACCGATGCCAGATTGGACCCAGTCTATCAGCTCACAAAGGGATGAATCAAATGTCAGTGTGACAGAGAGCATATGGCAGTGGATCCATATTTCTATTAGGCTCTACAGACAGGACAGATAGGACTGGATTGCCAAGCATGTTTGTGCATATTTTACTGTTATGCAGCTCTTCCATCTTCACTGACCTACAGCGGTGGTGATAGATATGGCCCCATGGAATTAACACATAAATGGGCGCACACAGACACACACACACACACACACACACAGCACACACTATCCTTGTCCTCCTCTCCCATTTTATGTGCATGTCCTGAATCGATCCTTACAAAGCGAATATATCTCTACATGTTTCTGCCACAAGAGCCACTCCACGACTTCTCATTCTGGCTGAGACGGGGGACCTGTGTTATTGATCCATCTGCTGCAGCCCGAAGGCAATGACTGCCAGTGAAGATGAAATCTACTTGTTCGCAGCTGGTCCCTCTGCTGCCGAAGCCTGTAGTGCTTTGCAGGCTATTGGCAGGCCACACATCAAGTGTGGGCTCTGAGACCCAGATGACACTGGTGAATACTGACTGAATATTGACTCCGTGGTGTAGTAGTAGGATTCACAGGTGAAGTTTAAGCTTTGAGGGGTTAAAGAAAAAGAAAAATAACCAGAGGAAATCAGTCTTTTGGTAGTATTTTGTTTCATTTCTACAACCGACATCTACATCCAAATTATTCCTCCATTATTTCTCCATGTTTATGTTAGGAGCCTATCCCAGCATGGTTCAAACCCAGGATCTTCTTGGTGTGAGGTGACAGCCCTAATCACTGTTCCACTGTTTCACCTGCAATTTTCATATGAAACATGGCTTGAAGAGGTGATGTGAGGTTGCCCGTGATGGTGCCAGTGATTTTGATGAAACAATTGCTCTTGCTAGCAGCAGATAACGATAAAGAATCAGAGAGCTGTGCAGTATCGTACAGGGCTTTGTGGAGCGTTAAAGCAGTGCTGAGGGATCAGCCACTAGAGGACAATCAGGCTTGGCAGAGTTATCTGTCACTGCAACCACAAAGACGGAGCTGCATTAGTGGAGTCAACAAGGTGTTTCTGACCACACAAAATTCAAAGGGTTAAAGAAATTCTTGTCTGAGAATTTCTGAGATCTTTGTTGTTTTAGCCTTCACGCATGACAATTAACCCTCCATTTCCCCTTCACATTGACTTTTAAAGTGTAGCAGAATAGAGTAGAAAAGGAAAAACGAGTAGGAAAAAAAATCTTCTTAATAGAAAATGCAAAAGGCAGCAATAGGGTGAATTATAAAGAAGAGAGACTCAGCGAAGTGATTTATCAAAGGGTACAGGATGCTGCAAACAAAGCTCATATGATTCATTTTGCAGCTCTCTGTGTAGTATTGTTGTTTGGGTGCTCTCACCTTCTCCTCCTCAGCACTCGGGCCATGACAAATGCAAGTGTCACCTGTGACTAGAAGCCAAAGCAGCAAAAGGCCAGTCACTTAATACCAGCAGAGGGAGGAAGTCAGCCACACTAGTTGTGATGAATAGATACCATATCTCCTTTGAGATACTTTTGTGTAAGAGGCTTTTTTGTGGGGAGACTGGCTGTACATTTTTCCTGCTTTCTTCACCAGTCAGCACATTTCTTCAAAGAGGCTTCGTGCAGTTGGTTTGTTTCTGTCTCACTGTTGCTCCCAAACACATTTGAAACCATTGTACTAAGGCTTCTACACTTATTTGTAACACATGAATATATTAACATATATATTCTTTAAAGTTTTTTTTGGTAGTAACTTAGATCTGAAAACTTAGTTTTCTCAGGAAATGCTCATTTTAAAACACTGGTACAGTTCTTCAAATGGCAATATTTATTTTGTATGACTCTAAGGCAAAAATTGAAAAAAGGTTCTCAAAACAAATTTAAATGACTATGAAAAACAAACTGCTTTCATTTTAAAGTGCATGCATTTAAATCTTAATGTTGCATCCAGTGTTTTCAAGATGACCTTTGAAGTCATGATGGGAAACATTGACATCATCTCTCCGCTAAACTGATACAGAAATGACAGGGGGACATGCTTTACATGGATAACATAACATTAGCAAACAGAGCCTCAGTTTAATATCATGAGCTAAACGCTAATGTCAGCAATACTAATGTGCTCGTGATGGCAACTCTAACAAAGTGATGCTGCTTTATATCACAGGAGAGTGGGTAATGGATGCCCCCATTCTAATCCGCGGTTGGCTTCATCCTTTCTGTGGAATTTGCATAGTCTTCCTGTGCTTGCGTAGGTTTCCTCCCACAGTCCAAAGACACGCATGCTGGGTTAAGAGATGACTGTAAATATGAATGTGAGTCTGTCTGTGTATGTCTCTCTGTGCTGGACTTGAAGACCTGTCCAGGGTGTACCCTGCCTGTCTGTGATTGGACCCAACACAACTCTGAACTCTGAAGCCATTTAACCTTTGCACCAAAGACATGTGACTAGGCCAAAATAATGTATAATATCGCAAAGTGTGTCAGAATCATCTTTTGACCAACGTTACAACATATAATAATTATAAATGTGTCTTCAGCAATTTTCTCCACAGTGTGGAACAAGCCTGACAGGTGATGCTTCTATTGCAATCACATGTGTGATTGTACGTGTCCTAACTGCTCTGACTTGTGGGACAGCCCCTCACTCAACTCCCCTGCTCTCACTGGGACAATAGCAACTGGAGAACAGAATCCATCAGGGTGTACTGTGGTGAAATTAATCACTGCAATCAATGGCAACTAGTGAAGCCATTGGCGCTGATGCTGCTGCAGAGGAGGAGACATCAGGAGCACTTTGCCTTGTCTGTGATCTATCTATCTTTACAGAGGAGCTAGGTATGCAATCAATATACTACAGGCAGCTCATATTTCACTGTTGACCCAGCAGGGATGAAAGGGCAGTGGGGAAGAAAGGGGAAGGGGACGATGGGGATAATGACACAACTTTGCTGGGCTCTTGGGGGGTCAATCTCGAGAGCAGAGAGTTTGGAGCAGAAACAGGTGATGCGGATGCAACTAAAGGTGAGAAAAGGCGAGAGAAGTTTGGAGTGTGACGTAGGAGTCAATAGTGCAGTAGAGGCTTATAGGCTACGTGGACGGCAGCGCCGCTTGACAGCTTGTCGATTCAGTGAATTTATAATGAATCTTCTTTTATTCTCCTCTTTCTTTCTAACCTTTCTTTACTCCCTTTATCTCACCTCCCTCCTCCTCTCTCCATTTGGAGCATCACTCCCCCCCCCCCCCCCATCCTGTCACAGACTCATGTAGCCTATCATCCCGAGAGTAAAAACAAAGAGTTATATGAAAGGCACTTAGTCGCATTTCCTCCTACCCCTGCTGTTGCAATGTCCTAATGATGCAAATGTTAGGCCGGCTAATGAGCAGGAGCTATGTTTCTGCTGAAGTTTACCGCACTGCTCGACCACCCTGTCTCATGAATAATGTCACTGTGTCAGAGTCAAGATGTGTGTTCCTCTCAGCTCACAAATAATGACCATTACAGATGGTGCTTTCTCAAAGTGCATTCAAAGAAGAAAAAAAAGGCACTTGTTGGTTTGTAACATTGTCCAAAAGGACCAAGAGGGTCTTTTAAAGGAAGATAATGAAAATTCATAATAAAGAATCTGGATGTAGGCAATGTGCCCTGTCTGAAATGGCACACACACAAATAGTGGTGTACGCAAACACAAGCCGACGGAAGAAGTGTCTAAAAACTTCAGGTGGAACTCTGAGTACCCTCTCACCTGAGCGACTCTCATAACCTTTTGACTCGGAGTTCATGCTGGCTGTCACCGAACACGCATGCCTCTTACGGAGAGCGAAACCAATAGATGTTGGCTCTGTGTTATTACAATAACCCTTATGGCTGCATGCACTTCTCTCCCTCCCCACCTAGTGGCTTAATCCTCCATTCTTTCAACCTTCAGTTTTTCAAAGACAGCCTGCGGGCTAGAATTGCCCTTTGCTAACTTATGGCTGACAGCAAATAAGTTCCCTTCTCGTCTCCTCCCTTTTATCTCTGAGATCATACTCTGAGTGGGTCAAGATCAATGGTGCTCCCTGCAAATCTGCCCAGACTCTAGGTGCTTCTCATTGACCTTACACTGGGGTAAGTTGAGCGCTCCTATTTTCATTCAGTCAGTTTTCTATTCAGTGCAGTGGATAAATTCACCAATTATATGCAGAGCTTTTATCAAAAATGTTGATGCCAACCGCTTCTAGTCTACTTGAGCGTCGTAGCCTTAAACTGCAAGCTGCACTCTTGACACGTATCTGGTTGAAATCATTTAGGAACAAGTGGAACTGACAAACAGCTTATAGGTGTTAAAAGGCCGAAAGGTGAACTTTTCATCACTGCTGAGGAAATAAATAAATAGTTCAGAAGCTAAGAACTAAGCAAGAGCTACAAGACTCATTCTCAACTTCTAAGATGTAAAAAAAAAAAGGATTATCTGTGTTCCAGTGCTATTTAGAAACTTCTGCCATTTGTGCACTTTTAGCATCACCTTGCAAACCAGTCCATTGAGACTTACAGGAATACAGCATTTGGAGCACAATGACAAAAATCCTAATAACCAAGGACGTACCGTGACAGGGTGATAAATGGCTTTACATGCTGGAACAGACAGAACTCTGGACACTGCAAACTTCCCAACACAAACCAAAAGAAAAAAAAATCAATTTAAGGTATAGCATAGAATTAATGTGCTGTATTGACTGAACTGGAGGAGAACAAAATAGGTCTGTCTTATAAGGGAGACCTGTACAATGACAGTGTCACAATGAATAATCATTGCATATGTTCAGCAGAGTAAAACATGAGTAAATCACACAATTAAAAGAGACAACAAGCAACAAGGAAATGCTTAGACACTTCTCCTCTGAAGTTTTTAAGTGCCGCATCAAGACAGTAAAAGAAAGCAGAGTGTGTCATCCGTGTCCGTCCTAAGGCCTAATGCATATCAAGTCAGCAGAGACAACAGACCGGTCCAGATCCAGCTGCATGCAGCTCTCATCCAATGGGATTCCTGAGAGACCAGCTTCAACAAGATGGATGACGAGCACCAAGCTTCAAAGTGGGCGCATTCAACCCTGACATCATTGGGTCCGGGCTGAATAAAGAGGTGGTGGCCCCTCGCCTGCTTTTCTCTAATAGGAGGTGCTGTCTGGCTGACAGCAGCACATAAATAACCCAGTTGGTGTGTAGCTGGAAAAGAACACAGTCACCTGAGCACACTCACTCAAGTGCATCGTAAGGAAGAGGTTCAAATTTGATACATTTTGTTGTTTGATCTATGTACAACTGAACATACAGTATTGCTTTTATAGATTAATGTAAATTTTAATGGTTGTGGGCAAAATATCATCTTAGAATTTAGCACCAATTTAGGTTAAATTAAGTCCGGTTTTGTTTCAAAACTTGGCTTTGTTTCCCCATCTGGTTCTTCTCCCACAGACCTCCTCCTCCTTTTACCCTCATGTGATGTCACAGATGAGGCAGAAAGTCCTGGGAATCTCAGGACCACACCTCACATTTTCTGCCTTCATTTTCTTGAGAATGATGAATTTGACAGAGGGGGTAGAAGTACTCAAACTCAATATTCAATTAAAAGTGCAAGTATTTGCCTAAATTATGACTTGACTAGCCCTGTAAATTCTTTAATCAAGTTGCAGTACAAAAGTCAATGCTGTAAAATTTAGTAGTCCTCTAAAAATTATCTAATCCAGATTGATTTGCCAAATGTGAAAATGATGGCAAAGAAAAGTTACAGTAATTAATTAAAAGTAAGGGCCAAGGCAACCAAGATAGTTGGTGTGCAACAAAAATGGCACAGTTTGAGCACAATAAATACGGACAGGTGGTAATCCATAATAATACATCATAATTTAGTATTAGTTAGTTAAATTTGGTTTTCATCTGCAAAAGTTAATTAGTAAATAATGTTTATAATAATGTAGTGGAGTAAAAGCACAACATTTTCCCAAAGAAGCATGAAAATACTTCAGTAAAGATTAATTACTGCAAACCTTGCAAGCCTATGCAAGTACAGCATTTGAGTAAAAGTACTTAGTTACTTACCACGTTGGAATTTGATAATGATGATAAATTAATCTATTTAGAGATGCGTTTTGGAGGTGAAGCTGGCAGCTAAAGTCCCAGCCAATTCATGAAACAGTCTGCCAACCAGAACACTGGAGACAGACAGACATCAGATCAGAGGGCACTTCTTTCACAGTTGCTCTTCCAAAACAGAGGGCAATCAAAGAAACACCAGTCTTTTTTTTTTTTTTTTTAAAAAAGGGCAACTACTTTCATCACACTGTGTTGTCTTTATCAATTTGTGTTCATTCTAGGTATGTACCATCTGACTGACAGAACAAAATCTGGGTGGTACGAGTAAAAAAAAAAAAAAAAGCAGTGCTCGTCCCCTCCCTCATCATCACCACTGTGATACCCTTGAGTCTACAGGTCAGACAGTGGTTGTACTAGCACAGCTTCCAGGTGTGAGTGTGTGTAACTGTACAAATGTAATACGGTGTTCCTGAAAAACAGACTTCTCGGCATAAAGTCTTTTTTTTGTTTTGAAAAAAAAAAGATAAAAAATTGTATTTTAAACATAAAAATGTAGGCTATATTAAAAAGCATAAATATCGTGGATGCGCTCTTGGGACTTTCACCCACAATCACTTGATTTATGACCAGTGCAAACACCAATCAGCTTCCTAATTATGTCCTAATAATGTGATAGTGTACAGAGGTCAGCATGACCACTCTGAGCAGTCTGTAGCTACACAACCACATACACAGCAAATGTGATACACTGTGTGCAGAGGTAGTAGAAGTACACAAACACAATACTCAATTAAAAGTGTGATTGCCACTTCAAATCTTTTACTTAAATAAAATTACTAAGCAGATTATCTACTTTTTACTTGAAGTGCAAAAGTAAAAGTATTCACTAAGAACAGAATGCATTTTGAAAATGCTGGTTATGTAAATATAGCAAAACATGTAGTTGATAAAGGTGGTGAAGATAGAGCTGATTTAAAATATGTATTTGTAAAAGAAATACAACCCCAATTCAAAAATAGTGGGGATGATGTGTTAAACAAAAAAAAAAAAAACGTTTTTTTTTTAATTTGATGGCAGCAACACGTGAGCGACAAGTTGGAACAGGGTGATGTTTACCATTGTGTAGTTTATCCCCTCTTCTTTTAACAACTGTCTGTAAATCTCTGGGAAGTGAGGAGACCAGTTGCTGGGGTTTAGAAGAGGAATGTTGTCTCATTTTTGTCTTTGTTAATGCTGCCTTACCAGAAGTGTAAACTGACCACGCCTTAGGCACCAGTGCACCCCCATACCGTCAGAGATGCAGGGTTTTGAACTGTCCACTGATAATAAGCTGTATGGTCCCTCTCCTCTTTAGTCCGCAGGGGAGATGGTATCCATGGTTTCCAAAGTTGTTTTGCCTAAGACCATTTTAAATGAGCTTTGGATTGTGTTCACATATGGCTTCTTCTTTACATGATACAGCTTTAACTGTGTTCACAGTGATTTCTGGATGTGTCCCTGAGCCCATGCAGTGATGTCCAGTAGAGAATCAGGTCTGTTTTTAATGCAGTGTCACCTGAGGGCCACAAGATCATGAGCATCCAGTTTTGACCTTCAGTCTTATTCACTGCACACAGAGATTCCTCCTGAGTCTCTGAATCGTTTGATTATATTAGATATTGTAGATTTCAATTCTTAGCAATTTTACATTGAGGAACATTTTTCTGAAATTGTTCCACAATTTTTAGACGTAGTTTGTCACAGATTGGTGATCGTCTGCCCATCTTTACCGAAATGCTTCTTTTATACCCAGTCATGTTACTGACCTGTTGCCAGTGAACCAAATTAGTTGTCAAATGCTCCTCAATTAGATTTTTTATTTGCAACAATTACTTTTCCAGCCTTTTGTTGTATCAAAACTTTATAATAAAAAACAGTTGACCTAAATATTTTGGCTATTTGTCTATTTTTACAAATGTATTTTTGTTGTGTTTATTGTTTGTATTTGTCAGTGCAATTTTCACACACGCACACACACACACACACTCGGGCGGTTGTTTGAATGTCACGTGACGACCAACGTTTATACGCCTCATGACGTAATACGGAAGTAATTCAGCTAAGATGGCAGCGTCCTTGACAGGCATGTTTTGATTTCAGCACAGTGTGAAACAGTCGGAATGAATGAATGAGTCCCACATTTATGGTCTGTACGTCTGACAAACCGAGATTTTGATAGCTGAACATGCAGAGAAGAGAGTATATCTCCTCCTTGGTGGTAAGGTGGTCGCTTGCTACAAAGTCTACGCTTTTTTATAAGCCGACCAACCAACGTGAAATGAAAACTATTTAATGTTTTATTAGTGGACGGACAGTTTGACAGTGTACTGTATTTTAAAGACAAAAGCGCATAGGTAGTGTATTGTTCCTGTGCCGCGGGCTAGGCACTACTAGATAAAGTCGCTTACAAAATATTTGACTTGACGAGCTAAAAACAAGCCAGGACCCGTGTAACCAAAGCTAGTGCTCAGGGTGTTAACATTTGAAAGCCTACGTTAGCAAAATGACTGATCTTCTGAGCTCAGATGCTACACAGACTCAGAAAAGACAAAACGGGTGATCTGACATGGAAGCTTGTTTAGCTAATTTGGTTTTAGAGTGGATCTTCACAGATCTCCCACATAAAGTTAAAATAACTCCCTTTTATGTGATGTTTTAAAAGTGATATAGTTCTAAATGCACTTGGTAAAATCTGGAGAATATGCATTGCATGGTTATTGACTTATATGAACTTAAATGACCGAACCATCACCACATGTTATTACGGTTGTAGCTGATTGGTGTAAATAAAGTCACTTTGTTCCTGAGCAGCTGCAGCTGCTGAAACATTGCATCAAACAATGCATTAATAGTCTACTAATATAAGCAAAATTAAAAACCCGTCCATGGCCAAGAAAATGTTTCCAAATGATGCCTGATGTTCCCATTTGTCTTCCAGATGTGTAATTTGGCAACTTCTTCAAACTTTCCCAAAGTATTTTTCAGTTCATGCAGTTTTAAATACAAGATCCAAATTTTTGCTATACCGTTGGTGTAAAAGCTCCACGTCTTACAAAGTAGTTTCACATTGATACGCATTTCCCCAGGCAGGTGGCTGTGCAGGGATGTTTGTAGATCTCACCCTCTTCCCCCTGGACACCATTAAGACCAGACTGCAGAGTCAGCAGGGCTTCTACAAGGCAGGGGGCTTTAGGGGTATCTACGCTGGGGTCCCATCTGCTGCTGTCGGCTCCTTCCCCAGTGGTAAGAAACTCATTGTTACAGCTGTATACGTGTTTGTGAAGACGTGGTTACCAAACAGTCAAGCTCCTTTATTGTTTGGGGTCATAATGAGTCTTCAACATAATAAGTATTTAAGTAGAGCTGCCTTTAGCTTTTCCGAATGAATTTGTTTGGTTGCTTGTCACGCCTGAAGTCACTTCACAAGTACGCCTTAGTGGACCTCTGTGTAGGTTTGTGGGTGTGGGTTACTCTAAACACTTTAGTAGTTCACAATCAAATTAGTTTTATTTCTTTGCTTTGCTTTGTGCTCTCAGGCACAAGCTTGCATCCTCATTAAATCAATTCAAGATGTGGGCTGTTTATTAGATTCTTCTCTTCATGAGATCATCCTTGTGGACTTTTTTGTTTCTATGTTGTTAGGCCATTCATGGTGATTTACAAAAGCTCCTACTCAATGAATTGATTAGTTGATCAACAGAAAATGTATTTTTCAACTTTTATTATATAGTTTAGAATTGATTCATCATACTTTAGAATTATGCCATTATTACTGCTCTCCTGTTTTAAACCATTGTATAGCAAGTACGGTATATTTGGTGTTGAGACTGTTGTTCTGGCAGTAGTAAACTAAGCTCTTCTGTGATTACAGCAGTAATGTTTTTGAACCGTAAGCTTTATTAAAGAGTGACTGATTAAGATGAGATATTGGAGTTATATTTTGTTGTTTCCTCTTTGTTTAGGAATTCAAGCCTTGTGTAGCTTGGATTTTTTTGGAACAGTCGCAGTAAAGATTGAAAGCTTTCCGGTTGAGCCACACTTAAATTTTTTCTTTTTTTGCATGCACAGTAGAACTTTTTCATCTGTCGCATGCAGAGACACACACACACACACACACACACACACACACGCACACACACACACACACACACACACACACACACACACACACACACACACACACACACACACACACACTCACACCCACCCACCCACCCCTCATACACCCCCACCATACACCCCTACACACATACCTTTGTGTGTGTCCCCTGTCAGTGGTAGTGAGGGATATTAATTGCTATATGCTGGTTGACTAATGGGCCTTAAATGGCTGTGGTTCTGCTTGGTTTCAGCTGCTGCTTTTTTTGTCACCTACGAATGCACAAAGTCTCTGCTCGGGGCTGGGGGAGCGTTATCAGCACCACACGCGGCACCTGTCACTCACATGCTGGCTGCCTCCCTGGGTGAAATAGTAAGTCTTTCTGTCCGTTGTTCTCACCAACTTTTGTCTGCTCTCATGTGGATGTGTGCTCCTATTTCATTCTCCCAGTTCCTTTTAAAGTCATGTTTATTTTTTTAACTGATTCCATCTTTAGAAAGCCAGCTGTCTTACCCACTTGTTATTGCTCTTTTATCCACTTGCTTCTCCCTTGCCATTTCTTTCCCACCACTGTAACTCCCAAATGACCACCACCGACAGGCCTGTTAACGTTATTGCCTTTCAAATTTCACACACCACAATACAAGGGGGAGTGGGCAGTGGGTCTGTGGTTTTGGCTGTTGTTATTGAGCTCCAGCTGAATGAGTTATGGGGGCTTCCTCAGGACTGTCCCACTATTTCCCCTTCACCAGCTGGGTAAATATCATCACTGTACTGCCCATTGACTCATCTATGTTCCCAGCTCCGGCCCCCAGACTCTGCCAATTTAGTCTGGGGAATTTGGGCTAGGGACTAATGAGGAGCAGCGCAATTTCTTCAGCCCATCCTCTCCCAGTCACTTGCAGTGAACCACAGAATCTGAACCATATGGGGGCCAAAGGTATTGACTGACTTGAAGGGGGTTCTGAAAAGAGGGATGCCCCAGCTATACCACCACAGAGTATTAGGTATTCTGTATTCATAGCTTTTGGATGGATGTAATTTAGCCAAGTTTCACTTGTTTATGAAATGGACTTTTGCTGCATAGTAGGGAGTTCACTGTGCTTGTATTTTGGTGGCTTACATTGTTGAAAAGAAGACAGGTTAGTCTAATATTAGCATAAATTTAATAAGCATTGTCCTCTGCTTGTCGCATTCACTGTAAAGGTTATTGCAGATAGGGATCTGTGCATTTTTTCAGCTTTTTGTCTGTGGTAGAGTACACCAGTGTGAAAGGTGAGGCGGAGGTTATAGCTACCTTTGACCCATTTCCCGCTGTTCTGGATTTTGAGCACATCAAAGACCCAAATCCTTAGAGTGGAGCTGAGCAGAGCAGGGGCGATATCCCACTGCATTCTGGCAACTGGATACGTCTTGTTCAAAGAGAGTAATCTTCAGGCTTAGCTATGAAAAGCCTACCCTAGTGCTGCCCCTAGTTGTATGCAAAGACTAAACGCCTGCGCTATGATGCAACTGCTGCCACATACGGTTGTGTCTCTCCTCAGTCATTGCTAATGACTTTTAATTAAAAGTTATTGCACTGAGGGTCTAACAGAAGTGCTGGTGCAATCTTTGTTATGTCTGGTGCTGAAACAATTAGCTGGATGATCAGTTGGCAGATAGACAGAATATTAATAGAATCACTTTTGATAATCAGTTGATCATATAGGTTGTTCATCAAACAAGAATGGAAAGTCTTGTTTGGCGTGTGGCCATTTGGAAATTCAGTTCCTTGTGGCCCTTTTTCTTTTTTACATTGTTCTTTTGCCTACATCAGTCCAAATGTATGTTTGTTTAACACACATTACACTGAGCTCAGCAAAACTCCAGCAGATTTTTTACTAGCATTATGTTTCAGCTTTAACTGTGTGTCTTAGTTCGGCTGTGGCAGTATGGGATGGAGTCCCTTCTTTTCGCTGCTGCTCTACTCCTGCTAGTTTGTCTTTCAATGACAGCGGCTAGATGCAGACATATTTTGACACAGGAACTTAAAGAACCAGAAGAAACTTTTTTTTTGGTCCTTGTCGGGTTTCCCCACTCTACCCCTTCATCCGCCCGTGATTATGTCCCCAGGAGTCCATTTAGTTGTGTTTAACCAACTGCTTCCACACTGCAGCGTTAACAATAGAAGCTTTATGGGAGGTATTGCTTTGCTAATCTCACCCCCCAAGATTTCCTCTGTGAATCGTGCACTCAACTTGGCACTTACTTACTCTATGTGGACTTCCTTCAAAAAGTATTGGGATCCTACTGGGGGGAGTCATAATTCATAATTTATAACTTATAAAGTACAAGATGGGCATTGAAAGAAAGAAAAGAGAACATGTGTACAGACTTAAATCGAAGCAGTTGTCATCTTTATAGTCAAGGCTTTGGTATAACAGATGTTCGTCGATGGAGAGGAGGAACAACAAGCTTCATCATTGTAGGCAATGTATGTGGAAAAGAGAATTAGAAAGTAAAGGAATCATTATTGTTACAAATCATGTAAAGTTAAAGGTCTTAATCGTGATCAGAGTTGTGGGGGTGAAGATTCAAGGGAGAGAGCTGTTAGATAGTGATCTTCAAAAGACAAATCTCATGACGTTTCTGTATTAATCCACTTAATGCCTGGCTTAACTTGTAAACATAATAGAAGTAACAGAGAGGAGGAGGACAGTTGGAAGTTTCAGAGAAAAATAAGGTTAGGGTATTGTTAGGAGTAGCCCATTCAGTGTGTCCCTGTGTTTGTGTGACTGTGGTGGTGGGACGCTCCCATAAAGGATGTGTAGGCTGATGGCGTCTGTCAGGCTCTAGCCGGCTGTTATCCAGCCATTAGATCAGATTGATCTTCATTCCCATTCGCTCGACGTCTACCCTGAAAGCTCATTTGTCAAGGCCAGGCGGTGGGCCACTCTCGCATCTGTAACCCCCCTACCCCCACCACCACCACCACCATCATCAGCACATTTCTCTAGGAGGATGTACTGGAAAATACACTGTGACATGACAAGATAGGGGGACGGAGAATAGGAGGGCACACACAGGAGGAGTTTTGGGGGGTTGGGGTGGGAGGCTGGCAGCCACTTAACTTGGCACTGAGAAATAATCCATGCATCACCTCAGAGGAGTGCCACGCTTCGTTATTTATTGGCTGTTCTTTCGAAATTAGACAGAGACAGTGTCCTCGTCTTGTCCCTCTTCCTTTGCTACCCTTTTTCTTCCCTCCCTTTTTACTTCGTTATTTGTCATTCCTTATTTCAGTCTTTATTGGCAGGAAAATGCTTTTCCAGAGCTTTATGATCAATGAGGAATTCAGGGCTGCAACATAAAGTCTTTTAGGAGCAGAGGTTTTGTCATCTCCATAGGCTTTTACAGATTGACATTTTTTTTTAAGCAGGGCTGTGGCGTTGGGTGTAAAAACACTATTTTTCCATCATAGATTAGGGTAGATTGTGTAAAATAAGAGATTAACAAACATTTCAGCTGCCGTCAGTTTTTGGATTTGGTTGGGCATTGTTAGGAGTGAGGACCACTGTGACACTTAAAATAAAGTTACATTCTGTCCCATTATCTACTCAAGAAACTCACACTTTTCTCCCTCATTTGTTTGTTCTGCGGTTTTATTAAACTGCTTGTGGGACTGCAGCAGTTCCTCTTTGCCGAATTGTGAGTGCTGGAGCTGAATGCAGTGAATTGTAATGACAAATAAATCTGAATAATTGGGGCCCAGAACCGTTATTGCAGCCACTATGTTTACTATACCTGTTGTCCCTTTGAGGTGCCAAATGGTAATCCTGGTCCTGATTGACTGATCGCTGTGTCTCGATGGCCATGAGCAATAACAAAAAGAATTGTAGGAGGGATGTAATGACTCAATCGGCCAAATGATTTGCTGGCTGTGCCGATAATGTCCTGTGACTCTGTTAATTTCCCATTCCTTACTGTGGTTCCCCCATCATTGCGCGTCAGCTTCTTACCTTGTTGTTTGGCAGGCCAGTGCTGGAAATTGAAAACACGCTCTGTTATTTGGATTAACTACAGCAGGCCAAGGGAAACTGAACGGCTCCAATCACAGGCAGGCAGCCTCCTAATTAATGCTGCTTGGCGAATCCAACAGCTTGTAAATAAAGATAAATGGTAGCAGAAATATAAAAGACTGCCAATGGGTTTATAATAAGTTTACAAGCCAGAGGAAAGCAGTGAGAATGAAGGGCAAGCAAAGTAGGTGAAGGTAAAAAAAAAAAACGGAAGAAAAGTCTGTCCTACTGACAGCCCTCTTCTATAAAAGTGAGGTAATAGGAGTTACTTTTAACGATGAACATATATCTAGATCATTTCATCTTTCTTACTGTTTTCCTCTATTATCCAGAGTTTTTAATCCCAGCTCTCTTTTATGTTGCCTCGATCCGTTTTCACTGTTTCTACCATTTGCTGCTGTGTTCAGACATCTGAAATGGCCTCCGAGGCTTCACACTTAATCTTCTATCCACTCAACATCCTTCTCCCCATCCCTAGGCGTGCAAATTACTCCCAAATAAACAATGTCCCTAATTTATTTGGTATAATCTTTGGCTCATTCTGCCTTCCCCTCTGCACTGACAGGAGAGGAAAGGCTGACTCAACTCCAAGCCCCACATCCAATTACGTCAGTAATTACTTGTCATTGCCACTTTCTTTCTATTTAGCTGCCTTATTCGGCTCCTTTAGAGAATTGGTTTGGGGAAAACATGATGTACAATGTATTATAAATGGTAACTGACCAAAGCGAGGGCAAATGAGATCTCTGAGATGGATGCAGCCTGCTTGGCCATCATAGGAGGGGGGGGGTGCAGTTACACATTTGGCCACTTGGTGGTACTGTTGCACCGTGGTTAGGTTGTAGCTAGACTAGAGTATACTCTCCTGAAATACCAATACAAATTACACTGAATTCTGAGAAATTCACCAATGTAAGTCCTTTTGTTTTCATATTGTGTTAAAAGATAAAGAACTTGCATTCACCTGCAGCAAAGGCCAAAGCAAAGCTCAAAAATAATAATCAATAATCAATGGGATTTTAAGTGATAAAGAGCGAAAACCTTGCCTGCTCAAGTTCACAAGTTATATCCCGCTTTAGGCTCAGTCTGTGCTTTCGCTCCAGCGCTGCACACTTTTTCTTTCTCCTTTGTGATCCGCATACACTCATATTCATGAGGTGTCCCCTGATGTCTGGCAGAGGAGACGTCAGAGAGGACAAGACGCTAACAGAAGTGAGCCCCCCAACAGCCGTCTGGCTAGACTTACAGCAATACAGGCTTACCCTCCAGGGCCCACGTCTTCTGTAACTTCTTTTTGGGGAACAATGCTAAATCAGTATGGATAGCTGAGTGAAAAGGTAGCTAAACAGGAAAGATGGGCAGTTCATCTTTATTGCAGCCCCTCCATCACTCCCGGCTTCACGTTGCTGTGGCGAGGGTGGCACTGGCAGACTGGCATCTGTATGACCGAGGGGAGTCACAGCAGGGGGGGTGGCTCACCATTCGCTCGTTGAGATTGCTTGCCGTTAGCCGGCATTTCCGCTCCGATGCAGGATAAATGGGAAATCAAGTTGCCAGGTGGGCAGCTGAGCCTGTCTGCCTTTAGGGCGATGGGAGTTATGAAGCATAAATATTCATGTCTATCTTCACTAGCTGTTGGCAGTCCATATTTTTGTTGACATATGGTGGATGGGTTGGAAGATGTATCGGAGTGTGGTTATATCAGCGTCCATGTGTCTGGCCCCATCAGTGCGTTTGATGGAAGCACATGTTGTTGAAACACCGATACACAGTCAGCCTCATGACCTTTTTACCTGTTGCTCAGGTGTCAGGTCTACCGTGTGTACTGCTTTGTTAATTGAGCCAATTGCGCACTTACTAAAGCACTTGTTAGCCTGGCAGCTCAGAGCAAGTGCTCTCCTCAGGCTGTTCTATGGCAGGGCCACCTGCCACATATCAAAAGCACACACAGGCTGGTGTCATGTGCAGCAAAAGTGCACTCAAGGGAGTGTGTATTGCTCACAAACCAATCGGCAATGAAGTGTACGATAATGTCTCTATAAAAAGCCAATTATAAGGAGAAGCAGTACTGCAGATTATAGATGTGTTGATGACTGCTAACTTGGGCTCTTTTCCATCCTGTAGGTGGCATGTCTGATACGGGTGCCCACAGAGGTGGTCAAGCAAAGGACTCAGGCTTCTCCCTTTACCACCACTTACCACACGCTGCTGGCTGCACTCAGAGAAGAGGTACACCACAATTAAAGGCAATTCTGAAATTGACTATAATTGCTTTAATTTAATTTGGCTTTTATGTCTAGTGAAAGAGCTTAAAAGAAATCATTTGTGGCCAAAAGTGGTCAGGCGATCACAGCCTACGCCAAGCCCAGACAGAACGTGCCGAAAGCTGGTGTGTGGTCAAAAAGAACTACTTTATCGACATGCAGTCATGTCTGACTGCAAAAGTGTTTATTGCTCAAAGCTCAAATGGAAAGTTTATGATTGTAATTACCACACACTTTAGTCTTAAAGTGTGTCTTTAAGACATGTTTAAACAGAAGTGATGTACAAGTAGTTTCTGCAAAAGAGGCCCATCAGATTATGAATGTCAGAGTGCGGTTGAGGAAATTGTTAGACGCAATCATGGCATCAGGAAGGTGTGTCGGACAGAGTTCCGATGCTGTTTGACCATCCAACATTTTGCTTGGACCATATCAATGATTAGCTCCTTTCTCAGCAGTTACATTGACTAAAAGGAATAAAAACAAGACATAAAATGTTTTTATTTTTCATTAACCAATAAACAGAAAAAACCATTGTATAACTAATATGTGAAATTAAAATTCAGAGTTAAAGATTTATTTTCTATTTATTTGTATAACTTCAAAATTATTCAACTTAAAAACTTTATTTTTTTGGTCATCCTACGTCTTGGATCACATTCTCTCAGATTATATTATATCAAGTTGTGTTTGCAGTAAAAGTATGTTTGCTAAAATGTTCTGTTTCCTCCAAACAGGGTGTTCGAGGCTTGTACAGAGGATTTGGGAGCACGGTTCTCAGAGAGGTAGGATACATTTAAAGGGTTATCTCCCCTCTTGCTCTCTCGCTTGTTCTTGTTTGCTATCCACTTTAGATCACACACCACAACTAAACCAATAATCAATAATAGCTGTTCTAAAGCAGATCACACACTTGTTACATCTCTCTTTAGTAATGTTTAGTTTTACGACGTTGCAAAGCACAACTTACAGATTATATTAAAATCAAATTTACAAGTTTTTACTAGGGACAATTACTTGGCTCCTTGAATGCTGTGTAGTGAATTCTTTCTGATAGGTTGGATGAATATTGAGGCTTTCCACCATTCTGACTGAAGTCATTTTAATTTCTCTTGGGAATTATTCAGGTTAGAAATATTGATTTACATATTTTCCCCTCACTTTCATTTCATTCATTACTTGTTCAAGATGCTCTCCGTCCAATTGGAAGTACATCTGATTAATTAATGCAATTAGTTGCATTATAAAGGCGAAAACAAAACAAGGATAAATGAGAGCTGGGCTCTGCTCCCCTGACGGCTGCTTACCTTTTTGTAATAAGAAAGCCGCTTGTGTTGTTTGGTTCATGATCTTCTGTTTAATTGCATCTGCAGTGCATGATAACACAATATAACTGTAGCCAAAGCCGGCTGGATCTTCCCCAGCCTGCCTTCTAAGTTTCAATAGGACTGGGAAAGAAAATCAGGACGGCAGATGGAGAGGTAGAAAGAAGTGTATGAAGGTGACACTTGTCTTTCTATCCTGTTTTTAGGGAGGTGGTTGAGGGCGTAATCTAGTCCCCTCTGCTGTGCTAGCCTGTACTTATTTTCTGCCTCACTAAACTGATGTTATTCACGCAAATTCCATCTGGACAGCCAGGGAAAAAAGGACAACAAGACACTGTGATTTCTCCGAGGGGTTCTGAATAAATGAATACATTTGGAGGCTGGTGCACGGCCTGTGTGCATACTAACACTGGCAGATGAAACGCAATGGTGGCGGCAGGGATTCGGGGTGTGGGAACGGCAGAGGATGCTCCACAGTGATTGGCTTTGACGTGTGTCAGGATGGTAATTCATTTTCTCTCGGCCTCCTCCGCTATCTGCCTATCTCCCTCCTTTGGCCAAGCGACCCTGTCAAGATAAGTTTGTTTATGTGGTATGGCATCGTGCTTCCCTCCCCTCGCCGGCCCACTAATTGGGGTCCTCTCTGTGCTATATATTCATTAGTCAGCCTTCAGAAGGCATTTCTGATGGGCATGATGTCACATTAGTGCAGGTTGTGAGAAGTTCTCCCTTGGTGGGGAGGCTGGACTGGAGCTGGAAGGAAGACAAATGTGGATTTGATGATCCAGTTCAGATTGTAGCACACACATTTATGGTATTGCATCTACCAGCACAGGTTTAAAATAATTATGGTGGAAATTACACGGCACGACCCAAAGGGGGGTCTCAAGCTTATTTTAAAATTATATCTGGACTATCATCTATCTATCCATCTATCCAATCATCCATCACCTGCAACCACTTATGCTGTTCAGCGTTGCAGGGCGCTGGAGCCGATTCCAGCTGTCACTGGGCTAGAGGCGGGGTACACCCTGGACAGGTCGCCAGTCTAGCTCAGGGCCAACACTGAGAGACAGACACAGACCGACAACCAGTCGCACTCACACATTCACACCTATGGTCAACTTTAGAGCCACCGATTAACCTGACAAGCAAGTCTTTGGACTGTGGGAGGAAACTGAAGAAGAAAGAAGAAACCCATCCAAAAAAGGTCGCAGCCGGTACGTGGATTGGAACCAGAGACCTTCAACTGAAAGCAGCAGCACTTGACTATTGACTAATTGGCATTAAATTATTTTTGCTTTTGCACCACATTAATCTTTACTGTGGTCTACTCTTTGCTTAGAAGAAACTTGTCTGCTGACTTGGCACCTTTTGGGTTCCAGACGAATAGAGCATGAAATCAATGAGATTCAGACTATGGTGACTGAAGTTGTGTTGTGAAAAATGACTTTATTCTACACTGGAAAAAAAGGGCGTATTAATTAACATCAGCAAGACTTTGTTCGGGACTTTCAGAAGTTCACTTGTCAGAGCAACCTGGTAGCCAAATGGTTTCAGTGTTACCAACATAACCACAATGTTCCTGTTTTGAGTTTTGCTGTTCACTATGTTATAAAGATGAAAAGACTACACAATTAGTTTTCCACATTAACACGCTGCTTTCGGGGCGTTAATTTGTATTCTTTTGTGCAAAATTACACAGGGTAAACTTTATAACTAAGACTAATTCTATTTCATTATGGAGCAACGCTTGTTTTAAGCCCCATCAGGACACCGTCTGCTTTGTGGAGTGCACTACCTTTTACCACTAGATGGCATGCTAAGATTAATACTGCCTCTGATCTTTGTGCCTGATTTGATCTCATTTGACTCTTCTTAGCTTGGTTTTACTTATGCTGATCAACTAGAACTATAACTTTTGGTTACATTTATCATCTGTCTATCAAAGATTGTTTTCACTTTCATTCTCTATACCTCTCAGATCTAACTTCTGTACTTGATTTCTTTTATTGTTTTACTCTCCTCCAAAGTCACACTGTTTTAAGCTTTTAAAAAGTAGTAAGCAAAAGGTACAGGGTGCAGTTAAATGTTCTCAGAGCAGCTGTCAGTCTCTCAGAGCCCAACCAACAAAGCAACTTCTCTAAATAGCTTCAACAATTAAAAAAAAAGCTTTACAAGGGTAAATGAAATGGGAAGTGCCACAAGACTACCCTAAACAAAATAGCAAGGCGCCCAAGGAAAATATTAATCCTTCAGTTGACTATGAAATGTAATAACTAAAGTACTGGCTATGTGACTCTGTTCACTTACTGTATATTGTGACCATTCTTGTGTAATTGAGGACTGTTTGCAGGAGTCTTTTTTTATTTATTTATTGTCTGCAAGCTCTTAAAATAAAATCCAGTAAAAATAAATTGTGACTGCATTTGTTTAAAAATGGAGGTTGATCTTTATAATAATGTTGCCTACTGGTGCCACATTATCTGTAAACCCTGCGATCAGTGAGGGGTATAAGGGGGCTGAGAAAACCTATTGACCGCTGTCAGTTTGAACCTTGACATGACTTAACCTGTGGAGCAGTGAGTGCGTGCTTGTGTTCACAGATGAGTCAGTGTTCTGTGTTTATTTTCTGGTGCAGGAAAATTAGCAGAGTACACATACTGTACTGTACACACAAAGTTGAAGTTTGGCGAAAGTTTTACGCTACCACCGTCAGTCAGTTAATGGCTGTTTCCAAATATCATGAAAGCTTCCTACAATAATTGACACGTTGAGTAACTTTTTATTCAAAACAAGAAATGTGTAAAAACGGACATTTTTATGTCTGGGATCAGTCTTTACTTTTTGCCTGGCAGAAAAGGGTTTAAACTTCCTGTAAAGGTTTAAATAGATATGTTGTCTTTGGTATAATTTTATTAAGAACTAGCTTTTTCTAATGTTTTTGCTAAGCGAAATTAGCTGTAGTTGCTTCATTGCATGTGAGTGGTATCAATTTTCTCATATACGTAACTGTTAGCAGGAAAGTAAACAAGTGTACGAAGCAAAATGTCAAACAATCAACTCAGGATTGCTGTCTGATTTTTCTCTTTTCACCACCGGCCTATAGAATCACGAAAAATGTACCTGATGAAACTGGGGCTACTTTCGAATGAGATAAAGCTGACAAATTCGAGGTTTGATCACTGTTGATTGGGGCACAGTGCATGCTGGTACGTTTTCTGTCTGACTTGATCCCAACCTGCTCTCACGTCATAAATACATATGTAGGCAGTGATAACCTCGTGAGATCAAGGCTGCTGTAGTATAGTGCTGCAGCCAGGTGCCACAGTTGCTTTCCACTGCCCGGCTCTCACGTGATCTCACAGCTGATCGGTTCAGGCGATTCCTCAACATCACAGCATAGACACATTTCTTCTTTTGTTTAATATAAAATATTTTCATTTTATTCATCAGAATTTTACAATAAAGGTTGTTTCTGTAATCAGAATAAACATTGTAACTTCTCAGATCCTGAATACATCAGTTTATATTACAAATAGTTCACATGTTGTGTTGTACTGTACTGCTGTCAGTTTAGTTCCAACTGTACCACACAGAATGAACATTAATGATTTGAGTCTTTAGTATTAAATTACACTAAGTTTTGGGCAGTGGCAAATTTTTTATTTCTCCACAGGTCAAAGTGGGTAATGGAGTCGTACTGGAGTGCATTATAAGAAGAGGTGGTTCTAATGCTTTGGCCACTGGATTCATTTTAAATATGGTAGCCAAAACAATAGAGCCACCTCTTCTTATAATCACCTTTCTGACAGTTTCAACCTAAAAACTGAGAAACTATAACATTGTAATAGTAGAATTCATGGTAGATAATGTATTGGATTGCATTAAATTGCACAATTGGTCATAATGTTGTGCCTGATATATGTAAAGTAATATGTTTTGGGTTTTAGACGTTTGCACTAAACATACCAACTGAAGACATCACCTTGCTGACATGTTATAAACTGAACAGATAAGCCATTATTTGGCAGGAAATAATTCAATCCTTCAAGGGAAGCTGAAGATGATCGGAGCATTATTAGAAGAAATTGCAGAACACACATACAGTGATAATTAAGGGAAAGATGTAGATGGTTGGCAGTGGTGTGCTTGGGGCTTGAGACTTGTGTCTTTAACGTGTAGCTCAATCCCAGCCTTATCAGTTGACCAACGAAAGAGGCATGTGACATTCTCCTTTTCAAATGTATTTGTTACGGTACAATGAAGCGACTTAGCAGTTCTTAGCAACAAATGCAGGAATCTAAATGGCTGCAGCAGTTCAACAAAAGCAGTATCATCATGGTGCTATGCATCAGCTCTTAATGCACCTGGCCTCTGACTTAATTCAGACTTACATACCATCAGTCAAGAATTGAAGAAATTTGTTAATATGAATTTACTGCTCAAACTAGAACATTTGTAGAAGCATTTAAGTTCTTTCACAGGAACTCAAAGGCAGCCAACAATAACTATAGGGAGATTTTAGCTTGATGTGTCTATTCACATTGCAGTTTTTTTGATGGATCTCTGTTTACCTGCTTGAATTATGGAATATTATCTTTGAACGCTGCCCCTTCTGAGTTTTTACAGTTCAGGCCGGCCCTTTTTTAGAAGAGTGATAGCCTTAAGCTACTGAGAACAATTCCCGCTTGTCACTGGATGGTCTTGATCACTTTACCACACATGTCATTGCTGGAAATAATGGTTTACTCCCACTGTCACTCTGAATGAGGGATGGATGGGCTGCTGTTCTCAGCAACTTGGCTGCACTTATCAATCACTTTATACTTGTGTGGATACAGTGGTATCTTTTCCTCCTTTTCTATGCCTTATCATACGTTAATGTTGGCCCATGCATCTAGAGAACTGCATCCCCCTCATGCATGCAGTCTATTTGTGGTGCACTTTCGTCTGACTAAATCTCAGAAGGCTCCCTTAGATCAACAAGTGGTCTTATTGATGAGTTCAACAGACAGATGGGCTTACGGAGTGAGCTGCCATGCTGTCAGACGCTCACTTTGTGCTTTCTGTTCAGCATAGACTTGTGCGGGGGGATAGGCTTCCCTGTTGAGGATGATACATTGGTGAGCTGTGCCACTGGGGCCCATGGATCACACACTTATGTTAACTACATTTGTCCCTGTTGAGCTCTTCAGTTCACTCACAAAACCATCACTGTGGATGTATTTGCAATGCAGAGATTCTTTGTGAATTTCAGTTTTTATGTGGAGACTTATTACCAATATCCACTGCCAGATGTTTTTCCAAGCTAAGACACAGTTGTTTTTGACAACTATAGTTGTTTTTATGCATCACTGTCATATGTGTGTGTGCTGTAGACATGGCCACGGTGGCCACGTTTTGTCTGCATCTTTCCCCGAGTCTTAGGGCTATGCTTGCTTCCCACAAACTTTCTGCATGTTTGTCTCAATTCAAGCAGAAAAACATTGATGCTCCACATGTGTTTCTAATAACACACAAGCCTATTGGTGCTGGCAAAAGACCGAGGGTCTGTGTGTGTGTGTGTGTGTGGAGGGGTGTTTAATGGAAAGGGTTTGGGGGAGTAGGTCTGGAATGAAGGGAAACGGGGCAGTCATGGTTTGGATGTCATGTAGAAGGAAATAAATGTCAAGACCATGCTCCCGTAAATTGGAATCTGGTGCCCGTACACAAGATTGAGAGTGATGCATTGCTCCCCTGACAGCAATCACATGTTTGGGCACCTGTTCCACTTGAGCTTAGGCTTTGAAGTCAGATAACACAATAACTGCACAATTTATTTAATACCAGTCTCAATCAGTCAGCTGATAATGCCCTCAGAGTTAGAAACTTGTGCAGGACTTAACCTTTCAGTCACACCCACTCTAAGTAAAAGTTAAAAAAAATAACGACTTAGTTTCACTTTATCTCGAAGTGACAGGACAGAGTAAGAGTTAAGGGAGTGTTAGGAGAATAATGTAATTGTGTAGAATAGCCAGACATGGGAAAGCACCCCACAATTAGTTTTTTTAATTTAATTTAATGTTTTTACTTTATCCCCTCTGTGAATTCAATGTGTTTTTTTAATTCTCAATAATTTTAAACACTTTGACATTTTGTCTCACTTGTTTTTCTTAATCTTGTTTCAATTTGCAGGATGATTTTTCAGTTTCTTTCTGTTGCATAAGTGTCCTCTTTCCCAGACGGTCATATGAATCTCTCCAGAAACAACACCTGCTCACTGCACTGTCCAGCCAGCCATATGCCTGCCCCTGTTTCCTCAGCCACAACCATAATCTTGCTAGAAGAAGTTGTTACGACCTAAACGCATCTGGAGCAGAGCACCTCAGTGTCAAGGGTCACGCTGTGATGTCACTGCTTAATGTCTATTGAAAAAGAGAAATATAAAATGTCACTCGCACTGCAGGCATTTACCTCACTCAACCCCAGCAGAGGTTAGAAGTTCAAACCAATTCATAATTCAACACTGGGGAGCTGCTTGCATGGCTGTGGACTCTCTGTTAAATTAATTCTGTTTTTTCCTCTCTCTTCGCTCAGGGGGTATTTAAAATATAAAATATAATAATAAAACAGCTGCAAAATTGCAAGTGATGCATATATGTATAGAAAAGTCAGAACAAGGGCTGTTTTTACGTACTCTATAAAGAACAAGTGCTGTGTTAGTATAAGCTCTAATTACTACTGAGATAAATATTACCATGCAGTAAAACAAGAATTTAAGGTGCTTAATTAACGAATGATGATCGACAAATCCATTGTGTCAAATCTGAATTATGCCAGAGACTAACCACCTGAATATGGTGAATGAAAAGGCAGTGTTAATATAGTAGAAATTAATAATGGCATGTCTGAATGGCCTTTGCTTTCATTTGAGGGCTTTAAAGATTAAATAAAGATGCAAAAGCCATGTTTGTTCTTTATGGAAAACTCAGTGACTTGCTGAGAAGCTGGATAAAATACTAAGCCCCTTAAAAGTTTTGCTGGTGTTTTAATAGTCACTAATGACGGTGCAGCTTAGCGTAACGTTGAACTGCCTTTTGTCAAACCTGTAACAGAGTGAAGGGGGCCCATACATGGTTGTGTGTGTATGTGTGTGTGTGTTTTCAAACTTGTTGCGTCACTGCCAGTACACACTTCTCTCTCTATGGAGATTTTGTTATTTCCAGCTGTGCTGCTGTTGTGCTTATCTGATTGCCAGCTGATAAGATAAGTTTGTGTGTGTGAGTGTGTTAGTGTGTGTTACAGTGAAACAAGGAGAGAAACATTTCAGTTGGCCTTCAGGCAGTGATTGGTTAGCTGGAATGACTCTGGTCTGTGTTTTATAGCTGTGGGCATTGCTCCCAGAGAACATTGCATCTGTGTGTGCGTGCATGTGTATGCGTGAGTGTGCACTTCTGCCATGTGTGTTTTTATGAAGGTGTGTGTATGTGTGTGCCATGCTAGCGATATCAAAGCAAGCTTCCTTATTCTGCACCTTCTTGCCTGCTTTACAGCACTCTACTTTCTTCTCCTTCCTTTTAAAGGAAAACTTTCACATCCGTACTGCGGCTATTTAACCGATAATGTTCCACTGCCACGTTGACACCTAGTTACAGAAGATCCCTGTTAGTATGCAAATGTTCAACCACAATTTTGCATGTTCAGTCAAAAAACTAAATAACCAAACCACAGTGGCATTTTTGTGTAACAGTGGTGTGTCAGAGCTAAAAAGAATTTATTCTACTCGCTTAAAAAGAAGATATTAGCAGCCAGTATGTTAAAAGTGTTAATAGTATGCTATGTAAGCGGAATATTCCTCTGCGCTGCCGTCTGTTATGGAATCGGACAGAAATACGCAGCCCATGTTATAAGTTAAACCAGCTGGTTTGTTTGCTGCTGGTCATGTCACTTTTTATTCTTTAGGTTCACATTGCAGTAAAGCACCACTGCTAAATTACTGTCAGCCACAGTTTTGTATTGGTTCCCCAGTATCTGTAGCTTGCATAAATAACCACGCGTCTCCGTTTTTTCCTTTCAGTTTGCATTAGAATGGAGATTAATAGTTCCATTCTTGGACGCTTTCAGAAGTCTGTCAGCACATGTGCCTACAACAGAATTGGTCTCCATAGAGAGAAAATTTTGAAATTGTGAAAGTTTCCCCTTAAGGTTCTTGTAAAGTAGACAGATACATGAGTTCTTATTTTTCACGCCACAGAAAAATGTGCCATTAATTACCCAGACAAATTTGAGTGATTAAAAAAGTCACTAAGTTCATGAAATTAGGTTTCAAAATCCTGAAAATATAAGCAGTACACTCTGCTCTATAAGGCTGGGGGCTTGTCGGGTGAAGCGTGATCGGGTACATGTGTCATCATAACATGATTTCATCTCCATCCATAAAACTCACATATGCTATTTTATAAAGTAATGATTTCAAAATTGTAGATGCAATCTCTGCTGTCTTATAACCTCTACAGCATTCAGTCCTGTCTGTACTGCTGTCACTTTAGACACGTCAAAACTTAGACAAAATGAGACATTTCACCTGCAAATATCTCGAACCATGTTTCTTCCCTGCCTCAAAAACATGACCACAGAAATTATAAAAACTGCTTAGTGGTCTGATGCCACAATGCATCACTGTATAGCTTAGACTTTCTTTTTTTTTGTACATGTTGCCGCTGTTTGTATTTATTTGTATTTTACATTTTTTTTCCACAGTCATTAGATGGGCACTAAATCCAACTGAATTATCTCTGCTCACAGGGAATGTCTGTCAGTCTGGAGCCTGGATTAGCTTGGTCATCTGTGCACAGAAGAATAAGCTAATTCAGACCGCAGACTGTCACAGCTTACCTGTAAGTAGACGCAATTCATTGGAAGTTGTGGTGTCTCTCTGATTGTTAAAAAAACAATTGAGTAGGAAAATGAGCAATGTTATTCTTTAGTGATACCAAGTCTTCTTGTCAGTGGGGTGAGGCGCTAAGAAGTGTGCGGCTCAGTAGTGTCTATGATTGTCAGGCTAACTCTGCACAATCCTCACCATCCTGTCCTGTCCCACACTTCCCAGCACCATCATCATTTAATCAAAATCCCCTCTCCTACACATGACTCGTAACCATCAGACAGCCATACATCTCTGTTCCTGTCAGCAGCTAATTGGCCGACCCTCAGGGCATCCTGTGACACACTACACCACCATTCATTGGCTAATATGCACTCTGCCATTGAAACCATCTGTCAGTGGCTATGACAGGTCAAAACTGTTTTAACCTGATGGAAGGAAAAAACAAAAAGGACTAAATACAAGAAGAGTTGTACCACAGCATTTTTTTCCTACCGTGCTGAAAAATGACATGTACACGGTTAAAGGTGTTAACACATGTTTAGGTTTAGCTTTTGCCTCTTTTGCATTTTTACATTTGCTATCACATGCGATTGCTCCCGGTTCACTAGTTTTCTCTTCTCCGTCTCTGCTGCCTTTGCCTGTTCTGCTGCATCACATGTTCATAGTGAAGCAACAAGCTGCACACAGGTGGGAGGAAGGAAAAAAATCACCAGCACAATGTAAATATTATTCACTTTCTGGGAAGCATTTCTCTCATGTCGATGGAATTGCTCTCTTGATTCGTTGCCAATGCACTGTTTCTCCTACACCACCACTCTCCTTCTTTTTCTTTGTACCCTCTCTCTCTCTTTTTTTCCCCTTTCTTCCCCCCTACTTCACCTCAGAACAAGTCTTAATTTGTCAGGAATATGACTGCCCTGTACTGACTCCTGCAGCGCCTTATGGGAATCAGCTACCATTTGATTGGCTCACAGAAGAAGTCCCGGTACTTAAACCTCTCCCTAGTTTGGCACAAACACACACACACACACACACACACACACACACACACACACACACACAGAGAGAGAGAGAGAGAGAGAGCTCTGCCTTTGGCACTAAAATCTGTCAGGTGAAATTCTTCAGCAAGTGCAGTCACACTCGCTCTGTTTTTGGACTTTAGCTTGGGATGAGTGATTGCTAGTCGCTTAAGGCTGAACACTCCTAACTTACACAGTATGGGCCTTAGAGGGACACAGGATGCACATAACTGTGCAATTTCCAACACTCCCTAATCTGTGACAAATTTAGGTTTTGAGGAACTTCGTTGAGCACAAAAGGAATTATGGTTTGTATGTCTTATAGGTTTAGGTTTGTATAGGCATGTGATTTGTGTGGAGTGTGCCTCATGGGAGCGTAAGGGCAGGTTTGTGTGTGTGTGTGTGTGTGTCTGCGTGTGTGTGTGTCTGTGTCTGTGTGTGTGTGTGCTTAAACTAAGGCAGCATATGAGGGTCTGTTTTCTGTAACAGCGAAGTGCAGGCCTTGGCTTCCTCTAACCAACACTATATAACCACCAAGGGAGAAGTAATCCAACTCTCTCTCACACTCTCTGCCTCTCTCCTCTCTTTCTTCCATTCCTCCCCTTTCTCCCTCCTCAGGCCAAACACAGGCCCAGAGTGCCGGATCAGGCTCCTTGTATCGATTGACTTTATTTATGTGTTTGTTTATTTATTTAAAAGGCCCCAAACTCCTCTGTCCCTGAGGTGTACTTACGTGCCCCCCCCCCCCCCCCCCGAAACACACACACACACACACACACACACACACACACACACACACACACACACACACACACACACACACACACACACACACACACTCCTGCAGGACTGCACTGTACACATAGCTCCTATGTTTAGCCCAGGTCGTTGGCGCGTCATGGACAGGTGTAATGTGTGCTGTTAGTGCACTAACTAGGTGTGACATTAGCTCATATGTGCACGCACAATTTGGGCCCAGTGTTTGGTAACATAACAGAGAGCGGCCCATTACTGCAGTACAATTAAGTCTGTATGTGGTTGAAACAGGGACAGTGTTAAAATGGTAACTAAACAAGTACAGCATAATTATTAGATTATGATTTATTATTACACAATTTGTTTTGTTTTGTTGATAATATGGCTGGATGACACTATGATATTATCATCTATCGATTTTGGAATCATACTATGATAGAAAGATCTTATGGCATCCATTTTTGACTGCATGTTTTTTCCCAAATCTTATTGTGAAACTTATAGTGATTATATTTGTAATTCTTTGCTTAGGACCTTGCGTGCATATATTGTCTTTATATATTTATCCGCATTGTCCCTGAACTGTCAGACAAACAGGTCTGGCCTCTTCTTGTTCAGTGACTTTCTAGAGCTGGGGTTAAACACTTGGCACAGTAACGCATAGAGGTGTCCAACACCACCTGCCTCTGTGACATGATTAATGACTTTATCAACTTTCAACATATTAAAATCTGATCTGTGTTTGTTATCAGTGTGTCACCACAGTCAGTTTCTTTCGTGACACGCAGCAGATGGAATGTGGGTGTGTCTGAATATTTGAGGTGTGTGTGTGTGTGTGTGTGTGTGTGTCTGTGTTTGCTTGTGTGACTTTGGCAAGTGAATCCATCTTGCAGCTCTGTTGCATTAGCAGGTAATAAATGTGGACTTATGTGCTGGGTTTTGCCATGTTGGATCAGTGCATATGATTTTGTGTATGTGTGTGTGTGTGTGTGTGTGCGTGTGTTTGAGTGTGTGTGTTTTCTCTTGGCCCATAGTGATTCTTTACTTTGAACAAAGCTGCTGCTGATAACCTTACCATCTGACTCCCATCTGCTTTTTCTTCAAAGCGTCTCTAGCTCTCCTCTCCTCTCCTCTCCTGCACTTTACTACTACAAAACTGTATCAGAGTGAAAGGAAAAACAAAGACTGATGCAGTAGAAAAACTACTGCAAAACATCTGAAAAGATAAAAGAACAAATCTCAATGTGAACTCTCTAGTGACTCATTGTTTCTCAAATGACTAGTTAAACATTTGAAAGGAGCAATTTAATAAAAAAGAATTTCAGTTTGCTTATAAATTGAATTGAGTACACATGCTCTCATTTGAAATGGTACATTTGGTAAATTCCACATCCACAGGTTTAGGAGGTTTTGCCAAAAGGATTTGGATTGGTAATTCTGTATCAAGTACTAATCCAGCAGACTTCTCTGGCTCATGAATCATGTGCTCTTTTGCTCATTTGTTCCACATCTGGTGGCGAGAACAGAGCAGAATGAATGTGCAAGTTGTTGGGTTCAGGATTGCACCACATTGTCTTGACTGAATGTGAGTAGTGGTTTTGAGAATAGTGTTATTTGTGTCTGAGATTTCATAATATAGCAGTAAAACCAGGGAGGGCATCTTTTACTGTCATTGTAATGATAGTAAACAGTGTCATCAAACATATTCTGGTTTTTTGGAAACTATAAAGTGGGTTTTGGCAAAGTTTTAGTAGCATGGGTGATAATGTGAAGGAAATAAAAAGCAAAGACATTGGCACTGTTAGTAACCTTCAGTCCACCACGAACGTCTCCACTGAAGTATGTCATCTAATGCTGGATACATTGCTATGAAATTAGTAACAGATATCTTTTATTCCCAGACGATGAATCCTCATGCATTTTCTAGCACCAGCAGCAGGTTTGTATGTGGTTTGTGGTTTTAAATGAAATGTCTAGAAGACTTTTAGATGGATTGTCATGTGATTCGGTACAGATACTGCATGTATGCTCCTCAGTGAAACATCCATTAATCCTTAGTTAGCTTTTAATTTAATGTCATCATCACTTCAGAACTTTAATTTGTTCAATACTTTATAAAACTCTGCAACTCCGAACATGATCAAATCAAACAGAAATAGTTTTCTTTTTAATGAGTTCAGTGTTTGGAACAGTGGTTAAAGAGTTGACCAGACGGATATTGTTCTGTTTTTGCTCATTTTAAAGGACACCCTGCCAGTGTTTTCTTTTGACTACAGTGTGAAAGCCTCTAATGTGGAAGCTACAGACTCGTGTTGAATCTCACTAGTAGTACTGTATTTTGTTTAAAAAAAAACAAAAAAACATGCTAAAACACGTTGATCAAAATTTTGGTTTCCAGCAATATTTATTTTGGGGAGCACTTCCATAATAGCAGTAGGTTGACATTTTAAGTAATAATGCTCCTAATATTGAGCGATGAGTTACTCTACTGGGGAAACAAATCTGTTGGAAAAGATGAATAATGTCTCTCATCTGTTTCTTTGGTCATCTACAGTATACATTTGTCTGCTTGTTTCTCTATCTTAATATCCATCTTCTCTGCTCTTTCTCTCGTCTTCATCAGTATGCAGAGGCTCCAGTATGACCTATTAAAAGTCATTTGTCAAATTGCAGCCAACTGGTTTGCCTGCAATGAAGCTCAATGTGAATATATTTTGACATGTGTTTTTCCTGCCCTCCGCTGAGTGCTTAAGGACCTGTGACAGGCCGGAGCCTCTCTGAATACTAATAAAGTTAGCACTAATACAATTGGCAAGGACGCCGACGCGACACACACACACACACACACACTCACACTCACACTCACACTAACACACACTCACACACACAAACTGAAGCACTGTCAGCACAATGACACACGGGACAGAATCTCAGTATTTGTATAATCTAGTACCTGACAGTCACAGCAAATGGGACTGTCATTTTTGATCATTCACAAAATGTGTCAGCCAACAAATAAAAAAAAGTTGACCCACAAACACACACACACACACACACACAGCAGAAATATGATTAAGCATGGTGACATATTTATACAAAAATGCAAGACACTTGCATGCATGATAGCAGGTCTGAGTGAGAGCTGGTCATGTGTTTCCCAGCAGTGGAATCCTGTCCCAGGAGGCCGGCTGGATGACACAGATGTTTGTGGGCTTTGGGAACAGATGCTGCTGAGCTTCTGGAACAAAGTTTTTACACTGTGGCCAAGTTGCAGAGCTGTAGTTTGGCAATATTATCACAAAACACAGAATTATAAAATCCTCTTACCTTAGACAGCTGGGTATCTTTGTATGTATGGAGGTTAGAGAACAGCAGGGAGTAGAGCAGAAGGAGTGGCAACATGGTTGGAAAAGGCTGGAAATTTGTAGACTAAAAGGAAAACATATGTATAAATAATGATTTGATGCAGACAGTGTGGAGAATGGCACATATAGCCAGATGTTAAAAACGGACAAATGGACATTTTTAACCTCTTTATACTTAAGCAAAATGGCTATTTATGCCTGTGTAGAGTCTGTGTCAATTTTTTTCTGACCAATCACGAAGAAATGTTGACATGGCCTCAACAATGTGTTAAATGCACTGGGTGTGTTCATCTCGCTGTGTATCATTATGATCTGGTTGTTGGCTCTAATTGGATCAAGCTGGAGTTAAGCGAGCTAGTAGTTTTGTTTTGACAGGGTTTTTCAGTGAACTTAAAAACCATTTTTCTTTTGGCTTTAGGCTGTTGATGTTTCCTTAAATAAAAGCTACACCTCTAACAAATTATTCATTTGAACCAAATAAAAAACTTTTCAACAAGTACTTGTCGTGATATAATATGGAATCCTATTCAATTATATATCCTGATGGTACTGACAGACATCTTTTTTCCACTGTTTTAGGGACTTTATTATCATCTCTGATTTTTGTGTCATACAGCGTTCTTGGCTTGAGGGGCCCAAATGCACACTCACCCACAAATAGGGAACTTGGCTTGTCTTTATGGGGCTCAGTGGGCCACGGTGGCCAAGACATTATATGGGGCTGGGGAAATGGTCAGGAATTAGCGCCATGGAGCTGTTTGGATTTTATACCAACAATACTTGTGTTGTAGTCTTCGGGGTGGCTGTAGCTCAGTTGGTAAGGCAGTCGTCCATGGACCACAGGCTCAGTGGTTCAAGCCCCGGTTACGGTTATATCATGTCGAAGTGTCTCTGGGCAAGACACTGAACCCCCAACAGCCAATTCCCCTCCCCACCTGCGCAGTGCCCATCCAAGCCCGGTAGAAATATGGGAGGGTTGCGCCAGGAATGGCAACTGGATTAAATGTGCCAAATCAACTTGGACAATGATGCTGTGGCGACCCTGAACTCACAGGATAAGCCGAAAGGACAAAAAAAAAAGTTGTTTTCTAGTCTACCGTGAAATAGCTAGGGTCTGAATCTGCCATCAACACTTGTTGTAGACCCGTCTGTAACTCTAGAATATCAAAACCATGTGGTTTGTTGAGTGACCCAGTAAATAAAGAAAGATGACTTCAGGTCCAGCACCTGCTACCACTTAGATCCAGGTGGATCCTTAAACTAGCCAGCAGTGTCCTAGAGCAATGCACTCTGATACACTGTGATTTCTGTAGTGAGCTTTTTGCATCATGTCCCACCTCCTACACGCTCTACCTGGCACCACCCCTCACCTAAAACAAACTCAGTATTTCCAGGTAAGATTGTGTCTGACATGGGAAGTCTCCTGTTGTCTACTTTGTGTGTGAAAGGGCAACATCAAGTTACTTGAAATTCAAAATTCGCCACGACAGTGGCTACATTTCGTAGCTTCTACTCACGTCTATCACTTTTCAGTGATTGTCCAGACAAAATCCAGCCCAATAAAACCCAGCAAACAATACTGTACATGTACATCATTCTGGCTTCACTGGACAGCAGGAGATTAGACTAAATGTGCTGTATTTAATATACGCAATGAATAACTCATAAACTCATAAACATATCAAATAAACATGAATACCCAGTCTCACCAAGGAGGCTGGTTTTCTATTGCTGAGTAATCTAAATCGATTCAGTCACTCTATAGTGCATGAACAAAAGAAGTTAAGCAACAATAGTAAAACACTTGTGCTATTTTGGGGCCAACTATTCAAATAATCTTTGTATAAATGTTGTATCTACTGTTTCCACAAAGTAGACATTTTAAACGTGCAGCCCTGACTGTCCACACGGGACAAATAACCACTGGGGACCCACGAACTTTTAATCAGATTTACTTGTTTACAAGGAAACAGCACAAATGCAAAGATCAGTCTTGGTGTTTTAATAAGCAATATTGGATTATTCTAATACAAATAGTGAGTAATTGGAAAATTGATTTTGAATGTCCTAGAACCCGCAGTGAACCTTGAATGGAGGCTGTATTTCATCCTTCTACACTCTGGAAAAACTCTGCGGATCACAAATGTTATGGGTCACAGTGTGTCGACCAGGTTAAAATCCAAAGCTTTTTCAGTGTCATTGTATTTTATTCAACCTTTTCTGTTGTTTACAGATTTCATATTTGTTCTGTGTCACACGTTTGTATTTTAACTTTCTATTTTAGCTTCTGTGTTTTCCTAGTAATGCAAAGTGTTCTCCACTTTGCCTGGCAATAAACAGTTTTCTGATTATGATTCGGATTCCCCCTCGGTTACTCGATCTCAAAAACTAAAGCAAGAAAGAAACGAACTACATGCTTGTTCCCTTGAGCCGTTTTGCGAAAATATGCTTGTGTTTTTATTACAAGTCAGAGCAGTGACACAAAAATTGCAGTTGTGGTGGGAATTCATTCCACACACAGTAACAAACTGTACGTATTCCCCCGCTTGATAGAAATAAATAGACTCCAGGTTAATTTTGTTTGGGATGTTCACAATATGATCACAGGATGACGGATTGCTTGCCCACTCCCTTTTCTTTAGCGTGTCTCTCTGTCTCTACCTATTTTCATTTCTCCTTCAGCTAAGAGATTTATTATGTTTATCTCCTTCCTACATCAAGTTCAAGCTTCTCATTGGTACGTTAGAGCGTGTTTATGTGAAATGAACAGAAAGGATTTCAGAACTGGATTAATATGATGAATTTGCATTTTCGTCACACAGCAATAAACAATAACGCACAGCTGAATCCTGCATCATCTCGTCAGGTTCATACACGATTGCTGTGTGTGTGTGTGTGTGTGTGTGTGTGTGTGCCCTCAGCTCTCCCTTACTTTTAAATTACTTAATACTTTTATTCAGACCACATGTGGTTTTTAGATGTTCCATCTTTGCCACACACACATACACAGATCTTCTACGAACAGTGTGCCAGCGGTGTCAAACCAAGTCATAAATCATTGGTGGATCAGTCTTTCCAGATCCTCCACAGATCCCATCTGTCTTCTTTTCTCACTCTTTCCACACTCGTGGCTGTATTTTTAAAAATGAATTGAATATCATTTTATTTTTTCTTTGTACATTTTTATATTAAGGTTAATTTGCTGCTTTTCAAGCGGATTTAAAATGGTTAAAAATAGTATTACACACACCTTTTACATCTCTTTAAAATAACAGGAGCAGTGATGTGGGAGCAGTGCAGGTGGTAAAATATGAATGTTAAATGAGTCGAGACATGTGTTTACTTACTTTCATTTTCAATTTACTTCCACCTATAGCAGTACACCAGAGTACATGTAGTACAGTAGTGACTTTGATCCCCAAGCTCCCTCCATTCCCTCTGTCTCCCTCTTTCTGCCCTGGAAAAACACAACTCTTTGTGGTGGTAATAGAAGACAGGTGCACTATATTCCTTTTGTAATCTCACTCTTATCCCTTCACAGTTCGAAAACAGAGGTGCTCTCACTTTTCATCCTATCCTCTTTCAGACCTACAGTACAAGTAAAGTCAAAGAACAATTTTAGATCAACTCTAAGGACTGAGAGAATTCGCCTCTACTAGCCCAGACAGTCCCAGTGAAGAGTTTCTACTGGAAATCAAACAACACCCAAGTCAAGTCAATAAATTATTTCCATGTCTTTATCATTGCCACACTTTGTTACACACTTTGTTATTCTGAGTGAACACACCCATATCGAACATCAACATCAGAGGCCTGGCTAAAGAGTTGGGGTTGTTAGTAAAACCTGCATTCTGCTCTTTATTTAGTTTGGAAAGGTTTTCACCTACATTTTGAGTCCAACTTGCATGAAGGAGCATTACATTTGTCAAACTCATCAAATGAACCTTATTGTTACACTTTCTTATTTACTCAACAGTGTAATATGGAAACCAAATTTACTCTGCTCAGTTAAATTGACCTTTATTTTGGGAGCTTTATGTTCTTACTTTTGTTTTAAAAATGACTTATATTAAAACTCCAGGTCATTATAATCTTTTCAATTCAGCTCTCAGCGAGCCAACGCAGCAGATACCCTTGAAGTTATTCTGCTTGAGAAGTGTTTATATGAGGTCACTTCATCTGAACTAAGTGCTTAATAAGCTCATTACGCGGTGTAAACACTGTTCTTATATTGTCTTAATCCAGCTTTTCCGGTGTGTTAACATAGTCTGGTGGAAGATGTTAGAGGAGTCTTCAAAGATGGATGATTGATCCTCTTCTTGCTATGATCAAAAACTCATGATACACCTCACTGTCACTGTATATATTTGTCTCTTTGGTTTTAGTTTTCTTTCTTTCCTTCCTTCCTGTCCTGCTCTGCCATTTCTGCAGCACAAGATGAGTGGATACGTGTGTGTGTGTGTGTTTGTCTGTCTGTACTGTGTTTTATGTATAAGAGGTTTTACTGCACGTGTGTGAATTTTCCTCTATTTCTGGTCATATAAAACATGCCCATTCCTGTGCATATGTCTGCATGCTGCTGTGGTATGAGTGTGTGTTTGTGTGTGTGGTCCGACACACATTCGCCCCTTGCCTTGGCACTGCCACAGATTTCCTCCTCCTGCAACTTCCTGCCTGAGCCAGTGTATTGTTTCTAGTGACAACATTCACACTCTGACCACCAGTGTAGACCCTCCTTCCCTTCCTCTTTTCCCTTTCCAAGTTTGCGCCATCCATCCATCCATCCATCAATTTAACCATCCATCTCTCCATTCATGTCTGCCAGACCACAGCCCGTCTCATTCATTAATCATCAGCAGTGAGACGGAACAAGGGAGCAGTCAGTTGAGTGAGAGGAAACAGAGAAAGGTGGCAGGAATGACAAGTGCTAGAGATTGGAGGTTAAAGATGAAACTCGACATAATGCCAACGATTAAACCTTTGTCTTTTGTGTTTTTTCAGATCCCGTTTTCCTTGGTGCAATTTCCACTTTGGGAATATTTAAAGGTATGTAGTGGGTGTTTCCAGAGTTGTTTGTCTTCATTTTATTCTCTTTCTGTCTTTACTTTATTCCCTCCTCATCTCCCCACTCTCCACCATTCCTCAGTGCCATCTTTCACAGTAATTATTCTCAGTGGTAAATCTGTAGTACAGTTATAATGGTGTGGTTACACTCTGACACATTTACAGCAGGCTCACCCACTGCATTCCCCCTTGTATCATTGTGGCAGGTGAAAATGGGACTTTATGCCTCGTTTTAATGTGTTGTCACGACTACCATCAAACTGGCCTTCTATTTATCAAGCATTTCCATTCCTGTATATTTCTTTTTAGCCTTTTTCGTCTCTCCCTTTCTTAATGTCTTTATTTCACCCATGCCTCTCCCTCTCTGCCCTCTTTCCCTTTTGCCATTAACACATAAAAAACCGTTTCTCTTTTAAAAAATGTCATTTTGTTGGACTGACATCATCTCTCAAGGGCTCAAGAGGCGGACAGTCAAACATTCTATCAGTGTTGGAAGCTAACGGCTGAACTACGATGAACAATACGCCGCACAGCTGTGTGTGTGTGTGTGTGTGTCTGTGCATTAGCAAGAGTTACATATTGTCATTCACAAGTGACTCTTTGTCCCTCAGTCAAAAGACCCTCTCTTCCAGTCCATCTGGACATATCCATTGGTGGAGGGCTGAACTGCTGGAATCTGGACCTCTCCTCTCCTCCCCTCCCCTGCAAATGTACAGTTCAATTATCTACTGTGCTAACATGGTGTTCTGAATAACTGATGAGTTGTTTCCTCCGTTACAGTAGCAGAGGCCAACGAAAGAGGGAAGGAAAGAAAGAAAAGCATCTACTTGCTACCTTCGCAGTGACCACCAAGCTTTCATAAACAAGAATAATGTGATTTAGTCCAAAAAATGCCTGATGGAAGGAATTTGAGAGATTGAGCATGTGTGGCGCGATCTCCCATCTGCTCTGCGGAATTGTAATATGCTGCGTTATGGCCTTTTTCTTTTTCTTTCTCACCAAGCCAGTACAGCTGTCAGAGAGGAACAGAAAGAGGAGAAGGGAGAAAACCAACTGCAGTTGGCCTGTAGGAAGAGGAGTCCGCAGACAAATCCTTTCCTACAGTTCAACTGGGCCCTGAGATGTTACGGTTATGGTCGTTGAGATGTTATTTTTTCCAGAAAGGAAACATTAGGAAACTGGTCAATTATTTGACAAAGGGTCAGAAAAGAGAGGGAATTTGACACATTGGTCACTATCTTGTCATGCCTTTTCATGCCAGATTTTAATATCTATGTGAATAATTCTGGCTCTTCTTTCACACATTAATTTCCCAACGCTGCGGTTTTCACTCAGTTGTTTTTCCCAACAGCAACTGCACAGTTTACCCCTCTGTTCTGACCTCAAAAACAACATTAGCAAAACAGGAGGGTGTAACACTTTTAGGTTATGATTGAACACCAATAAAGAGCCACAAAAAATGCAAGGAATTCTGCTTCACAGGCACTATGGGAACTCGGATTAAACCGATGGCATACATGAACAGATGCGGTGTCACTCCACACTATGTGCACACCAAAGTACAGATCTGATGCGTTGGCACATGCGCACAAGCACATTAGCATTTTTTTCCTGCAGGAAGTCATCCAGGTGCAAGGTCAGACTCTGACAGCACAGGCCATAGGTCAAAAAGTTTGTTTTCCCAGGTTTAGCTCTCATTATGTATTCATGAAGCAGAGGGGAAGGGGAGGGGGAGAGAGAGGAATCCCCCCTTGTGAGGTTTTTTTTATAAATCTGTCCTAATGGAATACACATGGTACATCGTTAGCTCGTACGTCCCCTGTGCCAGTCCTTCATTCTTCTATCATTTTCTACGTGTTTACTTGCTTGCATGCACATTCAGGCACACATGGTTCCTGTGATGTCCACATGTGTGAGGTAAGAGGGGAATGAGATAACGTGCAACAGATTACACTCAAGGGGGGGCAAAGAAAATGTTAGTAATCACTCCATGCTGTTGCTCAATTGCTCTCCCTGAAAGGTAATAATATCTTGCACTGCCCGAGACAGCCCAGATGTGGATTTATTAAAAAGACCAGTGTTGCATGGTCATCCCCCTCATCACATTTCAGAAGCTACTGGGCAGGAGAAAAGTAGACACTGAGCTTCACCATACTGAGATCACTCTCAGAGCAAAAGCATCAGGTGTTTGTACTCAGTGGCCGATTGCAGCCCTGTGATCTGGGGTTCTCTGGCCCACAGGCATCACTTTAACCCACACATGCTGAAAATGTAGTTTTGTTTTTGGTTGAAGGTCTTCACAGTAGCTTGCCTTTTAAAGCTTTTATACATGAAGTTCATTATTCAAACATTGTGTTGTTAAGTATTTCTGTCTATACATTTGGACACGTATTTCTTTACAGGATTTTATGCATGATGTTGTTGTAACAAGTGATGCATTAAATTGAATATCTATTATTCACATCTGACTAATATTAGAGCTCAGGGACTGGCTGAAAATGACACTGTATGCAAAAATTGATTGTTAAACACTTGTGTACATTGACTCTGCATATTTAAAATGATTCTGTGATGTCCTGACCTTAATATTTAAAATACCTTGCGATGAGCTTTGTTGTGAATTGGTGTTACATAAATAACATTAATTCAAATGGAATATTGAGTTGTAGAGGTCACACAGTGAACAGAAAGCAGTGTGTGTTATGTTTTTTTTAATAATCTAAATTAAGGTTCTAAGGAGAGTTGGTAAAGCTTTCTAAGATACTTTCGTCATTTGGAGCTATGTAAACCATATAAATAAATCTATCCAGACTTAAGATGTTTATTTTTTTAAATCGCAATACGAGTAGAACACACATTTGAATGGTGTAATCTCTCATTTACAATTTTCCCTTCCCAGCTGTGCAGTGCCGGTCCAAGCCCGGTAAAAATTGGGGAGGGTTGCGTGAGGAAGGGCATCCGGCGTAAAAACTGTGCCAAATCAACATGCGGACAATGATCCGCTGTAGCGACCCTGAACTCACGAGATAAGCCGAAATGACAAAAAAAATAAATAAAAATATCTCCTTTACAATCCTCCTATGGATTTGTGGTCCATCTTCTAATGCTCTCCAACATCCCACAAAGTCAGGGGTGTTTAAAAGAAATTTTATTTATGTAGATTAAAGATTCAGTTTAATGTCACTAATAGGGCATATGGATTTCACTCAACCATGAGTATTTAGTGCCTTTGTGGGGCACTAATTTCAGCTGCTTACTTTACAGACTAACAAACGGTTATGGTAGCAACTGTGTGTGGAATCCACAGAAAATAAACCACAGCTTTTATTGCATGTTCACCATAAGGCAGGAAAACGTCACCGAGGGTGACAGCTGGTTTATGCTGACCAGTATTTTTGATGGTTTTGGACAATAAGAATACTCTATATCACAAAGGAATATTAGGCTTTGAACTACATGTATAACACGTACTGTACAACAAACTGGGTAATGGGCAGTGAGAAAACTGCAGAAAATTGTCAGCTTTATACCTAATTTTTTTCGGCACATGTAAAGAAAATTCTGCGCGATAAAGTCGAAGTGCTGCAGTGTGTTCCCCTGCTTTCCTCTTGTCCCGTCCCAGTTCTTGGGAAACAAGTATCATGACATCACTGGGGAGGAAAAAGCAACACAAAAATAGCCGGGCAAGATGGTTCCCAGCCATATGCCTGGACCCCAGACCAGACCAGACCAAGGTTCACAATGTGTTTTCAATGTGTCTTAATATCTCCACTAACTACAATCTCCTCTCTCCCTCTCTTTGTCTCCCTCCCTTCTTTCTCCATTTTTCTTGCTCTTTCATCATCCTCCTCTATCGACAACCCTCTCCTTCTCTCTCGATGTGTCTCTCTCTTTCCCAGATTCTGTGGTCGCGGAGGCAAGGTCACACGCTCTACTCTTGGCAGGCTGCTGTGTGTGGAGCTTTTGCAGGTGCAGGGGATTATATGCTGCTTTGGGAAAGAGGCGGGGGGGGGGGTGGAGGATGGGGAGGGTGGGACTGGATGGATGGGTGAGTAGATGGCCAAGAGGGCAGGACGACTTTACCATAAGCCACATTCCTGTAGGATTCTACAAAGGTGAGCTTAGCCGGTAAATCACATCCTCACCTGCACAGCAGTTCTGCAGGAGGGAAGAATATGGAGGGGAAAATAGGAACAGGCAATTCAGGCAACTCTTATTACCAAACAGTGTTACATTGACAATCTGCAGACCGTGATTTTGCATTGCTGCCTCAATAGAAAGATCATCACAGTTCTCAAGCCCTTCAGCCAAATAAAATCATACCATATAGCAGACTTCATGGGTCAATGTTAGCCTGGATAAGTATCAGGGGGAAAGAGAGACAACCGGGGAAGAGGAAAGGCAGGATGAGAGCGGCTGGTTCCTGGGTATAGGCCCCTGCAGCTGTGCGACCTCCTGAGCACTGGGGCCTGAAGTGGTTTGAGAGAGAGGAAGTAAGCAAGACACAAGAAAGGAGGCAAAGAGGCGAAAGGGAGTCGACTAAAAACTAGATGAACGGGTGAAGTCAAATGCACTAGATGAGAGACAGCATGGGAAACAACTAGAGAGAATGAAATTAAAGTTTGGTGAAGGTGAAGCTGATTTTGACGGGTGGTTAACCCATAATGATACATCTGCATTTATTAGTTTATAATATTTTTATATCAAAAGCAGCAGGTGGTGTTAGGATTATGGCTGAATGGTGTAAACTTGTTCATTGATTTTGTTTTTTTTAAATGTAAAAATTCCTAACTTAAAAATCACAACAACTTCCAAATCTGTTTTATATCAGTTGTTATTAAGAAGCTCGACTTTGTTTTGTGAAACCATTAACAATGTGCAAAAAGCACTGAACAGTATTTTTCTTGGACTCGTCCTGAGATTCGCAGTTTTTAAACCCTCTGCGTAGCTGCAGATTCATGACCTCACATTATTCCTCCCAACTTTGAGCAGAAATCTGACCAGTCGTAATAAGTAGAAACACATCCACGTAGATGTCTGGGACCTTTAATTCATTCTCATTTTTAAACTAATCACTTGTGTTTGTTTTTTTGTTTTTTTACTTAGTTTTGTACGTTTTTATTTCTCCGAAACTGTGTGAATGTTGATGTTTGTACTAAGTAATTTAAGGCATAAGGAACAATACGTGGTCAGATGCAGCCACAGATAACACGACTTGCACTACAGTTAGGTTCGTACATAGTTTGGCACTGAAACAAGTTTGCTAATTTTGGCTTCTTACACGCCCACAGTGGATTTGAAATGAAAGAGTCAAGATGTGGTTAAAGTGTTGGCTGTCGACTTTAAGATTTTGGTCAAAATACTGCATAAACTGTGTTGGCATTAAGGACAATTTTATACACAGCAACCCAAGTCTAGGAGCTCAAAACTATTTGGACAAACTAGAATAGTCATAAATTAAATTGTCAGTTTTGCAATCAGTGCCTAAAATCTGGAATTCAATGTTGGGTTTCTTCTCCAGAAGAAACTGCAGCTGTATTCAGTTGCTGTTGGTTTCTGGAGTGTTTTCCCTTTACTTTTTGTGTTCAAGTCAAATACATGGTGAGTTGCATACAGGTCAGGTAATTAACTTGGCCATTGTAGAATATTCATCTCCTTTTGCCTTATAACTTTTTAAAGTATTTTTTGGCTGTTGCCCATCTGCAGTGTGAAGCCCCGTTCAGTGAGACTTCAAGCAGTTGGCTGAATCTGAGCAGACAGTTTAGCCCCAAACAGTTTATTTGACAGCCTTTCTGCACATGCCCATGACACCATATTTCACAGAAGAAGTGCAGCCCGTTTGTCTGCTTACTTGTAAACAGCACATACCTCACCATGAAACAACTGAGCAGCCAATTGTCTAAATATTTTTGAGCCCAAATATTGGAGGTCTCTGGATGACATTTTACCTTAGTACTAGTAGACCTATATGTAGATGTATGAGCAAGGGAACAGCAAACAAAGCAGCGTGGCAAACAAATAAGCATTTCTGGTGTGTTTTTAGTGGAAGTCATTTTACTTGTTCCCTGTACAAGCAAATTATTCACTAGAAAATAATCTACATCCAGAGGCATGTACAAATTAATGCAGCACGTACAAAAAAACGTGTCACATCAACCTTTTTCCACCCAGTCTTCACCTCTTTTAAGATGAAGAAGAAGCCGAACCACAATTAAAGTCCAGATTTTAGCGGAAAAGCAGCGTGCTGGTCCATGCAGCAGTTATTGGACGGTTTTGGAGTTTTCACGCCATAACTCTCGCAACACTACAACATGCCAGACGGGACAGGATGATTGAGGTTAGCTGCTCTGGGTGTGGTGGAGAGATGGAGATGGAGGTGAAGGAGACAAGAGGGGATGAGGACATAGCACTCCAAGGAGCTGAGACATGGCCCTGTGCCACCCCACCTGGACTTGGTCTGCGCTCAGAAGAATGGGGAGGGGAGGGGAGGGGAAGCAGAGGGGGAAAGAAACAAGAACAGAAGAAGAGATTGAGACACACAGAAGACATAGGACAGTGGGTGGCAGACGTAGACACGCAGAGATGAGAGGAAAAGGACTTAGCAGATAAAGTATTTAGAAAACAAGTTTTTGTTGTCAGAAGGTTTTACTTCCCACTTTTGCAGCCTTAATGATTATTTAGTTAATTTGTATCAATACGATGTACAGATGTGTAGTATGTCAGCATTGAAACGGTCCACATAGCCAGTGTATTGACCACATAGTTTTCCAATAAGGATTGGAAAGTGTGTCAATTGGATAATAAAAGACCATCTGAGCCAGAAGAAGAAGTGGTGTGTTGAAGACGGGGAGTAAGTGGGCCCGGGTCCAGGCAAGGAGTCAAGTTCACATCTTTCTCTGGCCGAGCTGCTGCTGTCCAAGAGGGATCCTCAAGTTTCAGTCGCTTCCCTCTACATTGCGCTTCACACTCTCTCTTTCACTCATACATAATCAGTTTGACACTGGAAATGCTCACTCAGACACGTTTAATTGTCCCGAATACCTCCACTTGTATCCCGCATTGACTTATGATGGGCTTGACCCCGTATGGACCCCTTACAGAAAACTGCATGGCCAGAGGGGAGATTACATCAGCGACTCAAGTCGTGTCTAACCATCGTCGTGTCACATGACATTTCCACCCAAATTTAGATGCTCCCATTCAGCTCTCCATGTATAAGATAAATTGCGTCCTTTTATTGCAGTTCAAATATAGTACAAAACAGGCTACAGTAAGAGGGCGGTACCTTCTTCACCTGGCTGAAAAATGAGTTTAATGTACCTGAGTACGAGAAAAAAAACATTTAAATCTCATAATCATCCAGCAGTAACTAGAAAAATGTGCAGTGTGTCGTGTCACATGGTTCCTAGTGTTCTCTGTGTGCTCAGCTCACTTACAGTCACTTTGCTCCTCAGTGGCCCATACGAATACATTTACTGAAATCAGTTGCTGTGTTTGTTGCAGAGTAACACACACGGTTTCTCACTGACACACACTGTGGCCCAGTGGGGACACCTCTGGATTTCACCACTCAGCCTGCTTCCAACTTGGAGTGTTGGAAGGAAGTTGAGGCGCAACAGCTCTATAAAATTCTTCAGAGGCTGTGTGTTTGTGTGTGTGTGTGTGTGTGTGTGTGTGCGCGCATTTGTGTGTTCCTTTGCAACTGAACATATCCAAATGTGTATTTCTTTTCCTCATGCTTTTGCTTACATGCAGGTGTGTGTATGACTAAGTTTGTGAGTGTAGATCAGGGGAAGACGTGGGTTGGATGAGGCAATAGGAGGGAAGTGGTGGGAATATGAGTGTGTCTGTCTGGTTTTTGTGGTGTAATAACGAGTCTGGGATGGGAATTATCATTTTATGAACGCAATGGAGTGGAAGGCCAAGAGTCCCTCTGTTTATTGCTGAATTAATATGTTACTGTAACTGCATTTAAGTAATTGGACATTTTTACAGGGTTTATTTTTAACATTTAAAGGTTCCTTTCAAGGCACCTTTTATGTTTGCGCTTCACAAAAACTGTGTCTTTTGTAGGCGCAGTAGCCGCATTTGTTACCACTCCTCTTGACGTGGCGAAGACCAGGATCATGCTCGCAAAGGTATACACACTCATGCACACAACAGAGCACACCACCTTCTCTGGCAACAACTTTTAAACACTGCTGTCAGGTGATGCCTCCCAGGCAGAGAGCTGAGCCGGCCTGCAGCCTGAGCAAATTTCAACAGTATCAGCAGGACGGAGCAGGCTGAGGCAGCACCAGGACAGTAGTGAGACACACACACACACATCTATCATCAGATCTGGACTATGGACAGTGTCGCAAAGACATGTTTTTGCACATGGTTAGTGTTAGATTGAGGACTTGTTGCTGCTCCAGAGGAATTTCCATCTCAAGGCTGATGTGAACCAGAAGTCCAGTGTTACTCATGTTAACTCTTTGTCCATCCACTGAAGCTGCCCCCCCACCACCCCCATCATCCCCTTCTCCTCTCTGTATAATGGCGTCCCTTCTCTTTCTACCTCTCTTCTCTCCACCTCTTCTTTTACTTCTGGCTCTCTCTAACAGTACGCCTGGCTTCCCTCACTACGTTCTGTGTGTGTAGAGGGTAGTGAGTTCATAATCCTCCCGCCCTCCAATCAGCTCACACACACACACACACACACACACACACACACACACACACACACACACACTCCAACTGTCCTTGGAGAAGACAGTGTTCCATTCCTCCTCCCCCCACCCCCCACCTCCAGTCCTAACTAATGAGATACTGGAATTAACTAAACAGTCAGTCTTGATCTCTTGCGAGAAGCCGTTGGCTGTGGGTGGAAGGACAAAGTACAAAAGCTTCCTGTAAACATTATTTGAAATGCAGCTGCTGTGATTTACCACCAGCAGAGGAATTGGTCAGTTCTGTTTTGAAGAGATTGTGTTATAACTTTATAAGGCCATGGTTTTGATTCCCTTAAGGCTTCACAGGTGAGCAAAAAACAAAGGCTGCTTTTCGTTTAGTGGCAAAAAAACAGACAAAAGGTCAGAAAATAGGCTGCTTCACAATTCAGGCTGCTTACACTTTCAGATTTTACACGTTTTTATTATCAGGGTTGTCAATACAGTTGGTGACATTTAAGCTATAAACTTTCACTATTTATTCATCATTTAAAATAATCAGCATGCTAGTTATAAAAGTTTGTCACTTTAAGAGTTTTTGTGCTGGTATTTTTTTTTAAAACAATGTTGGACATCCTGCATACAATGTTGTTTTAGCTGTTTTTTGCATTTTTCTACATAAGCAGCAGTCCAACTTTGTCCTTTTATAGAAAACTATTGCAAAGAAAATATATAAATCTTTATAAAGCTCAGAGGTGGAGCAGGAAAATGATTCCGTTTAAAAAAAAATTCAATTGAAAAAATTCCAGCTCACTCAGGGATATCCTCATATTTGGGAATGTGGAGTCAGCATATGTGTGGTATTCAAAGTCTGATTATTCTGATTAATCTTTATGAGCACAGGTGACCTATGACCTGACCCATGCTTCTTAAAATGTTGTCTGCCTCACCTTTGGAGGTAGTCGTGTCAAAAGTTTGGTTTAATCCTGCCAGCTCTCACAGCAGCAAAGCACGACAAGTCCAGGCAGGAGTGAAAGGGAGACGGACAGACAGAGCAGTTCTTGTGTTGATGGGTATGGACAGTTTGGATCGGATGAATGAGGAGGAAATGTGGGTGTTGGAACATGTCACCTTGATTTTCCTTAGTTCTCCTCTGCAGCAGGCAGAATGAACGAGTGGTGTTGTACAGTAGGTTGTCTGGCACAGATGAGACCAAAGCAGGCGGATGTCCAGGACACAGCTGGACCCGAAAAGCCCCTCTGGTGCAGGACTCCTGCCACACCAGCCTGACCTCTAGTACGGGCAACATGCCTGGCAAGCCACACTGCTGCTGCTGCTGCAGGCCTCCCACACTGCTACCGTAGATTACAACACTGCTTTTCTCTGCCATCAATGCCATGTCACTACCCTGGAGTGAGTATCAGGCTGTTAGGGTTAAACATCTCGTACAACAGCCATTACTGTCACTCATTTCATTGAATGAAGCAGTGTAGTGGCCAGAGGATATGGACTGGGTCAGTGCAAAGCACATTTTTAAACTTGATGACATGATTCTGGATAAACGGAGCCAATGTAAGCTTTAGGAAACTTGTGGACAAACCTGCATTAGGATATTTTTGTATGTCAGCATGACTTACACACTCTGTCTGTGTGTGTTTGTGTGTGTGTGTGTTTTGGACACCAAGTTCTTCCAATACCTCCATGCACCATTCAACAGTGGTAAAGGAAAAGAAAACTTGTGAGATGAGGAGAGGGGAGAGTCATTTCTCAGCCACCTGTCTCCAACAGATACAGAAGAAATAGGGATGTCTTCCCCCCCACCCCCACCCCACATCAACACAAAGTGGGAATCTTCCTCATTTCAGCAGATTTGAGAGTCACAATTTATAGTCAACAACGCCCAAAACTCATTTTAGTCTGCCCTCCACCGCACCGTTCTTTTCTTTTCCCCCTTTCTGCTGCCACCACCTACCCTCACTTAACCCCGACTGGCCCCATCCTGCACCTCTCATACCCTTCTGGCGCTCCACAGAGATGGATTAAAAACTCTCTAGTCAGCTAAGCTGTATTGTGTAAATAGAAGTACTAGACTGATGGCTGTGAAAGAGGACAGAGAGAACTTGTTGAGTGTGTTTTTGGGTGGGCAAATGGCCGGGCAGGTTTTCTTCTGCTGGGTGGGTGTTTTAAAAGTGTCACCTGCGCTGACACAGCTGTCCGTGAGGAAACTGAGGGAGAGACGGAGGAATGAAATGGAGGCAGGTTGTGGGGGTTGAAGGAAGCTCGGCTGAGGAAGACTAAACAGGGTGTCAGTCCGTGGAGCAGGAAACGAAGATGATTCATCAGTCATCACACCTCGCTGTCTCTCTCTCTCTCTCTCTCTCTCTCTCTCTCTCTCTCTCTCTCTCTCTCTCTCTCTCTCTCTCTCTCTCTCTCTCTCTCTCTCTCTCTCTCTCTCTCTCCCCCCTCAGGCTGGGTCGACCATGGCGAGCGGTAACATCCCACTGGTGCTCTATGATGTGTGGAAGAGCCAAGGCCTTACAGGGTGAGTGTGTCTTTATTTGGGAAAGATGTTCAAAGGCCAATTGTAGTAGCATTTTTACACAAACCGTTTTATCCCATGCCATTTAAAAGCCTGTTATTTTACATGATTTGATTTAAACTCAGGCCGATCCCTCACGTAATCACATTTGCTGCTACTCAGGAGGGGACGTGAATTTACAGCCACAACTGAGAAATGCGATGTGTAAAAGCTTTTTCTGCTGACTTGCTCCTATTGATTAAAGTGTTACATGCTCTGAGTGGATGGGGTTTATTTGAGGGTTCTGATGTGTTTATGATGCCCACCAGACTAAAGGCCGCGTCTGATGAAGGCCGCAGTGAGCTGCCAGCCGAAGACAAAACCTCAGCCACAGAGAATAATAAGCAGCCATCATTTAGTTGGGATACACCTTGGCTTAATGTGTATAGCAGATTTGGTTTGGGACTGAGCCAAACACCAGTGGGACATCCCTCTCCCCACTGTCGGTCTCGCAAACACAAAAACTGACAAGCCAGTATATTGTTCATTTGCGCAGGCTCCAGTGCTGGAATCTAATCAGAGAGAAATTACTTTTCAGTTTTGTATTTAATTCTAGCCAAGGGTGATTCCCTACAAACTGGTGTCAAGCATCAGTATTAGTCTGGACTTCATTTTTAATAAAGCTCTTGTTTGAGAATACTGCACAGTCTCTATGAGGCGATAGTTGGCGAGCCCCTATGGAAAAGCCCTCAGTGCAAATCCCAGTCTCCCAGCTGCAACAGTAACTAAGGAATAATATACAAGAGAACCCCACCTCTGCACAACACGACAACCTTTAATGGTTTTTTTCGCTCCTTCTTGACGTGCTCCAACTATCTCTCTGGGCTTAGCCGTTTCTCTCCATTATAATGCAGAAGAACACAAACTATACCCTATATAACGCAACGTGGTGCTGAATCTTTTTCTCTTCTATGACACAGATGGAACCAGAGAAGGTGGAAAATGAGAGAAAAGCGAAGAGAATGAAAATGCAGAGACAAAAGGAGAGTGTGTAGAAAGGAAAAGGGGAGGGCCTGTTGTTCTACAGGGCCAAAGGCCTGGTGGTTGTGCTGGTGCATGGCTGATACAAATTGCTGGGGCTTTAAAGCTGTAATTATAGTAATAGGCCCAATTGCAGTGTAGTGAAGCTCTAAAGTGCTTCCATGTGTGTGCCATGCCCCAGAGACCCTGGGTTAGCAGAGAGCAGTGCAGCTCACACTGGCCTCCCCCACTAACCTGCAGAAAAAAACCGAACTGCGCCGAGAATCATGTCAAAACAAAACTAATTGGCAGCACGTCCCCCGGGCTGTTTCTGCTTCGTGCTTTATGTAAACCAAAATTGAGGAAAAGTAAACAAGTGACATGTTTGCGCTTCATTCGCACAACAGTGCAGAGTGGCTGGCAGTTTGTGGTAAACCTTAATTTTACTTTTATGGCATCAGAAGTCTTTGTTCTTTCGTGTAAGAAATTAAGTTGAGGAATTTGAGCACTTTTCACCTACCCAATGAATCCCCACATCCCCACATTTTATTTGAAATGCTGCACGGGGGCTTATAGGCATGGAGTCATGCGGTGCAGTAGGTGTCTCTAACTGGCTCTGCCCACAGTCGACGAAGCGATAAGCAACTCTCTCGTGTCAACCTGTCTGCAGGAGTGAACGTAAGACTTTGTGGTGGTTTCTAAGTGGAATGTTGTTGCTTTTGTGCTTTATTTGTTACTTTACTAGCAGAACCACTTGTGTAACTCATTTAGTGTATTTACCTCTTTTACAAGCGGCCGTCTTACAGGGACCTGATGAAGTACCAGGTTTTATCTTGTGGAATAAAACATGAACATTTCTTGAACTAATTTCATACATTTAACGAAAAACCCACAGACTTCAGGATGAGGGAACCGTAAGATGTTAACAGGACATGTACCTACTATTTGGGAGAAAGGATTTGATGCAGCTCATTGACACAAGGCAAGAAATAAGCAACTGGAAACTTGCGAGTGCAAAGCTGTAATTGGTTTTTATGTATAGCTGTAAATAATGTGCCAAACCAGCTCAGCACTGTAGCTTTTAGCAAACACTAGTCCACTGGAGAAAATGTTGCATTTGATGAGGAAGACTTTTAGCTGCAAATTTAGTACGCGGATGACTATAGCTGCAGGATGGCACGTGTTAAAAGAAGCCACAGTGATCATAATAGCTGAGTTGCTCAGTGATGTCATTTTGACAGAGAAATAAGAAATACCCAATCACACAAAGCATAGATTATTCCTAAACCTGACGTTTAAGCAAATCGGATGCAAATGTAGCAACATTAGTAGGAACACAGTTGAAAAAAGGTGTATTGTTGGCAAAGCTATGTTCCCCTTTCCTGTAAAACATCCTCCGTTTAGAGAGAGACCCAGACAGATTAGAACTTGAATATTTTATTTTAAGTTCATCCCAAGAAATTGACTAATTATAACCTCAGCACTGTTTCTGTTCCCACACAAGTTTCACGGGTTTATTATAACACACATCTGAGGACGAACCATTTTCTTTGCGTTCACCATTGTGCCTCCAAACAGTCCTAAAACTATCTTTAGTCCTGTTCCTCAGGAGACGTGATTGGCCCACAATAGGAGCATGACAGCTCTTGGTGGCCAGTGGTCAGGCTGTGATGTCAGAGTGAGTCAGGGCACACGAGGGAGTCGAGGGGAATATTTGAGCTCTGGCTCTGCTCTGAGTCCACAGGTGGGCCTGATCCCAGACAGGAAATGTAACGCTAGTCCAGAGCTGAGACAAAACAAGAGTGCTGAGTTTAAAATTAGTTCATTCCTCACACTGTTGGCAATCAGACCACCACATGAGAAGATGGAGTGGAATATGTCAGTTCTTGTTGTGTCTGTACTGTGTTCTGTAGCCATCCAGCTGCTCAGGGGATGAGTTTTCCTCTCTTCACTTTTCTTTCTTTTGGATTTTGATTAGCTTTGCACCATGTTCAATATTATTGTGTTAGTAATTCAAAGTACTTAGCCAGAGCAGGCTTGTGTTTCAGCAGATGGTGATAGATAGCACGGCTGAGATGGAAAGAGCATGCTGAAGGGCAGGACAACAACCTCTGACTAATGTCTCCAGATTTATTTAAAGCAATTACACCAGTCCGTGCTTACACAAACACTCGGATTAACTCTCCCCCACATATACACTCTTTGTGTGTGACACACTCACTAAGCCCGGCCACGCACAGCTAACCCTTCACTGGTCATCTTTGGGAATCACAAGGCTCTGGGCTGGGACGTTCTGAAATGTGGCGTTTGGATGTTAATGTCTGTGAGATCCCTGACATGTTTGACACCTTGTACAGCTTTGCACTTGACAAAAGGGATCTGCAAGCTGTGAGTCTATTTGGGAGCCAATTCTTAAACGAGCCAGTGACAGAGCTACATTACAACAATGCTCTGTTCTTCCTGAAAAGTGTCATCCTCATTACTTTGGTTTGTCTAAGAATAAAACAAAGAACGAGTGAAAAGAGTTAAATTCTTGTTTAGTTTACACAGATCGTCTAGAATGATTTGAACAAAATAGTGGTAATGGTGTTAATGAAAAATGCCTTATCGCCACTTTTCATTCTTGTCTGCTAGTAGTGTGGTGTTTGTAGCACAGGTGTCTCTTTAAGGGAAACAGTGTTTGCACCACACCAAACTTGGACAGGAGAAAGAGGCGTCCAAGGGGATAATAAAAAGAAAATAATAATAAAAAAAGAAAATAATTACCAATTAGGAACGTTGTGGTGGAAATGGTTCAACCTGGTAATAATGTAATTCTGGCCATGATCATCAGGTGTAAGAGCACATAGTGATCCGCAGCTCGCTATATCATTGGGTGCTGGGGGTTTTAAACTTGTTGCTGATTTGCATAAAGACCATAAGTCATCCAAGCAATGTAATGTTTCTGTGACCACAGCTAATCAAGGCGCCATAGTTATTTAGATTAGTAGCTTTTTTTTTGCTGTTGAAATCACAAACTTTTTCAGGTTTGACCCTCATTGCTCTTACAGCTAAAAAAGATGCTAGTGAACTACTTAAATGTATGTTAAATAGTCTGTGGACTTTTTTTCACCCCAAAGCAACTGCTGCTGTGCTAGGACCTCTGTCAGGATTGTGTGGCCGCTGCTTTCTACGTTACTGACATGTATTCTATTCTTTCACTGTGAGAATCTGAAACCTGAAAACCGACCTCCCCGTAAGTGGTCAGATACTCAAAATTTGTTCCATTTTCTGGTGGAAGTTGTCAGACGTATTTTCTTTTCACCTGATGAGAACCAAACCAAATTTTGCAACCTTTCAAACGCTTAGTTCAAAAATTCAAATGGACAGAAACACAAGTGCTAACACAAACCCGTGCAAATGATGAATGCAGACAGACATTTGGTTTGCATGTACAGATTTACATGCCTTTTTTTCCCCTCTTACAGGCACACACACACACACACACACACACACACAGATGCAGGCACACGTCCACAAACACACAATAGTCTTCATCTATTACATCTGGCTTGGATTGGCCCAGACCATGTGAGCGTGGGGGCGTATTGGCAGACGGAAGGTGTTGGTAGGCAAACACACGACGAGAAAGACAGACAGTGAAATAGGAAAATAAAAAGCGAGAGAGAGAGACACGAAATGGCAGAGGATAGGACGAGGTGAGCATGTGTCTTAGAAGGGTTTGATGAAAATGAGATGGAGAAGAAATCCCCGAACAACTGGGCCAGCTGAGGGGGTGTCGCTGGACTGAGAGACAGGGAGAAATGGATGGATGGACAGCAGAGAGACATGTGTGGATGTCATCTGGCCATCAGTCATGCACACACAGGGAGGGAGGGGTGAGAGCTCCAGGGAGGCCCCAGGGTGGAGGCATGAAGCCTAATCCCAAAAACAGCTGTGTATAGTGTGGAGGGTGGGGAAGGGGGTGGTGGTTCTTGGGAGAGGGGTGCTCTCTTATGGCCCATCACATCCTCTGACCCCCGCAATGTCAACAGCTTCTTGATGGGCCTCAGTGGCTGTAACTCGGGGCCCCTCTCACATTTTTGTAAAGCCGGTCCACCAACCAGGCCCCATGTTTGACCCGCTCCCATGGACCCTCTGCATCCGAACACGAGGCCCCGCTTCCTCCAAGGCGCCGTGAATTACTCACAGATTCTGATGATCAGTGATCATGGCTGATACATGATCCAGTCTGGGCTGTCCGTCAGCTCTGCTCAGCACACTTCTTCATGGTGGTAGGAAAAATGCAGCAAGCAAGAATTTCTGAGCTCGTCCAACGTGAGCTCCGGGCGTGTCCATTTGAAAGGAAACCTGCCTTTTTGGGGTTAAACATAAGAAATTCCCAAACAAATTGTGCAACATTTCACGCTGTCTGGACTGTATGCTGCCGAGATGATGTCATTCGTGATACATTAGTGGAGAGGGAGGATTGGGCTGTGGGAAAAATGGCATGCTTTTATTCTCAGGTTTATTCCTGTCCTACTCCTTAATGTGACCGCCAGACGTATTCGCTTTCTCTTTGTGCTTAGTAAGGTCTGCACCAAGTTGATGATTGCAAGTAGAATTCCTATTCCTATAAGCTCCCAGTGAAAATAGAATTCACTTTTTCAAAGTCTGCTGCTAAATTTCTTATTAAATTACTATTATTTGAGTTTTGCTCCCACTCTTGTGTGACAGTTAACTTATGGTGTAACTTTAAAAAAATCTCAGCTAGCTGTTCTTAAATCATTGAAAACCAGACCTTGAGGGGATCTTTTACCTACTTTTGTAGCTTTTTGAGCTTTTATTTTGAAGGTAGATAACTGACCATAGCCAAAATCTAGTTTCCTCGATTTTGATAAAGTACTTTTCCAAAACCATGCTATCTTCACCGACGGGTTGTGTCTGCAACTGACAGTTAAGTTGTTACACATTAGTCTTGATACATAATTTTTTTTATTACATATTTTTCAGTTAATCATTTGGTCTTTACACAAAACCAGTGCAAGTTGCTGTACTGTAGTTCTAAATTGATTTAGCATGCTTTCCTCTGTCCTGCCTTCTTCTGCAGTCTGTTTGCGGGCAGCATACCCAGGATGACCTTCATCAGCGTGGGCGGTTTCATCTTCCTGGGCACCTATGAGAAGGTTCGCCGCACTTTGCTATAGCAGCGCGGCCTGTCTAACTGTCCGCAGCCTGACCTGCTGGTGGGATGGCAGAGGACGTGTCTGTGGAAGCAGAGCCCCTGTGTTCTGGAGAGACCCTGCACCCTCCATGCTCTTCGCCCCGAAGACGCAAGGAACGGAGGGAGATTCATTCACAGGCCGGATCACATTTCCCAGCGTGCTGCATTCCTGCTTATCAGTGCCCCGCAGATTGAGTTCAACCACCTCAGTCCCACTTCTTCAGCAGATCTGTTGGTGAAATGAAGCCACACCCAACGTGAAGTTTAATAGACGTGTGAAACAATGAGTTATTAAAGACTGTCTCGTTTTATGCTTTGAGTGAGGCTTGGTGATTCCTCTGGTTCCCTGTGGACTGTCCTACTGTGGTTTCTGAAGCTTCCTTTGCTTTGCCTTGATGATTATTTTAGTGTTTTATCCATCTTTTCTCCTCTCTATGAAGCTAAGCCACCAGTATTAAAGGCCCACCAGGGAGACACTGTAATATCTGACCATTATTACATTCCCACTAGAGCACAACTAAACTTCAATTTTAGACTAAAGATGTCTCCCACAATAGCACACTTTGTTAAATTCACAGGGCTTCAGTGGGGTTAAGAGCCCCAGGTGTGTACAAGACTATTACTGGAAATAGCTATTACGTCTTATTTGTGAAATACATTTCATTAGTTGAGAGCAGGTTCTGTTACAGTTCATTGTTTTTTTAAATATTCAGTAGAAATAGGTTTTAGGAATAAGGGTGTGTAGAGATGCTCTTATAAGCAGACACATTTTCTAAATGTTTTTCGAAAAGGCTCGTCCTTCGGACCGGAGAATTAAATTCTTTTTTTTTAATTTAAATTTTAATTCCTCCCTGTCCCCGCTCTGCTGTAACTAGTCTGCAGGTATACACTGCTTACTGCTTTCAAATTTTACAGTTGTTACTCAGCGTTTTGTTCAAGGACCCTTGGAAGTATGGACAGGAAGAGGTGGGGGATGGAACCCCAGCCCTGGGGTTGGTGGGCTACCTCTCTACCTCCTGAGCCACAGCTGCCCCCTCTACTCTGCTACACTTCTTTCCTTAGAGCAAACACACTAAGTACCTTTCTTTATCCTTATCACTAGGACACTAAGTGTTTTTATAGATCATTGCAGTTTAATTTTCACTGCAAACGGTTAAATGCGAAGAGTTCAATTGAAGCAGTAGTTTGATATTTTGGGGAATTGGTTAATTCACTTGCATCACAGTTTGCCATACCACTTGATTTTGTTACCTTTGACATGGAGAGATCTGTCTTTCTGTTCCCAATCTTTTTGCTGACTGCCGGCAGTCATTTACTTTATAGGAGCCAATCTTTAAACATTCATCCATTCATTATCTGTTTAGGGTCATGGGGGGTGGAGCCTGTCACAGTTGTTACTGATGATAAAGCGTGAACTGTAGTAAATGTTTTTCAATCATACAACTATAGGTCTTTGCAGCAAATGCTGAAATTAAACAAATTAGTATGAAGTCAATTAATAGATCTCACAAGAGGTCCATTGAATAAATGCTGTCTAAACTGCATATGCAGGAACAGTTAGCTGCAGTATCACGTGTTCCTTTCTTGTTTCCAGTGAATTAGCTCTGTGTTGTCCTTCAAAACGAACACTTGGTAAATCCTGACGGGGGCACTGGGAGACGGATGGCCTCACAGGTGGGAGCGCTTGTCATGCTGCTTGTCACTAGGCTGTTGGACAACAATGGCCAGAGTGTGATTGGTGGTGGCCACGGCTGAGGGCACGCCAATCATCCGGTGACAAACATCCATCTGGAATGCACATTCTGGCCAGCCACTCACCCTCAGTCAGCCCTGACTCGGTAGCAAATATTTTAAACAGCCTGCAGAAGGAAAAAATATGCCTGCTGTCTTTGGAGCTTCAGGGAGCCAGGAGACATTCCTGGTTGGAAGATTAGCTTTGTGTGTGTGTTTATGGTTCAGGCGCAAGCTACTTGACTGCTTTGAAGATCAAGGTCTCTGAGTTTCATGCTCCATTTGAAATTGATGGCTTCTCCATAACCACTTGTGACATGTGAGTGGGTCTAAATGCTAAGTCAGCTGTTTTGATGCTATTGTCACAATAAATAAACAAATACACCCATTTGTGCATTTATACAGGCAACAAAACAGACCTTACACTTGTAACAATAGCAAAATGTGATTTTATTAGACACTTCACTGTTTTAGAGTTTGACAATGGTACAACAGTTTTGAACAGTTTGTAGTTTCAATAAATTACTCAGAACACGAACTGCACCTCACTCCCTCTTGTCCCATGTACCTGTTACACTGGGATGTGTTTTCCTACAGGATTCTCTGATTGGTCTTGCTGGTAGAATTATTGGTGATAGGTGCTATCAGGTGTAACCAGAGGAGTGTGTCCTCCAGCTCACCTTGATAAGGCCACAGGTAACAGACCACAGTTCAGACAACGGTGAACTGTGGAAACGTGTGCATATATTAGATGCTGCACCAACATATGACTGTTGTCTGACACAGTGTAAACAGGGTTTGTGACAGTTCAGGGAGCATCTGACTGCAGTAATCCTGCTAGTTTGGTTAGAACACATTTCACAAGCTTTCCAACTGTTCACAGCATGAAGCCGCACCTTTAGTTACCTCGAACATGAAACTTTATTCAACTGTAGCAATGACGAGAACATTATAGAGACGTGACAAAGTCAAAATACTGGCCCTTTTCTTCTCAATGCACAACGGTGGATGTTGAGGCACATTACAGCAGTAATATAATGCAACACAATACAACATCATTTTCCCTGATTTCTGTCTCAATTCAAAGCATAAATATTTTATAAGTAAGCAGTTGGCCAATTAAATGTCAGTGGATGAGGGCCCATAACTAAAGGCTTCACGGCGGGTGTCAAACTAGATCAGAGCAGCTTTGCAGTAACAGTATTGTGAATCAGGTGAAAGAGCCCTCATAAGATCGACTTCATCAACGTGTCAGAATAAGTCAAATGTCTCCTCACGTAGAGGAGGTTCCTGCATTCTTATTAGCAGATATCATGTAGCTGCATGTTTATGAATTGGGTATAAAAAGTGCTTTACCTGACAGCCCATAAATATCCGATCCCAAACCATCTGTTGAACCAAAGGAATTTACACCAATGCTCTTCCTTCATACAATGAGTGTTAATTGTGTTACTGTAAGGCCGTGGTTGGCAGCGTTTGTCCAAAGAAAGAAACTTAAGTGCTATCAGGTGTTTTGTTTGCTATAAGTATCTCTCACAAAAAGGTCTCTTAATATATGGTATTACAAGTTGAGTTTTAATCATGCATAAAGGCACCGCAGCTGCATGTTGGTAAAAGCTGAAAAAGGCTTTTGAATAAAAATAAAAATACAATCACTCCTTTATTTGTCATGCACATAAATTCAAATACTCTTTTGTAAAAGTAATATAATATATAAGAAAACTCTTTATGTACAGTCAACTGTCCAAAGGTATATTTCTCTTTTTTCCCCTGCGCAAACATACACTGTACAAGATTCCCTACATTTACATGCTTCAAATGTAAGTCACATTTTTTGGAGCTAGAATTTTTACTTACCACCTCCCAAAGGAAGGTTTTTAAACTATGTACAGCTGATACGCTCAGATGGGCTGCCACCCACACAAGCTCCACCTTCAAACTCCGGATGCCACCTGCCCTCCTGGCCCTCCCTGACAGTCCACATTCAGGAGGATCAGGACCAGTCGCCCTCGATATGAGGTAGCAGTTTTATTTCCCAGTGCAAAACATTGTATAAACTCCTGCCCAGCTGCTACAAGTCCACATTTTGGGCAGGAAGCATCACTTTCTAGTCGCTGGCTCTCCTTAGAGGGGCACTCTCATGCTGAGAGGCCCTGAGGGTGTGTCCATTTGACAGCAAAGTCTGTCTGAGCTCAGGCTCATAGTCACTGTCACGGCAGCTGTGGCTTGTCACACCCATCAGCTTCACCGGCTTGTGGAACGAGTCTTCCTGTGACAGAGAGCACGCCAGCGTCTGCCCCGTTCTGCTCTCTGGTTAACGAGAAAAAGAAATAGGCAATGATGTGACATGAATGTAGACAAATGATTCAGCTTTAGGACACACAGGTGGTGGAATGTGTGTATAGGGCTGTGTTGACATGTGGAGGTGAGAACTGGTATTTGAAGGCCAATTCCTCTGGTATTACTCTTAGCTAAAGAAGCTGAATCCCAGAACAGGCCTAGACGTGCAACTACAAGTGACTAGCAACAGAGAAAAATCACTGTTTTCATAGCGATATCCAGAGGAGCTCAGACGCTGGTAGGAGCTAATCTAACAACAATCACATTCATTAGTATTTTCCCTAACAAGTGTTTCTCATGGTATCACCTGTATCCCCATGGTATCATAAATACTATTCCAAACAGGAAGTGTTGGGGCTGTAACAAACCTACTAGATGTACTACTGTGGTATTTGTTTATCCAATCACTTGAACCATCTTACCTGTTCTATTCTGTTGGTTCAGTGGTAACGTATTGTGGTTTTTTGGTTGTGTACATTCTCTAATGTCATTCCGGGTGATGTTGGGTGTCCCGTTGCAGAGTGGGGTTGTGTGTGGACCCGGGTCACGCTCCTCCCCTAGGTGGTAGTGTGAATGAGGTGGGGGAACAGAGTGTTTCTGGTACTCCGTGCCTCCAGCAGGGCCAAAAGCATGGGTCAGGTAGTCCGGATCTCTGGAGTAGCGGTTGCAGTTCTCCATGCAGTCTGTGCACACCACTGCACCGTCAAAACCTGCAGGCACACAAGGGGAGAGAAAATCAACACTGTGGTTAAGATGGCCGCTGCAATTATTTCTGATGCTGAGTAGGCCGTCCAACACAGCGGCACACCTTTCATGGTTAGGCATCAACTTTGGGAAACGGCTGAAACTGCCGGCATGCGCTAACATTGTAAGGTACCTGTAGTGTCTATGCCGTGTCCATTAGGCTGAGGTCCACCGCCAGCCTCCACACGGATACACACATCATGCCGCTCAGACAGAGTGCCCTGAGACGAGAGGTAGCTGGGCACATCTGGGGGGACTATTGTCTCATCTGAAAGAGAGAAATGTGACACTACTCAACATTTCATCACATCAGTTTTCTCCTTGAATAGTTGTAGTTTGTCTTTGATGTCTGACTATAAGACAGAACAGAAGAGAGCTTACCTGTATTGGTGACACTGCACTCCTCACTCTTTTTCCTGGTCTGATAAATGATGCAGACCCACACCAATGATGTCATCACAATACTTGTCACCACAGCGATGATAATGATCCCTATAGTGACTGTGCTTTGCCCAGATGGTGGGGTGCAGGGGCTCCTCCGCTGTGTCACCAGCAGCTGGCTGTGAGAGCGCTCCGTGCCCAGCGTATTGGACATGAGGCAGGTGTAGCGGCCAGAGTCCTCCAGCGAGGCGGAGCCAATGACAAGCAGCTGGTTTCCCGGGGTGAAGTGGTGTCTGTCGGAGGGGAGGAGCGGTTGGTCGTTTCGCAACCAGGTGATGCGTGGAGGTGGGCTGCCTAGGGCCTTACACTGGAGGGCCACGGTGTCACCAACGACCACGCTGCGATCCTTCAGGCCCTGGGCCAGATGAGGAGTTTCTGTGGACGAGAGAAGTGATAATGATCTTGGACATTGCAGGATTCCTGAGGTCAATGTTTTCTATTACGCTGTTGCTTTTCTATGGCATCAAAGTTTGTGATTTTTGGTTTAGCTCTGTTTGTTCGCCGTATCATTACAGACTGTGGGTTCCTGGTGAGTCAGCTCCACTGACCAGGTGCAGAGTGATGTTCTGAGTTTGATATCCAACCACAACCGCTTATCCCATGATTACATTGTAAGAAATTCTAAAATCTGTTAACTTTGCACATTTTTATTACAACACCCACACACACACACAAGATTTCTCTTGGGACAGAATCCTCTTCACAACAATGTTTCTAGTGTTTTCCTTGCAACTTCACATTCTGCTGAATTGAGCACATTTAGCAGAGTGTGTGTGTGTGTGTGTGTGTGTGTGTGCAAGGTAGGCTTCCCCTCTCAGTCTGACCAATTCCCCTCACAGTGGGACATACACAGATTAAGAGATCTCACTTAACCCACTTCAGTCGCCCCTCTCTCTTCAATCAATATGTTCCGCCTTTCTCTACCCCCCCTCCCCTGTTGTCTAAATCCCACTTGTCTGCCTTCTCCAAAACACTCCAAGCATTCCTGTTCTTCTTTGGCTCCCATTTTTCCTCCTCCACCGTGCTTATCCAGACAGGGACCCCTCAACAGCAGCCACCACCCCCTCCACTCTCTCTATGTCTCAGACCCAAACATACATGACAAAGTCAGTTATGGTTGCCTGCTTCAATATTTGACACTGCTGAATGGATTAGCACTTAGCTTCAAATGTTGTCCAGAAGATTTCTTGCACAATATGGAAATGTGTTGGTAAAATACCAGCTCCACCAGTCTGACCATGTTAAATATAGAAACTGTGGTTATAGGCTCTTTAGAGGAAATTAACTTAGGGGTGTGTGTGTGTCTGTGTGTGTGTGAGAAGGAGGGGGGTCTTGAAACACAGCAAAGAAACCCCTTAACTTTTTTTTTTTTTTTTTTTTTTGCTGTGTCTAACAAGGGACTGCTTTGCTCAGCTGAAAGAATAAGGACAAAGACAATCTATGTGTTGAGATGGTTATAGGAGAGCAGTTCCATTTTGTTTGATTTACCATTGTAAAACAGCCAATAAACTGTGAGCACTGAGGCCTGCAGTGGAGCAGCTAGGACTGTCCCTCCCAGCAAGAGAGGAGAGGGGGGGGTGTAAATGCCTAACAAACACCCCTCTGTGAGTTCCCCTCACTCACCCACCATCCCCTTTTGACATCCAACTGTGACCTCTGGCCCCTGACCTGCATCAAGGCCACAGCTGCACATAAAGAAAAATATAAAGCCTCTCATTCTGCAGCCTCGGACATTCCTAACTGAGTGCAGAGCTATTTACAAGCGCTCATTTTAGACGTGGGAATATGATCAATGCAATGTGGTACACTGAAGTCAAAAATGGGTCATATTTATGTCCAGCCAGTTAGAAAAAGAAAAACTGTAGAAACTCAGCTCTTACCCAGCACCGTGAGGGTGGCATTTGCAGAGATGGTGCCTGCTGTGTTTTTGGCAGTGCAGCTGTACATGCCCATGTCCTCTGGCTTGACGTCCCTGATGAAGAACACATCATCATCAGGCATAACGTGCATTCTGCGCTCGCGGGCGGCAGGGAAATCTGTGCCCCCATCCTTCTGCCAGGCGATCTGAGGTGCCGGGTGGCCCTCAGCAGCGCACTCCAGCCTCGCCGTGTGGCCTGCACGAATGGTGCTGTCCCTGGGAGTCTTCAAGAAGGATGGGAGAACTGTGGAAGAAAAACACAGTAATCATCTCAGCATGAGCTGACCTAAATTTTATCCTATTGACTTCTTCAGCAATGTCCTCATTCATAATCTCAATTTTACAGTTTCACACCTACAAGCCAATGAGCAGGTCTGCTGCTGCAGTTTTAGATAAAAAAAAAAAACTTGACTGCAGTTGTTCAGGATTACAGAACATTACTCATTCTGTTATTCCAACCACATTCTCCCAGCTGGTGCTGACATTCAAACTGGGGAGCTTCCTATGGACTATAACCTCTATAGGAAACTTTGCTGTTTTGGCATTATCACCTTCTTTATGGCCATGTGTATCCCAAGACAATAGGGAGAAAAACAATTCTGGAAGACATGAAAGTACAGAAGGGGACAGAGGTCTGAAGTAAATTTGAGCAGAAAACCAAATAACTAAACTAAATAGGGGCAGAGAGAGAGAGAGATTTTATTCTTTATTCACATAATATTAACTGCTCCTCTATCAATTGTCTAGTCAACAACTTTTCGTAAAAAATGACTTACCATTGACAACAAGGCGGGCTTTGCTGGAGTAGGTTGAGCCAAAGTGATTGGAAATTATGCACTGGTATCGACCCTCGTGTGCGAACGTGACATGCCGAAGGTGCAGGATTGTGGTGTACTCCATCACACCTCCAACAGTACCTGGCACATCAGTTGTTGCACCCTGGTGCTGTGCACGCACATGGGCAAAGTTCTCAATCTCTGCGTGCTGAAGCACCTCTTGGTCCTTACGCCATGCAAAGGTCATCGGGGAAGAGCTGCTGCTGGCGGCTGTGCAGGTAAGACGCACATCACTGCCAAGGACTGTGATTGTGGTTTCTGGCTGCACTGTGATCTGGGGTTTAGGAAGATCATCTGAAGGTTGAGAGGAAAGGAAGTGCAAAAGTAGAGGGAAGAAAAAAAATGAGACATGGCAGCAGATAATGAGAAAAAAAGAAAAGGAGTGCAGAATGGGAAGAAGGATAAACAGAAAAGTCAACGTGAGCATAAATCACGTGTGGTAAAGTGTTAAACATCACAAATGTCCTTCAGTAAGTGTCTGCTTGCTGTGCATAAATAGATGTAAAAGAGGAAAATAAAACACACATAAGGATCCATTAGCATTTTTGAGTGCAAATGCAGTGCGAAACAAAAACAGCCCACAAACAAATATGTGTGCGAATGTAAACAAGAAAACAGCGGCAAGCTGTCAGTGTGGCCCATCTGTCCCTCCACACACCCGCCCACATAAACACATGCACAAACTTAACTCACCACAAACAAAGCTGCTGGAAGGGACCTGGAAGATGCTCGTGCCCTTAAGGCTCTCTGGGTGAGCGCAGGTAGCATTGACACCAACCTGCAACCCACGTGTCACCAACCACTCAGGGAGCCAGTGGAGCTGGCAGTCACACAGGAAACCGTCGCTCTGAATGAGACTGTGGACAAGACGAGAAGCGGAGAAGGGAGAGGACAGGCAAAGAAAGAGAACCTGTGAGTACATGTGCTCTATTTCACATGTATTGCATCTGTAACAAAAAATGTGTTTGAGAGTGTGCACAAGCCAAAAACAACTTTTGAGAGTGTGTTTCAGTGGGGCTCAAGGCATATGGGTGTGTATTCGCTTCTTCCATGTGTGGTGTCGTTTTGTGCGAATGGATCACAACTCACAGGGTTTTGAGGCTTTTCATTTTACTGAAGGCTTCAGGCTGGATGGAGTGGATCGCATTCTCCCCCAAGTTCCTGTTGGGATTTTACATTGCATCACTCACCACTGTATAGACAATTCAGCCATCTCTACACATCGGCCTTCACTATTTTACAAGGTGGAAATATCCAGGTCTGTCTGTATGTGTGATATACATGCTAGCTTTTCTGTCAGTCCCTGACCTTGTTTGAGAACCTATTGGAATCCCATTTTTCCTACAGTGCTCCACATATGGTGAATAACTTTGTTCCTGTGCAAAGGCAGGAAAAACGTTATGCTAGGCTAACGAGAGAAGAGCAGCTGGGCACTTGCAAAAGCCCCTGTCTTCTCCTTTTACAAAGACGCTATTAAATTGCTAGCAGCCCTCTCTCTGCCAGCTACTTTTGGCAACCTCCAGCTCCCCCTGACTCCCCCCACTCTTTCTCACTAACTCTCTAGCTGGGAGGAGCAGCAGCCAAGGATTGTGGGATACTCACAGGTGTTCCAGGGTCTCCAGGCCAGAGAAGGCTTTCTTGGCCACTGACTTGATTTTGTTTCCAAACAGAGTCCTGCCGTTTCCAAACGTAAGGGGTGTCAATAGATGAGGAAGGAGAAAAAGAGGGGGAGCGGGGAAGGAGGAGGTGAGCACAGGGGAATAAAAAGAGAGCAAAACAAGGAGAGAAGCACAATTAGCAAGCTTGAATCTGATAAGAGTGAAAGGTTTGAGGTATTGGAAATCTGAACTGTGTGGAGATTAGCCAGAAGGAAGGGTGAAGGAGATTGGATGAGGTTGAAGTGGGGGGAACCTGGGCTGATCTTCAAAAACAACTTTAATCTTTATTAAAATTTAATAGCAATTTAATATCAATGACCAAGTGTCACAGTGTGTGCCTGTATGGGAGAGGGGGGCACTTCTTTTCCCTTTCAGCAGAGATTGTAAGCACATACGTCAGGCCCGTGTTTGAAGCAAGTTGACCTTATTTTATAACAAATATAATTGTGTTTTTCATGGTTTCAGCTATGAGACCCTATTCTGTCACATGTGGCTGTATTCATAATCGGATTTTACAAAAGCCAGTGTATGCGGTGGACACTCTCACTGCTTCTTTCTCTTTTCGGTATCTTTTCTTTCCCATGACTCCCTTTACCAGCGTTATGATGCAGCAGGTCACTTCCGCCAACGCTATGACAAAAGGGGCAGAGTCAGAGGGTGAGGCGTGTGAGCTGTTTGATGTTGATGACTGAATACAGCCCTCAATTTCACCCTCTCTCAGTTCCTAACAAGGGGGACTGGGAATGAAGGAGCACAACGAGCGAAAGCATGGAGGAGAAACAGAAATAAGCCTATTGGGATGCGAACCCCTGCCAGCTTAAAGAAAAGCCCTTTCTCTCCCTCTGTTTTCCAGTCTTTCACTTTTAGCAACGCTCACACTGGGAACCATCTTGGCTGAACATTAGATTTTCATTCTGCAAGTTGGTTATTGCCGTTCAATGCCAACAACTTCACGGCCATTGAAATTTTACAATTCGCCAACTTTTGAGATCTAACTTTTATTTTTGCAGCCTTCATGAAAATGCTGATGATTAGCCATGAAAACAGATAAAAACCATTTACTGTATTTCCTCCCTGAAGCTTTAGCAATCAACAGAAACCAGTTTGGCTATAAGGTCATGACAAAACAATGAAACATAAGTTTAAAGTCGAACAGAACTGAAGATAAAGTGACTTGGGATGAGGAGACTAAAGAATTACCGTCAATGTTTTAAGAATGTTTTAAGAAAAGAAGACAGGCCCTATAAGTCATTGCTCAGTGTGAACATTTCCCTGCCAAGTGAAGTGTGGGGTCCCGAGGGGACAGATAACTCAAACTCTGTGGCCCTAAATTGGACTGGCTAAACTTGGCTGACAATGAAGAGTGAGTTGGGATTTGAAGGGAAACTGTTGGATGGGAGAGAAATGAGAAAGGTCACTCTGCTTTTTCTGATTGTCTTTGGAGTACACTAGAGAGAATCCCAGAATCAGTGACAGGCCTGGACAGATGGATGAATGAGGAGGGTTGACAGAACGAGAGGCAAAGGGGCAGAAGAAAGAGACACTCACAGTTTGTTAAGGCTGTCCAATCCAGAGAAGGCCCCATTGGTGTCCTCTATTGTGCCTGAGATGTCATTATGGTCTAGCTCCCTGTAGAGAATGAGAGAAAAAGAAGGAATAAGAAAGATGGTAGGAGGGAGGGAAGGACAGGGTCAGGGGCTGCCAGGACTGAAGCCTTTCACAGTCCTGGTTTGGAAGTCACGGGTTACCCCCTCACTCTCACTCCCTCCCTCTCCCATCCTCCTCCCCTTGCACCTGGCCTGAAGAGCCCCTCTGTCGCTCTGCTCTGCCAGCCAAGCGCATTCTTTCCTTAGAGGGGAGGAGAAAGAGTGTGCATGTGAGTTGGTGTGTTGAGGCAAGCCCCAGTGCAGGGAAACACATGTATAATTCATGATGGCTTGGAGGGGTTGGCATCAACACAATGACTTGTGAGAGGCCAGACAGTTGGTTCTGTTTGTCCAATGGAGGCAGGTATAGCAAAGCCAAGCATCCTAATGAGGTTAAGAGACGAGCTTAGCAATGGACGGGCAAAGACAGAATAAAAGAAGAAAGAGAAAAACGCTTTTCTTTTAAAGCTTTCGGGGGTTTCCAAACACTTGTTGAATGTACCTCATTTCCCCTCACATAGTCTGAAAAACTACCTCTGCAGATGAGGTCATTGCTGCGGAGGAGCCACCATTCCTCCTCTCTGCATGGTAATCAAAAGAAAAACAACAGAATTGGAGGTCTCCTCTGAACCATTAAAAGACTTTCTTTCAAACTTGAGAAAGGTCTTTGAGGTTGATGGTCAGCCACACCCGCCACCAACTCCACAAAAGCACCCTCCATCCCTCCTCCTCCCATTGCTTTTCAAGCACCTCTTATCCCCCCCGGTTCTTTTCAGTCTCCTTTGGCCGTGGTTTAAGCTACACTGGACTGGAGCTGCCAATTTCCTACTCTTTCTGGCTGGCTGGATGTGAATGGCCATTGCCTTGTTAAAGCAAGGCCAGTGGTGGGGGCTGTGGAGCAGGGAGACTGGGCACAGTTTCTCTGCAGGGAGACCGGGGGCCCAGATAAGCCAACAACTCCCGTGGCCAAATTAGAGGGCAGGCTGGCTTGTTTGGAGCTTTCACACCCTAATGCAGGCTCCCGACCATGCCAGAACGCCCAACAGTGCAGGCCCAATTAAAGCTCCCCCAGCTCCATTTCAGGGCTGAGCCTACTCCTGTCCTCGCCTCCCCTGATTAGATTAGGCCTGCCTCAAAAACACTGAGTGATACAAGAGAGAAAAGATTGTGCAAAATCAGAACCGGGCTAATGTGAGTACTGGGGGATAACATGAGGAGATACCAGAATACACTTAGGATAACAGAGAGGACAAAATGGGCATTAAGTGTGCTTTGAATGGGTAAAGCCAAAACAAGCAAAGTGGGCAATTAAAGAGAAGAAAGAAAACATAAGGAAAGAGCTGAGATATGGCCGTCGCAGTTTCCTGTCCCACCCTTTGTTTCTCTCTGTAGCTAGTTATCTAGCACCCAGTGTGCCAGCAGAGAGGCCTTATGTGCCTTGGCTTGTCACCATTCTGTGAAAGAGAGGCTGTCTAGTGAGCTCTGGCTCTCCTCTCTGGCTCTCTATCTGGGAGGAGACACAGCCAAAAGGACCTTGGTTAGGAACCAGGACCCCCACGTTTTTCTCCTGGATTTATCCTCTGACTTTCTCCCTTTCATTCCCTCCTTTTCTTTCTTCAGTCCTGTTTGGGCTTTTTTGCTAAAGGTGGATCAGAGGGAAAAAAAACCTCTGTCTGATTCATGCCTTCTAAGAGCAGTAAAGGATCTCAAGGGAGGTGAGCAACAGAGAACACTTTTGAGATCTAATTTTGTTGGGAGCCAATGCTCAAGACAAAACAACTCCACCCCCCACCCCCTCAAAAAACGGCAAAAAGAACAAAGTGAGAAAAAAACAAAGTTGCTACAGAAACCATGACAACAGTGATGCATAAAGACCTCGTAAAGTTAAACTCATGAATAGACATGAATGCCAGTGAGATCAATCCTGTGTTGAAAAGTAAACAATCTCTGCATTCTAAAGTCAATTGAAAGGATTAGGTGAGCCGAAATATCAAATTTCACATGGGCAAAACCAATATTAAAACATCTCAGCTTTCAGAGGCACATCTTATCCTTATCATCGGCAGGGGCAACCCCCAACGAGTGGATTGTTGGGGCTCATTTGAGAAGTTTGTAATGGCAATTCATGGGAGTGTACTTACAAGACCCGTACAGATTTGAGGCCTCTGAAGGCTCCCTCTGTGATATGGCTGATGGTGTTGTGGCCCAGACGGAGGTTGTGGAGATCCCCTAAGACAGCCAGACTGCCTTCATCCAAACGAGTCAAGTTGTTGTACGAAAGATTCCTAGGGAAAAAGAAGGAGACAGAAAAGAGGACAGCAGCAGACATGGAGATGGAGAAAATGAGAGGAAAAGGAGGGAAGAAAGAGAAATGTTCTGTGTGAGGCCTGGAAGGAGTTGACAGTTTGGCAGAACACCGATGCAGCTCGTGACATCACTTTACTTCAATTTCATGAGTGATTCAATGTCTGTCATTCTGTGATGTTTTTCCATTTTGCTTTTTTGTCACAAGAAATGAACAGAATAGGTTTAGCAGACGTTACAGCTCAACCGAGGTCCTAAACTTTTACAGGGAAGAAAAAACATTTGTGGTGTACATGTCTACAATCTCCATTCAGAAGCATGTGGTAAACCCCAAGGGAATATACATTTATGTGTGCTGCAGCCCTTTAAAATGGTGAGTTTTACTATATCCCGCCTCAGAATCAGCATAGGATAAAAACAGAACATGGATTTCTAGGCAGTTTCACTTGTTATAAGAATGAGGAAGGAAGGAATACTCCACGAGTCACAAGATTTGTATCTAAAGAAAGGTTTGGTAAACACTGAATTACTTGAGAAACACTTGAAAATATAGAACATGTATAATCGACTTTAATAAATCCTGATTAAAAATGACAACAACTCCTTCAGGGTATCTTTAAAATTGTGGTCAAAGGTACTACTGTGCATTTTATTGCCCTCTCTGTGGCCCCTGCTGTCTGTTCCTGTGGCCTGCCCTCAACTTTGCTTGACCAGTCATGTATGCAGCGATCCTCCCTGATGACCAGCTTAGCCCAGCCCAGGGAAAATGCAATAACAGGCTCCTCATAAAGATGACTCTCTCTTCTGTTAGCCACTTGGGTCATCATAACTTTACATAATAAAGTCAAATAACCATTGGCTAATGAGAATGATTCAGTTCTATGAGCAATTTGTAATTCATACACAGGAAAAACAACATTGAGGTACAGAGAGCAAACTCCGCTTAATGCCATCTACCTCTCTATCCATTCTGACTATTACATATAAACAAATATAGGCGCCACAGATACCCCAGCCTACCTCGCAGTTAGCAACGCCTCAGCTGAGCAGCACTCTTTACAGCAGCAATACAACAGTCATGTCAACAGAACAGGAAAGACTCTCAGATAATAACTCCTCATTAGGTAGACAAAGGGCGTGAAGGCAATGCTTCACTGTAATTACCACAACACAACCAGCGGAGGATTATACACTGGTTTACCAAACCCACACGCTTCAGAACGGAGTACAAAAACTCTTGTCGAAGGGCTTGAGTGCTGTTGAGCCCAGCTCTAATTATGGGCTAAACAGGCTTATCCTGAGAATAACGTAGACTATTGAGTGTTAAAGCACAATGTCATTTAACTCTGGCGAAGGTAGATGGATGATATGGGTGGGGGCGTGAAGTGTTGGGATTCTCAGGTTATAGAACAAGGGGTTTAGATTCCCAGAGACAGACAAAAAATGGTGAAGGAATTTCAATCTAATTTTGGTTGTATAGCTGGCACTGGTACATGGTTTTAAATCAAATAATTTTCTTTAAAGCTGAACAAGATTAGTTGCTTTCCCCAACTCTCCTCCACTGCAGCTTATTGCAGTTTTAGGAGCTGTACCTACTGTCTACTCAAAGGTTTCTGCATCGCAACATCTGGCGGGAGAGTTTATAAGCGTTTAGGTTCATTTAAATGATGGTACTTACAGTTCCCTTAGCTTTTGGCAGAACTTCCATCCATCAGGATTAATGCGGGAAATAGAGTTGTTACTGAGGAATAGTTGCTGAAGGGAAGTCAGGCCGTACAGTGAGCCACTGTTCACTTCTGTCAAGCTGTTATAGTCCAGGTGACTGCAGGAGACAAACACTGCTATTAACACTGTGAGAATTCAGAGATCTTGGAACAGGGGTTTGCAGGCAACAGGATGTCAGAAGTTGAGTGCTATTAAATACATTTGCAGAAGCATTTCTGAAAAATAGCAATGCAATATGTGACAATGGATCATTTGGATGCTTTCTCGACCTTGAGCAAGGTCGAGGAAGCAAACCATAAGATACTACTTCTGTAAGGATTATTGTGATTTGTTTACAGTTAGTCCATCATGTAGTGCTCCAAACTTTGTGCTGCCACCAAGCTATATAAATAAGGTGTTTTATGATGTGTGAAAGTGAGAAGCATAATCTGCAATACATGGCAATTTAAAAATTCTGTTTAAATGTATCATTCTAATTTATGTTTATTGTACATACAGCACTTTCATCTTTGCGAGGTCCCAGAAGGCCCCATCAGTCAGTTTGCTGATGCTGTTCCTTTGCAGCTTGAGCACCTCCAGGTTAGACAGACCCTGGAAGGTTAGACCCTCCACCTGACGGATTCGGTTCCTGTTCAGTTCACTGCAGTGTGGACAGAAACACAGAAAAATCTGTGAGGTGCTTAATCATACTTTGTAAGCTCTTTCAAAATATTCACTACATTTCAGAAAAAGTGACTGCATCCATTCCTCTATCACTAGGAAAAACCAAAGAATACTGCTTTAATGCTTCACTTGGAGCATTTGTTGTTAACAAACCACCAGACATTCCTCTGTGGTGTCCTGTCTACCTGTGGCACAGGGCCAGTGCTGTATCCCTTGCAGGCTTTAGCTTACAAACAAGTGTGAGTGCTATGACCTGACTACAAAACGTGGTATAAGATTTAAAAAAAACTGCAGTTCTCTATCCTCAACAGAGAAAGCCTGAAACAGCTTTGCAAATGACAATGAATGTGTACGTCTGGCATGTGTGTGAAGGCCCTGCAAAAGCCCTCAGGTCGGCAAAGATAAACATCCACATAGGTTCTTTTGTGTCTTATGTGCTTTACCACTAGCATGTACAGATACAGTGTCACCGAGGCCACCCCTTTAACAAAAGGCACCCGGTGAAACTCCTAGAGCTACAATGGGGGAGACCCATTATGCATTATCCGTTTACTCTTCAGAATGTAGGTGTTGATCTACAAATGGCCTCACTGTTAAACTGGAAGGAAGTTTGACCAAGATAGAAGACAATAAATTACAGATAACATGGTTGAGGTGTTTACCTAGCTGGACCTTATCCACCTCTAAAGGTATAGCTCACAGTAATACCATTCCAAGTGTTAAACACAAATACAAAATCTTCATTAAAAATATTAAATTTTTTCCATTTTAAAATGTCTCTAAACATTAGAAATGGGTAATTCATTTCTTTTCAACCTAAACACAAATAATGTATTGTTTTTGGAAGCACAAACTTGTGAGAGCACTAACTATGTTGTTAACTTGAAGAAATCCAGGGGTACTTACAGCTGGGTGAGCCTCGGGAGCTGGAATGCTCTCACGGGGATCTGGCTGATGCGGTTTCGGCTCAGTCTAAGGACCTGGAGGGTTGAGCCCAGATGGTCCAAAGCACCGAGCTCCAACACACTGATCTTGTTGTTGCTGAGGTACCTAAACACAGACATTGTGACAAAAGAAATGTATAACAAAACTGAATCATTTGACTCTGTCTCTTGAGCCTTCAGTCCCCCCCCTCCCACACTTTTTTGTTTATTCGCACGCTCTGCAGTCTTACTGTAGAAATAACATTACTGTGTGCCTGATTTACTTACAGGTCTCGAATTTGGAGGCCGGCAGGAAAGCAGTGCACTCGTAGCTCGGTGATATCATTATTGCTCAGGTCTAAAGTTTCCACAGAAACCAGCTCCCTTGTCAGCCTCTCATCAATGCTTCGGATTTTATTATGATGTCTGTAAAATAACATTTTAAACAGGCACATTAAAAAGGCACTAAGTGAGGTTAAAAATGCTTCACACATACATATAACTTGAACCTATGAAATGCCTATGCCACTATTTAAAAAATTATTACGCTGTTCAACTTAATTGCCCTTTACCCATCACCCAAGGAAGGAATACACTTCAAATTCCCCTGGTGCTTCCTAAGCCCACTCAGACACAAAGACAGAAGAGTACACAGAACAAAGTAGTGTTCATCTACCACAAAATGGGTACTATAAGAGCTTCCAAACAGAGGCTAGCCTTCTTTAAACAATTCCAAGGACACCTGTACTTCTCCCCAGAGCTTAGCTGCAAGGTCTATGAGATGGATGGGACTCTGTGATCAACCAGAGCCACTTGAAAGTGGGATTTCAGACTACTTTAGTGTGATGGAGAGATGACTGTGTAATTCTCAAGAAGCTCTGGCCTCTATCAAGGTCCAACCAAGTCCAGCCAAGGTCTTAACAAACAATTAATGCTTTCACAGACAAATAAATAATAATAATAATAACATGCCTCCTACTAAGTCCACATGTCTAACCTGACTAGAAAGGCCATTCATCCTACTTTTAGGAGTCTCCAAAAAGGAAAAAATACATTAAAAAAGAATTCTGGTGTGTCCTGTGAGATGTTGAACACCTGGGAGAGACAGAGGGTTGACAGAAGACTGGACATATTTGGAGTTTTTATTTTTGCCCTGTTCAGGGTTTTTGTGTGGAATTTGAGGCCCCACCCTATACTGTACTCCTTATTTTACACAAAGAGGAGAGGGGGAAAAGAGAGAAAATAATAGAGAAGGTACTATCCTGAACATTACATTGAAAGAGAAACAAAATGTGGGAACAATGCTGACAACCTAAGTCAAACACAGAGGCACACAGAGGCACACAGACACACACAGACACACATACACACACACACAGAAAAAAGCTACATGTCAGCAGCACACATGGAAGGCCACAGGTCATACAGAAAGCCCATATACAGATCTACTCTTCTGCAACACATAGATACAGCGAGTGTATACAGGTCTAAAATGTAAAGATAAACACAGATAAACATGGAGACAGCCTTCCTGCTACACAGGTAGTTTCTGTGTGATGAGCATAGATGAAAGCCTCTGCAAGTGACACATTTGACACGTTCGGGTACTAACTAGGGATGGGAATTTGATTTAGTAAGTTCAAAAGCAAGGGCACAAGGGAGAGATCAGACAAACATGCATTTTTTAGACACCCATTTAAATGTTTTAAAACAAGAAACAATGAACTAGTACAGGTGCCACACAGCAAACAACAGGCCTGTTGGCAAGCTTCGGGTCTCTGCTGGTTGCCTGGTAACCTCACAGTGATGAGAAGACTCCAGGAAGTCACTGTACTCGAACAAGACAGTATGAAAATTAACCCTATGTGACACAAAAACTGTTTTTTTATTACTTTTTGGAAGAAGAAGTAGGCCAGGGTTTGTCCAAATGTCTGCTCATTTGCTTAATTTGAGTAACAAAACCGTTTCCAGTCCGTATAGCTGTAGCTTAATATTTACCCTACGTCAAGCAACTACCTCTAGCAAGAAGGCGAATACACAACTTCCAAAATGTCAAAACTATTCCTTCAACAACAAGGGAAATTTTGAACTTAACTGAACTAAACAAACTAAAGAGTTTGATAGGATTATAAAATAAACTTAGCATCAGTCTTAATTCAAGCCCAGTATTACTATGATGACTGCTAAACCTCCAAAGCTGCTGTGTGTGAATGTACTTGACAGAAAGAGCAAGATTAAAAGCAGGTGTTTTAAAAAGTCAAAATTTTCAAAACAAGGTCATTCCCTCCTTCTTTTTAAGCCTTCAACCAGCAGATGGACACACACGGACACACACTTTATTGGTGTCTGAGTGGAGGAGGGGGTCACACCACAGTGGCCCACCTGAATAAACAGTGGCAGAAATGGTTAAAGATGAGCCTTGCTAGCATGCCTGCACAAACACACACACACCACAAACACCAGACACACACATGGGACAGAGCAACAGACAGTGGCTACGGTGAACATGAGCAAAGAAAGTAAAGAAGGAATGGGGAAGGAAAAAGGGAGGGAGGAGAATGAAGGGGTGAGGCAAGGTCAACAGCTGGTGACCTTTGATGGGAAAAACAGATCAGTCTCAAACTGATGGGAGAGATTGACCTCTCTCACTCGTTCTCTCACCCCATTTTTCTTCTGCCACTCTAGCCAAGCTCCCTCCTCTCTCTTCCTCTCTCTCCCCCTCCCACAGTCAGAGCCCAGCTGTGTGTAAAAGACAGATAAAGCCTTGGCGCTCAGCATGTTTGAAGTTTATACATACAATAGTAGCGTTTATTAAAACTGATTATCATACGGCTATTGACATTTCTGATAAAGAGGAATTTGGTCCACTCTTGTTCTCTTTGATGTCTAAGGGCCTTGTTCTGTCTTAATACCACTTAATTCCAAATCTCATTACTGTGCCCCAATGACCATCTGATTATCATGACTCTGGCTCATTTTCACACGTCTTTTGATGTACAGAAATTGCATCAGTGGTTTACACTAGCGATTCCAGTCTCCCGTTCCCAGTGTCATCTTTGGAAGAGAGTGTTAAGCCCATCCCTTCACATTTGATGCTGGCAGTCAGGACAAAAGGAAAATTATTTCAAAATCCGATCATCCAGCAGGCCATATGATTTGTATCCAGAGCATTTTTAAAGGGACACTTTGATGTTGACTGGAGAGGAGATGAACAGAATGGGAATGTTTGCACTGCGGATCTGCTGTTACTTTGTCACCATTTTAAAAACTTTTGGTTTCCTGTTTCCTGGACCATCCTGCTGTGGCATTATGGGAGTCTGCGGGACAAGCATTGTGACACTGTGGGAGACTGGCAAATGGGGTTTGAACAAGTTCCGATTGCCTTTCTCCTAATGTCACTCTACTTTCTGTTTTCATCTCAGTCCTGATTGTTTTATGAATATCCATTCAATTCATAGTGCTCATCCCGATCAAAAGGTTTTAACTACAGCAATGCAACTTTATAGCCTTGAATTGCAAAGGCTGCAGCAATTAAAAAGAGGTGCAAGCACCAATAGTAAGACAGCTATAGTGGATGAAAAATGGAAACAAGATAAGAGTCATATTCTCATTAAGCAAGAAAATAATAAAGGAAAGAAAAAACTAAATTTGCTATAAGTTTGCATATTATATATTTGAATAGTCTGCTTCTACAGTACTACAGATAAAAGTCAAAGATTCTGAATCAGAATAGACACAATTTATTTTGGAATTAAGTCTGAGTAAGAACTCAGTAAGTCTGAGTTCACCTATAGCTTCCCATTTTCTTGTCCTTAGCCTCCTACTTCCTCCTCTACTACTTCTCCTTATGCACTCCCTTTCGACATGTGGTGATGTCACCCTAATCTGACATATTCACCTCCCCCGTTCCTTCCTCCCTCCCTCTTTTCTCATCCTTCCTCCCTTGCTTAGTGTCACCCATTTTACTGTAAGCCATGTGACTGACAGCTGCAGCTGCAAGTGCTTCAGTGGGCCTTCAGCTGTGTGGCTTTGTAAAGATCTAACCCTCCCTCCAGCGTCCACTCCCATCAGGTCTAAAGACCTCCCCCCTAGCAACAGGCCTCAAGTCAGGCCAAAAAAAGACACCCCGACCATTTGGAGGGGCTGCGCCTTGGCACAGTACGTGCAAATAAAAGTAAACTTGCTCAAATCAGTTTTGTATCAAAAGAAACAAGAACAGTAATTTGTGCTAAATCCTAAATATCCAGATAGATAGAAAACCTAATATAGCGTGAGTATAGCAGATGATAGCTCTTAGAAGCATGACACATTTAAACAGACAACTGTGAGAGTTGCTTAAGCAGACCTCCTATTCCTCATCTTAACTGTCCACTACCTACAGAAATACTCTCACCACACAAGTGCGTCATGATAATTTCCGAGAAGCACACTGATGACACACAGCGATAACATGCAACTCAAACCATACACCATACAAGAACCAGCAGCTCTGACCTTCTCTAACCAGCAAGCAAGGTGTGAAAGACAATGCACATAGTAAAGCTAGTAGTTATTATTGTCATAGCTTGACTTGCTTCTTTCAGGCTAAGTAAGACATACAAATGTTTTCTGGTCACATGTGAGGGCGATGCGGCATGCTGGAAAAAATAAATACAAAAAAAAAGTACATCCAAAAGATGATACAGGTGTCACAACACTGTCAATGTTTGATCATACATACCAAGAAGCACTCCCACTAATCTTGTTATAACTGTAACTGTAAGTGTTGTATCAAGTATTTTGATTTTTATCTAACTAAAAATGCCATTCCTTGTACTGTATGCGTGTCACACATTCCTTTAGACATTGTTGAGCATAACAGAAACGCGGAAAGTAACATAGAAAACAAATATTGACTTCACAGTTACTTTAAAGTTGCAACATGCAACTTCACCTAGTGCTACCAGGTAATTCAACAATAATCCAGTCTGCCCCTACAGTATCAACAGTCCCTCTCCCAGTTCTGCACAGCCCTTCGGGTAGACACTATTATGAAATTACAATAAATAACTCAGTAATCAAGCAAAAATAATTACAATTTTCAGGATGTTTAGAAGGTCTAAATTAACAAAGACGGTCTCTGTACTGCTGTTCGTTGTGTCAGGGTGACAGGAGGATTTAACAGCAACTCTCCAAATTTAGATTTTGGAGTTTATTTGTTATAAAAACAAAATATTTGGAAAAAGGCTACATACTGTAACTCTAAGTTGCATATTCTAGCTTTATCAGTACATCTGTCATGTTTAATTTAATATTAAAAGTCTTATTAACATGACGTTATACATTTATGTGCATTTACAGAATGTGCATCCTCAATGTTACTGGCTTTCAAATAGTAACAAGTTACCCATCTAATGTGTTAAACCGAGACTTTTGATGCGTTACTGGGCTCACGTTTGTGACATACACAAGTGTACACACACCCTTCCCAAATAGGGCAGTAAATCTCCTGTGAGATGCCAGCACAGGCAGTCCCCACAGGCACAGTTTCACAACTGGGAGCAACAGAGTCGGAGCTATATACAAACATTGCTTACTGTAGACAAGAACCCATGATCAGCTAATAAGTCCAGTCGGTTACTTTACAAAACAGAACTCCATGTCAAAGAAATCTTTTTAAAACTAGACTTCAGACTATTTTAGGAGTATTTCAATGAGACCGCTGACCTAAGAATATGGTAGGAGAGTCTAGTACAGTGTTCAGGAGTAAATGGGGAGTACTCACAGGTAGAGTGATACAATCTTGGAAGCAGCCTGTCCTAAATCCGGTATTGAGGTCATTTCATTGTGATCCAACCGCCTGAAAGTAACAAACACACACAAAGTAGTATGTTAAACAGCAAACCTGTGCCCTGATGGAAAGCACAAACAAATGTGTGAGAATCATGTGTAGTTATAAGGTAAAAACAATAACAAAATAATTCATGTAAAATAGACATGGGTACTAAAATTAAACACAAAACTCGTATTTTAAACCTCAGATTTACATACAAGTTGCTTAGTTTTCTACATAAACTGTTATTGGTAATTGTGATGCAGAGGCTCCATCACCTGAGACTAATTTCAATCCAACCTTCATATAAATCAACATATTTCAAACACAGCTTGTCACGTCTGCTGCAGAGCAAGTAGCAAGTCATCCTTTTAAAATCCAAAAATAACATGAGCGTAAAACAGATGTCGAGGAGCGTATGACTGGTTGGCCAGCCTGCCAAAGATGTCACCAGTGTGTGTATCATCATTCAGCTCAAGCATGTGTGTGTTGTGTGTGTGTGTGTGTGTGTGTGTGTGTGCCCTGTGTACTAGCACTGACTGACACAGAACCAAGCCCTCTCCTCAGCATATAAAATATTTACAAGGCCAGCGTTGGCCACAGTATCAGGTGGTGGAGCGAAGGCTTAATTTAGAAAACCACCACTTTATTCTCAATTGGACTTAGTTCAATGCAACACATACAGCGGTACTGCTAGGAAGTAGAGTGGCAACCATGAATGCAAAGCAAACTATGTTAATTTAAAAAAAAACAAAACACACATTGATGTTGATTAAAATAATTTAAAAAGTTAGTTGTTTTTTTTTAACTTAACTTATTAAACACTTCAAACAGAATAAACCATGTGACTTACAGCTCTCTCAAGTTAGGAAGTTTGTCCAAAGCTTCGACTTTTATAGTGGTCAATTTGTTGTAGCCAAGATTTCTGAAATAAAGAGAGAAAATACTTCAAAAAATTATATGACCAATAGTACACAGCAATGAACAATAAAAAAAAAACTTTTATTGCATTGTCATAGGCATTTTGCAGCAGTTTAAATAAGGAGCCCAGTCAATAGCAACAATTATTTCCTTCATTTGACAAACAGCCTGATCCATCCACATTAATTATGCCTGAAAACACTGCAGTACATCAATTCAGCCGGCCTTCAAGGAGGGCCCAGATCGATACTATCGATAGAGTGTCTCTCTCCCTCTCTCCTGGGTCACTTTCCAAACATAACCCACAGGCCATTCATCTGCAGCAGTCAATTTGCACTTTAAGCTAACAGTGTATTTAATAGCTGGCACTTGACTTGTACAGAGGCTTATTAGAGAGTGAGTTGTCCAGTGATACAGCATTACTGCTGTCAGAGAGTGAGAGGAAAGGAGGGGGGAACGTGTGTGCACCTAACACACATCTGCATTTTAGACTGAGCTTCCCACGCCATGTGAATCAAATTTATTTCATGCATAAACAAGTGCTATCTATGTCACACAAACACACACACACACACACACACACACACACACACACACACACACACACACACACACACACTGCCTGGCTGGCATGCAGCCTGCCTGTTGGCAGAGAGGAGGCCTGAGTGAGAGTGCCGTCTGTGTTTGTGTGGTGGGGTTAGGCTAGGCGAGACAAAGGGAGCCCACAATTTTGAGCAGCCTGCCTCCCGCTCCTCCATCCTTCTGTCCAGACGTGAGAGTCGGTCCAGGAATGTTTCACAGGCCTGCCGAGAGATGGCTGCTTTTTCCCAGAGACTGGGGACATTTACCTGATGCAACTCCTTATTCTGTTGTCTCACTGTGGCCTTAAAATACTGCTGGAGGAAAAGGGTAGTTGAGGCTCAACTCCATGGCACAGGAAAATGTTAAGAGACTACTATTGTCTAACATCGTTTTAATACTATTTATGCCCGTCAATCTCAATCTCTGTTTAACTTGACAGATTTCCCTTTTATTTCATCTGCCTTGATTGCAGATAATGACAGTCTCCCTGCCCAGTTCTTTCTCCTGGAGTCTGTGTGTGACGAGATAATAGCAGAGCATGTGTCTGCCCTCCAGGCACAGGCCTGACAGGGAGGTGTGCACAAGTGTCTATGTTGTGATCATTTACTAGGGCACCTCCCACTGTGGCCTAGATCACTAAATTGTCATCCCCTACAACAGGAGGCAATTACCCTGTTATGGAAAAGCTAAGTGAAAAATCACACAGCTTTCCTATGGGCCGCCTCTGCCTGAAGCTACGTATTTAAGCCAGCACACACAGAGGGCAGACAGGAGAACCCAGGACAGTGCTGTCATCTGGAACATCAATCAGTAGATTTTATCAACCTGCTTTTGGCAAAAATAATAGGTCAAGGAATTTTACGAGTGAACCTTGAGTTACAAGCAAATAAAGATTTAACCAGCAACAATATTCAAAGAGCATTTTAAGCTTTAGAGACAGAGGCAATGGGCTAGACACATATTTCTAGGCATGAAACACAAAGGTTAAAGAACAGAGCAAAATAGAACAAAGGGATGGCTGAGGAAAAAAAAAGTTGCATTTAAGAACCAAACCTGCCATACTGGTGCTAACAGCAACAAACAAAACTGGTCCTTCGTAATAGTACACAGGCATGCATGTGCCGCTTTCTCAGTCAACTATAATGTTTACACAACCAAGTCTTTTTGCCTCTATCTCCTTCAACCAGATTTCAGTTCTTGGCTATCTGATCAGATAAGTCCCACTGTGTTTTAAACCTACTGTATGAAGTGATAACACTACTTTTCTTCCCTCTCCTGCTCCCTTCCCCCCCTCTCGCTCCCTTCAAAAGGGTGTTGGAGGGGTACTTGACCACTAAGCGTGGTAATGCTTTCCAGAAAGTGACCTTATAATCATGTTGTTTCTGAAAGAATTTGAAGGGCTGGGATCAGAAGCCTAGAAGTCTTTAAGGTTTCTGAGGTCTTCACGGGAGAAAAGAAGTAGACACCAGAAAAACATCCTAATAATATGTCAAACTCCACGAGAGATGGCACAACAGAGCTATTGAAACTATGCATCATATTTTTATCTAACAGGATTTATAGTTGATGTGGGAACAGGCATTAAGATTATACAGGGTAAACAGTTTATGAATTCATATTCATGTTATATTAGGTAATGAATCCCTCAAACACTGAATTATGTTTCTATGTTACAACTAGTCTATACAAATGGGCAGGACTGTTTGATTTTAGTCAGCAGGATCAAAATCAAAAGCAACCTCAGCCAGGTACTCAACCAAAGAAATTAAGAGATAATTTATGGCAGCATGTGGACACTGAATTTGGGCCTCTGTGACTAGTGCACTCCTGGATCAATTTCTACATTCATTTAATTTAAAGACAATAATTAGACATTAGTAAATGGCACTTTTAATGATCACAGTATTGCTCTCTTGGTTGCTCAAAGGCACCATTTACAGCAAATTACAATTTATTGTGCCATTAATTTAAAGAAAAATTATTATTTAACGATCATTATGAAACTGAAAACCAATATGAGAGAAGCGATCATATTTGAGTTAAAGCAGCTTAATAGTAAAACATTTAACAATTATACAAAACAGTCTATAAAAAAAAATTAGTATTTCCTGTCTGTTGCAACTAGCAAATGTTTCATCTGTGTTCTTGCAAACTGCTGGCCATCAGCACAAAGGTCAACAGAACCTCTTACTGTTAGCAGAACGGAAAAGAAAAAAGAAATGCACAACTTGAGGGTTGTTGGGGTGAGGGCTGGTCTGTGATAAAGATGTATAATTACACTTTCCAAACATGCCAACATACAACTATAAACTGTGAGAGACTCTTGCATGAGGAAAATGTAGCTTTACAGGACACAGTATTCACAAGGTAAAAAAACAAGGTAGTACTAATGCAAAGATAGCAAATGGTAACCTAGGAAACAAAATAGTATTTAACAACCTGTTGGGCTGAAACACTGTAAGCAGTATTTAAACAATTACGGAGCAAAATAATGGATTAAATAATTCATTGACAAAGCATTTTCAACTTGTAGCTTTTCACATACGATGTCTCTTAGTCTCCACCACTTTATCTTTTTGTTGATCTAACCAAATAATTTGGGGTTTTTGGATTCTCTGACAAATGTTACTTGGGACCTTTGTTACTTATAAAAAGACATAAATCATTGTTTTTTTACGTTTTATGTAGTGAAGAGCAATAATTACTAGATCAACCAATAATCAGACAACTACTGTAAAGAAACTTTAGCTCCGATCTCAGCCTGCATGAAAGAGAGGTCTACAAAAGACCAAGTCATAAAATCATAAAAAGCCTGCCTGCCTAAGCAAACTGCCCTAAGAAGAAAAAGGACTCAGCGCCTGTAGTACACCTTCATTGCTGGATCATGCAGCTGATCTGACATATAGAAGTCATTAAAACGCTTTAAAAACATAGCTGCATTATGGGTGCTGTGGGAGAAGCGGAAAGCTGGGAGTACAGGAGTGATGTCATTGCATATGACACTATGCTTGTAAGCACAGTCTGTGTGTGGGAGAGAGGAGATATGGGGAAGGAGGAAGAGAGCAGGGACTTACACATACAGAAATACATCATCATTATCTTTCCCATTTCTTTTAGAGATAAATGCAGTGTGAACTTTGCTCACTGAAAGTGTGAAGTGATGTCAGTGATGAGCCTTCTGTAGACAGAGGTCCTTTAATGTGCTCGATTTCAGAGGAATCATAAAAGTAGTCAAATAATAACCTGCGTGTCAGAGATGCAGGCGTACACATACATGCACGCACTCTTCCTGTCATTAAGGCCCAGTTTATAGCCAGGCAACTGCAGTGAGAGTGTACACAAGGCTAACACCAGCTCCAGGCCACTACTTTACACAGCAGTCAAACAGAGGAAAGAGACTGGCTGAGAAAGCCCGTATCTTATCAACTTTGACAAGGTTAAAAGCATAAGCCGCCCAACAAGATTTATTATAATAAGGACAAATGTAATGCTCTACAATCTGAGTCAAAATACCAGAAAGTGTAAGATCCTTAGAGAGAAAGGAGAAACGAGGTGCTAGATCAGAGAAATGTATTTTGCTCTGTGCATTACAGATTCTCACCACAACATACACACAGCTCAACAAAGGAGCTGCTGCACACTCTGAGTGGGACTTTGTGTATGAAGTTTTCTGGGGCAGGAAGATGGGCCACATCTTGGGCACATTTGCACCAGCTCTCTCTGTGCTGCAGAAGCAGGACAAAAGGGAGAAGGCTGGGAATAGTGTCTGAATCCGCCATGACCCCATGGTCTAGCCTTACGCTGCCAGCCTGGACAATCCAGATAAGAAGCATGGTGCCACTCAAGCTGTTCACATTACATATATGCATGTGTAAACAATATTCTGTATGTATAATCTGTGCAGGTTCAAACTCCAGTCCATTATTCTGGTATAATGTTGTTATAATTAGTTACAAATGACTGCTTCATTATGAGTAAAAGAAAAAACAAATCTCCGCAATACATCTGAAAGAATAACATAAATACTGTATGTCTTTTTAGTGGGGCTATTGTTTTAGTTCTCTGCAGAAAGCTGACCTTATGCTCTCCACTTCAAAGTGAAAAAAAAGTTTGATTGTTATTCCTTATTCCCCTATTTGTTATACTAGCAGAGTGATAATTACAATCCAGTCAGTGGAGACACAAGTGTCAAAATAGTGGCACATGCTATCTTTACCATCTAATTCAGTGTCAATATGTGGCTGTCTAGACAGTGAAGCTCTGAAGCTCCCCTCTATAGTATGAGAAAGGACAAAGGCTAACATGGGGAGTGTTTTGGAAAAGGCTTCACTCATTTCTTAACTGGGACTGCTTGTCTTCTGAGGAGAAGTTGTTTCACATCTACCTCTCACTTTCTGTCCAAGTCACGCTTTTTTTCTAACATGTTCTCCAGATTTCCAAACTCCTAACAGATGTAGAGAATTCACCGATGATTCATCGATCAAGCCTACTTTGTAGACACCGAATTTGGGGAACAGGGAAAGGGGAGAAAAAAAAAACCTGCCGCTCTAAAATGTCTTTACAAAAGGACCATCTATACTGCTGATTGAATTCCTGTAGAATGACTTGTGGCAGCAGCTGTTAGATTGTCATTAAAGCTAGTATGAGGCCATTCCATAGCTTTATGTTAATATCAGACTTGATCTCTTGTCATTGGAAAAGGGGTTAATCCTTTGCTATTCCTTCTTAATTTTTTAAAATTGTATGTTTTGCATGAATCATCTCTGCAGACCAACTGGTGAAAAGATCATCAATTACAATAAAAATTAACTGCTGCTTTCAATTTCCAAATAGGAACTTCCTGTACTTTTACTATCTACCTAATACCTAAAAACTTGATAAGGGAAGAAAAAGTGAAAAGAAACTGATAAAAATCCGTGCCAATGATAACGTCATCATAAAACTTTGCAATCGCTCCAATTGTGATTTTAAAATATCTTTCAGAAGACATGCAAGTTACAACGCTAGGGAAACTACAACAATCAACAAACTTTGTATAATAACTTCCAATACCACAGGATTACAAGGCTGTGTAGCAAAAAATGCAGTAAAAACCACAATGGGCTCAGTCCTGCTGAGTTCTGCTACTACTCCATCTCTGCCTACCCTGCTGAAATTATCACCTATTTTAGCAAAAGAACATTTTCTGCATTTTAATGTACAGTATGCATAAGTCATTACTTCCTTCACATTTTACATACTACAAAATAAGTAACAGTAGAGGAACCAAGGGCAGGCGTAGTCCCACTGTGGCATTCAAGCAAACCATCCTGTAATGTTCCATTTCCTCTGGGTTTCTTCTGTGTGTTATAACATGTGTGACAGTGGTTGAGGTTTCTGACCACTGACAGGACTTTCACCAACTATAGCAACCAGCCTGAAGGCAGCAGCAACAGCAGCAAACCATGACATAAAAAAACAGTTCAATGCAGTGGGTGGAAAATGCCTCACTTCAATTCTCTAAATGTTCCCCCAGGCTAGGTGATCTGTCGTTCCACCCTCTGACCAGTCCACAACCAGCTAACCGAGCTCCAAACCTCTGTCAGGAAACCACAAACACAAACCCATTTCCTGAAGGCAGAAGCCAAAACCAACTGCTGGGGGTGGTGTTTACCAATAAGGCTGTACTGTGAGGTTTAAGGCTACGGCTTGGGGTTGTCACAGCACATTTGGTGTGCACACCACACCAACAAGTTAGGAAACTTGGGAGACCATTTGGGAAATGCTGGGCTACAAACAAGATCAATCAAGATAATTCTTCTTCTTGCTTTTTACCAAAGTTGCTGCTAGCTGGTGAGACAAGATCTCAATGCTGACATATGAAGTAAAGACAAGCTCTATAAAAACTGTAAAAAAAAAAAAAAGAAAAACATTTAAAAAAGGGATTTTACCATTTGACATGAGAAATGATGGAGAGTCTGGCAAACAGACACCATGTGTCTGCTTTATCTCTATCCAACCACAGTGATTGCAGCCAAAATTAGTAATGCTCATGATTTTATTTACTCGCAAAACCCCATTATGCTGGTGGCACTGTGGGCAAAAATGCTTTTTATACACATTACAGGGGCTGCAAATAAGATAAGGCACCACTCCTAAGAGGGAAAATGTTACTGTGCAAGAGCAAACTTGCTTTGAATGTTATTAGGCTATTCATTAATCAGAAACAATGGACAAACATCTGAGACTGGCAGTCAGTTTGTTAAATGTTAGAAGCACTGATGTAAAACAGCAAAGGATTCATAGATGAATTCATGAGAAATTCATAGATGTAGAGGCTTTAAAATAAGCCATATCAAACCTAAGTGAACGGGTTTGCCCTTAAATCTATGTGGGTGAATGCAGGACCCAAGCCTTCCTACATCTCTCTGCTCTGCCAGAATGTGCCAACATGTCTGTTTTCCCAAAACCTCATCAAGGCCACTTTCTCACAGGGGACCACTACAATCAGGGTTCTGAAGACAGATTATTTTCACAAGTGAAAAGCATTAGGAGTTCTTTCTTCAGCTAAAGCCACGGGACTGCTACTGATGGATAAACTGCCAAGGTGTACCCTCAAGCCACCTAGGTTCATGGGAAAAAAATTCATCAAGGATTCTACAAAGTACACTGAGTGACTGAACACAATGCTACCTCCAAAGGGGACCACAGGGCATAGTAAAAGTCCAGTGCTCATTTTATTTCATTTATCTGAAATTAATCATACGTGGATTAAACACATTCTGCTTTTGCCCACAAGCTCACAGCAGAGTTTAATCTAACCCAGTTGTTATTGTGCAGCCAGAACTTCTTTTGTTTTTGTGCATAGATGATGTGACATGAACTTGGCTGCAGACATTATTCATGCGACACAGGGTTTGTGGTCCATTTTCACTGACTGTGCACATATAGAACTTACCTGGATCACTGAGGAATAAGCACCTATACCCACTTTTATATGTTGACACAACAGTAATGATTTTACTAAAATATTACCATCTACTTGAAGCATTAATACGATTAGAACACTTGTATCATAATTTGAAAATCAAGAAAACCACAAGTTGTTTTTTTTTTATTCTTTTTTTAAATTGTGCTTTGTGATGGGGAAATAATGAGTGCTTTACTTTGTTGACCCAAACTCTTGAGCGGTAGCAATTTTCTGTCTCATTAGTAGTTATTCACAACAATGCATGCTAGGGTAAACATCTTATTGTAGTTCATTTAAACACAATGTTTGAGACTTCCACAACCCTCCTAAATCATGGTGGACATTGGAAGACTCGTTAAAAACAAGCTTCTTCTGTGAACAATTGTTTGGTACTGCTGCACTGTCCATTACTGGAATCCAAATTTAACAGCCTGTGCAACAATAACAGCTACACGACAGCACAATCACTCTTCACCCACACAAAAGGGTGGGAAATCTTCATGGTTTTTAAGATGGCGTTATTATCTCTGTGAATCTTACGTTTTGCCTGCAAAGAACAAAGAGGACTGTTAATGTCTGCAAGTGATTGTGTGAAGCACATGTAAATGTATGACTAATTGGCGGGATTCTTTTGTTTACTGACACCCGCCAATAATGTCCTCCCTACCCCTGCCACTGCTGCTCTCTCCCTGGAGTACACATAACAGAGACACTGATTTCACTTGGCATAGACGCCTGAAGGTAAAGTTGGACAAATTCACTTGGTTTAAAACCAAGGCTTTGTGCAAACTGACACTCTCAGTCAGCTATACTGACAGGCTAAACTATTGCTGTTGAACTGTATTATAACCCTTGCTAAATCAACTTGTCATTTAAATAATACTGTTTCCCTTTTGTCTATGAATAACACACACACGCTGAGGCACATCACACACACATTCTTCAGGCAGCAATCAAAAACTACAATAACTTTCAAACCACAACAAAAAAGTTATTTCACCCACTCAAGTGGACAGGATTTGGTGTAATGGGATCAGGTTGAGCCACAAGTGAAATTGTCCATACTTGTCTCTTAGGGTTTACTGTAATCATCTACTAATCTGGCTCGTTTACAGACCCTGGAGGAATAGGGCTGCTTCCTTTTGAGTTACTTGCCAATATAATGTGACTATCTCAAATCTTGTGGCATTATGCAACCTAGGTGTTTTAAAAGATAATTCAAAGCCATATAGCCATTCCCTTTGAAAGCAACAACACTGCGAGTCCTTAAATCTTAACCGATAAGGTTTGGCCAAGATAAAAGTAGCCTAGTCTTGGAGCAAGACAAGGCTGATGCAGGACCCTATCTTTACACAAACCAAAAGGTTTAGAGCAGCTGTTTTGGCTGGGACATTTGTCCCACAATAGTTGTTCATTGTCCAAGAGGACTGAGGGAGCAGTGTGTGTCTGCGCACACGCATGATAAACAGCTTCTGCACTTGAACTTGTCTAAGTGGTGCTTCGAGGCAACGAGGCTATCTGGGCACAAGTGCTGTTATTCATGTTTTTAGAGGACTTTTTAAAAGTTGCATTCCTCACTTCCCGAGGGAAGAGAAACTGCTGAACGCAGGAACCTGGGAGTCAGAGTTGTGTTTAGGTCTTTGGTCTTTAACCCCCCTTACACACACACACACACACACACACAAACACAGAAAACTCTGAAACAAGACGCCTAATTGTCACTCATGATTCACAATTGCCACTGGACATAGTGATTGTGGTTAGAGCCAAAATGTTGATTGGGATGACAAAGGAAAGTGTTGTCTGTAAATAAAATTTGTCATTTAGGTAGATAAGTGATGAAGTTCCCTAAACAGTGTGGGATTATTCATATAAATGTCACAAATTGGCTCATTTCCTAAATGAGCAGACAGAGAGGGATTCAACTGTTTGCAGTGTACCCTGAGGAAATAAATGCCTAATTAACAAAAATAAATAAATTAAAGTGAACTATGGCTAGCAACACAGAAGTGTAATTTTGATAATACCTGCCATAAATCTCACAGAACAATGCAGAGATTTATCTGTTATGGCACATTGGGTTTATGTGTTTATTCAACCTGTGGGAAAAGCTTGAACACTGGAAACACTGGCTATATTTTTAGATAGCGACGTTAGAGCACACATGTACCGTCAATGTATTAGAAACCATGACAATAAGTCATGACGTGTAATATTGAATTTCAATGACAGCATCTTAAATCTAGGTGTTTAATCACACCAGGAGTAATTAGTATGAATACACAGAAATCGGTCAATGTTTATCATGGGGATTTAAGCACCAAACTTGATACAACTTCTAAAATGGCTATTTGAATTTCAACGCGCAACACAGAGCTCTTTAATTGCTGCGCAATAGTCTAAAAAGTAATGCATACAAATGGGCGAAACATAAAATAAAAATGCAAGAATACTGCTTCTGACATGCGGTCAAACTCAAAGGAGCTTGTCCTGCTGTGAAAGACGATGTTGGTGTTTATTTGATGACAAACCCAATCAAGTGACAACTCAACAGCTGTCTGAGTAAAGATACCTGCTGCTGAAGTGAGTTTGTTGTCCGATTGCTTCCCAGAGTGGGATGCAGGGGCCTCGGGAAAAATCTGTTACATTCAGCTTTCTAACTAACTTGCTCGGTTACTGTTATGATTACTTTTACGCAATTTCCCCATGGGATCAATACAGTTCTTAGAATTTTAAATGTCGATTGAAGAGCTTCTCTAAGAGCTGATCATCTCCGCGTTACAGCTGATTGACAATTATTCAACAGCCACAAAAATCTTCTCAGACGAGTCACCGGGAGAGAAAGCTACTTTAACCAATTAGCTACCAATTACCAGCTATTTCTGAATGTCGTTGACAAACGTTATTACGTGATAATGCACTTTTCTTGCTTTACAGACATTGTTACCCCTTTATGGACAGGTCAATAAATAGGTTGAGGCAACTAAGCGCTTTACTTACAAGGAAACAGTCCGGGCTGGCAGGTCCACAGGAGTAGCTGTCAGCTCCAGATTGCTACAGTCCACAGAGTCTCCGCTGCAGGTACAGTTCTGGGCACACGGCTCGTCTGAACTGAGCCCATAACTGTTTAGTAGTTCAGCCGTCAAAATTAAATAAAAAACACAATATGTAACATATCCAATTTGTCCCAGGGACGCCGCCATTTTGTATCCAGTTTTAATAGCGCGGCCGCCGAGTTCTCTCCTCGTATCCACAAACTGTAATATTAATGAAAGTTAGCTTGGGAAGCACTGAGTTCTTGTATGGCACATCAATTTGCTTATTTACACGCTAAGCTAGTGTAAACAGCGGCGGTGAAGTAATATGTCTTCCATCCTAATAACAGTCATTTAGGACACAAGTCCAACTTTCCTGTGGTGTCCGACGCGGACTAAAAATCAAAGGTGATCCAGAGATTAGCCAGTAGAAGTAGGCTAGCGTTACAGTGAACTTGTCCGTCGCTCCGAACTTACATTTGAGTTACAAGCGGGTGTCCATAAAAGGCTAACAACTAGTTTCTCCATCGGACCTCTGCCTTTGGGGACATGTTTTCAAAACACGCAACAGCCGAACGTTAAAGGACACAGTGAGTCCCGACTGGGCTCCCAGAATAACTTACAATCACCGGAGCAGCGGCAAAACCCCTTTCAAACGTAGCCAACCTCATTGGGCAGTGACTTCTGGTGGTGTCATAAAATGTCCACCGCAAAGTTGAAGATGTGTTAAAGAAGAACCGAATGGTGCCGAGGACTCCAGCGCTGGTCTCTCAAGCCGAGCGCTCCATGTCGTCCCAATCTCAGCAGCACTTCGCCGCTGTGGCCGAATAAATCCAACTTTGTAATGATACACTCGCTCCGTCCCAGAAGAACTCAACCAGCAGATTATCAAGTGCAGTTTGTGGTCACGGAATCTCCACGATCTGATTAATAGCAAAACAGACCCCCCCCCCACCCGTCCTTCCGACCGTGCACCACCACCATTGAGTTTTTTCCTTTTTTGACTTACTTTTTCTTTTTTCTGAGCGCTCGTTCCACAGTCCCACGTTGGATGCACAACAGAGATTCCAGGGGGGGGGTTGCCTCCCATGCTTCGTCGTGATTGGCTGACGGGTTTGAGAGACGGGTCAAGTTGTAACCTTATTGGTCGTTACCGGGTGTCGGCGAACCGCGGAGTTGAAGAGCCTTTGAGCGGCCGTCACTCAGCGGTTGCTGGCTCCACCTATGTTTCCCACCCCGGGGTGTGAAACCGCACCACCTCCTCTCACTCTCACTGCTTCTTAAAGAGACAATCACCGACATCAAGCTCTGTAATCGCATTATAACAAGCCATAATCACATAATTAGTTTGAATGCCATAACAATCTGGTTGGAAGTGTTGTTTAGCAAGACCAAAGATTCAGATGTAAAACAAAAAAAAAAAAGCAAAAAGATAAATAAATAAATCATAAAGGAAGTCATAAAAAGCACCCCGTGTTTCTTCCAGTTATACAGAGAATTTAAAGAAGAAAGCAAACAATCATTTAGCAGCTCTATAAACTACTTGTTGTTTATAGCATCCTATTATTATGTGCCCAAATGTTCAATTTGCTCAGTTAGTTCAATTGCAAAGAAATGATCTTAGCTTATATGTTTTATTAATAAAATGCAAAGAGGTGGTCAACTGTGTGTGTGTTTATAATTTGCTTAATTCACTTGAAGAGGGACAATTTCAACTAGAGACATGACTTTAGTTGTCAGAATCTCTCCATCTGAGCAGTGGTGGACACTAACAAAGTGCATTTACTGAAAACCTTGTCCATACGTTTTACCAATGACAGTTTGTACTTTATAATTATCCAACTTATCTGACACTTCAAATTATGTTTTTTAGAACAAAACAAAGATTTAACCTTCCAGCAGCAGTAGTAGTAAGTATTCAGACCTTTATCTCAAGCAAAAGTCTTTCATTAAAAACTTTACCTATGTAAGAGCACCTAGAAAATTGTCTGCGTACATAAGCATTGGAATGAAAATACATTTAGTTACTAATCACGTTGAATGGCAAATTTCACAATGATGCACAGTATATTATTGGATCATAATTATGGATGCATTATTTTTAGACATCATTAATGTTGCAGCTTGTAAATGCGGGGAACAATGTGATAAATTGGTAGTTGATTTATTTCAGACACAACTTAAAGGAAAGGTCTCCAGAGAATACACAATCACACACTGAGTACATGCTCCACACTTGCATGTATACTATTTCTATATTTCTGTGTTCTTTAATTTGAAATTAATACTATTAATAGACTCAGACAAACGCCACAGCAGGGCAAGTGAGAACCCCAACTTTCACAAACATTAAACTTGAACTACTGTTTCTTGAGACTTGGAGAAGCAGCCTCATGCTGTCAGTAAACCAATGGGAGTTTCTACATACTGCTCTTTCTGTGGCCACAAAAGAGCTATGCACTAGAACGCAACAAGCCTTACACAATGCAGTCTTTGCAGATATTAACCATATTTTGAATAATACTACCCATATACAGTATATCTCTATTATCCAACCCCATTACTTATAACATATCGTAATTTATAAGGCCAGCTGTTCAAATTTTGTATTGACAATTTCAATCTGCAGGTAATAAGTAAATGTAATTGTCTACAACTTGTAGCGGATTAAAAAGTACCTGTTTGTAAAATAAAGAGGAGCAGAAATGTTAAACTATTATAACATTTTTTTTTTCTTCGTCCTTTCGGCTTATCCCGTGAGTTCAGGGTCGCCACAGCGGATCATTGTCCGCATGTTGATTTGGCACAGTTTTTACGCCGGATGCCCTTCCTGACGCAACCCTCCCCAATTTCTACCGGGCTTGGTCCTGCACTGCACAGCTGGGGATGAGAATGGACTAAAGTGATTAAATTGGCTCCATATTGATAAAATTCGCTGTTAAAATGCTGCAGTTAAAATTAGTTATTGTAATATTCCAGTACCATTATAATAAGATTTTTTGAGTCTGTTAAGGAGCCATTCTGCATAGATTTTTTTAAAAATTTGTCTTTCCGGCTAATCCCGTGAGTTCAGGGTCGCCACAGCGGATCATTGTCCGCATGTTGTTTTGGCACAGTTTTTACGCAGGATGCCTTTCCTGACGCAACCCTCCCCAATTTCTTCTGGGCTTTGGACTGCTACCCTACAGCTGGGGATGGGGATGGGCTGTTCAGTGTCTTGCCCAGGGACACTTTGACATGTGGTCGGGAAGAGCGGGGCACGACCCTCCGACCCTATTGTCAGTGGGCGGCCATTCTACCAACTGACCCCTAGGGAACATTCCACATGATATTTACTTCAATATTTAAATAATTAGGAAGCCCTGCATTCTGCTAAAATAGTTTTACTTGAAGTAAACTTTGAATGCAACCTTTGAATTTTTTAGGGCTTTTCAGGTTTTGCCAGTATAATTCCATTAATACAGTAAAGGAAGTGAATGTGTCTGTACATCTGTGTTCATGATTGTGTGCTAACTAGGTGTGTCTGTGAGTTTGTGTATGTGTGTGTGTGTGTGTGTGTGCAGGCATTCACTCTGATCTCTCCACCATTTCAGTGTGCCCATAATGGCCACATGATAGCACAAAATTCTTCCCAAATGTGGAAGTCATGTTCGCCTGTTGTCTCAAAAAAATGCACATCTGTGATAAATCAGTGCTGCTGTCAGCCTCCTGGCCCCATGAATACTTTTTCTCATCACATTTTTTTTTCCTGGCACTGACAGATTGTATTGATTGAGTTTGTCAGAGCCATTGTGATCGCTTCGCGTTGGGAGAAGTCCTAGATTTCATTGCTATTAATCACAGTAGCGAGGACAGAGATATTCACACCTGCAGCACTGCAGGCAGTTTTAGTTCCTCGTTCTTTTTCCAGTGAATAAGCAAAGGTTTCACATTGCATCTTATATGTGTGAGTGAGCACAGTAGCCTACAGGTGAGACCTCCAGCTTCTAAATGCAAGGAAAATATCTGAGAAATGAGACTCTGTTAAAACATTACTTCACGGTGAAGAAAAACTGAGAAATGGAGGACACGCAATGTCTGCAGTTTGAGACCTGGGGCTTGTTCGGAGCTGTCTTTGGTAAAAAGAATGCGTTTTAATGCCTACAATTAGTAATATGAAAGTATGACTGGGTTAGTGATGTATCAATTAAATGTTCACCTAACATAAGTTGCCAACAATATGTTTATATAATATAGGTAATTTCTTTTGGCAGCCTATCATGGTTTGATTGACACACAGCCGCACTAAGGTGAAAACTCTTGCTTGCTTTGATATAAATATAGGGTATGATAGGTTTTCATGTAATATAAACATCTAAGCTGCAGTTTGTATAAAAATAATTTTTCCAATTATGGTGCAGTATTAAATCATGTTTCATAATTTTGCAATGTTTCTTTTGGGATATGTGGAGTTGCCATGTACACAATGTATATCTATAAAGTAATACAAAATGTTAATTTATTATATATCCTTTTATACATTTTATTGGACATTTTATTTTAACCAGCTATTTCCTACACAAGTTGCAAGTGACAGGAGAACTGCAACTACATGCTCTTCCTGAATTTTGATGTTTCTTGTGGACTTTTGGGGTCTATTATGACAGGACTGTTGACATGTATTTCAATATGATTTATAAAGTGGATGACCTGGAATACAAATGTACTACAGCAGCAGCCAAATCCAGCTTAATATTTTGATCAAAATCAGTTTAAAGGATCTTCATCAAAATTGTTTCGGTGTTAATGTGGAAGTTTATGAATTTATGGCACTTACTGGCAAAACCCTGCTTTCCATACTTAATTTTATTTGTCCTCGTGGGCTTGGACATTTTGCATGGCAGCAGCCTGAAGTGATGTCTCTCCCCAGGTATGGATTGATTTATAATCTGAGAAACAGAAATTCCTGCAAAGAATTCACTCTGTAAGGATAGCATGAGCAGCCTTTGCTATCATATCTGGTCCACTCTTCACAGTCACCCCGCACCCATTCTCCTGTGTGCCGTTGTGTGAAGTTGTTACTGATGTGAGTGGACATGAGTCTGTCACGAGAGTGCATTGTAAAGAACATAATGACTGCACCAGATGAGCCGTTGTGTTTTTTTCCGTATGTATGTTTTTAACACCAAGCATATTGGTGTTTACACAGCTGGAATGGAATGAAAGTGTCAAATGCAGACATGTCTGAAGATTTTTGGGCCGAGAAAAGTGAAAGCAGTAGCCATAGGTGTTCGTGATGAGTCACTACATATTGTTCACATTTCACTCTTTGGTGCTGGAAGGGGGATGTGATGGCAGTGGCAGTGATGGTGAGAGCGAGGATTTGATGTGTATGGCCTGGAGCAATTTATCACGCTCATCTTCCTGGAATCTTCAAAGATAACAAACCATCTGCTGCAGCTATTCATCAACTATAAAATGGAGAGGCGTGAAACCCGGCCAAAACATCATACTGGGAATGGATGGCTAACGGGTGTAGCAGGAGCACGGAGATGCCTCGCTAATGGGAAGCAGAAACAGTTTGGGCATTTCTGTCAATAGTAAGCTCCCTGCTAAGTGGCATAATGCGTGGCCTACAAGGTGGAGAACGAGTGAAAAGGGGAAGAAAAAAGCAAGACAGATGTAAAGTGTAGAAGGAAAACACATAGTACGGCAGATCCTCACTCTCCACACTAGATCAAAGTGTCTGCGTCATTTCTCTCTTGTGGCTTAATGGTCTACACATTATTTCTGGGACTTTAGTCCAGTTAACCAATGACAATTGCAATTAGTATTGGCCTCTGGCTATCAGAGGCCAATACTAATTGCAGGGCAAATTGCCATGCAATAAACTTGCTGTGGAAAACAAAATTGGTTATATCTTTTTTAAGGGCTTGACTTTGCCCAACATATTTATTCTAATTTAAATTATTTGAACAGTGAATATATACATATATACATATACATATTCTGATATATTACTTCTCAAATACCTATTTCATTTCGAATTCACAGCAATAATGATATAACTTAGTTGTATGGATTATTGGCATTTAAGTGTAATTTGATAACACACCCAATGATTAATTAAAGAAATTCCTTGACAAGAGAATTAAGCTATGACATTGGCCACATAAGGAGCAGATGCTCCACTTTGGTCATGAACTTAACACATTATTGAAGGAGGTGAAAACAAAAAGAAGTCTGAACAATGAGGGCTCAACTGTGGTGTGGCTGTTGGTGCCCAAAATAGCCAAATGATCTGCAGGTGTCCAAACACCCAAGCTCTTGTCTATTATGTTTTTTTTAATCTATTGTATATTGAAATTGTGTGCTAACATTTACATTTCCCATCGGTGTGCGTCTAATGAGAGTGAATCAGCGTGTGTCGTGCCAAGTTCCTGTCAGTAGGCAAGGCTCGCAACTTGGCGGCCCAACGGCGAGTGATGAGAGACAAACCATACCAGCTCCCTAACCTGTTCCATCACGAGGTAGGCATAGCTAGAGGTGCTTGCCTTGTTTGTTATACAGATAGCCACAAGTGTCAGCTGCAATGAAAGTATGCATTGTTAAAAGTAAGTCCAAAATGGCAGTTAGTTTCCATGTTCTTTCAACAGGTGTTTACTTCTATATACGCTGCTCACGTCCTTAACCTACGAAGACAAAGTTGAAGCTATGGCTTGTTGGTTTACAGCTTCTCTGACAGGCAGGGTGGGGAAAGGCAATTCTCCTGTGTATTTGGCTATGGTTGTTTTAATAGGCCTTGTCAATAGAGAATTTCATAAAAGGAGCGATGGCCTGGAACAGTTTTTGTTCTGTGCGAGGAGAGGAATGTGCTTGTTTCACTCTTTGAAAGGTGATTTCTGTGTTGAACGGCTGCTCCAGCCAAACAGCTTTTTGTCTGCCAGCACTCTTTGTCTCTGTGCTTTTAGTGTGAATTCATTTGTACCAAGAAGGGATCTCATTCTGTCTTTTGTCTTTGTCTCAATCTTGTCCTCTCTTCAATCAGCTTTTGTTGTTATAAAGAATATGCCGTAATGATCACAGTTCGAATAAGTGAACTTGGTGTCCTTTCTGTACTAAGCTGTTGATAGTTTTCTATTAAATGTCAATTTAGAACATTTAGTTTCTACCCCAGCATTTCATACTGAACTTAAACTCTTTTATTTAAACCCATGAAATATAAAATCACTAGACCTACCTTTGACCTGTCACATTTCATGGTTGGTTACACAAAGGCTCAGCTGTTTGACATCCACTGAGTGGTTTAATTAGCCAGCTTAATCAGAATGGTCCGCCAGTCTAGATTCAATTATGTCTTCAAACACACTCAATAGCACCACAGACCAGAGGTGGAAAATTCAATTTATTTGAAGTAACTGGATACCCATTTACTGCATGGCAGACCATATGGCCTCTCCCTTGGAGTGCGTTGTATATGTTTACAAGCAATTCATTCAGCATCATTACCTTATCTTAAGTGTATCATTAACTGTGGAAAAATGGCAATTAGATGGTGTGTTAACTGATGTCGCAGTGTGTGTGTGTGTGTGTGTGTGTGTACAAGCCACTGGCAAAGGAAGAAAGGGTCAGAAAACACATTTTTTTTCACAAAGTGCTAGGACAAGAATTACAGTAATGCAGTAAAACCGCAGTTCAGTGCATTTGTAATTGAACAGTTAATAAAAACTTTTAATTGCTGAACTTTCCCTCTAGTATTTGAAAGCAGGCATACAAAACACAAGCGTACTTAATAGGAAAAACCACCCAGTAGGCTAATGAACACAGGACTGACATTCCATCAGTGGAGAGAATGAACCTGTATTAATCAAACCTATTCTCTTTCACAAACCTGCTTCGCTCTCCACTCACAGCGCTGTGGAGGCCAACTCATTAGCGGAGGCTTTGGGAATGCTTGTATAGCTATGTGGAGTACAAAGACAGAAAGGGGTGATCCCTCCTTTTTCTCTGTGCTCTCTTGCTCCTGACAAAGTAGGGCCTTGGTGAATAGCTGAGGCAAAAGGAGAGCTGAATGGAGCAGGAGGAGTGGGGCTCGCTCATGCAGAGAGCTCCCAGCGCCTCTATACCTAGTTGGGAGAAAAGAGTGGCCAGCTGCTGCCGCTGAGCCTTTTTCCCTGGCTTCAATAGAGATCTTGTGAAAGGACCCTGGACAGGGTGGCTGAATATGGAGAGACAAAGTGAGGAATGGAAGTTGCAAGTGAGGGAAAGAAGGAAGAAAAGGGGAGGGGGAGGGGGGGAATAATTGTAGAGTAGAGTAGAGAGGGTACCGAGTTTGCATAAGCCTATTGTTACATCCCTGCTGTGCATGTAGGCCTTGAGGTTGGTCTGTGACAGTGAAGAGGAGCAGCTTGGTTTAATAAATCATAATGGAAATTAGCATGTTATAATGAAGCGGCTGGAGAAGTCCATTATTTGGGCAGTTCAAAGAGGAGATTGACTTTGGAGCCAGGATCTGAGGATCCTGGCCAAATCAAGTTTGGCAGGGCCTCTGCTAAAGCTCAAAGAGAAAATAAGTAATTTAATGAGCTTTCAAGTCCATGTGTGGTACAGTAGTAATGATATTCACACAGCAGGTCCTTCAGTGCTTTTCTCTAAGTGGCTATTTAGAGATGACTGTGGGTCTATCCTGTTGGGCTGTTTGGTTGTTTTACACGCCTGTGCTCTCAATACCATCTGTATCTGTTCTCCTTCATATTTCGTCTTTCCCTTGCTAATACTCCATCCTTTGCTCATTTCTAATATGGTAAGCTGTGTGTTGCCCTGCACAGTTGCTAAGCTTATGTCAACTTGTTTTCCTCCCCCAGTCATTCCTCATTCCTTCCCCTCTTCCTCTCTTATCAATATCTGCCTCCCTTTTCTTCCCTCATTACTACTCCACCACCTTCTGCTGACTGTACTTTTATTTTTTGATGCCAGTGACTTTGTTCTTGTCTTCATCGTCCCTCTCCTCCCTCCTCCCTTCCCTTCACCGCCCCTTGCCTTGTCCCCAGGCCTCTGATGCTGCTAATAGGATAATGGCTGCCATGTTATGTACACTTAAGACCTGCAGAGCAGCGCTGAGGGCTGTGTGCATGTGCATGTGTGTTTGTGACTGCCTTCTCAATGCAGGGAATGCAGGATGTGTTTAAAGTATTCAAAACAATTTGCAAAGATTGCACAGGGAGGGAATTTCTACATCTCCTCCAAAGTAAAAAACAAACTCACTTAACCTTTACACTTAGGATTCCACAGAGACAGATTTTTCAGCATTTTTTCACAATTTTTCTCTCAGGCTTTGTTCAAAGCTCCAGTTAAGAACACTTTAGCTCTCACATAGACAGTATCTACCATTCACCATAGCTACTTGGTCCTGAGGCTGTGGGCTATAAGTCATACCGTGTAATTGGGAACTTCCTAGTCTCTAGACAACTGCTTAAAAAAAAGTTTTAATAAACTTATATAAATCCAGATTTTATTAAACAGGATTTTAGAAAAATATGTTTAGATTAGGGGCCCTGGTGGCTCAGTGGTATTTGATTGGGATGCAGAAGGCAGCAGGTTCAAATCCCAGCCCACCAGGTGGGGCCCCACCCAGCCACCACAGGCAACCTTGGTGCCGGTCCCGTTGGGGCAGGAAGGGAATCCGGTGTAAAAACACATGCTGAATCAACGTGCGGAACATGTTCCACTGTGGCGACCCCTGAAGGGACAAGCCAAACGCCAGTGATCTTTGCAGAAAAATATATTTGGATTATATCCTGGGTTAGGTTTTCAAATTGTGCAACTTAATTGTAGGATATTTTAAAGGGGCTTTAATGTCTGATGACAACTTAAGGACACTTAGTGAGAAAAACTCCAATGTACTGAATGAGGTAGAGGCTGAGATAGTGAGTTATATAGTAGTTTAAAGATAATAAATTCCATTTATCTGCATCTTTTTATTAAAAAACATGTAGACGATAACAAAAGGCCTTTTGAGCTTTTCTGAATTTTAGCCAGATGGAAGGTGCTGTTTAAACTACCTAGCAGATGTTCACTGCTTCTGATGTACATCCAGTTCCTTCGCAGCACAGGAGACCTCTCACCACACAACTGAGCTCTGAGGCCTGTATCTTTCTCCCTAAAACAATGTCAGAGGAATGAATATATTCGAGTCTCAGGGACAGAATGAAAGAGAAAAGGTAAAGTGAGATTTCGCTCCACTAATGTCTTCACTGTAAAAGAGCGAGCACCGGAGATAAAGTGGAGTGAAAGCAGAGCCAAAACTGTCAGGGGTTTGCATCCAGCTGGAAAAGTTCTCTATCTACACTCATAACATTTTAGCATGCACATCCACTTTACTCTTTGGAGCCAGTGCTGGAAGAATGCTAGAGTTTAAGAAATGAAATGTAGTGTTCTGAACTCACATTGAGAGCTTCACATTTAGCCAAAATACATTTAAACAAGCACACTGAACAAGACACAATGTACTGTTTGAGTATGTCGATGCAGAACATATTTGCCCTCGTACACACTCATGCACATATATTGAAACAAACAAGTATCACGTGCACCTTGTTGAATATGTCAAGTATGGCGTGCATTAGTGTGTGTTATAAAACAAACCCCCCCAATGAGAATTAGCCATGCAATGTAATTTCCATTCCCCAGCACCTTTACAAATTTGAAATGCTATGCAAGTTTAAACAAGTTTGCAAAATCAAATTTGCCTCTCCATCAAATGTGATAATTCAACATCTTGCATTACACAAGATTTTGACTATGTTTTCCACATGCCAGACTCCAAAACTGAATCCTCTACTGGCTGGTAGCATTCGGCATGATGCAAAAAGCCACAAAACACCCATGAAGTTTCTTGGTGGTTTGGTGTTTCTCAATATGTACTGTAACTATGAACACACACACAGCAGATGTCTGGATTTGTTGAGGGTGTAGAGAGGCAATACATTTGAGTTAATAATGAGATATGGACATCTGAGACCCATGTTGTAAACATCACTTTATTTGACTGCTGAAGTCATTCAACAGGTTGCATTTATTTCTCATTAGCTCATTACAACTGCTGACAGCGATGAATTGTCATTCCCGGTTAATCTGGATCTTTTCCATCTCTACATAACTCCTGCAGATCTCTTTAACCTTTTGCACTTCAGCTATCATAAGGTGATTAGTTTTGTTTGTCTGTAAGGTGTCAAACCTGGCTGATGTTTCCCATTCTTTCTCTTTCACACACACGTACACACACACACACACACACACATACACACACACCCTTTCCTGTACTGAATTTGTTCTGCTTATTTAGCGTGGGCACCTCAGGCAGTTTGAAGCCAGGAGCGTGACAAAGCAGATGCACCACAGTTCCGCGTGTCTAACTCCAACCAGACACTCACAATGCATCTGCTTCTTGCTGAACATCCTACTCACTTTGCTGCTCTGACTTAGTCTGCCCGTAGACACCAGCTGACACTTGAGTTCTGACATACATTATAATACGATGCAAAATAACAATATTTTAATTCATAATTGCTTTCAAATTTCAAAAGCGATAGGAAAAATGCTTTGCACACCTGCATTTTATTCATTTTAGAGACCGGCAATTCAACTATGCTGGATATTTCACCGCAAACAGTGAAAAGTCAGACTATGTCCTAAGAATAATCAATTTTTTGACACCTGTGAGAAGCTTCCAAGTCAAACACACCAAGCTTGATTAAAACATGACCATAACAGGAAATTTGCAGTGCAAATCAAACTTCAGGGTCAAAGTGAGATGTTGAGCGCTGAAGTCTGGCAGTCATTGAGGGGGGAAGATTGATTGTCTTGGATTAAACAGACTCATCTCAGATTTCAGTTTGGACCTGTTTGGAACAGCGTCCTGTGCTCAAAATGTAATTTTTTAGCAGAGATTCAATGTAGATCTAATTGATTAAGATCGACATTTATTTGTGGCTTATATAATATTGTTTAAAAGTATGATTCCAAAGTATATCCAAATGTCTGTAGTGTATGTTTACCTTTGCTGCCTTTAAGGTTTCTATGGACATGCATGTTTGCCATATTGTATTTCTCCACATGCCTTGTCTGTTATGTGCACGTACATGTCAGCATGCATGAATGCATACAGGCAGGCATGTGAATGAACATTTTTTCTGAGCATTACTGACCCATATGCAGGTGTGAATATGTGTGTGCATGTGTGCAAACGCTGCGATAATAACACCAATGTTTCCATTGAGAATCGTGCCCATCTCCTCATCTTTGGAGTTTCATCTTTCTCCTCTCTCTCCCCATGTAAGAGTGTTAGAAGATAAAGAGACAAACTGGCAGTCTGTGTCCTTCAAGTTTCGAGGTTCTGCAATACATCAAATCACCCAAGTTACAAAAGCAAGACTGAATCTAAAGCCAGACAAAGTGTCTCTATGTGGTTTGACACACAAACATAGATTAGCTGTTAATGTAAGCATGCATTAGTATCCCTGTAAGGCCAGTGCTGATGTTTAGGTATGGTGTTTAACATGTTTAGCGTCTTAACATGCTAAAATAAACCAACTGGCACTAAATACAAAGTATGGCACAAGCTTATGGGATTGCAAATAGTTTTGCAGTTGTTTCACCAGAAAAAAAAATGTTTTGGAGCAGCCAGGAGTCCTCACTCCAGGCCTATGAATGGTCTGCAGTTATATAGCACTTTTCAACCTCTTTCTTCTTATTCACCCTTTTGCACTCACAATCACACACACACACAATCACACACCGATGGGGGAGCTGCTATGCAACTGGCCAACGCTCACCGGGAGCAACTAAATTGGGGTTCAGTGTCTTCAAGGACACATTGAAATGTGACCAAAGGAGTCGGGGATTGAACCTAACAACTGTGAGATTGGTGGATAACTGCTCTACCTTCCTACACCACAGTCGCCCCATGACAGTTCTCTAACTATCCCTGCATTACGCACTGTGGATTGCCTGTTGTTTTTAGTCAATCAGAAGTTGGAAGATCCCATCTTAGAGTGGTGGAGAACAAAGTGAATTGTTATCCTCCATCCTCTGATTGACTGAAGACACCTGATGTCTAACCATGCAGATCATTTTGATTTCATGTGCCCCAGTTTTGGGAGACACTATCCATCTGAGATCTTTGTCACTAACCCTTCATTGCTGAATTTAAAACGCAGCATCTATGACAGGCAATGAGTCCATTAAACCACAAAAAGTCTCCTTCACCTGTGAATGAAAAAATATTTCGTTCTTACTGTTGAAACTCCTGATAAATTGTGAGAGAGTTATATGTCATCGTGCCAGTTTGTCATCATAACTCCACAGGGCTTAATGAAAACTCTCCATCTGGTGACAGTTATATGGAGTCTGGCACTGTCAGAAGGGACCCCATGTGTCTATGCCAAGATTACCTCTTCGATCTAATTCCTCTTTAGGAAGATTATCAATCACACAGTGGTCTCCTCTTCAAAATGCAGGTCAGGCTCAGCAGACAAAAAAGCTGCCCGTCATACTCCACACAGCACGTATTTCACCTAATTTCACCATATTTTAATTTACTATTGCTTTCCAATTGCTTGCCCAATGTAAATTATGGCTTTCCACAATCTGAACTGACCTGACAAAACAGCCAGTTTAACCTTGTCAAGAAATCTTTGAAGCCTCTGTATCACATGACAAAAACAACAGCTGTATCAAATGTTCAAATGTGCTGTTCAGTTCCTGACCTTTCAAACAATTAGAATGAAGCAGAAGGTTAATCGTGTAATGGAATGTGGAAATGCAAAGCAATGTTTTTCTATAGCAGAAACATTTGATCTGCACCTGGGATAAGTTTCCTACACAACTTTCACACCTGTGAGCTCTAAACTTGTTTTGCGTGTACATATGTTTGTATGTGTGTGTGTGTATGTGTGTGTGCATCTCTGTTTGTGTGTATGAGATGGAGAGAATGTGGGAGGATGTGAAAAAAGAGCAAAAGAAAAAAGAGGAGAAAAAAAGATTTAGAGGAAACAGACAGTAAAGGAGATGAAACCAAGTCAAACAAAAACAGAATAATGTATCGACCCAGGTGGCTGAGGCTCCAGGCGCCATTTTCTCTCTCGCTCTCCGGGAAAAGCTGTAAAGTTTCTGTTAGAGTATGTGTGCAGGATGTTTTTTGGGGCCTCCCTCGCTCGGCCCGGGACTGTCTTTTATTTTCCCTCTGCAACAGTTGCTTTTTCAATCACTGTGCAAAACTCTGCTGGATGTCAATAGCCTGGTTTCAATCAACCTGCAAAACATTAAATTCCCCTTAAAGACTCTTTTCTCACTATCTGGTTTTGAGGCCTATGGGTCAGAACCAGGAAGAATGTTGTGGTAACAATAAAACCCCAAAAAACAAGTCCTTTCTTTCTGGTTTCCATTTGCATTTACACCACAATATTTAGCATAAAATAACCATCTTTCTCCTTCAGGGTCTGATTTTTCTAACCATAATTGGGATGGTTTTAGGGTGGCAACCTCTGTATATCTGTGAGCTTGATATTACACGCTTGTAGTGGGTAAGATCAATTGTGACTGAAGTAGAATTGAGCCTTGAGAACACTGATGTTCATTCACAGGGCTCAGCTGCTGAGCAACACACAGACAGATGGGAAATAAGCCATAATTACTTACTATTGCTCATTTATCTTTAAATGGCTGCATTCAAACATAATTATCTCTATTGCAGAACCGATCAAGCCAGGACGACGTTAGACATCTGTGTGTGTGTATGTGTGGGTTATTACTTGTTGAGCCTGGGGACTGCTGGAAAATTTTGATGATTGTCTTCCACGTGTTAGTCTTGGTCTAAAATTGCTGTATTTTTCACCCCCTTTTAAACATACAGACACACACACACACACACACACACACACACACAATGTTTTCATGTGTACTGCCTTGTTTTTACAGCTTTGAAATAGTCACAGCCCCTTCGGATAATTTATCTAATGCGCTGTCAGGTTCAGCTTTGGACCATAGCTTCATGCTTAGTTAGTAGACTGATCTAATGTCTGAAAAAACATGCCCTGTCAAGTTACCTGTTTAAGAACCTATATGATGTCTATTCATGTACATTTGCATCTGGTAACCAGTTGTGCAAGATGTTCTATGACTTTTTATCTAAGTAAAGGAGCAGTTGTTCAGTGTAAAAACCCTTCTGAGTAATAGTCAGTATGCACTCATAATTCCACTTGTAAACAGGAAAGTTAGAGCTTTACTTCCCTTCTTAACATTTCATACATATGCACAAATAAACAGGTATTAATTGGCAAAACACAATCTTCAATCATTATAGATTATAGAAGTAACACTCAACAGTACACAAAAATGGTTACGAACAAGTAAGGAACAAATTATTATCAAGTGATTTTCGAATAACATAGAATCATAAGCTAAATAAAAGACAATTGTTTACAAGAGAACACAGTGGGAAGAAAGCCTGCTAATGAGTCTCTATTATCTGTAAAATGGAGCAATGACCAGTTTCTTTATGAATTGTTTCCGATTAACTCTGAATAACAACCACTCATGACTCATTTATTGTTCATTAATTAATCATTAGTGACCTTTTTTACGCCCTCTAAAGTAGAGTGACACGCAATACTGTGTAGTTAGGAAGTGGTTTCATATTGTTTCATGAAGGGACAGGCAAAGACAGCAGTATTTTCAAAAAAACCCCAAAACATTTAAATTATCACACCATAACCACACTTATTAATATTTACATCAAAGCCATATTCTTCAGCATGTAAAGACAATAGTCCACACAAACTGCTAAGTCATATTTGCATATTTACAAGAAGTCTAAACATCTAGCAAAAATATGAATCATCTACAAATACAATGGGACCCATAAAAAATAAAGCAAATATGTCCAGTAATTAAGTAATCAATCCGAAAAGAAAAAAAGATCATTAACAGCTCAGTGTCAGTCAGGGATAACATATGAGGAAAGCTGATTCTGGAACGTTTGACTCCTTAAATCTGGTTAAAAGCTCAAAAGTTAGCAGGTAGCTAGTTAACTGCTAACTATCTGCTTGTTGTTGGGCAGGTCAGGGTAAAGAGTGAGACTGAAACAAAACAGGGAATTTATGAGTTTCAAATCCAAAACCTGAGCTTAGATACACAGAAAAGGTCCAAGGTCGTGTTGAAGCAGTACTTTAAGAGTTTTTTTTATTATATATTATTATATTTTTATATTATTAATGATAATAATATTTCGTGAGTAAATTCTTAAAATAACACCTGTGTAATAATATGACTGGCAGCTGAAGACGAGAATGTCTTGACTGCTGATTCAGAAAGAGTTCCTCAGTGTACAGTGTACATTTAATGCAGTGCACAGTAGGACACTGCAACTTCTGAAACAAACTCATTTACCAACAAACACTGGACATGATTAAAAATTAGCTTTAAGTGACTTGAGGCCAACAAGTAATCATTCTTTATTGTGAGAATATGGACGTCATCCAAAAGCTGTTTTAATGAGCTGTGCAGCTTCTATAGAAAATGCTTCACTGGCTACACAGCTCTTACAAAAGACTGAAGGGAGGAGGAATGTGTGCAGCAACATGTTGAATGTGATGATTAGTCTGCTGTGGCTCAAACCCAGGGGCTGGACGACATTCAAAACAATTCAGTGAGATGGAAGTCCACTTGTAGCACAGGTGCAGCTCCAGTGTCTCCCTCAAAAAAAAAAAAAAATATAAAAACCTTGACCCCTTGACATTCAAACAAAAACAAACACTGAGCTGTGCGCTGATGGTGGTCATGGTTTTCTTTCCATTTTTTCTTCTTTTCTCTGCTTCAGCATTTTCTTGGGGCAGCCTCCCCTCACAAAGCTATAAAGCAAACAGTATAGTGTGAACACTGGGTGGAATAAGGGTAAACACAGTTTGTTGTGACGTGTGTGGTGAATGAGGGACCGTGTGTGGGGGACATTCCTGATACAGAGCCTCTGGTGCTATTTTCTTTCTTGCTGGGTGAGATGTTTTGAGAAGCCTGGTCCCCCACCCGGCCTCACCTGTTGAGCCATGACAACCAAACAAATGGCTTCCATTGCTGCCCATAGTGACCTTTGACCTCTGGGCTTTGAGTTGCCCTGCAGAGAGGGGCTGTCTCGGAAGCCTTCCTGGTTCAATAACATCTTCTCCCCTGAAGAAGATAAAGAGTTTACCTGTTTAACACCTGTGGATCCATCCCCTGAGCTTCAGCATGACCACTCATATCTCCCATATACCCTCACACAATGCACGGCCATTTGTCTTAGCTTGCCTTTTGTGAGAATTACAAAAGCTGCAGTTACAGGTTTTTTGTGGAATTTTTTAAAAACATATCTTTTTGATTGCTCGTTTGTGTATCTTCATCAAGTCAATTATTGTGACTGTGGCGTCTCCAGCAGGGTACCGACTAGAAAACTAAATATGTCGAAATGATATGATTATGCGGCCTAGATATAAAATAGAAATCACACCTTTACACAGACTGTAAACCCTGCCTTAGTTATTTCATTTAGGTGTTCAAATAAAACGCCTGAATTAAGCTGTGTATGTTGTTGTTGAGGTATTGTATGTATGTATGTTAATGTAAGCCATTAAAGTATTTTTTTTGTCCTTTCAGCTTATCCTGTGAGTTCAGGGTCGCTACAGCAGATTGTTTCTCTGCATATTGATTTGGCACAATTTTTACACCGAATGCCCTTCGATGACACAAACACTTTCAACATGCGGTCGGCGTGAACCTCCAACCCTATGGTCATTAGGCGGCCACTCTATCAACGGAGCCACTGCCGACATTATTTTATGAAAAAATACACAAGTCGGAGGGATGATCAAAGCTTTACATATATGAGATTTGCAGATGTTTTCTCTCCTCTCCTCTCCTCTTCTACCCGACCCCACCAGCTGTATCACTGTGGCAATATCCACCTCAAGTGTGGGTGTCTTGAGTCAAACATGCACAACTCATTAGTCTCTAAGCAGGAGAAAATTACTCCACACTCACACATGAGTGCACTCAATCTGAAGCAGGTATTTACTCACCTACTACATGATAAACAATCCCCTTCTGACCTCATGAATAATATAAATAATCAACTACGGCAATGTCTTACCAGCAAACTATAATTGTGAAAGGGGATGTACACAACACCATATTTAAGGTGTGGGTGTGTGACTCAAGACACACACCTATACTCTTTGTATTCTCCCTGATTCCCTCAGTTTGTAGCTCAAGTGTACTATGCAAATTTGGGCAGGAGCAGAGCCACTAAAAGTTGTTACATGACTCATTCTCACATGTCTCACCGTTTACACCAAGGTGGTATGGTCACACGAATGACTACACATACTGAGTATACACACATATTCGCCCATAAAAGTATTCAGATGCATATGCAACTGCACACACTCATGTTGATTAGCGAGGCAAATTGTTGAGTGCAAAGCGTCTTTCTCAAAGATCCATTCAGATTGAGAAACCTTGTACTGGAACAATTACACCCTGTGAGTTAGGTCTGCAGCATACCACTATGAACACGTAACCGCTCGTATCAAGCTGATACAGATGCACTGAAATGCTGCAATCCAAGACTGTGCTGCCAAATACTCCGACAAACAACAGCAGCACCTGCCTGAAATCTGGGAGTGAGTGGAGCGTAATGCCTTGGCTTCAGAAAGGGGGCTGTGTATTTCAGTGTGTGCAAGTGTGTGTGTGTGTGTGTTCTTCAGGAGTGATCATGATGAAGCAGGACTAGCATTAGGTCATCAGTTTTGCTGGCGTCTCCACAGCTGCTGGACTTGACTGGTGGAGACATGCCCACATATGGAGGTTCTTGCCGCTCACAAACTATTTCACATGAACAGCATTTTGCTCTGAATAGGAACCAGAGAAGTTACTTTCTGGGCTGTAACTGATTGACTATAGATTTTGGGGGGGTTCTGCTATAGTAACACAAATAACGAGACTAAATGAACAATAGACTACTGTGCATGAAAGAAAGTATATTAAAGCAATATAGTATACTTCAGTAGGTGCTTATATTGTTATTACCGTTAAAAGTTACCCCTGTTGAGCAGCCTCGGAAAAGAACACCTAAACAAGAACAACAATGATCAGTGCAGGCATGAATAGCCTCAAACAGCCTTCCAACAAGCCATTATGTAACAGAAGTCAGACCAAGCTAGACACACAGCACCCCAGAAAGTCAGCACAGTAAGTAGCCCTCTGGAAATCCCTGTAGCTGTGGTGCGAAAAAGCTTTATTGTGTTTTGGCAGCCAATTAAAACTGCACAGTGTGTAGTGCTGTCATTTCAGTTTTGCACATCGAAAGTAAAAACTAATACTTCTTCTCATATAAGCCAATTTGAAATCAAGGCATGGCTTAAAACACGCTTATAAGGAGTCAGCTTGGTGACTGAACGGGAAGTTGATCTGCATTACTATGAAGTTTGCTGAAACACTATTAGGGATTTCCAGGGGACTGAGAGACTGTAATTTTGTATAAAGAGGGAGGAGGCACACTCTACAGCCTCCAAGTCACGCTATTCTTTGCTGGAGTCCTCATTCCCCCAATCTGCGAAAACAACATACTGTACCTTGATAAATACTGGAATTTCCTTGTGGGTATGTGCAGCTTCATTTATTTGGATTAACAGCATTGTAGTGTCTGTGCATTCAGTGCTATTTCCCATCTGGCTGACAAACTAAAACTGAATAACATACTGACTCATGAGCGCCTACGTCTGTTGGCTGACTCATAATCCATATGTGCACTGAATACATAGCACTCATACACATGCACATCACACTCACAGACACGTTCACGTCCACAGTGCTTTGCCCTCCACTGTCCAACTAGCAACCGTCACACCCAGACCAACAGTATCAGTGCTGTTGTAATTCTGCTGAAGCTGCTGGGTGCGAATCTGTGCTGTGTTTAGCGAGGGAGCTTGTGTATTTTGAGAGTGTGTTGGGAGTACAGCAGGTCAATAAATATTTGATGACAGTGCCACCTCTCCTCAGCACCCAAGCTCAAGCAGATGATCTCCTGACCTTCAGACACCCAGAGCCAGATGAATTATTAAGAGTAGAGCTGTCAGTCTCGAGTGCCAGGCCAGCTCCAGCTGGAATAGAGAAGGAGGGCTATCTGTGATCACATCTCGCTCAGATGTCAATCGGCAGACCACCACCTGCTGATTGGACACTTCCACCCAGAAAAAAAAAGAGTTTTTGTAAGCTCAGCAGAATTATCTTTGCAACAAATGCACAAAAATGCTAAAGCTGAGCCTGTAGCTAGATGGATGAAAGGGCTATAGATGTGTAGATAAAACAGAAAGTGTCCTTTCATCTTTTGGAAGCAGTGTCATGATGAATGCATATGACCTGACATTTGAGATTAATGGCATTCTTTCATCCCCTTCTCATTAGGAATGCGTCCTGCATGCACATGGAAAGTCTTTCTGTTGAAATGCCAAATACGCCAAATGCTTCCATTGTCATCTGAGAGGCTTCTGCTTTGTATCATCATATTGTTCTGTTCTTAAATATTTACTATCCCAACCGTGTAATGTGCGTTTTGATGAGATTATGAATGCTTGTTGATTATTTAGCACATGGTGAAGTGTTCCAAGACCCTGTGAGGAGCAGCAGACTATTGATCTGATTGTAACCTGCTAAGCTCTGTTTGGGTGGAGTCCTCCAGTATCACCACTCAGCTGTTAGGAGCTGCTGTGTTTGTGCTGGCCCATTTGGATTAGTCAATGAGTGTGTGTGCTGGCAAACACGACTTTTGCTGAGAATGTAATTCTGCTTTCATTTTTTTTAAAATATTTTTGTGTGAATCTGAACAGAAAATGTTTATCTAAGTGTGTGTATGTGTGTATGTGTGCACATTTGTTTGTGTTGACTAATGTGTAATATATACGTGTCTGTCAGCATTTGCTGAGGCCTGTGGTCCAGGTGGCTGCCTTAGCCCAGACTAACTTTCGTGCATGAAGGTGTTGCATGCGATACTTCCTCAGGCCTCGGCCAAACATCACCCGATCCCTCATTCAACACCTCGGATTGATCCCTTCCATCCCCTGTATTACCTTACCGTAGGCCCACCTTACCGCCAACCCTCCCCTGTCTCCCTGCACTGGACACTAGCCACCACCCCACCCTGCTCTCTGCTCTGAATCTCCCAGCCCCAGCAACACTTGGGCTCAACTTGCAGTTGATTGGCACGCCTGCTTTGTTTGGCTGCGACTGGACGCTGTAGTTGGGTGACACAGGGCTGAGACCAGCTGCTCTGAGTAGAGGAAGCTGTGTCTCAGACGGCAACCTTACAACTGTGTGCTAAATTTTTAAAGTTATGTTTTAATAGAAAGATTCAACAGCACTGAGGATTCCTAAAGGGAACGTTTCATTTTACTCTGGGAAATGAATCATGGTCAATAACAGAGCACCTTTGAAGCTGGGCACAGCCAAACGTCAGCAGGACATGTGTACTGAGACGTCACCTACACTTTCCTAAATGTGTAACTTGCCAAATCTTGAATAATCCATTATTTTTAAAATGATGATACTCAACAGTAATAAGTGAGTGGATTGTTTTACCATCAAATAAATGACTTTATTGATTCTGACGCTCACTTATTTCACAATTGAACAAAACCAGATGCATTTTTGAATTAATCCATGCCTTCACAAAACATTTCAAACCACATCTCCACGTGGGACTGCCCATCCATCTTGTGTTTCTGGTCAATTTGTGTGCAGTGATGACAGTGACCTTTGATCGCGATACAAGGGGACAACAGTAGTGCATTTCATTTTCTTAGTGAGTTAAATGCCGGCAGGCCCACTTAATCAGATCTCCTCTGGGGCCCCGATTGGTTTAAAGGTGCTCATGATTGACAGGTGACATTGTCGTTTCTCAAAGGCAGATGCTTGTGAAAAGATGTGGGTTGGCATGGTTGATACGCAGCAGATTGCCCACAGCTGTCATTGTGTGGTTGGAAATGAGAGGCTAAGGATGTTCCTCTTCTTGGGTCTGACAAACAGCATTATAGTCAACAATGCTGATGTTATGGATCGGACTTCAATAGAAGCAGGTTGGCTGAATGCAGGAAATTAATACTGGATTTTTGCATTTTATGATTTGGCATTAATGCTACAAGTAGGTTGGAGGAAGGTTGTCCTTGAACGACAATGCTTCCTTCAAATGTACGCATTGATTTGCGTGAAACCTGAGACATTTTTGAAAATACACACACACACACATAGGCACACACTTGTTTGCAGTGTAAAGAAGACTACTCTCCTGTTGCCATGAGAGTGATTAAGCCAACATCAGTCTTATTGCTCCCAGTGGAAACAGGTTTTGTGCTTATTTCAAGCACAGTGGCCCCAGTGCCGTCTTTGCTATCCCAGCTATGGGTGTCAGGGGAGGCATTCTGCTCAGGACTTGGATTCTTATGGGCTTCCTAAGTGAAAAGACAGGCCCTGCCAGGATTACTCCTCTGCATTACTGCAATGGCTTTTCCAGTGACTGGACACTTGCATACAGTGAAGCTCTTTCAGTGGGGTTGGGGAGCGGTTTCGCTGCTGTCAGCGCTTTTTGGGAAAATGCCTCCACAAAAAGCTGCTTTCTAAATCTCTTGTATCTGGCAGGAAAAACTAAGACATATTTCATGTAACTTGCTATCAGCTGGGGCCACAGAAGTAGTTTTTTTGGTAGCTGTGAGTGTCTGATGTCTCGAGCGGTGCCTTGCTTTGTGCAAAAGATCAGCAAACAATAACCAGCCTTATCATTTTACCTTCATCAACACTGGAACACCAGTGAAATGTTATCAAGTAATGACACAGGTGCTGAACATGACTGATATTCTAAATCCAAGGTGTGTCCAGTTTCTTAACCTGTGAGAAAGACTGGTATCAGTTCCTTTGGAAAATGATTTTTTTTCATGCGTGATATTCAATTCCATATTTCTTACTGCCCTTATGTCTCTGTAGCTCGTATCTCTAGCCATCACTTTTTCCCCTGTCACCTTCATCATTTCTTATCTTCTCCTGTCCCTTTGCTTTTTGTCTTCTCTTTCCGCTGTATCATTACATTACTACTGCATTTTCCCTCTGTTGTTGTGTGAGCACACATTTAACAGTTAACCCGAGCGCTACCTATGAGTGCAGTACAGCCAAAGGGAGGAGCCCCTATATGAACATCTTTGGTAATTTTGACTGTGGTTTGGGAACAAGTAGATACAGCCCTTCCCTAAAATATTTTACAGAAACAATCCTCCATACACTGGTTAAAATTATCCTGGAGACAAAAATAGGATTTTTTTTTTGTACATTACTATGTATTAATAGTAATACATTTATTCCTGGTGCGTTGATCTGCACTTTGCCAATCAGCAATGTCTAACTCATGATATATCTACAGATTCTCTGCCCCAAAGGTCTGCTAAGGTATATTTACTAGGAGAATAATCATGAGAATACCAGAGACAAGTACAAGGAACATACTTCTTGAGTTTCAGTGGGAGGCATCAAGAGAGAAACAGAGACAGAGAGTGAAAAAGATTTTGGCGACTATGACAGTGAACTTTTCCCCAGTTATACCTGGCTGTGGCAGAGGTCTTTTCAGCCATGGCGAGCCCCTGGGATCTGGTGCTCAGTGGAGCGCACCATGCATACGGGCTGTGATCCTGAGTGTGTGTGTTAATATGTGTGTCTGGAGAGACAGCTGTCCAGCTCATCTTCCCCCTTTGCGGCCTTCCTCATTTATAATTAACCCATATGACCAGGTGGCTATGTCCCTCTGTCCCTGCCAAGGCATGCTTCATTCTGACCTCTGAACTTCTCTCAGCCATTCCTCAGCTCATGTTTGCTGCTTATGTGCTGCTTAGTTGACTAGACATCTCTGCTCTGATTTTGAAACAGTAAGCTGTGAATGCATAATGAAAACAGTATAACAGAGGAAAGATGTGGGTATACTTCAACCAAAATATGTATTTGTTGGTCAGCGTCTGACACACAATTGTGTGTTGACATTTTACCCGGTGGATTGTGTCCAACTCTGTGAATACTGTGAGGAATAAATGCCTTAAAGTGTACGATTATCACATCTACCCTCTCTCTGTCCGGGCAGGTCTCGGAGTGTGGCTTTCTAACAGTTATGAACACTTCTTACTCATTCAGCTGTGGTTTGTTTCAAGCACAGCTCAGCAATTTCAGGTTAGAATTAAAAAGTGATGTATGAGAGAATAGAAACACAAGAATATTGTGAAATGGCAAGAGAGCCTGACTAGCATGGAAAAAAATGGTTGTTTTTCTAGGCTAGTTATATTCTGTTTGACTGGACTCCGAGGCCCACAGCTGACTCAAGGCCAGGACAAGGCAACAGGAAGTTATATTGCACCTGTTACTCTCATTGCTGCTGCTCATACCCTCAGCTATGACTTCCCTGGCAATAGTGGCTAAGCAAGCATTTTTTCCTCCTTTGATGTTTTGGCGTTCAATGTCCGGCTTCAGCCAGACAGGCTGTATACACCCGTAGATCTGCCTGATCAAAAACTGCCTGCAGGCTAAGCTTTTAACCTTCTCTAGTGTTCTTGCTCCCCTCCCAACTGTCTCTAACTCAACGCCCCAATCGCTGCATGTTATTGCCATGGTAACATTAAAGACTTTTCCAGATGTGTCTAGGACTTTTGACTAGCAATGCAAAGTCTCCACAAGCTTTCGTTCACAAATATGTCTTTACCATTAACAGATCTGCTCAACAGTGTTTAGTCCAGAGAAGGTTGAAGCTCACACGTTCCCTGTGCCCTTCTTTCATCACCCTCATAATGGTGCAAGGGGGGCTGAGGGCAGGACAGGGACCCAAGGTTAGTGAACAAGGCGTATCCAGTTTCTGTTGTGTAACAGCAACACCACTAGGCTTCCTGTGCACATGTTCTGTGTAATGCTCATGTCCTGGTGATTGGGTGGGCCATTAGAGTACATGAGGCAAGTGAAACTCTACCTGATTCATACTTCCTCCCACTGCTGCCTCTGCAAGTTGAAGCTGGACTTCAAAGTTGTCTTACAAGTGCAAATAGATGAAGAGTTGATCATTGTTCAAACACCGCCTGGGTGTTTGAATGTGAAAATAAAGCTGACTTTTGACATTTCTCATTTTCTGTCTAGCATTAGTTCATACTGAAATCTATTCTGAGGTTGTTGATTGGCCACATTGCTTCAAACACACAGACATGATGCAGCAGAATGTGACCCTGTGTCCTGACACCTCTGTTTTTCACTACACACACCTCGCCCTCCCCCTCTCTTCTCTCTAAAGGGCAGGGCCGTGGTACACTAATCTCTCCATACCCGCTTTACCCTTCTAACAGCCCCACCCTGACCCCACCCCGCCTCACAGTGTTTGCTTTGGCACTCCATGGGACATTCGTCACAGCACCTGCCAGTGCAGCCCGCAGCCTGCATTCACCCATAACCCCTCAAGTGTACCAAAGGTTGGGACACGTGTTTCCGGCACCCTCTAAATGGGTGACAATACCCCTGTCCTCGCCTGTCTGGATTAAGCACTGGTAAAATCCACTCTCCATGCCCCAGTGGCCACTCTGAAGAGACGGAAGGGTTGAGGAAGGCACCAAAAGGGGGGAACAGGTGTGTGTTGTTTTTTCTTAGCTGCCCCCTAGGCCCCTAAACATGTCAAAAACACTTCTGTGTGTCCAAGCAAAGTATCATTGTGGTTACTGGGAGGAGAACAAACCAAGGGGCTGGTTAAAGTCAAGGCTTAAATAAATGTGATTGTTGCATTTTGTAAGGCTACGACACATGCTTTCATGTTGCAATGAAAGTTGCTAAATGTCACAGATTATATAAGGGCCTAGACTGAAACAATATCTACAAACATCCTAACATGTAGGGTGGTCTACTTAAATTAATTCTTTAGACTGGCCACAGTACAGTAGAAGGCCTTTTGGGGACTATGTTGCTTTGTCCCAAAGTAGAAAGTAACCTAAAACAAGGGTTGAACTCTCTACACAGAGCAGTCAAAATGACTGGCACCTTTTGACACCCACATCAAGGCCTCTTTGTGCAGGTATCCATATGTGGAGCACAGGGAAGTGGCCCTGCATTGGCCACAACTAGGCCAGTCTGAAAAGGAGAGAAGCTGCCTTTGTCCTTTGGGGTCTGTAATGGACTGATAGCATCGTGCTGACCTCCCTTCTTCCCCACCTGCTTCTTTTCCTCTCTTTAGACTACTGCCTGTTAAAGGCCCCATTAAGGGCTGCTGATACTCTCAACCTTTGGCTATCAGTTAGTGAGGGCCGGGGAGAAGTGCAGATTGTATGTTACGATAGATGGCGAAAGGTAATAGGAACAATACACAGAAAACTTTTGTTTGGTGTGAGTACTGTCTTTAACTGGGGTTACACATCCTGTTATTATATTGTGGGCATTCTCCCTCTCTGATACCAGTTTATAAATAAAGCCTTTAGGGGACACAATTGAAATGACACTTTGGACTTATTACCTGAGGGTTGGACCAAACTGAAAACTCTCTCCTATTCAATTTGTTGATGCATATCAGTGCTGCTGGCTTTACAATGCCTGTACACTTCATAACATCATCACCTTGGAACCTCCCACCCCTGAACAGGGAAGGGGATGACAGAGGCCCAGATCACAGCGATGTAAGACCTCCCGCGGGGATGATTAGGCCTCCCCCACCCCCGCCAGTCATATCACAATTCTTTCACCATGTGAGAGGACCGCTGTCTTAGCAACCCAGAATAAAAGAGACCATTTTTTCCTACCATCACTGGGCCATCTGACCATCCAATCTACTAGGCCAGCAGTAACATTATAGCCCTCTTCAGGTAGAGGCTCTCTTGCACTTGCTTCACCTCACTCACTTTTCTTTCAACCTCTTCTCTTCTTTGTCGTTTTCTCGTTGTTGTTGTGGCGGGGATCTGCAAAAAGGGGCGAAGGTTGGCAGGGCAGGTGTCTTATTTTCATTAGAATTGCAAATAGGAGTGAGTGGATGCCCGATCAGATAAGAAGGAGAAGTGAGAACAATGGTGGCGAGGAGGGGAGAGAAGAGGAGACAGGAGGAGAGGAGAGATGAGGAGAGGATGTGTTTGGGTCTGACTGTGCTGCCTTTGATCCCTGTAGGGTACAGCCAAGGCTCATCTAACTCCCCACCGCACCCAGGGGACGGGACCTCTTACCTCACTTATCTTTCCTTTTTCACTTCATCCATCCACTGAAATCCCACAGGAAGGAGCAATGGGAGGTGGTGTTGATCAGAGGTTACATGGTTGGTTAAGACTGAATCAGTATTCAGAACTTTAAAACAAATATTCATTCAAAAGAGGATGATCTAATTCAAGTGTTAATCCCGGCCCAGATTTTACATAATGATAATCACAATATAAATTTTATACTGTGATTTTATCTCTGTTTCACTAATATTCATTACACCCAATTACAGCTCTTTTGTGCATATATCATTTCATATGCATAATTAATGAGTGAACTTCATACTTTATGACATCAGCCGTTTACAGTTTAGCATAATTAAAATGAATGAATTTAACAGATATAAGCCATTGGATATGTAATGTACACTTGTATGTTCATATTACACACACTCATAGTTAGCCCATACTTCCCGACCCACGCACCCAAATACACACACTGAGACCAGCTGTGCCTCAAAGCTGTTAGAGCCAACAGCTGGACTTTGCAATTCTCCTCTTTCAGTGAAATATCACACCACAGTTCTGGCACAGAAAATCAAATTAACAAAAAGAGGATTTGCTCAAAACGTCTGGATGGCAGTTTCAGGGGAAGAAGCAGTTGTAAGGGTTGTGTGAAAATTACTATGTTCAGGTTTGAATGATTCATCAGAATGCAATAACCAAATATTATTGTGTGTGTTTGTGTGTGTGTGTTTGTGTGTGTGTGTGTGTGTAGTCTTTTTATTTACACAGACACACCCCACGGTCCCCATCGTTAGCAATCCACACGCTCCCGGAGGGTGAAGTGTTGAAAATCATCAATTCCACTGGGCTTGTTACCATGGCGGAGGCTTGCAGCGGCAAGGTTGGTTGGCTGCCTGCTACTCTCCTAACATGCACCTGGTGTGTTTGTGAAAGGGCAGGACAGGCCGGAATGAAAGAACAGCTATGTCAATACTGTAAAAAAAAAAAAAAAAAAAAAAAAAGAAAGAGGAAAAACAAACATTTCTGGCTGAAGTGTTGTTTCAGTTATTTTTCCACTTGAATAGTTTACCTCTGTAAATCTTGTCTTCTAGTATGCAAATTATGTGGCCTCAGTATTATTTGCTTTTCGGCTGCAAATAATGCAGTTTCTTCATCCACACATCCTACTGTTTTCATCCTTGCTTTGCATCAATAGAAATAGTTGTAACTGACAGGGATGTGTAGGAGTTAGAAGACGCCTGGTGATTAACCAGCCTCCCCTATGTACACGGCCTCATGTGGCAATGTTAGCCTGCATGGGCGAGCTGACACTGTGTTAAACTCCGCTCTGTCCTGGATCAAGTTTACAGTTGTGCTTTAATAAACCAGATTCCCTCACAGATGAACATGGCTGTACGAGCACCTGGCCTTGCCCTGCTCCCAGTGGGTTCTGTGTTCTCACGACAATCTGCAGCACCTGTTGGTCAGACCTCGGGCTGCAGATGTTCCAGCTACATTCCATCCCAAAGAGCATGACTATTGATTTGGAGGAAATCCCTGCCTGAATCCATCATGTTGTTTGCTTTGAACTGTGAAGGCAAACCTCTCCAATTTGTCCTGCTCTTAAATGGCAGCAAGCAGGCTTGATCACATCAATACTTTGAGGAGACGGACAGGTTAACACAGGAAAACACCTTTTTGCCCTGTGCAATAATCCGTCTCTTTCTCTTTAATACAAATACACAATTTACTGTTATCTGATGTTTTTCTTGTGACACAAATAATTCTACCTTGTTTTTAAGCATCACATTGGACCCGTTTACCATGATAAGGTAGATTTGACAGCCTAGCAAGTGGCTGGTGCAAATGGACTGTAGAGTGCATGGTTATATCTTAACTGCAGGGGTATTTGAAAGGGAGTGAGAGAAAGGTGGGAGAAGTGAATGACAGATTGAGTGAAAAGAGTAGAGAGGGCATGTGACAGAGCATGGGATGAAGTGAGGCATGAGGCGGGAAAGTGAGTGAGTGTCAGAAACAAACTGAAAAGAGAGTGGGTCCAGAGGACAAAAAGAGAAAAGAAAAGCTCAATACATTGTAAAAGACAGAAAATGTGGGAGGCCTTCTTCAGACAAACCTACCCCCTTGCCCCAAACTCCCTCTCCTTGCCATTATCGCCAATAACCAAAACAGGGCTCTTTCATGGAAGAGTCGGTGCAGCTGCAAGTTCTAAGTACTAACAGACAATTACAGGCTCTGGTTGCCTTGGTAATATGGTGCTTTCTTCCAAGCCGTGCTACTTACCTCAGTGTTCAATAATGTGAACAAAGCCAAGGAAAGGTCAAACAATAGACCTTTGGCCACTGCTTTTCTGTCTCCCCCTTTTCCCAAAAATGATGCATTCTCCCTCTATGACTTCAAACGTTCCAGTTACAAAAACATTATTGAACGTTCTGTGTGTTTCGGGGCCATAGATTCAGGGGTCCAAGCCTCCTTGCAGGAACCGAGGGCTCCTCAAACTCCTTCTCTTCTTGTTGTGCTGCGTTTTTTATTAATGGGGCATGAGAAGGGTCTGGCATGGGTGTGTGACGTGCACCATGGACGGATGCAATGTGTGTGTGTATATGTTTGTGGGCAAGCGTGTGTGCGTGTCCTCAGCATACAGACCCCATCTGTTTTGTGGCCGGACAAAGTCAGGGAAAGTGTGTACAGGCAAAGAATTCACACACAGCACAAAGGTCCAATTATGAGCTCCCATTCAGAGAAGGAGAAGGGGGGCGGATGAGGGGATAATAGGGGCTTGTCCATCTCAGAAGGGGGTATGATGGTTTCCTTGCCTCTCACCTCGCCTGCTTCTCTCCTTCCTGCCCTACCACAAACAAATACATGTCAACAAGAACAGAACATGAAAGAAATTCCTTTGAAGAAAAACAGGTCCACTATGTTAGCATTTTACAAGCTGTAACAGTAAGTTAATGTGCAAAAAAAAACCCAACACACACATACACACATGCACACACACACACACACAATTTGTGTACACTAAATGTGTTTCTTTTTTACTTTCTATATTTATTCCCAAAGATTTTCCAGCCTTGTCTCAAGTGTTGGGCTTCTGGCGTCTATATGGCTTAACCTCCAGTCTGTCATTACAGTAACACAACTGATTAGATTAGTCTCTTTTGGAGGTATATGATAGTAGTAAAGCTAATGTCAACTTTCCCAGTGGTGGCTCATGAAGTGCCACCTCAGCTGTGATTCCTTATCTTTCATTCAGCCTCACACTTTTTGCAAATTGCTATTTGACTTTGGATTATGACGTGCCTGTTTTATCTCCATTGAATGTCAGGCGGCTCGGTGCGTTACTCTGACAGCATAGTACTACAGTCCTTATGAGTCTAGACAGCCTTTGATCTTGCGTGTCTTGCTTGAAGTGGTCAGGGCAATGTGTGAATTCCCTTAATGTGTTATCAGTTGGAAACTTGTGATTACGCGTATTAGTGTCTGCACTTATGGTTTAGTACAAAGTAAACAGCCAGAGGAAAAAAAGCAAGTTATGAATTACAGAGAATGATTACAAAGATTGAGCAGTGAGTAATTAACAATGTCAAAGACACAATTAAAATATACTTAGCTAGTATTTACTGAGTCAGACATTAATTACTCACACATGTAATTTGTAATTTGTCTGGCAAACTAACTAGTTTTTTAATCAACAGGTGCATTCTCTGAGAATGAGCATTAAACTAACTTGAAGGGGAGGAATTAGGAAAACATATGACCAAATGCAGACACTCACTGATTTCAAGTATATTACCACTGTCAATAGTTTTAAAACATAACTAAGATTTTGGAAAATTTGCTCAAAGCAGCTTTAAAGTGACACGGATTATACACTTACTTACTTGTTTCATTTGTTCCTAGAGTCTTGTTAATTATCTGACAACCAGTGCAGACATGAGGAAGTTATGCACCTTGCCAACATGTAGTTCTTAACAACCGCCCCATAAACCACAACTGGTAGCTTTTTAACTTTGTGTTTTGTACTCATTGAACACATTAGATATAATATTGAAATTAGGGAGCTTTGGAGGTGCTGGCGGGCGGACTGCGTGACCTCCGGACAGACCCCAGCTATCTGTCTCTATTTGATGATCTCTGAACGTGACTTCGTAACTTTGTTTACTGTGTTTATATGCTGGCTGGTTTTATACTGGCTGATATGTAGATAAACCATTGAAGGTGGTTTAGAACAGCCTGTCACAGAGCACACTGAGTTTCTTTGCATCCCCTGAGACACTGCATGCATTTCTTGGTTTGCGTGTTGCTCTCTGTTACACGTGTTAATACAGAAATATACATTCACGCATTATAGTCCATGAATGACACGAAGGACCATGTGTCAGTTCTAGGGTTTATGCATGCATGTGCACATGTGTAAGGAATGGAACGAACAAATATGCAGTTGTGTGCGTGTGATATGAATACATGCAGGTCTGTATATGTGTGTGTATGTATCACTGACACTCAAGCATTAGCAGCTGGTGGGGTGCACTCGCACACCAGGTGCAACCTGTAGCTGTAGGCGCTGTATCAGCACATAGCACAGCAATATGATGCTGTAAAGCAACACGCAAATACATTTGCATACACACACGCACACACAAACACGCTGTAAAAAATCCACACACACACATATGCATACTTTATGCAGCAGGTTTGAATATGAAGTAGTATAAATCACTGATTTTATCGTGGCATTCATTTTGATCTGATGGGCTCGAAGGCCTGCGGGGGGCTTTATAGATTGAAAGAGAGCGAGAGAGCGTCATGTTAAGTTGTCTCTGCAGTGTTCACGACTGATGTGACTGGGACACACAAGTGGTAAAGGCAGGCAATAAAAAAGGCATTTGGTTGCCATCTGTCTCTATGGCCTCAGTGTCAAACAGTTGGCTGTCAGGCTCATGCCATAGACACACAACCAGAATAACCATTAGTCCATAAGCAGGCGCCCTTCTATAGACAAATGGTTAGGGATTTCTGTGGTCATGTCTGTGGTAAGATAATGGTCATGCAGCTATAACATGCAGATGTTCATGTGCAATACATGCTAAACGAATGTGGAATTTAGGGAAAATGTCTTTGTAGTCAGAGGTTTGTTTACATGTCACAGAATAACTTGGTGACTTATTGAGGATCATGTAGGATAATGTGATGTGGTTTGCTCTTTCAGCATGAGGGCAAGACATGTGGAGACTTCACAAAAGAAATCACTTGAATATTCTTTCTGTTTCCTATGTACATGTGTTAGATAACTATCTCATTCAATTATTTCATTCCTTCTTTCTTATTCTTATTTCATACTTCTTTTCTTCTTAGGTTCATTAGTTCTGTAAAGCTAAAATGCAGAAAGACTTGGAAACTATAAATACTTATACCATCCTTATGACATTTAGACCTCATGGCGCTTGGACCTCACATGGAGCCACTTGCAGCTATTTCAGCTAACTGCTGAACTTGACATTTGGATACATTCCTTTGTTGGTTATGGTCACTCCACTTTTTTATTGCTCTATGGCTAATGTTAATCTGCCTTTCCCATTCTAATTTTAGGAAAGTCGTTGAGTTTGCAGGTGTAGCTTGGCGCTACAGCTTTTTTGAAGGTATCTTAATGTCCTTTACCGTTGTATGACCGCCCATTGTGCATGTCTGGACAAGGCATCAGCTTCTCTCAATTACTGGTTAACAGTAAGTACTTTATTGAAGCTTGATAATCTGCAGAATTAGTCTTTTTCCTTATGAGAAAAAAAAGAGTGGGTGATACGAGCAGCGCTGACAGACACACTAAGGTCACAGATACCGCCGGCTCCCACATTTATCCTTCTCAGCAGCAGACTTCCCAATCATCTCCGGCTTCACATAAGCCAGTCACTGGGATTTAAAGGTTATTACTCTGTGTTCTCCTCTTTGTCTGAGGGGTCATCTTTCTTAGTTAAGGTGAGACTAGGGTGAACGAAGCAAAAGCAGCATTGATGTTAAACACACAATCCCTAACGCTCATTGACTCTGATGGGAATAATCTTCGATGACAAACGTAGGGGGAGGGTGGGGCTACCTAATATTTGTCAGTGAGAAGGGAAAGGATGAGAGCAGCAATGGTAATGTAAAATGGTAGCCTGTGAGGAGACCAGCCCCTCTACCGCTTAGAGCTCCCCTGATTGTGAGGCCTGTAGTGTTTGAGCACTGAAGGTCATGGGTGACACCTGTTTCCCGTCTCATCTCCCAACATCAAGTTGGGTCGCTGCAAGGGGTGGAGGTGGGGGGTGGGGGGGTCCACATTGGAGCACAAAACCTCCTGTGTTCGTTTCCTGCCTCAAGCAAAAAAAAAAAAAAAGAAAGAAAAAGGAAAGGCTCTGAAAGGAATGACATGGCTAAGTTTGTGTATCAGAGTGGGAAATTAATTTCCGAGGTGAAAGGAAAGACATGCAGGCTTTTGAAAAAATAAATCAATAAATAAAAGGAGAACCTCTATTTTAAATCCTTGTTTTAACAACAGACCCAACTACAGGCTGCACTCAAATCTGAAAACTTGAGCCAAACAATTATGCCACTTTTCGTCATACTAACAAGACAAACGAAACTGGTTTGTACTCATGACTCCAGTTACAGCAGGTCCACAAGGGGCCACATGGCTATTTTGGAGAGAGTTTGCCCCCTAGTGGAGGAAGATACCCCCCCCCCCCCCTCTCTCTCTCTCTCTCTCTCTCTCTCTCTGTGTGTGTGTGTGTGTGTGTGTGTGTGTGTGTGTGTGTGTGTAGTAAGTAAACCAAAAGATCTGCAAAACCAGACAGAATAATAATCACTTGTGCATGTAAACTCTGTTTAATATGACATTAAATTGGTCAAATAATGTCAAAACTGTTTCAACAAGCAACTTTTTGCCAAAACCTGTCTGTTTTATTTTTTGTACATGTAAGGCATGTGCTGCTGGCTGACAGTGAGCTATCTCTGTTTTATTTCATTGTTAGTGTCAGGCCCTGGCCTTTTAGTATTTAAAATTGTAAAATGCAATATAAAAAAAAAACTGTAAAAAATAAATACACTCAGAAATACAGATTCAAGAAGTGCATCCACACATAGTGCAGCACATTGATAAAGGAGTTGTGCTGGGGAAAAGCTCTCCAAAAGCAGAAAATCATCTGCACCCAGTCTCTTTATTAGCGGCTTGTTTCCCAGTTGACTTCTCTGCAGCTGAGGCGTGAAACTGCTCCGTGTTTAGGCCTGGGCTAAATCTCCATACACACCACTACGCATGCAGCTGTATCCTGACTCGAGGTACAGCCACAGCTGGTTCTCCTCTCCCAGCCCATCTCCTCCTCCTGTTCCTTCTCTTCTCATCATTTCTCCATTGCTCCTCCCTTTGCACACATGCCAAGCTACTTTTAGTTTAATAGGCTCTCTCACGCTCGGCCTTTCCACTGCCAAACAATTATACTGTTTACAGAATACAGACATATGTGTGCCACACTTACTGAGGGAGCAGTTTGTCCAGCACTTCCTATAGATTTTGAGGCACAAAATACTATAGGACACAAAATTGAGACATTAAATATTAAATAATGTGTGCAAGAACAGTACTGTAAGTAAAAAATTGAACTTTTTAGTTGCTGGCCACATTTTATTAAAATCCCGACACCAGATGGCATCAGTGTGCAAGTTTGTGGTCAGCAGCGCTCTGATCAGCTCATACTTGGCTAAAGATGTGCAGAGGGCATTGGGGTCTAAATATAAGACTAATTGAGACCTTTGTCTGCCCTCTGGTGGATTTAAATGTAATCATTAATCACAATATTATAAAAAAAGAAATGAGACAGAGTGAAAATACAAACGTTTTGGGACTAGGATGACAATCTCACCATATAGTTACAGTAATATTCCAATTTACACATTAACAACACAAATTTAAAAAATGATCTTTTTTCTAATCATGTGATTGACACTGCTCCCGTCCTATTATATCCAGCTGTTGTCTCAGGACCATGCCATAGATAGGAACTAACAGCTGTTTGAGTCTAGTGAAATCATTCAGCCAATCTGGCAGCTCCACCTTCCAGGCAGATGGAAAGGTTGGCAAGGTAGCAATCACACTTAACATGTCACACATCACCCTGGATTTTCTATTGGCCAAACTTATTTCATTATTTCATTTTTCTCAAAAAGAGGACGACTGACAGCATAGCTTTCATATGTTTTCTTTAGAATTGGAAAGTATAATAAGATCAATAGACAGATAATTGTAAAAAGGTATAGCTGCAAGTAGTTATCTGTAAAATATTCACATGTTTCACTAACTAATAAAGTAGTAGGCACTGATCCAAATGGGCTTTCATCTCTATTTCTCGACCCATATGTGATGTATCCCACACACACAGTTGGCAACACGGCAACAATCCAGTTTTCCACTGGGGTGTTAGTAGATTGCTTCAAAGAAAAAACATCATTCTCTAAATTTGGCTCATCAGAGGAACTTATCGATTTGGCTGCCACTGACCTCATTGGTCTCCCACTTGGTAAAGTCCCAGATGACAGAGCGCTTGCATTTTACCACCTGCGAGTGGCAGCCAACCTTAGATAGAGAGACAGATTATTAATCAGACCTCACTGTCTTTTCCACCACACCCCCCACCCCCCCTCTCACCCTCATCATCTCTGGATGCTCCCACAGAATGGGCATCTGTGGCCAACACTGGAAATGAGCCTTGAAAGTGTAATTAATGAGTGCAATGGTGAGATAATTACAGGGAACAAAACTATTGATCAGGCCAGCAAACTCCTGAGTCTTAAAAATATGTGACCTGAAAAGTCTTACCTCATTGTGGTGTCAGGATATATGGTGAGTGAGGTAATGCCACACAGTGGACGGTATTTGGGTTTTATCATCACTCCTCAGAGATTATTGAAACACACAAAGTGTGTGAAGTGAGAAAGGTTCCTGTGGTCTGAATTACCATGAGTTAATTAAAGGAGTTAAAATCTGTTCTAAGTTAAATTGCAGATTTTCACTGAACTGAAAAGAGATGTTTGTACAACAAGTGAATAGTGTTACTGCATCATATGTGTGTCTGTCCAGACTCAGATTCTAATCAGTTCAGTGGATATTTGTACCAGATGGTTCTGAACTTGATAAGTAAAAATTCAGGTTTCTGCACTTCAGCACTTGTTATTTTACAGGAATTTCCAACATTTTGAGAAATATTAGTTAATTGACAAGGTTGTTTTTTTTTGGAGACAAAAAATTACTCCCAAGTTCCTTTTGCCGGTTCTAACCAGTGAGCATCAGCCAGTGTCATGTACAAACATGCACTAATGCCTTCCAAAATGTTACAAGAAGCACTTTAGGAATGTACACCAAATGTGTCAAAGCTGGTTGCTGTCATAAACTAACCAATCAAAGCACTTTGTTCACTGCATCAACAAACCCTTTGTGATGCATTATGACTGCAGCCTGAGAGTAGGAGCAAAAATATGACTGAAATATTGATTACAGGACAGTGGAAAGATGATGATATTGCCTGAAATGAGATGAAATGATTGTCTGACAGACCTGCAGACCTGTCAAATTGTGTTTGTGTGTGAGAGAGAGAGGGAGGGAGCGAGGAGAGAGAGGCCTTTCCTTTCCTTTCCTTTCCTTTCCTTTCCTTTCCTTTCTTTTGCCTCCCTCCTCCCCTCACCTGTGCCGTACAGCTAATGAGGCAGCAAGCTGATGGCCAAATGAAAGATGGACATTGGAAGTGACAGGTTTATTTTTGGTTCTCTGAAACAGCACCAAGCATGAAAAATGACATGCCAGCTTGAATAATTAAACAGCTTCAAAGCTCCACTGATGCACCCGTCCACAGATCAATAGACATCGTTCGAATGGAGCGGCCCATATGTTCGAAAGCAGAGCAGACCACCACATCCTGAGAGAGGATGTCCATTTTATTCTTGGCAAGGAGCTGCTCAGCAGCTATGGAACGCTTTATGGATAATTAAACAAATTGAGGATGTCAAATGGCCAGATTTTTACTTCAGCAAGAGGCCCGTTATAGTATCATCTTTGACCAGCAGAGGTTATGAATGTCTTGCTCTAAACATAAAATCCCATCTAATTATAATTCCATAATGTCCTTCCTTCCTTGTTCACTCAGGGGCTAATACCTAATGAATTCTCTTACTGTCTTCGCCCTGTTCTCAGGGCTCAATTTTCTATTCTGTTTCTGTGTATTGGACATCAAATGCTGTGCAGGGCCCCTCGTGTGGGATTAGAGGGCTTGTTCCTTCCTAATAGGCCCTTGACCTTCGCGGCTCCCTGACAGGGCTCTGGCATTAGCCCTTTGCGGTAGCGTCCGCTGCCCGGGCTCCCATGATGCAAATTTCATGTCACAACATCAAACGGCGCGTTGATCAAAGGTCAGCCCTCCTTTGTGTAGGTGTTTGATATCAAAATTTCTATTTCATCTCCAGCTGTCAAGGGCTGTTAGAGCTGAAGAGCAAAAGGATGAAGGGAGGGAATGGAGCACAGGAGAGGAGAGGTAGTCAAAGCTGATGGAGAAAAATGAGGAAAAAAGAAAAGTAGTGGACTAAGCTTGGAAAAGAGATGATAAAATCCCTCTGGAACTTGTGTTTGAAATGTAACATACATTTACAAACACTTGTTTGCATTTGTCGTGAAAAGTTTTACCTTTTGTGATCAAAATACCAACTCTTCATATTTAAGGCAGAGCAGGAATGACAGTGAGCTGCAGACAGTAATCAAATGCTACATCTGAAATAGCCACAGCCTCCACTGCTTTTCTGGGGAGTTTCTCTGCTTTGATTGTGTTTCTATTTCCTCATGCATTCTTCATAAGCCCTTGAAAATTGTGAAGGAAAGAGGAGGAAGTTGAAATCGATGCATCATTCCGATTAATTAGGGCCATGATTTGCCGAGGCATCTCAGAAATAAACCAATCTGGATGTGGAATTAGGATTCAGGGGAGAACAGTTGAGCTGCGCAGCATCCAGATCTGTGACATCCTGCATGAAATTATGTTTAAGAAAAGAGGCCGTCCCTCTCAATCATAATGACACCCTGCTGTGGCATTTACCGAGGTGTGTGCTTAGAGATACTTTCCTTGTGTATTAATTAAAAAAAAGAAAGGTTATGCATCACACACCCTGATGTCACCGCAGCTATCCCAGCAACAGAGAAAACCCATAGTCGCATCAGCCGCATGTTTAATCACCTGCTCCGCCTCCACTTGTAATCTCTCACGCAGACAGGCGGGCCACTCAATAGACTGCGCTCTTCACTAAATTAGCCAGGTGAAATTAAATCACACGCCCACAAGGCATCTTTGGGGAGATGTGGCAAGGCTGGATTATCATGCGACAATGTGGCAGCATTCCCGTACTCAATGCAAATACACTAGCCTGAGTGCAGGCCTGAGGAATAGTCAATCTAAGGCTGATGATGGAATATTTTTATCCGAGCCCATGCTAGCTGTATTATATGCTTTAAATGGGGCAACGAGGTGTTTAGTGGTTGCCTGCCTGCTGCGAGATGCGACATGTCCTCCCTGTGCTTCTGTTATCCAAAGACATAAGTGTAAGGTAACTGATGACGCTAAACTACCCATCGGCGTTGGCGACCTGTCCAGGGTGTACCCTGCCTCTCGACCAATGGCATCCATCCATTCAGCCATCCATCCATTCAGATTATCAGCATGTTAGTCAGGGCAAAGCAACAAAGAAGGGATCCATATTATGTGGCGTGATTTACTCATAACTAACTCCCATTACCTATCAGTGTGCTTTTAGAATAAAAATTCATTGTGCTATTATTTTCTTTATCTAAACAGCAGACATGTTGCCTAATTCATCTGATTTCAGCAGCCCACAGTCACACCGTGTGCTGTAGCCCATCTGCATTTCTGTTTCTAGATGGCAGATGGCAATGTTGCTCTTCCAAAGAAAACCACTCAGTCACATCGGGTTATTTGGATATTTTCAAATAGCAGCTTTTTGCAAACACTTTTACTTGGTAATTGCTCAATTTAAGCCCATCAAACCACAGTTTTGGTTATATTGTTATATGAAAACCCAAATAAAGGATGCACTTGTTTTGATGGCTACAATCATTTTTATGAAGAAGTATGACTTCCAGATAGACAATAAACGGGATCCAATGACTCTGAGCTGCCACTTTGCTACAAATGTATTTTAATATTATACTTGAGCAGTCAGATATAAAACAAGAACAAAGAATATTTTTAATGCAAAACACTACATATTCTACTTGCATGATATTTAATATCATTTTTATCAGGGTTCTATCCACTAATAGATGTTTTTAAAACGTGTGTTTGGATTAAAATATGAATATCTGAGTTTTTTAAAAGTTCAGCTTTTGTGATTTTTCTTTTCTATGTGTATTCATATTGTCTCGTGTATCCATAATCCACAATCATTTCAAAGTATGTTTTAGTGAAATAGGAAACATTAATGCATGAATCCCTGCACAAACTGCATATTAATCCTAAATGAGTGCAATCCATTTCAGATTAGAGGCCAGGCTTCAAGTGAGAGGATGATACAAATTTACAGTCATGGAAACTGGAAACATTTCTACTGTAATCTGTGTTTCACTGAGATGTGAATAAAAAAGTGACAAAAATAGGAGGGCCCCCCACGATACAGGCTGCCACACAGAAGATGAATGCATGGCTGCAGAGATAGATTAGTTACACAAGGGGGGGGGGATTATTGTCCCCTTGATACAAATGGAGTCAGGGAGTTATCTCCTAGCTCATGAATAGGCTTTGTTTAAAATGGAGAGCCTCCTCATGGCCACAAAGAGCTACATTAATCGCCTGACAAACCTTAACCCTCTCCATGTTCATGGAAAGGCATGGGGATCAGAAAAAAAAAAGGTGGGGGGGGGCACCAGTGCCTTTGTTTTATTTCTTTCTGATTTTTTTCTCTGGCTTCACCACCTGTGGAGAGATGGGGAGAAAGAAAAAATGTGGTACAACAGAATTAAAATCAAGTTGGAAAAGTGTGTAGAGGGTGAGACAATAGGCAGAGAAAATGGGTAGATGGGAACGTAATCAGCGGCAAAATGAAGCAAAAACAAGAAAGAAGAGTACAAGTGAAGAAGAGAGCAGAGCAAAGATGGCTAGAAAGAGAAACATAGCTTCCAGAGGCTTTTCAAATCCTCTTTCTGCACCTGCACTCATTCCTGATGTGGAGTAATGTGGGCTTCTTCTTCTAATTATAGACCAATCACACACACACACACACACACACACACACACACACACACACACACACACACACACACACACACACACACACACACACACACACACACACATATGTCAGTGTGACAGGTAATATGTCCCATAATAATTATACTACACCTTTAAGAAGTTTAAAAACCAACAGGTCTCCAGTAGTTGAGATAATGCATAACATTTCACTCTTGCTGCAGTCATTGTACTGTGACACAATCTTCGTGTTTCTCTCCATCATCCCAGAAATCCCCATAACAGGACAAATGAGGCATGAGTTTAGTTTGCTATCTGCTACAACCCATGGATGGCAAGCCAGGCCAGAGGTAATAAACTCTGACATTTCCAGTCTTATTGTGGCAGACGGTGTCTGGCTGCACCCAGCCACACCATCCTTGGTCTATGCTCTATCTCGACACCTCAGGTCAGTAACTTTGACTCGCTAACCACCCTCATTAGTATTCTAGAAAGCTCCATGGCAGACATCCAGTTTCTGTGTGGGGAAAACAAAGGCTGCTGGTGTAGTTGTACTGTGGAATTCTGCTTCTTCCAAATTGCTTTGGAAAATGCCGACGACTACAGCGTGTCTCTGCAATACAACATTTAGCCTCCATAGAAAACTTTAGTAGAAGAGTATATTCAGGGTGTTTGCATGCAGTTACAGTGGGTGACTGTCAAGTAAACAAGAAACCGTGTTACTGTAATCAGATAGGGGATTCTGGAAATCTGTTTTCCGCAGGAAGATTTTTTATTTCTCTGACATATATATTATATACATATGTATATTATATACATATTATTGTATATAATATACATATATGTGTGTGTGTGTGTGTGTGTGTGTGTGTGTAGGTGTGTGTGTGTGTGTGTGTGTGTGTGTGTGTGTGTGTGTGTGTGTGAATGTGTATATGCATATATTCTACTGTAATTGGCTTTTTACAACAGCGCATGTGCAGGAAATAAAGCCTGCAGACAGCAACAGAGTGGAGTGGCTGGATAAAGGAAGAGATCGTTATGAGGAGTGATGCTGTCCACACATAGTACCACTAAAACTGAAGTTAACACGTTAAACTTGCCTTGTAAAGATCTGCAGGGAAGTGGAGTCACCAGGTTATTAAGTGCAAACAAACCTGTTCTCCGATTACAGCTCTAGCAAAAGTCACTCGAACAGGAGTAAATAACGCACCCTAGGGACTATTCTCTGCTGAGGACTTGGTGTAAATATTTGTAGTAGCAGGAAGTTGTGTATAAGATCAACTACACGTTAAAATAAATTCCCATGAAACTGAAGGAACCTACCACTCAATGAACACCATGGAGCTCCACACCATGGGTGTGGAGGTATACATGTAATGTAAGACTTTGGCTACAAAGGGGGAAACTCAAACCCATTTAAGAATACACTTATCATTGGTTTTGGTCGTTTCATGTGATTTTGTTAAATGAAAAACATTAAAAGATAGAAACACATCCTCCATCACTGGTAGGAACATGGACACAAGAAGGAAGAGGGAAACACGAGCGCTAAAGCTTATGCAGTAAACAGTATGTGTGTGTACAATGGAGGCAAGAACGCAAGCAAAGTCGTCTGGAAATAATCTGTTTTTGGGAACATGTGGTAAAAAAGATGTCCTGCCTTCTGTGCCTTGACAGTGACAGTTTAGCCTTTTATAGACCTAAGAAATCCTATTTAAAAACTAATCACAACAAGAGCTGTGACATTACGTGATTCATTCATTACCATATTGCCCTAATATTTGCTTTGATTGCACAGTTTAAAAATAAAACCATGGATGTGCAATTGCTTTCCTCTTACTTTGTGCAGCAAATGCAGCCGGGAGGTGAGATCACAGTGATGTTGAAAGTGCAGTGATTCATTAAAAAAAAGTTTCCAGAATATATATGGCATAAGATTATAACTGCACTTTATCTTTAGCATAAATCCTAAATATGTTCTTTTTAAATATGGCATGTCCCAAAAACACTGTTGGCTAACAGTGCCAAGCTTATTTATCAAACAAAGAGCTTTTGGATAAATCTTCTGCTTAAACAACCCTGCCCCTGCAGTTTATGTCTTGTATGCCTTGCTCACTAATTCAGTGACTTGGCCTGCGGTCGTGGGAGTAAACGAGATAAGCACTAGTGAATATTCTACTGCTTCTGGAATGGAGGCCTCCTATTTATCACCCAGTGAGACCAGTGAATAATACATGGGCTTGTCCAGCACATGCACAGTAAAGCAAGGGCACTTGTAAAAAAAGTATTGCCCTTGTCTAACCAGTTAGGCCTCCCTGAGGCTGATTCCGACAGGTCTATTTGGAACGGTCTCATTTGACCTCTCCCTATGTCTTCCCTTGGACCCCTGCATACAACCAATCAATCACCTGACAATACACCCACTTCCCTGTTCGTGTTGAGACACGTACATACAGACTCCCTTTTTGTATCTTGTTTTACTTGGACAACAACTTTATAGGTCTATACTGGATCCATTTCCTATCCAACGTGAACTCTCCCAACAGCCCACAGACATAAAACATGTAAATTCTGGTGTGCATGTAAGCCGGTATCAATATTCTGCTGAAGCATGCATGATTCCTCAGCGGTGCAGCATTGATCACACCAGAATGACTCTGATTACCATGCACTCCTCGGTGAGGAGATGGGTTTCATGAATCCAAATGTTTCAGCAGGTGTCGGCAGGTAACTTTTGCACCCAACTGAGGTCTTTTTCCGCATGGGCTGAACCGACATACAGTATAAGCACAGAACTGAGGCAGAGCATTTGTTGATCTTCCAATAGGAAGAGAGATGGAGGGGAAAAAAGGGGGATACACAGCAGCATGCCCACCATGAGGCATCTGATTCCATATTGTGTGGAAAACCATCCTATATACTGATGTGGCAGTTATGGGTGAGATGATTAAGTGCTAAAGTTGCATTTTCTCCTGCAGGCAGCCCTGAGGCCAAAGAGCCTGCATGATTACCTCTGTGTGCTACATTACATTGACATGATGGAGAGTACTCTCTTGAGGCCTGAAATAATGTGAAGGGAAAGTGGGATGGGGGGGGCGGGGGGGGGGGGGGGGGGGGGGGGGGGAGCCAATCCCAGCCTTTTCCGTCGGGACCTTGGAATTCTCTGCATGCCATCGGATTTGCTGATAGATCTCCCCGTGCCACTGCCTCAGTGCTGATGACAGGCAGAGTATTCACACATGGGTGCATGGCAGCACACACAAGGCGACTCCTCTAATCTGATTCTGCTATTAGACCCCCAGACCTCCCCACTAGGTGTCTTGAGCCTCTCAGCCACAATGGCTCACTGGCTTACAGAGAAAGAGCTCAGCCCTTCTTCAGACCTTCACAGGTCTGTGAGGAAGTCCACAAGAGGACAATTTAAAAGAAGAAAAAAAAAGACTATACAAATTGGACAAAATGTGTAAAGTGCCTTTTTTTCTCTCCCTTGCTTAACTAATTAGCGTGAGGCTAAAAAAAGCCAAATTTTATAAAACTAAATCCATCAGCCGGACAAGTGGAACAAATGAGTCGACCTCACAGTGGGAGGCAGCACAGCCTTATTTGTTTGCTTTTACAACTTGAAGGGCAGATGATGCAGGGTCATCCAGCAGCAGCCTGAAACTGTCCCCAAAGTTAAAGCCACAGTCGCCGTGGTTTTCAGCAGCCAGCTCCAAATACATGAGCTCTGAATCATACATTTTCAACACCGTTTTAAAAAGAGGACATTTCCTTTTAGGGGTCATCTCTGCTCATCCACAGGTTTGCGTCCTATTTTACAGATTTAAATGCACAAATGGTTAATATCACCAAGAGATAGGACCACCCTCTATGATTGCAACAGACTGGATTATATTGATCATCTTCCGAGACACAATGATGATTATGCAGTCCTATTATTTAGTAAAACATACCCAGTCTTCTGGATATATTGGCATTGGAGTAAATTGTAAAAAAATAAATAAATAAAAAAAAATCTGTATTTATCTCACAGCTTTTAACTCCCCACTGCAAAAAACTCTGATGCATCTCGAAAATATTTAGTCAACCATTTAAAGGAATCCTTTGACATTTGGGGGAAAAGGTTTGCTCAGTTTCTTGTCAAAGGATTGACTGATGCCATGTTCCTATTTGTCAGTTTGCTTAGCATCAGCACCTCTAAAGCTCACTGATATTACATCCATTTGTTTTGGGACATTTGGGGAGATGTCCTAAATGTTTTGACAAAAGCAAGAAAAAAGGATTAATGCCACTCTCAGGCAGTTGGCCTAGCATTGCATGAAAAGGAGGGAAACAGCTGGCTTAGATCTGTCCAAAGGTGAAAATCCACCTCCCAGCTCCTCAAACGTTCATGCATAACTAAAGTCTTACGAGAATATTTATCTTTTAAAGGGTCCTGCACTTCACCACTGCAAAATGAAGTCATGGGTTTTGTATACATTAAACAAAGCAGATAAAGCACTGTGAGCAGGCATAGGAAGGCTGTCTTCACTCACATCTGGCTTCATATTTAATGTACACAGCGGTATCATCTAGCTTATATCATATAAATCTTCTCTCCCAAATACCAAACCATTTCTTTAATAACAAATAAAATATTTAACTTACAAATTTTGTGACAATAGTGACAAACCCAGAACAAAAATCCAAGCATGTTATGCTGCTAAACAACAAACATTAGCAACCAACTTTGTCAGCATTTTGAATTGCTTTAGTGGGATTGTGTGGAAACAACGGCGCTTTTGGGGAAACTCAGACCATCTGCTCATCAGCTTCTCAGGTGGGTCACTAGGAAAGAAAGTCAGAGAAAAACCGGGAGAAAGTGGCTTTTTAAACATGGGGAAGGATCTCCAGGTCTGTATTTACAGCAGCCCCCCGTAGTGCTCCTATTTGTCTCCTCCTGTGTGGTTTGGTGAGGTAGGGGATGTTGTGGCTCTTCGCAACATCTGCAGGCATTCTTCCAAAGGCCCCCGGAGGCATATAATAACCCATTACCTCCATCTCTGACAAAAACACACATTTAAACTACAATTACCCCCCCACCTCCTCTTCCTCATGTATCTCATCCCATCTTCTCTTCTTCTGCTCTTCTGCAATTCAATCTTTCCCAACCTGGGACCACTTAACCCCCTGCACTGTCTTTCTCACATCCTCCCAGGAGATTACAAGAGACAAAGTCACAACTGAAGAGGGGCCTTATTGAGAACACTTATCACAAATATAAACCCATTCTTTGAGAATATGCATTTTATGAACTACACCACTCAAATGTAAAAATCATTATTTACATGTAACACATATTTTCAAATAAATATGCAGATTTACTTCAATTAATGTATTATCTTTTGTATTCATATTCTTTGCATAAATCTCGTCTAATTTTATTGGTTGCAGCCTATTTCTGGGGGGGCGGGAGCTGAGACAATAGGATATTGGGAATGCATACAATAATAATAATTCTATCTTTCATTGTGCTGTGACCAGAAAAGTAGAAATTGCAGATGTCTGGTGATCAGTTTCAATGTATCAAAAAGGGACATATGTGGAGGGGTATACAGAAACCCGAACCATCATGAAATAACACCGACCCCAGGAAGCCTTTTTCTTTCATTCAAGAGTAGGTAGACCCAATTTCACAGGCCGCGCTGTGGCTGAATGGGAAGAAATTGGAAAAAAATGTGAAATCGATTGCTTAGATTGCAGTTGTACTTTTATTTGTCTCCCCTTCTGTCATTCTACAGTGTTATGCAGTGTTAGAGGGCATTTCCAGCTCCCACATCACTGCTGATGGCACTGCAGTTAAGGTGCTATGTTTGCAGCAAAGGTACAGGTAGCTTTCTAAGATTTTATGAATGTCAACACTGCAAAATGAACGCCTACCATCACTACTTTGTCCTTGTTGTTATTGTTTCATTTCAAATGTAATGTGTGTTTTGCACAATCAGTACTTCTCAAAATGTGCAACCGTCTAAGTATTGTTGGGTTGCATAGCATATCATTAATTGTATCTAGACATTGCTAAATTAAAAGAACTCATTTGAAGATTAGTAATAAAAAAAAAATGTATTGCATAAATCCTGAAAAAAATTGACGTGTTAAATTCCAGTTTAAGTGTAAGCACTGAATTAAGTTGAAGTGCTGATAAGTGTAAGAATTGGGTGAAGCTGGAGTAGTTCAGTTGAGGAAGGTGAGGATTAAGCTGAGAGCATTTGAAACTGTTGTGTAAGCTTTAAGCGTCAGTTGAAGTGGAAGCTCTGAAAGCAATTACAGTGCCATTTCAAGTGTAAACTGAAAGACAGTGTCAGCTGAAGTGTTAACACAAAAGCAGTTTAAATTAGAATTCTTCTGTCTTGTTGGATAAAACCTGAGATCTGAAAGGGCTTTAAGCTAATTATGGAACCCCTAAGTTAAATAATTACAGATTAGTTGTGGAGCACTGATTTGAGAGGTAAAAAAAGGAAATAGAAATGAATTATATTTTGTGAGATTCATGTGTGATGTACCTGTTTCCCCATCATACATAATAAATGAAGTACATTTAATTAAGCAACACAAATATGACATTACGCAGTAACTATTTAGAAACATCAGCAGCAGGTCATTGACTTTGATATTTAATTGACACATTTTGTGGTATTAAACAATAGGTGTAAGACAGACTTGTGTAATTATTTCTACAAATAAATGAATAAATGAAGTCCAATTAAAAACAACAGACATTAAGTGACAGCATGTTAATACACGAGAATTACATGGCAATCACAGTGTTTAATTAACAGCAATTACCTAGTCAATTTCTCTTGACAGCATGAAGTTGCAGGTGCTGCCACATGTTGTGAATGTCAAAAGAGCCACTGCGGCAAACCCCAGTTTGACTCAAATGCCATTGCCTCAGTTTGCTGGTAGTGCCTAAAATATGCACTCAGCATAGTAATAGAAATTTTAATGAAATATTAAAGTTTAACCTAACTGTTTCAAAAGAACACGTTTATTTAACATAACATTAAACTTTGAATATTTGATTATAGTGAAGTAACAGTGAAACAATGCTACTGCATATTTTTGACTAGTTTAGTAGAAATTACAAAATACTGTCATACCTTCATGCCGTAAGCTAAAAAACTGAAAAACAAAAAACAACTGTAGTTTCACATGACAGATGGTTGGGACCCAGGGGTCATAGAATACATCACCATCAGAAAGGAATGTTTTTTGATAGTTAAACATCAATGTGAAAACATGCTACACATATAGGGAAGGTGAGAAAGCTATATTTACAGTGTATGTATGTCACACTTTAAACACAGAGGTAGTTCAATGTACACAAGGGACATAATAAGCCATAATAAGCTAATCTGCCAACATTCAAATTCTATTTAAATATCAAGTTTTTATCGCCTTGGGGTAGGCAATGAAAAATAATTGAATGAGACATTTTACCAATTTAACTTTAATACATAGATTTAGCAAGCAAACTCAAAGTGTAAATGAGGATAAGTTCTTGTGAAAATTTAGCCTATTTAATGTGACAAAAAAAAATCTGTCATCCTTTAAAAACACCTCTTAAAAATCAGTCTTTGGAAGACATCCAAACAATTTGTGTGTGAAATTTTTTATTCATTGACTTGTATTGAACAGTGGCCTTGAGTGTGCTCTTGCCAACAGTGCCACACAAGCACACTGTGCTATGAAAGTTGAGGTTGGAAATGTGTGAGGAAGGCCATGGACAGAACATTACTGTGATACTGCATTTAGCTGACCAAAAAATATATTCAAAACCAAGCCTGGGTGTATGATGACATGTAGAACAATTTCAACAATTAGTTCTAAAACTATTAGCGTTCAGTTGGTAAGGCAGTCGTCCACGGACCACAGGGTCAGTGGTTCGATCCCCGGTCCCGGCTATATGTCGAAGTGTCTCTGGGCAAGACACAGAACCCCAAACGGCCCATTCCCTTTCCCAGCTGTGCAGTGCTGGTCCAAACACAGTAGAAATTGGGGAGGGTTGCGTCAGGAAGGGCATCTGGCTTAAAAACTGTGCCAAATCAACATGCGGACAATGATCCGCTGTGGTGACCCTGAACTCACAGGATAAGCTGAAAGGACAAAAAAAAATTAAAAGAAATAGACAATAGCTTACCACAAGTTGTAACTGACAATGACACGTAATGGAAAGATTAGTATTTTGTCAACATGAAGCCACTAAAATCACATTAATTTGCAGCTTTCACGTTTTGCAGAGGCACAGTATACAACCTTACACTACCCTTAACTTTAGCCACATCATTGTAGGCGAATTTCCTGCTACAGGAGGAGAAATCACCACCATGGAGATTGTTACAAATTTTACTTTGACATAAACAATGTTCCCACTCCCATTGTCATGTTAAAGGTTAAAGGTCATTCATTCAGGTCATTGTATGGAAACTAAGCCAGGCTATTTGAACCACAGCATACTCTTTGCGATTGGAAAATTATTTTATGGTAACAAAATGTATTTGAAACTAGTAGTAGTTGTAACGATTAATACCTCTTGTTAATCTTTATAGATATCACAATATATATATAACCTTGAGTAGGTCTGTAAGATTGTGAGGAAAGGAACACAAGGAAAAGCTTTGAATAGCCACCCAGGCGCCAACAGTGTTTCCTTTCAGCTTAAGTCAGCTCTGCTTGCACCTGCATACCCGAGCTGCTTTAACTTTTTATGTGATTATACTGAGTATAGTCTGTAATTCTGTTACTGTGTACAATTTGCCGATACAGGCTTCAACTTTTTTCCCCATTTGAGTTGAAAGGAATATGATTGGGTGCAGGATCAGTGCTTCTCTTGTGATTGGCTGCTCCTTGTTTCCGGGGCTCCGCTGTACAATCCGTGACGCTTCTCGGTGTTCCCCGAGACAGACTAGAGAGAATGGCTGCCAGTGGAGGTTAGCAAAAATCTTAATTGTTTGTATACTAATCAGACTTCAATCGTGACTTTTAAAGTTAGAAATTATTGGTTTATACGGTCGTTGGTAATAGACTTGTACAGTATTGGTAAAGGCCGTGACATGTTGTATTCACGATAAAAGAGGGCAGGCTCTAAACGACTCATCAAAAGTGCTGGTTATCGTTAGCCTAGCAATGTCGTTAGCTTTAGCAGTCTGGCTAACTTTCGGCCGGTTCGCTTGCTACACACAGCTGATTGTAAAAAGGCTTGTTTATGACGGAGACAGCGGTCAGACAAGTTGTAGATATATTGCTAGTTACTGATATGAGTGCTAAAACATCAAATATATCTCCAAAAACAATGTTTTAGTTAGACCGGAAGATTGCGAGTAATACATTTGAGGTTTATATCAACCTTTATATCTCGCAATGTTGTGTCCAGACAAGCCTGCTAACATTAGCTCGGCACCTAGCTCTCTGCTAAAAGTTAAACTCGCACGATAACTAGCGAACGTAACAGCTAACGTTGCTAATTACGGGATAAGCAGTCTAAACAGCCACTCGCATTCGGACTATGCAATTGTCTATATTGGTAAAGTTGGCGATCAGTTTAAATAGCCACCCGAACATTTACAGGAGGCAGTGGGCAATCATTCGAGGTGTTAGCAAACTAGCTACTACCTGGCGAGACAGTAGTTCTCTATTGAGAGTCTTTGTCCTGTCAAGGAGTTAGCTTTGCACAACACGAGGTATTTGTTTGAAAAGTTTTAGTTCGTTAGGCTTAGCTGCAGCACGCTGTCTCTGTAACATTTGTCTACAGTAAATCTACCTGCTCAACATATATAACATTTCATTATTATTTTTGCATGATTTTAATTTATAATTACTATTCCCATTATTTAAAGTAATAGCCTGTTTGTCATTTAAAAGTCTGGCAACTGTCTCATCTTGTGTTCTTTGTAAATGTAGGAAACAGTACAGCTGCTGTCATCAGCCTATATTTATTTTTAAGTTATCATTATAGTGGACAGCTGTATAAAAGTGACAGGGCAATTTTATGACCATGCATCATGTCATTTGGTTTTCAACTAGACGTCTGTAGAAGAATATCATATTTTGTGTGCTATCTATGCAATTTTCAAAGGTGATATAGTTGAAAATAATTTCTTTGTACTATGTTGATCAGAGGTAGGGAAGCTGTTACAAGTACAAAATGGGACACCTCCAACCACCAACTACAACGGGGTAGATGCTGTTCATGCCTGCAACATCCTTCAGCAGCTTAAAGCTTTGTATGATGAAGCACAGCTGACAGATATCGTCGTAGAAGTGGACCATGGCAAGACTTTTTCATGTCACAGGAATGTCCTTGCAGCGATCAGCCCATATTTTAGGTAACCATTGTTCAACGTTTATAGAGATAGCATACTAATTTTTATAATTTAGCAGCTGAAAATACATAACATAGAAATTGATAAATATAGGTTAATATTTATGTTTTTTTCCCATCACCACCACCAGGTCCATGTTCACCAGTGGCCTTACAGAGAGCAGCCAGCGTGAGGTCAGAATTGTTGGCGTGGAATCTGAATCCATGCACCTTGTCTTAGACTATGCCTACACCTCCAGGGTCACACTCTCTGAGTGCAATGTTCAGGCCCTGTTCACTGCAGCCAGCATTTTCCAGATTCCTGCCCTTCAAGACCAGTGTGCCCAGTTCATGATCAGTCGGCTTGATCCCCAGAACTGTATTGGGGTCTACATGTTTGCTGATGCCTATGGGCACCAGGAGCTGAGGGAACGCTCACAGGACTACATTCGCAAGAAGGTCAGTTTAACATGAGCTCAACATTGGTTATTTGCATTCTAATTTACCAACTGTGGTTGGTTAAAAAAAATAAAGACTCGTGCAAGAATATCTTTAGAATCTTCTCCTAAATTTCTCTTTCCTTTTTATGTGAGGTTTATTGGTATGAGCTTTAATGCACAGTTGGGTTCACAGTAATGCACAATTGTGTCATAATTTGCTCATTTCATGCTGGTTAATTTCACAAATTTGTGTGACTTTTTGGGAAAGTTAGCATCACAAAAAAATGACACTAAACTACTCCTGCTTTCCTGTCAGAAACCAGCAAACAAAAACAGATTTACTTGGCATTTACCTTAGAGGAGCCACAACAAATAGAAGATGTTAACAGTAAGGGGCAAGGACAGGCTGCAGGCCTATGGATTTCTGTGGGAAGCTTAATGCACTGGGAGGCCGGGTTTCTGAGGGTGATGGGTGAAATGCAATGAAATCAGTAGGGTGCGGAATATTAATTTAACAAAAAGTTTATGTAGCTTTTGTATCTTTTATTTTTAATCAAATTTCCATCCTCCAACTTCATTTAAATTAATTGAAGTGGTGCAATCTTTTTGTTGATTAGTTGATTTCCACAGGTTTACATAAAAAAACATTGGTCAACTTCTCTCTAATGCGCTTCTTAAGACCATAAAGCTGGTTCTTAAATAAGACATTTAGTTTTATTCTTGTCTTATAACAGCGTTAGGTCTGTGACTGTTTTCATTTGATGCTATAAACTGAAACATTATGTTTTTGTGGTAGTTTTTGTGTGTTTCACGGGAGCAAGAGTTTCTCCAGATGACCAAGGAGCAGCTGGTCAGTATTTTGAACAATGATGACCTCAACGTAGAGAAAGAAGAGCATGTTTATGAAAGCATTGTCCGCTGGCTGGAGCACGATTTACCTGGCCGTGAGGCCCACCTAGATGAAGTTTTTTCCCAATGCATCCGTCTGCCCTTGCTGGATGAGGCTTTTCTCAGTCGGATACCTGCCCCATTTGCTTGTGCCCTGTCCCTGTCTAAAGACCCTGCTGAGGCCAAGGCCCGGTTGACTGGCACCAATGGTTGCCCACAGCGCCTGGGTATGACTGCTTCTGAGATGATCATCTGCTTTGATGCCGCTCACAAACACTCAGGGAAGAAGCAGACAGTGCCTTGCCTAGACACAGCCACAGGAAGGGTGTTCAAGCTCTGTAAACCACCCAATGATCTCCGGGAGGTTGGCATCTTGGTGTCCTCAGAGAATGATATCTATATTGCCGGTGGCTACCGGCCGAGCAACAGCGAGGTGTGCATAGACCACCGAGCAGAGAGTGACTTCTGGCAGTATGAACATGCAGGCAACCGATGGCTTCCACGTGCACCACTGTTGAGAGCAAGGATAGGCTGCAGGCTTGTGCATTGCTGTGGGAAGCTTTATGCACTGGGAGGCCGTGTTTATGAGGGCGATGGGCGAAATGCATTAAAATCAGTAGAGTGCTATGATGCTAGGGACAACTGTTGGACAGCAGTCAGTCCCATGCCTGTGGCCATGGAGTTTCACAGTGCTGTGGAGTACAGAGATCGCATCTATGTTCTCCAAGGTGAGTTTAAGCTACTTGAAGGGAGCCTGTGCAGTGTTTATAGCATTCAGAAGGTAGCTATGATCATGTGATATTTCTCATTAATTACCTGAAAATGCATACGTATTTCAACACGTATATGACAAACGCACAACAAAGAGAAAGTCAAACTCTAAACTCGCTTTACCTTGGTTTCTGCAGGGGAATATTTCTTCTGCTTTGATCCCCGTAAGGACTATTGGAGTCATTTGGCCCCAATGAGCGTCCCTCGGAGCCAGGGTCTGGCTGCCTTGTACAAAAACTGCATCTACTATATTGCTGGTATCTGCAGGAATCACCAGCGCACCTTCACTGTGGAGGTCTACGACATTGAGAAAAACACCTGGAGCCGTAAGAGGGATTTGCCATTTGACCAAGCCACAAGCCCGTATATCAAGGCCATGCTGCTGCAAGGCAAGCTACACCTGTTTGTACGAGCCACACAGGTCATGGTGGAGGAGCATGTGTTTCGCACCAGCCGTAAGAACTCCCTTTACCAGTACGATGATGAGGCAGATGTTTGGACCAAAGTCTATGAGACACCTGACCGCCTCTGGGATTTGGGTCGCCATTTTGAATGTGTGGTGGCCAAACTTTACCCACAGTGTCTCCAGAAAGTGCTTTGAGCTCGTTTTGTGATCCCAATAGTGTGGTCCTGTCCGCCATGTGCCTGGTGTTACCTTGGGTTTGCACCACGAGGACCATTTTTTGTTAAGTCTTAAGTCATTCAAACTTTGGTTTGACATGATCAAAATGGAGGTGCTTTTAAAGATTGCAGTATTTTTTTTCCTAGAGAGCACCGACTACCCACACTGATGCTTGTTTAACAAAACCGTACAATGAATCATAAGTGCAATTACCCTATTTTTTGCTTGTTGTTGAGCCATGTTGTTCTATTTTTGTTTTAGATTCGTATATAGGTAAGGATTTTTACAAATAAGCATGCAAATGAGGGTCTTGGCAAGATGAAAGTGCCCTCTGAAATATGGATGCTAAGTGTCAGCATAAAGTGAAAATCTATATATATATAAAAATAACTATATAAACTATATATTCATACGGGTAAGATGAGTACATTAGCTCATTAGTAGGTTGCTGGCTCTGAGGTTTGTGTGTCTGTGTGTTTTTTTTGTGTGTCTGTTTTAGGCTTATTTTAGAAATGAGTTTAAATTTGAAGTGTGCTTGTGATTTACATTAACTTAGTGTTTTTGAAACATGTATATTTTTATGGTCCTCTCTTCCTTCACAAGTGTCAGTGTGTCAAACAGTACACTATGTGTGACTTCTGAGCTATTCTTATTGTCTTTTTGTTTTTGAGATTCCATTTGCATGGGGGCTCATACTCCCCACTCTTTTGAGTTGGCATCCATTTTGTGTCACATGTGAAGACAGCTTAAGTGAAATGCTCACTCTCCACATTGGAGAAACAAGGACAGAGTCAAATGTATGGTAACACTAAGTGGACAGTTCAGCCCAACTAACAGGATTACCTCAGATACTTGAGAGATATTTGATTAGGAGAAAAGGGATGTTTGAGGCCAATGTGTTTATTAAGCAACTGTGTGAAAAGGTTGTTCTTTGACATTTGATTATAATCATTTGGGAAAAGGCTGAAATGTTTAAATGCCAAAAAAACACTTGAGGTCTTGTTATGGTTGATCTGGACATTGAAAAGACTATTGTGGTAGCAATAATTCACAGAACTGTGATTAGGCTATATTGCATTATATTACCTTTAGTTAAAGTGCATTATTTGTTTTGTGCTTGTTTCTGATAGTGAAAATCACATGGGTTCCAGTAATGATTGTTTGGCTGTTGCATAGGCACAGCTTGAAGTGATGCGTAACTTAGTGGAGATCATTTGGGATGCCAGTGTGCCTGTGGCTATAAAAGGGACATCAGAATAAAAAAACAAACTATCTCCTGATGAAGAATATCTGAAAAGTCTTATTCAACATTGCACTGAATCACTCTCCACTTCAGCGGTCCTTAACTGCAAACTTTACTAAGCACCCTCCTGAACAAGCAGATTATGAACAAGAGGGTGGCCCAAGGTTGTGTGCTAACTCAGCCACGAGTCTGTCTTTACACGCCATCACACAGAAGACACAAACTGTTGGTGCTGCTTTGTTTCTCTTTTTTTTTTTTTTTTTGGACAATCTTGTATAGAAGACGTGATGGCACCACTAAGTGGCGTCCCCTGTCAGAGTGTGGCTTTTTCAGTGCCGCCAGTTTCCTCATGCAGGTTCCTGTGTCATCTTTGCACTACACATTTCCCGTGTATTATTTCTTAACAAAGTGTCCCTCTATTATAAATGTTTTTATTAACCATATTGCAATCATCAAAGAGATCTACATGGAAAATAACACCACATTCAGTAACGACTTGAGGATCCACTGTTAACTGACTTTGAGCAGATTGTTTTTATTTTTATGTTTTGGTTTAAATGAATCTGGCTTGAACAATGCCATCCAAATAGCCCTTCATTAAGGGTGAGAGAAAGTTTGAGCTTCATCCACATGTCTACAGATGGCCATTTTAGAACCAGGAACAGAGAACTCTCAGGATTTCTACTGATACACAGTACTGTATTTAAATGTTTTTGTTATGTGTAATATACTGTACTATAGGTTTGCTGTACTTGCACAGTTTTTTAAATTTCAGTTTATTTTATAACGTGAGAAAAAATAGATGTGTTTTTTTTTTCTTTTTTTGTTGTTGTCTCCAGTGGCTGTTTTCTTTTCTTAGATGTAATTACCTATTTAGTTATGGTAGAGTAATCTTGCTTTTGAGGAAAAAAAAAAAGGATTAACCGCTCGATTGGTACATTTTTGATTTTTCTTCCCTTCCCCTCTCTCCTCTGTAGTACAGTAGTATTTACCACCTCACCGAAACGTAAGCATTACAGATCAAGTAACTCCACTGTTACGTCACATTTGAAACACCAGTCATAAACTTCATCAAGCTAAGAAAAAAGCTGTCTGTGTTAAAGAGTTAGTGGCTGTCATGTAGAGCTCATTCTGGCCATCTACATGCATCGCTTATGGGTGCTATTTCATTGTGATCGTTGTGCATTTCCTCACTTTGCTGGTATGGCTGTTTGGGGTTTTTTGGATAATATTTGTGGTTGAGCTCAACTGTGAAATTCACATTGCACATAATTTGAAAATAAAACGATTAAAAATAAAGTTTGGGGATTTGTAAATGGTTATTTAACAAGCATTCTTTCTCCCTTACTCATCTAAAGTAACAGTTGGACATTCAGTTGTCTTAAACTGTCTCTAATTCAGACAGCGCGTGCCCATGTTATAGGCAAGTGGTACATGGTTCTGAATTTGGGCTTTAAAAATAAATCTGGATTTGAATGGTTTACATCGTACAAACCCACCGTAATAAATGGATCATATGTATATGCAGGATCTAGTAACAGTGTGAGGCAGTGCTGGCAGTATGACTTGCTGAATAAGAAGTTGTAATTGTTGCCCTGAAACTACTCAACGAAGACAACTCGAGACCCCCCCCAGGCCATCGGGTTGGCACGTGACACGCGTCAAATAAAGCAGCAGGCTGAACCTTTGGTCACTTTGTGGAGCTAAACGGGCTGCGAAGTCAATGAAAGGTAAGGTCTAGTCAAACTACATCAGAATTATGAGTGTGTCTGTCCTTAATTCATGGACGTTTTAAACTGGAAGTTTTTGTTTCTGCGTTTTCTATCATCGTCCACGTGGGAACTTACCTGGTCCGACGCCGCGTGGAGGACTTACACGACAACACGGCCTTTGTTCATTCAAAACTTGCGTTATAGTGTCACAGTTGCAACGTGTATTTTCGTTTTAGTAAAAAAACGTTTCTACCAAGAAGTAGTACGCGTCTTTTGCTGGACTATTACAGTTTTACTTGGAGCAGAGTCATATATACTACAGATGTTTAAACAGCAGTATTAACACATAGCTTAGCAGCTACGCTTTACACCAGAAGCCTCATCAATCACGCGTAAGGTCGCGTGAATGCAGAATTCATTGTTGGCCATGACTCAAAAACGTTCAGCTCACGCTCATTGACAACCAGCAGTGTGCATAGGGGGTGGCTCTGGGGTCTCGACCCCCTTCCCTTTACCAAATTACTCAAAGGTGCCCCTCTTAACATCAGCAAACCACTTAGGTTTTAGTCACTTTGTCCTATTGCTTACATTTAAAAAAAAGGCAGGACTGAGGTTAAAAACAAGAATGTTCAGTGTCAGCTTTATCAACAAAACGAGAAATATTTTGGGCTCCAGTGGGATCCTATTATATAATACAAGATCAAGAAGCAAAATGACTTTTTCACTTACTCCGTGAAGAAGTGTAATAGAAATTGGATTTTTTTATTTATTTATAATCATTATAAATATTTGATCAGTTTCTCACAACTTAGTATGGTTTTCACATGTAGGCTACAGCTACAAAATGCTGTCTTTCTGTTGCAAATACTCAAAGTATAAGTAGTAAATACCAGGGGTTAATATATTTGGGATAATGAAACACAGTCTGTGTCTACCAGGGAGATAATGATAGGTATATGTATATTTATTAATAAATAAACAAACACCGAAGGGTAGTTCAAATCAGCTGACTGGTAGATACCCCTTTTTCGCATCTGTGGATCTCTATGTTTTTGTTATAAGATGCCTAAATGATGGTTACACAGCCTCCACATCTCATTGTTAAACTGTTGCTTAGTTACTTCCTGTTGTGGCAAAAACAAATTAAATGCACACAAACTTCACAGCATCAGAAGCAATAAAAACATTTTGTCATGTCAGATGTTCTGCACTTATATAGTGCTTTTATGCTGCTTCTCATTCACACACACACACACACGCAGGGGAGCTGCTATGCAGCTGGCCTACACTCACCAACAGCAGCTAAGGTGGGTTTCAGTATCTTGCTCATTGACATGTGGCCAGAGGAGCTGGTGATTGAACCAACAACTGTGGGATTGGTACAAAAATACTTTACCTCCTGCCCCACAGTCACCCAATTTCATATTTGATCAAATAATATATGCTCAGTCTTTTAGTATGAAATTTGGCTACTTGTTTGCTGAACTTTACAGTAGACTATGCTATGTTTAAATAAAACATCTCCTCTGCATTGCAAGTAGGACCATCATTAAGTATTTCATTACAAACTGTGTCATCTCATATTTCGTAATCACAAGATGTATTTTGTGGTTTTGATAATATTATTTCATGTTTTTTAAACCTGAACAGGAACATGCCCCATGCACCAGCAAATGAGTTGGGCTACAAACCCCTGGATGGTGGTTGGGGTTGGATGGTGGTGTTTGGGGCTCACATTTCCATTGGATTTGCCTACTCCACACCTAAAGCCCTCTCCATTTTCTTCAAAGAGATTCAAGAGGACTTAGGAGCCAGCTACAGTGAAATAGCGTGGATTTCCTCTATCATGCTGGCAGCCATGTATGCGGGCGGTGAGTTGATTCAATCAGGATTTGTTACATTGGTCAGCCCATTAGCAAAAGTAATCAGTATTATCAGGAGCCTTGAGTGGAATTGTATGTGAATACATTTGCACTGTCAGATCAGAGTCAGATATTTTTTTGTTTAATGGCGGCGTTTATCTTTGAAACTTGAATTGTTTTTGTTCCATGTGGATATGACCTAATAATATCCATGTCTAGGCACAGATCTTTTTAAGGCCTACTTAATTGTAATTAATTGTTGTGGACAGTATAGTGTCTTTGCCTGTGTCAAGCAGGACCATAATGCTCTGTGGGCCTCAGTTCAGTAATAGCCTCTTTTGTTTTTCAGTTTCTGCATAGTGATTTATATTGAGGACATAAATTATAATTAATTTAAGGGCTCAAAAATTGTAGTGGGTGGTGCAGTTCATCCCGCCAGTTGTGGCCTATCTGTGGGGAATTTTCACGTTCTCCCTGTGCCTCTGTGTTTTTTTCTTCAAATCCTGTTTCCCTTCTGCAGCCCCAAAACAGGTTAGGTAGATTAGTGACGATATTTCCTGTAGGTGGGAATGTGAGCATGAATGGTTTCACTTTGTGTGTCAGCTGGGAGCAGCTCCAGTATAAGGGGTTCTTTTGTGGTGAGCACATCTCAATGTTTTACGTAGCAATAGCTAAAAAATGCCCTGCATTGCCCACTTTTTTCTGAGTATTATATAATGCTCTCCAGTAAATGAAACTATATCTCTCATAGCATTTTAATGTTTTCTCCTTGACTTAGATTATTGCTTGCCTTCTACTGCCCTCAATTGTAAGTCACTTTGGATAAAAGCATCTGCCAAATGACATATTTTTAACATACATAAATAAGATGGGAATAAGATATAGGATAATATGAAGCAGATATACTACATCAGTAAACTACCTGGTTATCCTAACTAAAATCAAATAGAAAATCTCAGCAGAGCAGTTTGAATTCAGTTTCAAGGATGGTCACATGTTTTCAGGCTATCACAGGTTCTGTAGTCAACACCTCTAAATCAATACTCTTTACACAACTAGAGAATGCTTTTGTACTGGGCAGCAAATAATAGCCTGAAGGTTAATTGGTCTCAGTTTCTTTTTTCTTTTTTTAAATCTTGGTCTCTTTGTATTGTATTGTATTGTTTTCCCCTGGGCTCAGACACACCAAACTCACCTAAACACTGATAATGATTGAAATTGCCTTACATTTCTTGTTAAAAGTTACACTTGCTCACACTACAACGGTGAGCTGACTATAGACTTTCACATGTGTCTAAGACGAAGTGGTCAGTGGTATGTGATCAGTCACCATTATGGCCATGTACTGTTGCACACTGGGTTTGTAAGCAGCACCGCATGCGTGTAGAAAACCTACACTGGCTAAAAACAGCAGAATGTTGAGCATTATGGAAGGTGAAGTTGACCACATACAGTATATAATAGCTGGTGACAAGTCGTGGAGACAGTGGGGCAACTGGACACTGGTCAGACAACCAGATGCTTAGTTTGGTTGCTAAAGAATATAGGGGTTGACGGACTCACGCAGGGGAAGGACATAGTCAGAGTTTCTGCTGTTGTTGGCCAATAGCACACACTTGAGAACATAAATTAAGTGTTAAATGTTTAATGGTGGTAAATGACACAAGCTCTTACAGGTGGAAATACAAGTTATCATGAGTTATTGCTGCTGTTACAAATGCCAGCAAAATCATCCTATAAATCCTATATTAACATGCACAAAACGTTACAATATGAAATTCTGCTAATTAAAGAAATGTTCTGTGATCCCCATCAGAGTTCGTGCAGAAATTAGAGGGAAACAGTTTTAGGTTCCCATTTACTTGGTTTGGATTTGGAACCAACCAATACTGTGGCTGAAGTGTGGCTCTTAATGGAAGAGGAATCCTCCAGAAACAGGTCTTTGTGTGTTTTATCAGCGGTATCTCAGTATTTAGGAAGTCCCAATTTTATAGCAACCAGAAAAAAACTTTTACTATCTGGTATCGCTCTTCTCTACAGAGAGATCAAACTGTTGTGCAACTCATTTGGACTGGGCGGAAAATTGATAAATTGACTTCACATGAGTGACTGCACCCAGTTTTATACTGCCTAATAGGTGGACTGCTGTCAGTATGACTTCAATTTATATTACCAACACTGACACTGCTTCATCTGGCTTTAACCTGCAGGTGTATAGAGAATATGTTGTGTAACTAATTTTAATATTGCCAGCACAAGCGTCAGACACAGCACTGTTCCTCTGTCAGACAGCTTTTAATTTTTCTTAATGAAGGTTTGCCTGCTAGTACTCATAAGCCATTTAAGTATCTAAAAGCTTATTAAGAAGTAAGACTCTTTGTTTTCTAAAGATTTTAGCTACATAAGGGAAACAAACATATTGTGTGGAAGAAAATGCTTGTGTGTTTTCTAATGTGTTAATGATCTTGTGATCAAATCAGTCTTGTGACGCCTTTAGGCTGTATTTAGACAAACAACAAAAAAGCCTGTTCCTTCAATCCATCAGGTGCCTCGCTTGAAACAGCACAAAGGTGCCAATGCTTCAAGCAAAATAACCCTGCAAGGTTGTTAAAACTGCACCTGGTTCAAACTTTTGCTGAACTCAATGCAAACACATAAATTCCAGGCAACGTGCTGTCGTTGGCTTTCAGATACATGTAGGCGCAGATAATTGCTTTTTTCTATTGTCTATTTGAAATATTTAATACTCATCTTTGGCCGAAGGAAAACTTGGTTTTAAACCTTTGGCAAAACTAAATGGAATTATGATTTGTTCTTTAAAATACAACACAATGGTTGCATGGCTGAGCTTTCAAAATTTTCTAACCTTATTTTAGAATAATTAAGGTTTTCCTGTTGATTGAGTGAATGTCTGCAAAGATTGTCGAAAACCTGCACCAGTACATACATGTGGTATGGCACTGCTTTAGCAATAAGCAAAAGAATTAAGGAAATCTTCTAGTTTCTTTCAAGGTTACAGTACAACAGGGCATGTGACTCACCTGCAATCATCTCAGGGAGGCCTAACTGCTGAAATATTCCTCTGCACTGTGGCTCAGGCACAGGGCTTTATCATATTGCCCTTGGCAAGGCTTCAGCAATGTCACCCATTGGAGGAGAGAGACAGGGGGAATATATCAGAGGAAGGTTCAGTACTCTGGGGTCTGACATCAGGCCCCTATGGGAGAGACATGACAGCCTTTTCAGAAAACCTCTGACTCAAGGAGTCTGAATGATAAAGTTATAATGGAAGTGGAAAAGGTGGTCGTGTGGGAGATGCCCTATTGTGACAGAGCTACAGTGAGAAAGATGATCTATCTTTGACCCCTGCAGGGACCTGGTCAACTGTATAAACAGCAGGATGGATATTTTTGTTTCATGTACTGTTGTTACAGTGGTGAGGCAGATGCAAATGTTGAGGGCAGTTCTTTCAAAATGATAAAATGTCAAATGTCTTTATTGTGATTAGGCAGTTTGTGTGTATCTGTGTTCTTAGATGCATTAGCAAATTTGTGATGCACAGCTTATGGCATACACATGCATAGACATCTTCTAAAGGGATATTTCAAATTTCAGAAGGGGTAACAATGCATTGAAATTCATCAAGAGACACTGTTGTGGTATTATTCCAAACTTCTCTGTACTGGTTCGTGGATTTAAAGTATGTTGTTTGCGGAATAGGAACAGCAGCAGGGTACTGCACACTGGAGCATGATGACATATTGTAAATAGCTTACAGCAGCATGAGATACTAATGAAGTGTGGAAAATACACTGATGTTCTACAACAGTTCCAAGATATACAGAGGCCTGAGGGGGGGAAAACATCTAAACCAGATTTAAGATGTGATGTTCATTTCTGATGGTCAAAACTGTGTTTTATTATTGCCTAAAATATTAGCACGGCGCTTGTGGTCCTGCTTTTGATTGACAAGTTGCTGCCTGCTGGCTAAATTGAAAATCCAGGAACGGTCTCTGCAATTGTGATAATAGGAAAGCTGAGTATCCTGTGTCAATATTTTTGAGTACAAACAGAAATGTCTCCATGACATTACTCACTAAAGACAGTGAATTTAATTTAATTCTGATTTAAATGCCTAGCCACATGCTAAATTGGGTTTTGTATTTTACTTGAAGTAAGACAAAAACAAACATATATGCATTTGATAAGTTTGGGCTTAAGGTGTTAAAGCTGCAACAATCAATTTTTTCATATTAACAGCTAAAGGACTATATGTCAGTGTGAAAAGGGAGGAAAAGACACTTCCCTTTAATTATGTGCAGTATTTTAGTATTTGGTTTTGTGGCCTATGACATGACTGTATTGGTTCATGTTCACTGCTTTTTTCAAATTTCTTAATGCATAAAACAGCAGCAGCAGGCAGCATAAAGGCTTGGCAAAACCGCTGTATTATACCTTCCCTGGCTTGCACCAAACAGCAGACAGAGTTAGCAGCCACTGGGGACATAGTTGAACATTTTCCCACTTATGAGCTGAACATCTTTCTTATTAGCTAATGGAGACCAAACCACACTTTTGTATTACTATTTTATTATACTATTTATTTATTTTATTAACACACAAGAATGAAAATCAATTCCTTTTTAAGCGTATTTGAAGAGTGAATAATTGTTAAATAAAATTTTTATGTTAAACTTTACATTCAGCCATAACTGCCTGACAAATATTTTTTTCGCAAAAAGTCTAATTGACCATATATGTCCCTCCAAGGTGTTAAAGCTTGATTAAAAAGTTGAATAAAACTAGACAGAAACCACTTTGAATAGGTGACTCAGGTCAGCTGGCCTCATTGGCAGAGGAGCCAAGAAAAAAACCATACTAGGCTTTGCAAATTGTAATACAAGCTTCTCAAACAGTGGACGTTAGGTGACTGACACAGTCTTGTGCACTGATAAGTCAATGTTTGAGGTTTTTGGGTCCAAGCAAAAAACATGTCAGAGGCAGAGTTCATGAAAAGATGACAGACGCCTGCCTGACACCATCAGTGGAGCATGGGGATGGAAATGTAATGAGCATGGAGATTGAAATGTAATGTAATGCAATGGAAGAGTAGTTGATCTGCATCATACCAAGGTGACCTAAATAAGCATGGATACCAGTTCATTTTGAAGAGACATAGCTTTCCCATCTGCACAACAAATGACTGAGGATAACATTATTTTGCAGCAAGACAGTGACTCCAAGCATTTTCCTAGTTTTGTAAGAATTATCTGGTGAACAAAGTAGCTGCCTGAATACTCCCGGCGAAGTTTTTGCCAGCTCAATCACAAGATCTGAACACCATTGAGCTGATGTGGGAGAAACTGGGCCAGAGAGTACAGGAACCCTGGCCAACCAGTACAGCAGACTTTTAGGAAGTTCTGCATAAAGGTTATGAGGAAATCACACCAGAATATCTGCAAAAACTGATGAGCAGAATGCAACAAATTTGTTAGGCAGCTATTGTTGTTAAATATGCTTAAAATTTAAGTTTTGTATATTTTTATGTTTTTTGGGATCCAATTACAGCCATTTAATTGAGTAACACCAACAAAAAGTGTTAACAAACCACTTCTTCCCAGTGGACTTTTGTTTACACAGATTCAGCTAAATACAAAAGACATTTTCCTGTATTATTATTATTTTTCCCTCATACACTAAGACATTTTTTTTAGTCATCCTCTGACTGTTCATTGCACTGTTTGAAATGATCACAATCAACAAAGGGGCCCTTCCCACCATTTCATTAAAAAGTAGAAGCATGGTGAAGTTTCAATAATCACAATAGCTTATACAGCATACATGTATGTTAGTTTGATAGATGGCCATCATATTTGCTGTGATTTGATTAAAATGAATATATATTCAAACAACTGGTCTTTGTATCAAGGAGAAGAAAGGGGTTCTCATTAAGGCTCGCTGCAGAAGGATGTGGTGCAATGACACATTTTCAGGCAAGGTTATGAATGAAGTTAGGAGTGACAGCATATAAAAGGCTGTTTAATTGCTGATTGATCACTGAGTGTAGTATTTTATGTTATCAGGGTACAGTATAATGGGTCACCAAGTGGCTTTGCAGTGAACACAAAAGTGTGGAGAGGAATATTTCAGCAGTTAGGCCTCCCTGAGATGATTGCAGGTGAGTCACATGCCCTGTTGTACTGTAACCTTGAAAGAGACTAGAAGATTTTCTTAATTCTTTTGCTTATTGCTAAAGCAGTGCCATACCACATGTATGTTTTCCTGTTGTTTTCTTAACCCTTGACCGCTAGCAGCAGGTATGTTAATAGCTCTAAATGCGTGTAACTTATTTATTTTGAACTTATCTCCTTTTCTTTCTCAATATCTCCTTCTCTTTCTGCTTGCAGGACCTGTAAGCAGTGTGTTGGTCAATCGCTTTGGAAGCCGGCCAATAGTTATATCGGGTGGACTGATGTGTGGCCTGTCTATGGTAACTGCTTCTTTTGGGAGCTCCATCGTTTACCTCTACTTTTGCATTGGCATTATTGGAGGTACAGTACTTCAGTAATTTCAAAATAATGTCCTGTTTTTATGTCTGTTGATACTTCTTTCTGAAAAGTTAGCCAGGTTCATAGATTTTACTACTGAATCCATAGACAGTTAGTTGGGGTTCTTGGGTTTTTGATAAAATGAATGCGCCAAATAATTTCATCATACAGATCCCAGACTTGTTTACCTTGACATTCTCATCAGCCCTAGTTAGGACCTTTAGGGGTTCGGAGGTTGGCAGTCGGCCTCTTTTCAGGTCCTGTCAGATTCTCTGGATAGCCAAATGTGCTCCCCTTGACTGGGCTGCTGTGCTGTTTGTCAGGGGCTCAGGGCATCTGCCCTAGCTCCTGGAGTGCAGTTGGAACACCAAGGGAACCGGAACCAGGACAGTAATTAAGACTGAACCATCCCTGATCCCACAGTGCATGGTCTTTCGTTTGCCCTCTGTATTCTCCTGTAGGCTTCCATCATGGTCGTCACATGGGGGATCCATGCCATCCTGCGAGGCTCATTACCCTGCCAAGAACTGCTGTGAAGGATTAATAGGCTCAGCAAGTGGCTGGGCCATGTTTGGTGCCTGGGGGCATGTATGTGCCCTGCTCTGCTCCCCTGTGCCCTTGCAAACTGCCATGTAGGCATCGGGCAGTGGTACCTAGCAGACATTCAGACATATTTTCACTTGTGCACACATAAACACACCTTCCTGTATTGCATGGGTGCATGTGCAAATTGATAATTATTTATTCAAAAAACCTCACAGTCAGTGAATGGCTTTCCCACAGTTGGCATAGGTGATAAAGATCAGTCTTATTGTCATTTTAAAAGGCTAAAAAACAGGAAATGTGGATATATAGTGTATGAGACACAAATTTCAATATAAGAATGTTCTAAAAAGGTCCACATATTAGATATTGCGGAGCAACAAAGGTTGTTCTAGTGACAAATGTGACGGTTTAAGAAATAGGTGTTATATTCAGTTCCCAGGTGTCCAGTTTTTGGTTTCACCAAACAAGTGTTAGTTGAAATGTTTGCCGGTCACTTATGTCAATTTATGGACTACCTGGGAGTTGCCCAACTGGGCTGAACAGTAGGGGTGGGTAATACCACAATATTTGGTTTCAGTCCTTTAGGGAATGTGAAATTGACATCACTATGCTAATTCTTGTGGGATCCGGGCACCATCTTGTGATCTATACAGTCTCTTTACCTGTGCCTGCTACAGTGGTTAGATTGAGTTATCTCACATATTTTGTTTTGCTAAAAATGTTTAAATTATTCAAATTAGATGGAAATTGAAAGACATGAAGAGGAAGAAATGGGACCCTCCCTGGAGAATTAAAATCACAATAGTAATAGCAATAGTATTTGGAAAATAATGTAATATGATAAATAACTGAACAGCTTCCAGTGGCTCCGTGCAAAATAATTATGGCTGTTATGATAGTTATGATGTAAAAACAGATAAAGTTCTTTTTTAAAATTAAGATGACATGTTCGATCCGATTGAATTTCTGCCCCATGGTAGCAGCTCCAGTAGAGTCGGCACGAAAGGTGTCCAGCAAAGCCCAAGTCGGTGGTTGATTGATATTAACTGTGTAACCCTAACCCTAACACTGTTTCCAAAACGATTTTGTAAAAGATTAGCAAAAAAAAAAGAAGAAGCTAAGAGAGGAGAACTTGCTTTATCACCTTAAAAGAACAGAATCTCAGCAGTCCCTGAGGTGGGAAGTGCATTGTTATCCATTCTAGTGTTAACACTATTACTGATAGTGTACAGAGTGCTGAGGGACTTACACAACTTATTGATTGTTACTCATCAAGTAAATGTACTGGATAATGCTGGAGATCAGTAGAAAAATTCCTGAAATAATTTTGCAAATTTGTTTTTATTAGTTTGAAAAACATAAAACATCGAACACTGAAGACTTACTACTGTATTTCACTATTTCTGTGATAATTTATTGTTTGGTGTTCTTTAATGTGGTTCCACTCCTTCCTATCTTGATGTTTGATCTATGGATTGCCAAAGACAAATTTGAGTATTCTGAAATAGTATCTTGACCCCTACAAATCAGATAAGATGGCCAACACATAGAATGCTTGGAGTAACTTGTTAGACTTTCATAGTAGCCTTATTGTTATCAATTGTTTTTAAATAGAAGTAAAATATTTCATTCCTGTTTAAACCCTAATGATTCTGTAATATTGCTGTTACCACATTATGTAAAATTTCTGTTGCTGATATATTTTTTTAATCATTCTATGGTAATCCTCTCTGAATATTCACACAAAAAAAGCTCTCTTCACATAAGCTGTCTCATAGAACTAGAGGGGAAGATTAAATTGACATTAGAAAGAGATAATAAAGCTGCCTAACCAACTACCTGTAGCTTGTCACCTTAAATTGAATTTGGGTAAGAAGGCAGGAGAGGGAATGTGTTACCCAGGCTCTCTAATTTATTTCTACTTAAATGGAGAAATTATTCCTGAAATAATTCCAGCATTCTGTAATGAGATTTTAGCTGGCAAAAGTGAAATGAGATGGAACCTTAATGAGCACCATGCAGAACCAGTCTTTAATTTAATTTAGCAAGTACCCTTCGGAGTTTAGGTTTAGGAGGGTTTTCTTGCAGAGGATTTGTGGAACGTGACTTTTTAAAATTATGTTTTTCTTTTTTTTCTACCTACAGGATGTGGACTGTCTTTAAACCTGAATGCATCCCTCACCATCATCAGCAAGTATTTCGTGGCCAAGCGTCCTTTAGCCAATGGACTGGCCATGGCTGGAAGTCCAGTATTTCTGTGCGTCCTGGCCCCTCTCAACCAATATCTATTGGACAAGTTTGGCTGGAGAGGAAGCCTGTTTATCCTTGGGGGCCTGATGCTTAATTGTTGTGTTGCTGGGGCCCTGATGAGGCCTGTTGTTGTACCGTGTAAACCAGGCTCCTCTGCACTACAGAATAAAGTAGAGGAACAGTCAAATAAGTGCAACCCTAAGCTTAAAGGAAGCTGTATGAAAAATGCTACATTCTTGGATTTGTCCTTCTTCAAGGATAGAGGCTTCGTCATTTACCTCATAGGAAACATGATGTTTATCTTTGGAGCCTATGCACCCATCGTTTTCCTGTCAGCCTATGCTGTTGTACAAGGTGTAGAGGAGTACTCTGCAGCCTATCTGCTGTCTATTACAGGCTTTGTGGACATGTTTGTTCGACCTGGCACTGGCCTGGTAGCCAATACCAAATGGATCAGGTCCAGAATCCAGTACTTCTTCAGCTTTGCTATGATATTCAATGGTACATGCCACCTACTGTGCCCACTGATGAAGAGTTACACCTTCCTGGTGGTCTATGCCGTATTTTTTGGCATTGGTTTTGGCATGGTTTTCGCCCTCATATTTGAATGCTTGATGGATCTCATGGGAAATCAACGCTTCCCAAGTGCAGTTGGACTAGTCACCATCATTGAGTGCTTTCCCATGCTACTGGGACCACCTGCTGCAGGTAACTGCACACTGAACATAATCTGTCAAGTTACATAAATGACAACTAACTCAACTCAACAAAACAAGACTACACACCAAACACTACCAGGCACATTTACTCAGTGCACCTAGATTTTCTTAAGCTTCTACTTTTAGCAACAGTAGGGGCTACTGAATAATGTACATATACAAACCACATTATGCTGAATTACATAGCACTGAATTGAACAGAATTTTCACTGGTGTAGGGTTGGTTTGGGGTCCAAGAGTGGCCCACAAAAAAGTCCTGGTTATTTATTGCTGTACTCATTGCTCAGGCTTTCATGGATTGTCTGCTGTAAGATTTCCTATTAGATTAAAGGCAAATTAGTTGTTAGCTGTTCCTTTTGGCAGTGTACCCGTGGATGCAATGTGCAGAAAGTCACTGCATCACTTTAACACTCAAGAAAAGCTTCAGAAATGAAGTTTTTTCTAAGGGGATTTAAGAATGTTTGTTCACAATTGGTATTTTGAAGTAATAGGTATCAATATGTGGGATTATGTTGTATCTAAAATCATGTGTATCATGTATATGTGATCAGATTTGTGTGATTTAGAGAGGGAGTGGTATTTTTAACTTTACCGCTGAATATTTTAACTTTTCTTGGGCCATTAAATACTGTATGAGAAAAAGCCCTAATTCTCTGACAGGGCTTTAGATTAAGTGTTGGACAACTGTGTTCATGGTCTGAAGAACTGTAGTATTATTTACACTCTGCATTCTTGCCATTTTGGGGATTGCATGTTTTAAAATACCCACTATAAAAATAGCTGTCTCGTGATTCAGGACAAATCAGAAGTATTATATGTAATAAAAGTCTCTAAAGCTGACTGGAAATAGTAACATTTCTAAATGAATAAAAACAGAACTCCCGATCCCCAATCTGATATCCATATATCTGATCATTCCTGATTTGTAAAATACATTGGTTTAGGTATAGGCAATGGTTAGAGGTTGTCAAGTTCCTGTAGAAAACAGTTTATAAATATAAAACTACCAAAGATTTCACAATTTCAGCTCATCCAAGGTGCTGCTTTACTATAGCTTCTGTGGACTTTGCTGGGCAGTCCTCGCATTTTTTTGTCAATCATTAATGGAAACAAGAGTGTTAGAACTTAGTTGACTTATTTGTAGTTTCCCATTATGACAAATAGGTCTCGAGGACAGACAGAATACTGTCTATCCTTTGCAAGTTAAATGTTTCATTGCACACAAGATGAGCAATGAAATCATCCATCATCACTGGTTGATGCCATGACAAACAACACTTGTATCATACTGTTTGTCATACCATAGTCACATGTTGCCTACAGTGGAGTGTTGGAGTCACACAAAGAAAGTTTTCATCCAACATGTACAAAATGTACTTGTTTACTCTCTGATAAGTCACTGTAAACCACACCTTCTTGGATCAAAGATGTTAGAGCAAAAAAAAACCAAAATAGCTGTTAAAACTGCAAAAAGATTCTGACATTTTGTACTCAGTGAAGAATGCTGTCAGTCATGACACAGTGAAGCACCAAACATGCACCAGGGCATTGAAATGAGTGCTGTTATCAGTTTCAGCACAGTGACACACAGTAACGTTCTCACCATAAGTAAAGTAATTGATTGGAGTTCTGCCTGTGCATCAATAAATCTGTCACTTTTAAAGTTCACTTAGAGAGGCCTGCTTAGTGTCCTAGACCATTATAATATATTGGAGCTGCACATGATTTAATCATCATCTCAGCGACAAACTTTTTTTTTTTGCCTTCAACCTGAGTTTTAATGAGGTGAAAATTTATAGGCCCCCAAGTTTGTCTGGTGTGACCCTGTTCTGAGGCGCTTCTGCGCCTCCCTGCACATCTAACATTGTCCTCCAGAGGGCACAATCGTTATGTGTCCCCTAACCAGTCTGCTTGTTACCGCTCCCCCAAACCTGCAGGTCAATCCAATTAGGAGGAAGTGAGGTAAGCGGGTGTAATTAGCCTTTTGCTTTGGGTGTTTAATAATGCTCAGTTCAAACTCTCGTCATTAAAGTGCTGTACCTGGGCCATAATTAGGCTGTGAATACATTAAAAAAGAGGTGACTATGCCAGATGGACCTAATTACCACTCAACTAATCAAGGACCGTCTTAATGAGGGTGATGTTCATTGGTGTACACACAACAGATGAGTGCTATCAATCAGATACAGTCTGCATTGAAAAGGTTGAAATTGATCCAAATGCAAAGTGACTACTCCTGGTGTAGTACAGTGCATGCACCCACATGCCAACATCATCGTTATCTTAATTATGTGTTGTAAAGACAGTAATTAGCGTGCTTAAGAGGTCTTACCAAGGAAACTGCCCATAAATTCTATTCATTTTTATAAGATACTATAATGTGCTGTTCTAAAAAGGTGTCTCTAGTGTTGTTAAGTAACAGCAGTCGCAACAGATAGAGCCAAAGATTTCTTAAAAGTTTGGGGGGAATAACTGTCTGCCAGAAAAAAAACTATAAACAAACCTTGTATATACTGGCTGTGTTGAAAGTTTGTCCACAGACCACAGGGTCAGTGGTTCAATTCCCGGTCCCAGCTATATCTTCGACTGTGTCGGAGTGTCTCTGGGCAAGACACTGACCCCTAACAGCCCATTCCCGCGCCCAGCTGTGCAGCGCTGGTCCAAGCCGGGTAGAAATATGGGAGGGTTGCGTCAGGAAGGCCATTCGTCGTAAAAACTGTGCCAAATCAACATGCGGACAATGATCCGCTGTGGCAACCCTGAACTCACGTGATAAGCCGAAAGGACAAAAAAAAAAAACACTTTCTCTGGAATTATTTAGATAATAAAGGAACCTTCCATTTTACCAGTAAAGTGGTATAAAGAAGGAATTATAATACACTGAATTGGACAGATAGATCATCACACATGCTCAGAGTGAGAGAGATGGTGACACTCAGCCATCAATCTAAGTCTGAAGGTGGAGGGTGGGGGAGTGGGGGAAGCTGCAGTTAAAACTCTAAAAACCTGGAGGCTTAAATCTGATCTAAAACAGATTTGTCACTTTTCTGCAGACTTGGGTTTGATATTTATGGCTCAGAGAATGGGTCTCTCTTCTGATTCGTTTTGGTAGCAGCCTCCTTATTGCCTACCAAGAGGTCTAGGGAAAGCCAGGAAGGCTGTAATGGCTTTTCTCAAATTGTCCAATGCTCACTCTGACTCCCTCCCACACACTCATCACCTTCAAACTTGTAAGGTGGTTGATTTCACACATTATACAGTGATTTGTTGTGTTTTGTGTGTCATGGTGTACATTCCCAGGTGTGTTTCTGTGGTGTACATACCCTTTCTTGCTTGAAATATCATTTTTGCACTCTTCTGCTTTTCCCCACCCAGGGCTATTGGTTGACATCTTTGGTGATTATAAGTACCTTTTCTTCATGTGTGGCTCAGTGATCGTGACTGGCGGCCTCTTCCTCTTCATTATGAACATCTACAACTATTACATGCTGGAAAAAGAGAATAGAGCAATGGACAGAGAGCAGAACCAAAACAACATAGAGAACCAGGACCAGGTGATTGTCTTAGAGCAAGAGACAAAACAGACTCCAGAGGCATCAAAGGAATAAGCTGAGGCTGAAGCTATAGAGAAGAAAGGAGTCCAGCAAAATCCAGGACCAGAGAAGTAGAAACACCTAACTAAATACAATTTCCGGTAGGAAGGGGTGTTTGTGGATAATTGTGCATTCTACATAGTCACACACTCATTTGTTCAGTCACTGATGAATTAATTCAAGCACTCAGCAATCATTTTGATATTGAAATAACTTTGTAGGTCATTTTAAAAGAAAAGCCCACAATAGCCAGGCTAGCAGCACTGTGACTTCATAGTTTTGTACTATTGTGTGAAATACAATAGCTGATGTCACTCTGAACAATCATTTGAACCTTATGGTGGTGGTGAAAAACTCAGGGGATCAGCATAATTACTCATTAATCCTATGATAATTTAATGTTGGAAGAACTTGAACAAACTAAAAATTGTTGATTTATTAAAGTGCAGACCAAAGTTGTAGAGTGACTACCAAACAACAAACATTACCATCTCTAGAGCCAGGGGGGTTAAAAGTGCAAATATTTGCTGATATCAGCTTCTCAAATATGATTCTTTTCTTTATTTTTTTAGTTTTAATCATAATTGTGAATATATAATCAACACAGAATTATTGTATTTATTAGAATTAGTTAGCGACAGGCCCAACTCGCCTGTCCTTCTAGAGATTGATAGAAGGTATAATTCTTATAATACTGCTCACCTCTACTCGTTAGTGCTGCTGAACTGTGTACATCGCCTCAATATGTAAGTGAGTTTTAATGTCTGAATGCAAATGTTCGCAGTTGGTTGCATCAGCATTTTCCCTCTGTTGTGATGTTTTCTTTCATTTTCTTTGCTATTCAAATCAAAAAACTTTAATCAGTGTATAAACATATACATTATGATGTTGATAATGTGCATAACTTTAGGGGATTATGATGAGATATTTTGCACTTGCATTACACAATTGGTTAATGGGTTTTGCATATGAAATGCTGTGGCTGCCAGTGAAGGCGTTACAGGTATAACATGATGCTTTACCACTAATTTATTATCATTTTTCTGGCTAATTACGAAAGTCTGAAATAAACATACAGTGGCAAAACTTATTATTACTAAGTGTGAGGTTCTCTAATCTACATCAAATAATACTGTCCTTTTCCATTTTTTGAGTATTTATTTGTTTGAACTTTTTTGCTGAAACGTATAAACCTTTTGTTCTGCAGTAGTGCAATAACTGTTGACATAAAAACTTGCCATTTTTTTCTTTGGGCAATAATGGAATTTTATGCACTGTTAATTGGTCTGATGCTGTATTTGTGAGTGACGGTTTGTGCTGATGTGTGAATGAGTGATTAAAAAAGAAAGAATGAATGTTACCAAAAAAACAACAACATCTAGCTGTTACAATGTTTATATTAGGCAGCTTTTTGAATTCTGTTCTCAAGACAATTTACTGAAAACTTGAAATGTTGTTTTTCAACCTCTGACATACACATGTGGTATTGAATGTACCATTAATAGTACAAAGAAAACGAAATTGTTAACCTTAATAAAAACACATGTATTTCATTGTCTGTTTTCATTGTGATTTTTTTAAAAATTTCAATCACATTTGTTTTGCACCAGCAAAGTCACACCTGTTTAATGCAGTCGATGATTACTCTCCAGTTCAGTCACATTGTATTGTTGCCTTTTCTTGTAGTGTGCAGGGGGGAAAAAAGCAATGCATTCCACTTATAGACATCAAAGTACGTGACCCTCATTGACCAGAAGATTTTGGTCAAATCCAAATCTGCCTCACTACTTCCTCAGAGTTGGTGGCTGTGTCCAATATTTTATGACAATTAGAAGACTGGGGAACAAGTTTGGAAATGTCAGCAGCTTAAGGGCGTGAGCACCTAATGAAGCAAAGCCCGGATGTTCCAGGCTAGTGCTCCGAGCTGCATGCTGCCTCGTGCACATCAGCAAATCAGTGGGCCAATAAATTAGAAATGCACGGCAAACACACACATATACACACATTTATTTAAAATCTCCCGTCCCTTTACTGAGGATTATGCAAGGTCATTGGACATGACAAGGTTGAAAGGTACCCCAGAGACGAGGGAGTGGGCGCTGTGGCTGGGAATGTGTTTATCATTATTATATTTTCTCTCACCTCCTGTTCCCCTCTGGCCTGCTGACCCAGCCCACTCTGACACAATGTGTGCTCCTGCAGAACATTGTGACTGTTGCCCTCCATGCTCAATGGTTAAAAATGATAAGGCAATGACAGTAAATAAATTAAATAAATTAGGAATTATGAATAACACACCTTCAATAGAAATTTGGTTATGTGGAATTGTCATTATAACTGTAAAAGAACATGGTTAGAGACGTAAAATATATAATTTTCTCATTAAGGTGAATGTGAACCCCCTCAGAGAACTTTCCTTGTGGCATTCAGATCTCAGGTTGGTTGATTGTGCTCTGCTGACAATGCAGCAACATTTATATGAAAAAAAGCTTGAAACACTCTGACTTTAAATTAAAATGTCTATAAACAGGAAGTGCTTGTTTCTTCCTCATCTCTCAGGATAACCCTGTACAAAGTCTTAATTGACAGCTCTCAGTTAACTGTCAGATCTCGTTAGACAAATCGTCAACCCAGGAGTGTGTGATTGTAATTGGCCATCACTCTTTAGAAAACGTCCTGCCTGTATGCACCAGAGTGAGTTTCTGTGCTCATCAGCATCTAGCTGTACAAAGGGTGGGGACGAGAAACCGGTGCCTGGATGTTGATTATCAGCCCCTCTCCTGACCTTTGGATCCGTGCGAATCAGATCTCGGTTGTTTACAATAGGGGGCTGACCTGATGAATCTGGAGTGGTCTTACTCAAGCGAAGAGTCTGATACAAGCAGGAAGGAAAGAATGTGTTCCCAGAGGGCTCAAAGAGCACTGGCATCTATCAACAGAAGAAATTGAATGGGATGTTTCAGAGCAGCAGAGATTAGATAGGCCCAGGGTGTTGAGCAAGCACAGGCTACCAATGTAATGCTTCCCTCGCCGGAGTGAGCTCAAACTTACAGAATACCGTGAAGCAAGGATAAGTGCACGCATACACACACACACACACACACACACACACACACACACACACACACACACACACACACACACACACACACACACACACACACACACACAGAGGCACTGAACATCCTACAGTGGCCTTTAGGTTTGAAGAAGAGATGTGATGCTTTGTTATTTGCTCAGGGAGCACACTGAGGGATGAAGCTAGATAACACTGGAGGTGTGCTATTTCTACATTAACCACATCTTCATTAAAACTCGTAGATGTCACGAATCGTGTGATGCCCTTTGGGGTGTTAGTATTGACATCTGAGCAAAAAGTCATCAAAAAGGGCTTACATAGTAAATTTCATTAAGCACCACTGAAAATGTCAAAGCATGTTCCCTTCAACAAGGTGATATTTGTTTTCCATAAATAAGTTTAATTTACAGGACAGATGTCAAAACATGAATATGAATATACATTTCTGAATATAAAGAATACTTTGAAGTATGCAAGTATTCAGTTTCAAAGAAAATAACACCAGGTATGGTACCAGGTACAAGTAGTGGAACAGATACTAGAGTTTTTTTCAGACGAAACAGTGCAAAGGTCCTTGGTGTTACTGCATTACGAACTAAATTCTAGAAGCAAATGCACAGAAACAATAGGATAATGAAAAACACACTATTTAAAAATTGTCATTTTCTGGTCTAAAAGGACTCCTGTAAAACAGTTTGTGTGAGTGATCTGACACAGTGAACTGTTGCCAAACTTTCTCCGTCAGTTCGTTAAATCTCTGCAGCATCTTAAGTCAGCAGGACAGATGTGTTGATAAACCATCCATTGTTTAGCCTGATTAAAGCATGTTCTAATGACACCAGGCTTAAACACTGTAAGAAACCCAAGTTAATGTTAAGAAAAACCCATTTTTAAACAGACAAAATTCTGCTGCCTAACATTTGACTATGTGGAGTAAAAACATAAATTAGAGCAGAATGACATTTAAAAAACACCAGTCTTCACCAGCTGTCAGTCATAACTATTTTAAACAAAAAATACCTGCAAATGAGTTAAATAAAAATAGTTAAGATCCAGCTTAGTTGATGCTAAGCTAAGCTAACTGGCTGCTGACTATGGCCATAGGTATACCTTAAAGCCACAGTAATATAATATAATATAATATAATATAATATAATATAATATAATATAATATAATATAATATAATATAATATAATATAATAATATAAGCAATAAATGGCATGATCTTTAAACAAGAAAGCAAATAGACATTAAATGTCCAACATTTGCTTTTAAGGGGAACTATACTGATCAATATAAGAATGTTTAAATTGTTACAGCTGTTACATTTGAGAAGTGTTTCTTAAGGGTTTATAGTTTGTTTTCTTTAGAGAAGCGTTTACAGTCAGCTGGATTTCAATGCTGCATTATAAAAATCCAGCAGCTCTTCTAACTTATATAAATTGGTTGAACGTACTTGGTACAATACTTTAGAGTACTCTTAGAACTCTACGTTGTTTTGAGTTAAACTAACGTAAATCAATCAAGCACATGAAGCAAGCAAGCAATGCACAAAATGACACCCAGTCTGAAAGCCATGTGGAAAAAACATTTTTTATTAAAAAACATTTAAATATCATATGGTATTTTAAAAAATATTAGGAACTAATTAATGATGTATCATCATGGGTTAATCAGTTATTAGCACATGAAGCAAATAAAAGCAGCTCCACCTTCACCAGCAGTGACCTTTGATCCTTATTTTATATTAATTATTGTACATACTATAGTTTGTGTACTGATTTTATGTACTTCTACCACTTTGCAAACAATGTTTTACATTTTCCAGCATATGAAGCTGTGTAGCCGTGGATGTTAGCAGAAATCACCACCTATTCACTATACAGTGCTCTCAAAACTTCCCCAGTGGGACAGCGTGGTGTGCACACCACTTTCTGCTAACAATAAGAAATTTAGAGATGAGACAAAAGACAAAGACAGAGAGATTGAAAGGGGGGCATCCAATGATGCTAAATAAACATTCGCTAGTTTAAAGTACAGTTCATTTAACTTGTGTAGCATGTTTTTTAAGTGAGTTTAACTAATGAGAATTTGCAGTGTGTTTCCAAAACAGACCAGTACATATTCCTCCATCGAGCTCAGCAGGGAAAGGCTTGTTTTCAGAAACTACAAATCAATCTATAACAGACTTTCTCCCTCTGTTTAGTATTTCTACTGCTAAGAAACAAGCATCCACTTGTTATAATATTTGTGTTGGGATTATGTGAGGGGAAAAACAGACAAACAGGGAAAGAGAACCACACAATGTGGTGAATTAGTGCAAAATAAAGAACGAAAGGGCGAGAGAAGGGTTAGTGAGGGGGCGTTGACTACTTGGGGAGGTAAAACGGAGCCCTTTCCATCCATCATCTCTGACTTTGTCCCGTTCACTGAGCAGGGGGAGGTAATGAAAGTAATTTAACGTACATCTATAATTAATATGCTCTCTTTGGGCGGTGTGGTTGGGCTGAACGGGTGATGGAGTGTGTTTATTATGTGTGTGTGAGGGAGCTGGCATGACAGGGCACCGGGCCACTGACATAGTAATTCAGTAGCCATCACTCCAGCAGTGCTGAGGTCAGATCGGTGCAGCTATATGGGGCACCGCCGGCTGCAGTGCTCCCACAGGTACAGATGGAAAGTGGGTTTTTGTTCTTTCTTGTCTCCTCTCCTTTTCTTTCTCCCTCCCTGAGTCTCCTGAAGAAAGAGGAGAAAGAAGGTGCACGTAGCAGCGCCCCAGGCCAGTGTTCTCCCTCTATGTGTCCTGCTCTTTCTCTCTTTGTCTTTCGTACTCGTGCCTTGCAGTCCTCTCTCCCCTCTCGTACTCCTCTCTGGTTGGTTAATAAACTCCTTTTCTCCCCGTCTGTCTGAGTCCACAACTTTCTCTTTATCCTTCCTAATATTCTCTCCTCCCCCAAGAACTCTGTGAATGCACTTCAGGAATTCCATTTTCTGTCCGTCTCCCTCTCCTTTTTTAAAGGCAGACTGCTTCGCACAAACACAGTTCAAACCCGACTGCCCTCAGTGCTGTCTCCTTTTGAAACGCTCTGCTCTTTGAATACCATGCATTTGAAGAGGATGCCCTCTGCATTTCTTTTACACAGTCACACGTGCACGCTCACACACTCCTGCTTTTACACACATACATAAATATGCTCGCAACCAACCAACCAACTTGCACCAAAACAGACATGCTCACCTTGTAGGTTAAATTACTGCAATGTCATTGCAACGGAGTGTGGATCTCTCTTTGAGTGGATCCCAATTAACTGATCAACCCTCATTGAAGCTGGAAGTTGCTCTGGTCTGAGCCCAGAGTTGTTTTGACAGATGCCACAAAGTAAGGTGAACTTTGTGTTGACATACTGTAGGTGTTTCTGACTGAAATGCAGGGCTGTCATACTGTCTGCTGCATTGTTTGGTTGATGTTTTCTAATGTATTTACTGTGGTGTGGGAATTTGTCACTTAGTGGGATGTTGACTGAAGTTGTCATGACGACTTTTCAGATCAACATTACCTATTTATATATTGGCTTTGACACTGCATTTTTTACTTTAAACTTCACACGTCTTTTTTACATTTCTATCTAATTTCAATAAATGCAAACAATCTGTTGGCTGAAAATAAATGCATTGCTGTCATTAAAAATCATGTGCAGTAGAAATTGTGCAGCGAGCACGTTGGACATCTTACTAAATGAGCAGATGTTTCCAGCCAATTTAAACGTACATGGACTGAAGAAACAAACACAGTGTACTGACTTTGGTAATTGCGTATTCTAGGTTTTATTTGGACAGGGTTTTTTTGGACTCCCATCAACAGTACAACCCCAATCCACCAATCTCACAGTTGTTGGTTCAATCCCCGGCTCCTCCAGTCACGTGTCAAAGTGTCAATGAGCAAAACACTGAACCCCAACTTAGTTGCTCCCGGTGCATTGGCCAGCTGCATAGCAGCTCCCCCATCGGTGTATGTGTGTGTGTGATTGTGAGTGTGAGCTGCCCACACCACGGGCACTAACACAGCCCCATACCATCAGAGATGCAGGCTTTTGAACTGACCGCTGATGACAAGCTGGATGGTCCCTCTGCTCTTTCGTGCGCAGGACATGACATCCATGGTTTCCAAAAAGAATTTCTAATTTTGATTCATTTGACCACAGAACAGTTTTCCGTTTTGCCTCAGACCATTCTACTTGAGCACTGGCCCAGAGAACACAGTGGGATTTCTGGATTGTGTTCACATATGGCTTCTTCTTTACATGATACAGCTTTAACTCTGTTCACAGTTATTTCTGGAAGTGTTCCTGAGCCTATGCAGTGATGTCGAGTTGAGAATCAGATCTGTTTTCCTCTGAGGGCCCAAAGATGACACACATGTAGTATGACCTTCAGACTTGTCCCTTGCACAAAGAGATTCCTGCTGATTCTCTGAATCTTTTGATGATATTATATATTGTAGATGGTGGGATCTTTAAAGTCTTTGCAATTTTACGTTGAGGAACATTTTTATGAAATTGTTTCACAATTGTTAAACATAGTTTGTCACAGATTGGTGAACCTCTGCCCACCTTTACATTTGAGAAGCTCTGACTATCTGAAATTCTCCTTTCATGCCCAGTCCTGTTACTGACCTGTTGCCAATGAACCTAAATAGTTGTCAAAAGCTCCTCAGTTTGATTTTTTATTTGCATTATATTTCCAGCTTTTTGTTGCCCCTGTTTCAGTTTTTAGAGATGTGTTGCTGCCATCAAATTCCAAATTAGCTAATCTTTTCCAAGAAATGGTAAAATTTCTCAGTTTCAACATCTGATACTTTGTTTATGTTCTATTGTTAATAAAATATTGGATGATGAGATTTGCAACTCATTGCATTCTGTTGGGGTGAAGTTTTACACTTCACCCCAACTTTTCTAAAATTTGGGCTGTAACTTTAAAGTTTGTTCTCATCAGAACCAGACATCACCGCAGTTGATGAGTTTGTATTTGTCCAAAAATAAAATTTGCATATAAAAATGAGGACACACAGTTGCCACTGGCAGCACAGGATGTTTCATGCCTTTTTGGGTTGTTTGCTTGCATCACTTTATGCATCTGTAGAAGAAGGGACTCAAACACAAGGGAAAGACACGAGTGAAGAAAATAAAGACAATTGGGAAGTACCCTTGTACTTCTAAACCCCATTTCATCTCTGTCTTTATTCTCTCAGACTACAATTATATGCATGTCCTCACTCCAGCTACTGGCCATTCTCCAATAAAGGTCTAATTCAGGTTAAACTGCTAACATGTGTTTTTTTATACCCTCCAACTGTGTATTCTTGTTGTTGCCTGGAATATATATTATTTGGGCAGTTACTTTAGAGATCAAACACACACACACAGGGGACACACAAGAACAAATGCAAAGGTGCTTAACTTACAATGCTTTACACATTATTATCTGCTACAGTATTAATAAAACAAATACAGTTTGTAGTCATTGTGTACTTACTATATACAAATACAATGAGAAGCCAAGTAAAGTGTGATATAAAAGTGCCTTAGGTTTGATCATACTGGTGTGGCAGTACAAATTCATGAGAAGGAAATTTTTAAAAATAAATCTGGGGATATTCTTTATTCTTATTGTTTTTAAAAACAATTAATTTAAAAGAAGCCTGAAATTGCTTTTCTGGTGAAGCCCTCTGTCAAAAACACACACATCAAATAGCTGCACTTTTGCACTGCGCTACATGCTTCTTCCTTATGATGAACATGGACACTGCAGTGTCCATGGCACATCATCATACTTCCAGATATACTTGTTGTGCATATTAATCAGCTGTTGAAAACAGTCTCGAGCAAATGCTCAATTTTTTTAGTGTTTGCTTAAAACTACAATGCCAACTTTTTTAAGAAATAACAAAGCGTTTGTTTTTCCATCAGAGCATTACACACAGGGTAGGAAAATCTCAAATCAAAGAGAAGCCAATCCTTGCATTGCTGGTTTTGATGATTTGAGGTTTTGAAAGAAAAATTGGAAAAAACTGTTTCATCTTTTAAAACATGGGCAAATTCTCAGAAGAAGTAAGTCACAAATGTAATAATTTGAGCAAAGGGAAAGAAGCAGAACTTGAGAGTTAATCAAAGACAACTACAGTTATTTTTTCTTCTCTATCTAAAATTTGTGCCTTTTAGTTTGCGTGGTAATAAGTAATGCAACTACATCTATTTACCAGGACCTAAATTACTTGTTTGAAAAGTGAATTCACAGCATGTAAATGTGTGTCTCTGCTTTCTTTCCCCTGCTGACTGTCCTTTCCCCCGCTCTCCATGCTGCATGCATTTAAGGTTTTGTCAACAGATGTGAAGAGGGTCACTAGTTGTGTGGACTTTGCCAGCCAAGTGCCCACATGTCTGATTTTAATGGGCAGCATATGGAGGTGGTGACTGATGAGTGGAACTCAGCCGGTGACAGGTGCTGAGTCGTCTGTCACGCTGACCCTCGCCCCACGACGGACCAAATAAGAGGACACCTTCATTCAGCAGGTCTGAACCGAAATGACACAAAACACACAAACTAAGACACAGTGAAACACACACACGCATCTATCTGACTCTGTCTGTCTATCTGACTCTCTACGCTTTACATCTATTTGCTGGTAGAAAATCCTGCTCACTCCCACACTTGCAATTACAGAAATATATGGCAAACGTGGTTTACTGCACAGTTGTTATGTATACTTTTGTTTTCCTTGAGCTTCTGTAAAGCTGTACCTGTGTACTTTCTATTTAAAGAATAGTCCAAATGAAAAAAGTCAATATTTCAGATTTTATTATTGACTTTGGTTCTTTTTAGTATTTTGTAGGGATGAAAATCATCCCAAAGGTCTGTTACAGTTCAGTGTGTTCTGTGAAGCACCTCATTTGTATGAGGTCAAATGGAAACGGGGAAATACTGTGTTGATCAAACACACACACAGACAAATACACACCTCACACACATAATCTGAGCCTAAGGTAAGTGTCTTTGGACCTTAGGAGCCAACAAACGCATGGGGAAAAAAAACATGGGAAGAACATGAAAACTAGACTGTTTGGTTCAACGCCAGGATCTTGTTGCTGTGCGGAGCCATGTTGGCCTTTGCCGCTCATTTACAAAGTAACTGAACATCAGTAGAAACAGTGTCATCAGGTGTAAGAAGTGAGCTGAGATAAGATGAAAAATGAGATGAGTTCCTACTAATTTATAATGGTTCCTTCACCAGGGATGGGGATTGCTTTGATTCGACTGTATGTGTGGTTGAGAAAAAGAATGAACAAGAAAAAAATGATGTTCTTTGGTGGTGTAGTCAGCACGCCAACTTTGATCTGAGTTTCTTTTCTTCTCTTTAGATGATTTTTTTCTTTTTTATCTTTTGTAATGTGATATTTGAAGTATCATGACGTCAATTCAGGAAGACTCTCAGAAAGCTCCTGCTCCTACTACATGGTTGATTCAAGGCTTCTGAGACTGGTTTTGTCTTTGGTACAATTGGTGCCACGTACTGCCATTAAAGTCATTAATAAAGTACTCAGGAGCAAACTTCATTGAATCGCACAAAAGTTGTGCATTTTGTGTTTTTTTCTTATGAGATTAAAGACGTGAAACTTCCCATCTGAATATTTTGCTGTTTAGGTAGACAGATCATGAGCGAACTGCTCTAAAATTGTCTAACTAAATGTTTTTATAGAGCTGTGAAAACAAATCTGGCTTATAAATCAATAGTTTCATTCTGTGCAAGGAGATTATTTTATGTACAACATAACTGGCTTCTCCGAGTTAATGACCTTGCAAATTCTCTCCCCCTCCTTTCTCTTTTTTCTCTCCAATTTCCTGTGATTCAGAGACGGGAGATGCAGTTTGACGCAGGGCCCAGAAGATGTAGTTGGATTCTATGGCAACTGGCGCCTGCAATAAGGTTGCATTGGAGGTGTTTAATTAGTGGGCTACAGTCGTCCCTGTGGTGTAGCTTTTTATTACCTCAATATGTCATACAGAGCATCCGCTAGCCGCCACACGCACACGTGCGCAGACGCACACATGTGCACGCACAAAAAGCACAGCAGTGCTGCCCAGCGAGAGGACAGTGGGACAGAAGACGAAAAAAAGGAGTGATCCAAAGATGAGACAAATGGAATGGCAGGATGTGAGAATGAGAAGAGAGAAAGAGGACGGAACAGAGGTGGAGGGAAAGTGTGAAAGAGATGGAGAAACCGAGCGAGGGTCAGCAAAATATCAGCTAAGTAAGGATCAGCCCCAAAAGTACCAAGAGCAGGAAAAGGACAAAGAGAAAGTAGGAGAGAGAGGAAGGTGGCCACTGTGACGAGGCTCCACGCTGTGCCGTCACCCAGTAAAGCGTTCAGTCCTCTCATTACCAGCTTGCTAAGGTTTTTATTTTTACGTGCTTAGCCAGCTGATTGCTGGGTCACTTTGGCCAGGAGAAATGAGTGGCATCTGTTCAGTCCTGACTGTGTGTGCGCCACTAAGCCAGTTGGATGCATCACTTTACCGTGGGCGTGGGGTGCCAGGACCATTAACACATGCCAGCCCCGCGAATGGCTACGCGGCTACATTGTTTGTGCCAGTACATCATTAGCCGACACAGAAACACACAGACACAGCAGAGGGAGTGCGGTTCTGAAATGGTCTCTGATAGCTGTTTGCACATGTGCCGGAACAAACAGTATGTGGACAGTCGCAGGCCCATTAAATGGAGAGTGATTGTATAGCCATCTATATGCATTTAGGCCTTCGTATGAGTGCACGGAGAAATAACTGGTCAATATGACAGTAAACAACGTGGCTTTACATGAATGTGTCTTCACACTTTGGCTCTTTGTTGTTCAAGTCTTCCCCACAAAGCTCGGGATATTAATGAGCACGTCTGGGCCTGCGAGGATCCCTGGGGCGGCCCTCCTCTCTCTATCCCATCTCCTCTTCAACCGCTACCAGCTTGACGTTGCCTCCTCAGTCTCCATCTGAAAACCAACTAAAGCTGTCAGAGGAGAATGGAGTCAGGAGGCAGGGGGGCCATGAAAGTGAAAGATGAGTGTTTCTTTTGGATATGGATGAGATTGAAATCCTGCCTGTCATCTTGTGTGTTCTTCTCTTCGTACCTTTCATTTCCACGTGGATACCATAGCTATATTACTAACAGTGCACTGTTACCTCTTCCTTTCGTGACCTTTTCCTGTGGCTGTGGCGGTGGGGTGTTAAACTGTTGCCTATATTGTGGGTGGTCTGCATTGCAGCGGGTAATCGATTACATTTTTATAAGAGCAATGTAGAACCCGAGCCAGTAATTGGCACAGGGCTTTGTGTTTTTTTCTTATTATTTCTGCTCCTCGGCGTGCGTGATCTATGTTCCCTCTCACTCACATGGCCACAATTTAAGAAAGCAATTTTAAAGCCACTGCCGGGGAGTTAACGTGTGCAACATACACAGGCAAACAAAGCTGATTTTACCAGCAGAGGTCAGCGTTGCTCCATTGATGAAGCTAAAGGCCAGGTTCTTCACCCAGTCTGTCGTCCTTCCTTCATTTTCTGTCCATTTTTTTATCTTTACCGTCTCATTCTCACACTTTCCATGCATCCAACTCCCTCCTTCACCCTTCAGGAGTATTAGGAGGATTTTGTTTATAATCACAGTGTATCATACATAACATCTTTCCCCATGCTTCCCTCAAACAGAGCAGTTGCTCTCACTGAGCAACCAAGTGCTATAATTGCATTTGACTCCACTTAAGCTAATGGATTTGTGAACAATGCAACATAAACTACGTGCTTCAAATGAGGAAATCCAATGAGCATCGCTGGAGAGAAATTAATAGAGTTGATCGTGAGAGATGCTAACAGGATATTGATATAGATTAAGACACACACACACGAGAGAAAGACATTAAAATTCCCCCATCAAAGGGTCCCTCCCATCCTATATTGATTGGTGAAGTGTTGTTGTCAACATTAAGATTTGATTACCGCTGACACACAGGGCTGAGGCTGAAACACAAGGCTGGTAATGACCGCTATGCCTCGTGCATATCAAATATAGTCTGAATCCTACCGGAGTAATTAATATCGCTCTGTGGTTATGAATTTCCTGGCATAAACAGCCAATCGGATTTGCATGGCTTGCACCGTGGTAATTAAGATGAAGCATCAGGGAAAAGGTTACATGGATGTTTCAGCTAATTCCAGCGTCTCTCTGTGTTTCTTTCTCTCTCTGGGGACTTGACTCCTTTAGTCACAGTTTTCTTAAATATTTGCAGGGAAAACGAGATGTTGACATTTTGGCTTTTGGCGTCATGCAGCTGGGAGGAGACACTGGGGGTAATTTCACGGCCGTCGTGGGTAATAGCAAGGAGCAACACAGGTCATGCCGAGTTATTTCAGGCCTTCTGCTTATGGCAGGTTGAGACAAAATGCTTTTAACAACATGTTTCAGCTCCCTTTACAATGCTTTGAGTGTTGTGTGTCCCTCTAGGGGGATTTAGTCTTTTTTTTCACCTCCTCTGTCCCATTTGACACTGGATTGTATTTCCCGTGTGCTATCGGCTCAAACCTCTGAGGGTTTGATGGTGGTTTCTCAAAAATCATCCCATCAAAAAGCTGTCTGTGTAGCTTGAGATCAGTCAGCTGTCATCAGGTGGGGGCAGATATTGACCTTGTGGTTGGGGAAGCTACACCACACGCTGCTATTTTCAGCCTTTTCATGGCCAGATGTGGTGGTTATTGGTCCATGTCAACGATTGATTTTGTTGCAATGCCCTGTCAGAAGGCAGATTGTGGTAGTTACCTAAACATGTAACTCAGATAAAGAAGTGAGAGCTAACAAAAACAAGCATTGTTTATTAAAATTTAATTTTTAAATGCTGTGAGGACATGTAAACACCGGAGCACACAATGATGTATGCTTGCACTTTTAAACGGTGCATTTGTTTGTTATTTGTAATGAAAATTCATTAACTCTAAGACACATTTCTTATTCAGGAGACAATAATAGCAAATTATTTGCTCTTGACCTTTAAACTTCAAATTTTCTGCATGGCTACATCCTAATAGCAGCACAAGAAGTGAAAAAGAAGTTTTATAATTTGAGCGGACAAGCCCTTTAAAGCTGAAAAAATTGATTTTTTTTTTAAAACTCCTTGTCCTGTATGAATAAATACACTCCTTCGTTAGGCACCGCGGAAGAGATCAAGTGTCCCTCATGTCCTGAAACCATAATTGGCCTGTATCATACCCAACGTAATCCTTCATTCAAACCATATTTAAAAACCACACATAAAATATTATAATCTGGTGTGTGTGTGTGTGTGGAAGAGAGGTACAGGGCGTGCATGCATTTCCCATGGTGAGTGTGGGTCAGTATGTGTGTGTGCCTGGCGGTGGGGCGATGCATCTTTGTCCTTCCTCATCTCCCCTTGCAGATGAGATGACTGATTCTGGGATATGGGGGCTCTTCCCTCACTTTGTGTCATTTCCAGGCCAGTGGGCCCCGGGGACCCTCCATGACGTTCCCTACCCAGCAGCCCCCAGAGCCCCCCGGGCCTGTGACACACATAACACATTGGCTCTGTCACCACCACAGCTTATTTTAGAGCGGCCTCCTTGGCTGCCGGGAGAACTTTAACTTTATGTAAATCATAATAATAAATTTACAGGCATTAGGAGAGAGGGGAGCTGAAGTTGCTCTGAGGATTTCAGCACACATGCCAGCGCCAGAAGGTGAGCGGGACAGTGACAGTAAGTTGACAGATGAAGGAAGAGGAGGAGGAGGAGAGCTGGCATCTGGAACGGTCCAGTAAGTATTGTGTTGCTGCATGAGATGGAGAGCAAAAGGAGGTCAGGATAAAAATGATTTACTATAACCTGCAGGTGGGGATTGTTATGGCTGCTGATTTTACAGGGGAAAGAGTGAAAGTGAAACCAAGTGATGTATAACAGGACAGATACCATACAATAGTTGTAGTACCTCCACTATAAAGCATTGATTTAAGAAATGTCTGCAATTTATATCTCATTTAAAAATCCAAAGTTCAGAAATAGAAACAAAAGTGGTGTCTCAGTCTGCGATTCTGTGTGCCAGACTAATTCCCAGGTCACATCCCCATACATGTACGTAAGTGTGCGTGTCTGCGTGATCCTATTTTCCCTTTGATGGGATTGCATTTAGCTGGTCATGGGGAAACCAAGATGACAACGGTATTTCTATTTGTCCAACTGAGTCCCCGCTGTTGGCATCTAATGGGTCTTTCTACTGAGCTCATCTTCTCTATTTCATCTAACACCTGCCTCCCTGTCACAGAGATGGAGAGAGCATCAGAGACAAAAATCTCATCTCACAGTTGAGGGTCAAATTATCGTAGTAACTCCCTTTTCCCTGGATAATGAGGATATGTAAAGGCATCAAAGAAAAATTACTAGATGTTTTTGTAACCAAAAAGTCATTTTTGTTGCTTTCCACGCAAATTGTAATTAATGTACACATCACATTCAGTGCAAATGAGAGAAAAATGATGGAGACAAAACAGCTCTGAGACAGATGAGATGCCACAGAGATGTGTTGATGTGAGGTGAAATCCTGCACGTCGAGCTCAGCACAGGACGGCACAAAGAATCATTGATCGGCAAAGAGGTGATACTAATGCAATCGATGCAACACACTGATGAGGGTGTTTGCAGGAAGTGAAGCTCATCATTGTTCTCTCTCACCTCACCTGAAGCCCACGGGGACACAGAGCTAAGAGACGGGGAAGGAATATGTGAATGGACGATGTGGGGTGCAGCAGTTGCCCTCAGCTGAGACCTGACAGACATTTAAATTTCATGTATTTCAGGTAATAGATCCTCTGCATGCTTTATGTTCATTTACTTTAACAGCGTGTCTAATAATGCATAATGCATTACAGCTGGGCAGGAGGTTCACTAAACCATTCAAAAATGTTCAGATGTTAGCAGGCAATTCATTTCTATGTGTGTGACATACAGAACTATTAAGGAATATTTATACTGTGTAATGAGATTTATTCCTATTAATGCAAGAAGTCGCTTAATGGGTTAAGTGGCATCGACTCAAACTGGGGCCACATTCACTATATGGAATGTGTCACTCAATGCTGAAGTATGAGAAAAGATTTCCCAGTTTATTCTTAGAATTGAAGAAATAGTTTAGGGGTTTTCAGACTGGTAGGTGATGACTTTGAGAAATGAGGGCCACACTTTACAGCCTTCGTTCTGTGGAAAAAATGCACTTCAAAGTCCTCCTGAGACCCATTTTTAACTTCAGGGGTTGCGGAAGCCAAATGGAGTCTGCATCTTTTAAAGTTCAGTTTTTTTAAATGAAGTTAACTCAGAAGCACATTTTTACTTTGAAAGTACTTTGTTTTTACAGTATGAGGTTTTGGGACACATGTTATTTGATAAAACTCCTTCCCAGTCTGTTTGAATTATATTTGTGTTTGTTAGATTCACTCCAATGTTTCACCAGTTTCACTACACTGTTTTGAACGAGATCTCGAGTTCTTCAGATTTCTCCTGAGAGATAAATTGATAGATTCAGATTATATAATCAATGTAGCCCAGTGTTACTGCAACACGCTTGTGTGAACTGAACTTTAAACTGCATTTGGAACTGGAACTTGTCTAGTTGTGCTGCAGGAGAAAAACATAGCCGCTAATCACCTTTTCAATGTGCATTTATATCAGTCAAGTTTCCATTAAAACAATTCCTTTAATGTACAACATGCACGTTCTGGATATCAAGCTGGCGATAACACTAAACTCAAATACAAGCCTCTCCGCTCCTTCCCGTCACCGCTCCATTGCAGCTCGCCCAGCCCTTCACCCAACTCCTGTCTCAGCTAATGCAGGAATTGGGAGCTTGCTGTCCTGTGAGTCAGCCACCCCGATGTCTTCCAAAATCCAATTGACTGATGGTTATAAATAAAGTAATATCAATTACATTCTGGGGTTGGTACTTTGCCACCTGTGTCTGAAAGCAGGTTCCCTTGTCTCTGATTGGTTAGAAAGGCGAGGCCTGTCCAACAACTTTGCACTGAAATATCTGTGCACTGTTTCCAATATTGTTTTTGAGAGTTTTTTTCAGAGTTGCACACTGTGGCTCTGCATTTTAAAAGAATAATACTCATTGTATTGCTCCATTGATAAATTCACACATGTACACTCTTGCAGTGTGTGACTCTTAATTACACAGAGCTTTTGGCAGATTGGGAGTGATGGCAGAGTGAGAAGGCAGCGGGGGTATGCGTGCACCCAGAGGGTCGCTGTCACAGCACTCTCTCCGTTTACTGACAACCAGAGATGAATACTGATCGCATCTCACACACCAGAGTCTTACCAAAGGGAAAGAGAGAGAATACAGGACTGCCAATAAAATTAATTAGCCTCTGTCAGCTACATAATGCTGTTTAGGTCAGTGGCATTCCAGTGGCAACTGTGCTTGGCTTTGTTTTACGTGGGTGTATTTCTCTGTTTTATTTCTCTTTCCATGATTGTGTTTTTTTATTGCATCGGGGCTTCTATATATAAACAAGATATGACGCGTGTGTGTCCGTGTTATTTAGACATACAGATAGATACAGTGTCGTGGTTTATTTCCCTCCAACCACAGTGAGAAGTGTCTTTCCCTGGCAGCCCATGTGTTGATTACAAGGCCCAGCACAAGTACATATGTTCCCTGTCTGTCTATCTGGCGAGATGCAGGCTGGTTACATGCTTTACTAATCATTCCAACAGCACATGCTCTCCAGGGACACAAGCCAAACTACACATTTCAGCAAAAACTTGTCAACAAAATCATATCCACAAAATAACAATTTTGCTAGAGAGGAATGGGGATTCTATGGACCTATAAATGGGGTGGGCAAGGCTATTTTGTGGGGGTCCAAACAGGAATGTGGTCCAAGGACTTGGGGGCCAGACCGCACATAATTAATGAGCAACAGACATCTGACATCTCCCAGTTCTAACCTACAGTATGAGTCCGATGTAGGGATGTGTGTAAAGGTGTGTGGTTATTTTGGAGGATTATTTTAACAGTTGTATCTGATTAAATCAAAGTAATAGCACATGATCACTCTGTGATGTCACCTGTGCTGATTGTCCGTCCTGTCAATCTCAGAGTGCCAAAGACAAGGAAAGGTCTGTTGGACGCAGCTCATTTTCTGTTGTTTCAAAATCGGAGAAACGTTTCTGTCTATCTTAACGATGTTATCTGTCTGAATGATGAATTAGAAGTGTGTGTCCAAAGCAAGAAACCCTGTGACATCCCAGGGTACAGAATGGAATCCTGGGATGAAGCAGGCATCAAAGCTCTGACCAAGTTATTTTTAAAGGTAAATAATTTAGTTTAAACAGATTAAATCAATTTTATAGGCTGGTTTGCTTGAAAACTGATTAGTTACACAGTTAGCTATGTGCAGCCAACAGAAGCCACATAACAGTAACTATGTAATGTGTTTAGATATTAATTAATGTGTAAAAATGGAGCAAACACATATGTCAGAATATATCTGAAGGTGATGCTGGTTCAGCTAACAGCTGCTATTCAAGCTATGAGATGCTTCTCTGCAATCTGACTTCTACCGTTTAGTTTCCATGTTGGAAACCTGAAAAGCAAACTGAAAAGTTTTTAGGTCGAGTAGTATAAACACCACCATAAATTTTACTTCTACTACACTGGTCCCTGGTGTCCACCGTGTCCATGTCCCTCAATGACTTTGTAGTAATTTGGGTTATTTATTAAAAAACTTTAAGAAAAGGACATAATATCTTTCTGAAAATGATCACACTGTAGTTAAAATGCATGCACCAGTGATCAACTCAATATGGAAATAAATTCATAATAATGTAAAATCTAAGGCACCTTATATTGATATTAACCCACTTACGTCTCTGAGTCAGTCGATGGATCTCCATCTGTGACATGATGACTTTTAATGTTTCCTAAAACCTCTGTAGTCGGCCTTTTTAACCACAGGTAAAGGTTAAAAAGCAGCGTGAGTGATACATTTTACAAAATCATGACCTTGTGTTAACTACAGACCTTATTTCCAGTATTTAACCAAAACCCCATAAACTGCAGAATGAGGAATGTGCAAAAATCTTATTTCCAGGTTTTAGGCACTTTATTTTGTAGAGCCTTTTTAGCACTGGATGTTGGGAGTTCGTCAGGGTCCAATAATGGTCTACTTGCACTGCAGTTAAGTCCCACTAACACATTGTTTATCTGAAGCAGGATGTACGAGTATAACCTTATGATCAGCCATAACCTGCATATTATTGAGTAGATCAAAAGAGGCATGGACTCCACTAGACATCTTAAGAGGTGGTGTTTATACAATTTTCACACCCTGGTCACCCATCTGGATTCGCACCTGCCTAAAAGGAGGAGCAGTAGTGCAGTGTGCTGCCTGCCATCATCTCCTGTTTCTGTTGAGAATTGAAGGATTGAAACACTGTAGTCAGGCTGTAAAATTTAATGAGACATGTAGAGCTGCAACAACCACGTTTTGTATTTTGGTCCATAAAATGTCAAGAAAATGAACTTTCTATCGCAAGAAATTAAAGTGAAAAACTTTGATCACATTGTTCATGCTATGATAGTAAAAATGCAAAACATAAATGATTAACAAAGATTAACACACACAAAAAAAGATTATTCCTTGGTTGTATTTCAGTATGTAATGTACACAGATTTTTAAAATGATCTTAAATATGTTATATTGTAATATATTATATTTTGATTTTTGATATTTTTTAGTTTCTAAAATATGGTTTGATTCTGTAGGTTATTCTTTCAACTTTTTTTTTAATTTTTATGTCTTTGTTTCTTCTATTGTGTGATCACATGATGTCGCATTTAAAAGGGGAATTTAGTGAACAGAAATAAAATTAAAAGAAAATAAATTCACTCTAAAGTCTATCACACAGAATCATTCATTTGCAGTTTCTGCCCTATTTCCCTTTCCCCTCTACTACTCACTACTGTAATTTATTAGTATTCTGGGCCTAATTTTTAAAACATTCTACTTACTCTTTCATTATAAGTTCGTATTTTTCTCCAGGTGCTATCACTGTGCCAATGCAATACATAAACATACCAGCAATTTACCCCATTCAGAGAATGCACACTGTGGACAAATGGTTTAAACTGACATGAAAAGTGCACAAATCGTAGAACATTGCAAATATAAATAACGTGAATAGAAAAAACATTCACACTCATTCCATTGTTATTTAATTTAATATAAAATTCTATCCGTTTCTACCAATAAATACATCTAATAAACTTTTGGACAGTAGGAATGTGGCAGTTCAGGCTTGATCTTTCCACATTTTGCATTCGGGAAGGGCTATAGTACAAATGATAATGTGCAGAAACAGAGCGAGGCTTAGGGATGTGGTATAAAACTTGTTCTCTGTGTAAAGCTCTTGGTCTCTGTGGCGTAATACTGGGAGAGCAAAGCATTCGATCATCTTCACCCTGTCAGCACAAAGACAAAGAGCTGCCTCCGAGCAAGCAGAAATGGTCATAGGTGAGTCACGCACACACACACACGCAAACGCACAGACTCACAGAGACAGACCCATGTGCGATGACACACACACTAAGCCACTAGAGATAAAGCTGGTGAGAGGAGTAGTTGGCGGCAGTGCCCTTGGCTTGATCTTCAGGCCTGGCCACTGTTAATAGACACAGTGGCTACACAGCAGACTCTTTCAACACACATGCCCTTTCATCGTGCCCCACCATCCACTTACCTTTTTTGTTCCTCTGACCCCCCACCTCGGGGCCCCTGCTGTCCTGTCACAGTGCTCTGAGATCACCCCAAGTCTCCTGCTGGGGACCAGCGAGGTGGTGATTGGAGTTAGGGTCATGCAGCGTGTCTGTGTTGAGGTGGAGGAAAACAGGACTTGGGGTAAGTCATGCCGATGTGGACCTCAGCAGTGGACAGCCAGCTGATGGTTCGTCCTTGTCATTCAGCCGGATCCTTGAGTGACCCAGTGTTTGATCCGGTTGCATAATTCATAAAACTGCTCAACAAAATCACGTGATCACCTGCTATCCCCAGGAAAAGGCAGGAGAAGGAAGAGCTGGGGTCAGTTCAGAGGTCAGAAATGCACATTCATGCTTTGTCCGTTACAAATGCATGATTTGTCTCTTCTTTCTGAAGCATCCAAAATCGCTCCTTGTGTCCTCTGGGTCTTTGTGATGGGCAGGACAAAGATAGGAAGGTTCTTTGTGAGACAGAACAGATGTTTTAATGGAACAATCTGAATTGTTTTTGGAGTGAGTCAGTTTTAAAACAATTAAATTTAAAGTGTCTACATGTTAATGCCAATTTTTACATGTTTTCTACTTCTGTAGTGAATAACACCTCCTTATTTTATTGAATGTCAAAATCTCAGAAGCAGCCTTTGAGCTGTGGCCACGATGTCGACCAACTGTATCGCAGAGATATGAGTCGAGGCCTTAGGAAATGTCTTCTGAAAGGGGGATTTTTGGGGGAAGATTACAGAGTGCTCAGTTATCCCCGCTCAGGGGGAAGCAGTGGGCAGCTTGAGCATAGTACGGATTAATTGGTTAGAATCCTCACTGGATATCCTCGCCAGTCTTTATGGATTTTACAAGATTGTTTTTTCTAACGTCTTAGCAATTTTTCACTTTTTAGTTTTGCTGTGTTTATTCTTTTCTGACCGTGCATTTTGCTCACAGCTTTGTCTTCTTCTTATTTCTTTACCACTGCCCGAACTCTCACTTCAAAGATGATGATGATCTTCACTGGAATTTCTGAGGTTTAGTGAACTCTCTGTGAACCTGCAGGTAGTCCTGTGTGACAATCTCCATCTCTAGTTTTAAACTATGGTAACTGGGACTAGCTCAAATTTCAGTAACAAAATGTGCTGGCTTGCATTTCCACTTCTCCATAAGATTCCCTCACATGTATGGACACATGTATGTACAGACGTGTGTGTATGCAGTGCACAAGTTTACCTCTGCCTTCCTTTTCCTTTCATCATGTGGTAATTCCCGGCCAAAAAGGAGTCTGCCCAGCGCTGGGGGACCTGCCCTCCGTGCCCTCCTCCTGTTCCTGCTTTGATTTCCAATATGTCCTCCCATCACCACAGATGGCTGCAGAGGAAATATTTCCTCGACCGGCAGTTCTAGTGAGGCCCCTGGGCCCCCGAGGCTGATAGGGAGCAGAAATTGGAGAATAATGTAATAGAATATTTGATTGGGCTCTGATGGGCAGGACACTGAGAAGATTGCCATCTTTGCCATGTGTCCTTCTTCTCCCTCATTCTGCCCTCCTCCCATTTCCCGTATTCTTCTTGCTGCAGGTTGTGATTAAAAAATATTTACTACTTTGCGAGGCAGCCTTGCGATCCAGGGACCCAAAAAATAAGAGCCCCTTGCTTCCTGATGGCTGTCAGAAACACAGGGCTGTATAAGAATCAGAAAGTAAATAAGTGGAAGTGTCAGTAGAGCTGAGAAGGAGAGTGTCTGGATTGTGTTCAAAGAAGATAACCGATCATCCTTATGTATACAAATTTCGATGTACATGCAATTGTTTTGTGTTAAGTCAGGTGGAGATTGCCTTCAATCTGCCAGCTCGCGGGAGCTGATAAAATCTGGTTGTAACTGTTCTTTTAGTTGGCAAAAAATTAAATACCTTTGCTTATATGAATTTACTTTTAAACACTGACATATCTTTGGCTCTGAAGGTTTATATCTTAGCCAAAGTTAGACCGATCTGATTATTGAAAAAACTAGCAGACAACAGTTTCAGTTTTGAATAAAAGAGAAAATTCTCCATGTAAAAATGCTGAAAAAACACATTCCGGCCCTACCTGCCATCATTTGCTACCTTGTCTACTGAGACAGGTACCCAAAAAGGAAACCATCAGCAGGGACAGAGGCAGCCAATCATGCCTCTTCAATCAGATGTTTACCCCCACTCCCAAGTGGGTGGGCAGTAATTGCCAGGTGCAACTTTGTCTAACTGGGAAGCTGCCGTGGGACTCAGGGAGAATTCTGAAACTGAAGATATTTTCATGGGTCAAATAGTCGGTCAGGACTGGCACAGAGAAGCACAGCCAAGTAAACCCGATGACTCATCCGAGAGCCACAGTACGACAGTCCTAATCCCTTTGTTAGGTTTCTGTCTTGTCTATGCTCCTCGTTGACTTTAGCTTGTGGTGCTTCCCCCATAAACAACCCTGTTTTGTAGCTCTGCCATACCGGGCCTCTGTGGTGATTGTTGTTATGCTGTCTCAGCAGTGCGGTGCCCTGAAGAGAAGAGCAATCACGCTGGTGGAGGATTTTAAATTTCACACCCATACTGTGGGAGGGAATGGGTCATGGGGGGGCTTTGGACAAGGTGCTAATTGAGGAGGCGATACACCACCTGTGTGTTTTCCAAGATGAGCATTCATCCAAATAGCTGACGCAGGGGCTTCAAACTAGGCTGTGAAGTGAGGCGTTGGCTCATTGCTTTCTTCACCCATAAGGATGCTGAGAGAAGCCCTTCTGAATGGGACCCCAGGTATTTTACAAAATCCATCTTAATTGCATTACAATGTGGAAAACAGCCAGCTTATTCTTGTTAGATGTTTGTGTGGGTGTGATGTACCAGCCTTCCAAAGGCGCAAATATTTTTCAATGCACAGGCATTTTTATCTTAGACTTTCCACAGTTCAAAACTCAAGTTGAGATATCAGCCAGCAGTTATGGCAGTGGATGGTGGAGGGCGAACGGGGCTGTCACGGAGGCTGGTCGGGGGAAATCAGAGCAAAACTGAAGACTACTCCTCCAGTCATCAATCACCTGGCTGTAGCTGGTGTGTGAGCCAACCCGCCCAGGCCTCAGGCCCCAGGATTCATCAGAGGGGACAAGGCCTGACATCCAGAAAAATGAGCTCAACACTTCACATGTCAGGGCCTATCGGAGCCCAATGTCACAGAGTCGCTCGGCATGAGAGGTCTCTGTTTAAAAGGGATAACAGAGACGTAAAATTGGGTTCTGCTTCCTACTTTTTTTCACATTTTTGCTATTCCAGGAATTGTGGTACTGCATGTGTACATGTGTGTTTGAATGTCTTTCAGTCATTCTCATACTCCCACACACACATCCAGGTTGAGGAGATGAGTGGGAGAGTCATCAGGCTGAAAATGATTAATGCTCCTTTTTGCCCATGCTGGCATCTGGAGCACATCTGCCCCACTGGGACCAGGACAGATATGGAACCCGCTTCAGGGATTAAGCTGTCCTTCGCCTCCTCTTCTGAGGCTGAACGTAAGGGATCCTTTCCTGCAGCCAGTTCCACCCCCTCCTGAAACCCCCACAGGGTAACGCAGTCTGGGCCCACCTTGGAGCTCAGCACATTAAGCGGGGATGATATTTATGATGTGGAAATGGCCTGCTATTTATTCAGCATACAGAGGATGTATGGCTGATTCATTGTAGTCCCTCTGACTCTCTCTCTTATTTCTTTATTCAACTCTTCACTCCTTCTCCTCAGTTTATTCCCCTTTCCTTCTATCTTTCTTTTTCTGCCTCTCCATCTGTCAGGATTTCCCTTTTCTATATCCTCAAATATTCCCTGTGCACTTACAATTCTCTCAGTTTATTTTATTATTGATGCACCAGTTGGCTCACAATCTGAGAACCCTGAAGTTTACCTGTGGGTCAGATGGTCATGTGATCAGAAGCTATTATAAAACTGACCCCAAATGGACAGATCAGTGTTTATAGAGATGATTTATAGAGAAGTGTTAAGTGAAGTTCACATTTCACAGTTTTTAGCTGTATGAAAAGCAAAAGCAAAAAGGAGTCTGGGTGTTGGGGTTTCTAACTTAGTTGGTCCAAATGAGTGTAGACCAGCATAGCATAGCAGCTCGCCCATTGGTGTGTGAGTGTTTGTGTGAATGGGTGAAGGAGAAGTAGTGTAAAGCACTTGGGTACCATTAGGTTGAAAAGCGCTGTGTAAGTGCAAATGATTTAAAAAACTATATTTTTATTAACAAATGATTTCATGCACATGAAGTTAGTACAAATGTTCCTTCATGTAACATAAATGGTTGAAGGTGGTAAAACATGTTATAGTAGAATAATGAAAATCAAGGATTTCCTGGACATTTTATTCTAATTATGCGGGACATCTGGGACAATGTTAAATTATCAAAAATTGTTTACAGTATTATTGTAAAATTGTTATTTCTTAATTAAATGCTAGTTTAGGCAACAGAAGACAAAAACAAGAAATTACAATAAAAAGTTTTAAAAAGTCTCCAATACAAAATAATCCTGAAATTGAACAATGACTATTTACTTCTTACTATTTACTTAACACATATTCCTCTAGAAAGTTTATACATAATAATAATATTGGTACTATTGTTTTAGATAAAATATTATTAGTCATGTTCAATGTTTTGATTCCGCTGAGGCGAACAGTTTTTTGGCCTCACGTCATTTATTACAATCATTGAACTTACATCTTGTTGGCTAAAATGTGGAAAATGTTTCTTTGCAGGTCCATGAAACTATTACTCCCAACATGTTCTTGTAAATGTTGTAAATCTTGTATGTTTTGGGTAAATATCAAAAAATAATAAAAAGATTGATTTACTGCGCTTGGCTGTGCTATAATAATTATAATAATAAATGTTATGTTCAAGGATTTAAAAAATGTTCAGATGAAGGACAAGCCTCTGCTTTGACATTTTTTGCGAATGTGTGTGTAAATATTTTCTTTAGAAACGGAAGGTTGGGCCTAATGCAACAGAGCACAATAAAGGTTTGTTCTACATTGTAAATCAATGTAGAGGAAAATTTTAAAGCAATACAGTCTCCAGTGTGAGGTCAACGTGTATGATTCACTGTTTTTCAGAAGACCCCGTAATGGAGTCTTAATAATCATAGTTCGTATTATGAACATTTCCTCTGGATGCATATATATAGATTTTTAAAAAACATGTGAAAATAAATACAAAGAAAGTGCACACGCCAAACCCTACGGGATACACAAGACACCAATAACACATCAATAGCCCAAATACCACATCACGGGATATATGACCACTTTGGAGAGTATTTTTTTTCTAGCATGGCACACACACACACGCACGCACGCACGCACGCACACACACACATGCACACACATACACACACACACACACACACACACACACACACACACACACACACACACACACACACACACTCTCACTACCGAAGAGAAAAGAGGAGGGAGAAAAGAGAAACACAGACGGGGGGGGGTAGTGTGTGAGAGTATGACAGTGGATCAATAGGTGTGTTTGTGGTGGCGCTCCCACTGGAGTGGAGCAGTATATGAAAAGCTGCTGCTTCTGGCTGAAGGTCCTCTCAGAATATTCCCTGTGTGTTTAGCCAAGAGCCAAGGTTAAACCCAGCACAAAGACGCCACAAAACCTCAGCCTGCCTCCCCAGAGCCACATACACTCACACAGGCGAGGGCCCGCAGGAGCCTTTCTTCTTTCTGTGTGTGTGTGTGTGTGTGTGTGTGTGCACCTAGTGGCAACAAAATGGTAAAACCTCAAATATGGTGACACACTTGCAGGCCTGGGGAGACGCAAGCGCTTAGCTCCGTTGTATTTATTTTGTGTCATCATTAATGTGTTTTATTTCAATAACTCGCTATAATTAAATTAAATATGACACTGGGTCAGACTTTTTGCAGTGAAAACAATACAGAGAGGGATTATAGTATAACAGCTACATAAGCACATTTCCATACTGGGTTAATTCTATTGTCGTAAATAAAGTAATGGATTTCAGTGAAAGCAGACTGTAAATGTGAGCCAAAGCAGAGTTAACCTCTGTGATTTATCCAGGCTTAATTTCCATCTTAACACCTCTTTATTGCTTTTACCAGCACTAAACAGCTCCTCTGAGAGAGAGGCAATAACTGCAGGGCCATAACACTGCTAAATCATGCATTTAAAGCAGTACAATGTGTATTTGGAAGTTTCACTACACCCAGGGTGACAAGAAAACTACACAAATAAGTGTAACTTAGCTTTTCTCTGGCTGAAGATAGATGTAAGGGAAAACAAATCCACTCTCCCAAGGCTCATTTTTCCTTGCAAATTATCTTATCTTATTCACCAGATTCTCCCCAGACAAAGAGTTCTTGTTGTTGTTGATTATAAAGATGGAAGAAAATAGGGAGCTTGTCGTGCTTTCTGCAGTAATGATAGGACACTTTGTCAAGCAGCTCTCAAGATGTCTCCATTCCTTCACTTCAGCCATTCTCCTCCTGTACAGGCCATAACTAGCTGCGATGTGCCTCGACAGGCCGTCATCACCACAGCGGACTGATGGAATACTAATTAGTGTGCCACCACTTGAATTATTCATGCATCTTAATTAGGGGAGAGATTTCCCATTAGGCTTTTAGATGTGACTGAAGAGTTTGCCACCTATTTTGTGTGAGTTAGCATGTGTGTAAATAGGGGCGCACACACACACATCCCATGTGTGATATATGCATGCATGTACAGTCTGTATGCATACAGAGATACAAATACAAACTAAATGTTCATTATAAGAAATCTAATGTGTGGAAAACTGTTTCTTCTTTACCAGCTGCTTCTCTGCAAGGCTGCGCTGAAAACATACAAGCCCTGGTATAAGGTTCAACAGTTAACTAATGTGCTAAAGCTAAAACAGCAGACAGTAGCTACCAGTGCATGATGTTTGTCTCCATGTTTTTCGTTAAAGCAGAGGCACTAAACGCTAAAGCCGGCTCGTGCCCAAGCCACATCCATCTGCTGCAGGTTAGCAGGGAAATTAGGCACTTAATGTAGCATCTTTGTTTAAGTAATTGGAAAGTAATTAATAACCTGAAAATATAATAATGTGCTCAGCAGCAGCTTTTCTTCAGCAAACCATTGAGGAGAAATGCTGTAACTATTAAGTGCATGAGTGTGTGTGTGTGTGTGTGTGTGTGTGTGTGTGTGTGTGTGTGTGTGTGTGTGTGTGTGTGTGTGTGTATCTTGTCAACACATTACGGTGCAGCTGCTCCATGCAGTGAGGAGTGAGATAAATAGGAATGACAGTAGAAAAGAGAGAAGAGCAAGAAATCAAATGTTAATTCGTAGGTGAGGCACCGACAAGGTGCTGTACATGACATCACTTGGCAGGGTGCTCATTGGCTGCCCGTTTGGCTGGAGACACTGCGGCACTGGCTCCCATAACCGCACAGCGAGGACAGCGAGGAAATAGGAGCCCAAGGATTAGGCCGACATTAAACACGGCCTCTAATTACGCTGTTCAGAGATTGTTTTTTATAAATATTTGATGAAATGTCATCTGCTGCTCTGAGGTGCCGGCAGTGTGGGGGTGTGTGGGGGGTGAAAAGAGGTCTCGGTTTTCACACTCACACACATGTACAGCCTACAGCTTCTCATTTCACTTTCTAGCTCTCACACACTTCATTTATCAGTTCAGTTTTATTTTTGTACACACATCAATAGGTGAGCTCATCACATTTATGCAAATGATCTTATGGGCTTGATTACAAACCTCTGACCTTGTCAAGAAACAGTAGAAATAATAGAGTCTAACACCAGCTAAACTAGCAGTGCTTTTCTAGAGAAGGTTTTTGTTTCTTTGTCCTTTCGGCTTATCCCGCCACAGTGGATCATTGTCCGCATGTTGATTTGACACAGTTTTTAGGCCGGACGCCCTTCCTGACGCAACCCTCCCCAATTTCTACCAGGCTTGGGACTGGCGCTGCACGGCTGGGGAGGGTGATGGTCTGTTGGGGCTTCAGTGTCTGCCCAGGGACACTTGGGCATGTGGTCATGTTATCAACTGTAACATCACAGCAAATCATGTTCATTTTTAGCCCACCTGTTGTGTTACTATAATTGAACATCTTTGCTCCACATCTGGCCGGAACATAATCCTAAACTTCCCCAACTGGGATGGGCAGCTTGCAGGGACTGACACTTCCTTTCAGTGTATCAAAATCTACCAATTACATTTTGTAAAATCTTTAAAACCTTAATACTTCCGTTAATACTACTTCTAAATCTCTTACTTCTTCCCATTGTAAGGACCGTTGTTGAGCAAAGAGCTCGCTCAAACTTTGGTTTGCAAAGATTAAAATAAACTGGTTCACATTCAGAGTTCACTTTTCTGAATTCACAGTACCAAAAGACCCTAGAAGACTTTGTGTGAGATACTTTTTCATTTTTAGGGTTTCTGTGATTGATATAGACCATTCAGCTGTAAGTGCTTCTGTGAGACTGCTGACCTGCTGTATGGTCCCTTAAGGCCTCACACAAATCGAGTGAATAATGGTGATGGCAGAGAGCTGACCGCTTGGCTTTTATGCACACTGAGCGAATGAAGCTTTTGCTGTTCACCTTTACATGGTAACATGGTAACTTTGGTTGGATGTTCAGTTCACTATAAAACGAGCCTGGTCTATGAATGGCACTCCTATAGGGCATTCATGCACAACACTGACCTGCACATGCACAACACTGAAATGCACACATACAGATTTGAAACATTTGGCGATAGCGGCTTTTCACTATGAATGAGACCAGGCTTTAAGACAATGTGGCCGACACTGAGCTCAACAGATTTAAACAGCGTCCAGCTACACTACAAGTAAAAGATGAGAAAGGCCTTTTGGAAAAGTCCTCAATTTCGATTTAGAGACAAAAAAAGTATTTGCAAAAATGATCTCATTGGTAATGGACAAGAGATTTTTTATTTGTTTTAATTTCATTTCTCTGTTTCCTCCCGAAACATAGTGTAAAAAAAACTACTGGAACGTGATGTGTATAAATGTCATTTAAAATTATATACAAATATTATTTAAAAACATATTTTTTGGGGAGTGGGAAACTGCATTTACACAGAACCATTCGCATCCACTCAGGTACTGGACCTGACACCTGCAGCAGTAAATCTAGGACCTAACTACAATGAGCAGACAGGTGAGATAGATTTACAGGCCCATTGTATATGATGAGCTTATAGTTTGTTTTTAGATAGTTATAAGGTGATATAGGTATTACTGTAGTTTGTACTCACGTCCCACAACTTTCTCCTCCACAACTGACACACTCCTGGGACTTTTTCATTTGCAAATTAAAAATGGCATACAACCTGTTCTTGGGTTATTAGATAAACCAACATATGCAGTATCTCTTTTGGATACAGGCTCTTCCTCTGTCTCCCTGTTTGTCTTTCACACACGCACACACACCTCTCCCTGAGCGAATGCCTCAGCAGCTGTGCGGGGCTCTTTGGGATTGTTGTCTCCATTATCGAACTTCACTGTGGAGTCTGTCAAGTGTCCTTGAGAGTGTGCATCAAGGGCAATGGATCCAGGTGGAGAAAGACGGGATGGATCTCCCAGCTCGCTGCTGCTGCTTTGTAGCTCCACCAAGTTGGCTAATTGACAGCTGTTTCACTGCTTGAAACGCCGGTTTTGAAATTTCGATTTTTTTACTCAGTGTTGAACAACAGTGAAATGACTCGTGAAGAACAGTGTCCAAAAATTAATCCAGGGAATTTGGGTTTCGACATAAACGTCAGTGGACTACTGCCTTCATACTGTAATGCTGTGTTTTCTATTGACAATAAGAGGTTTTAATTCTTGTTATGATCAAATCAGAAATACATATTGTTTTTTATTCCAAGTGTTTTGATGTAAGCATCCAACTAGATGATTCTACAGTGAGTATATTAATTCCTGGGACTTCACTGTAACTCTGTGTCTAACAGGTTGTAACTGGCAACAATGCACAAGTACAACGCTGGTCCTTCATGAGGGTAATGACGTTTTGCCTGATTTAGCAGCTTTACCCCCTGACTTAGAATTACAGCAGAACATGTGACTGATCAGCCTGCTCATCTCAGCAATTACACTGGTGAGCACAGTGTTCCCACAGTCACTTTATCAGAGCACATACACACGTGTTAAATTCTAATATGAACCTAAAATATGTCCGCTTGCCTCAGGGTTTCATTTGATTTGGTGTGAAATACAAATCCACGTCATCGATCCAGATAGGATCATCGATAGTAGCATAGCGAATAAATATGTACAATTTATTATAAGGCTGTACCCTGAGGCTGGGATGAGGTGGCTACACGTGATTCCGGCACAGCTAACTGATGTCTCAGGGACGGGGAGTAAGGTTATTGAGAGAAATGTGTGTGTGGCGATGGATGAGTCTGTTTACACCGACCTTGGTAGCAGCTTTGTGACTTAATGTGCTTCCACACATGTCTGGAGTCGGAGAGACAAACCTGCACAAACACATGTTGTCTGCACATACAAAAAGAAAAATATATTTCTATGTGTCTGTGCCACATGACCTTTTTTTTTGGCTTACCAGACCTCATTACAGGGGAAAGCAGCAGTGGAATCGGTGGCAAAGGAAAGCAGACATGACCCTGAGATTGCTAGAACCAACATTAAAGCGCTCAGCTATCAAGGGGAGAGAGAGAGAGGGAAGAAGGGACGAGCGAATGGGGTTGTCCACAAACCCCAAGAAGCTCAGTGAACTGTACTGGTTTGCATAATTTAAGGTTAATGAGGAAACAACGGCAGATAAAATCTCCTTCGTCGGCTTTGCTCTACTAAAACGCTTTTCATTAAAAAGGCATCAGTAGCGGTGCTTTAATGACTGGTGAATTAATCAAAGCTTCCCCTCATTTTAAATGACATCACATTCGTTGGATGTGAGAGTGTGTTTCCTTTTCAAAGAGATGCTCGGCCTTATTTAGCTGCAAAACATGCAGTAACCTCTCCACCCCTTTCCAACCAAATGGCCCTTTTTCTTACATTGGCCTCCACATGCACAGATAAAGAAGGCTTTCATGTTCAATGTCTTGATGGCAGTACATAAACATAACAGACCCCTCTGAAATGTCTTTGATGGAGATACTAAAGGTTAAAAGGAAAACATCAAGTAGTCATTAACATGGTTTAACTACATCTTATCACATGATGCAAAATGTGTAGTTCAGCATGAAAACCAGCCTGTGTGTTACAGCACTTGGTGGAAAAAAACAAAATCACACAAAGCCCTGTAGCTAAATGAGGCACCAGAGGTAACTGGTGGAGGGAGAAACTGTTCTCCTCTACGACCATCGCTGCTCACCCCTCTCCCATGTGCCTAACGACACCTCTATTTGCATGGAGAGGCCAGAGAATCAGTCTCAATAACGCAACGCTGCTTTGAAAGATGAGCTTTTAATCTGGGAGAGGAGATGAGTTTCTGACCTGCACCTGTTTGTTTCTGTAGTTTCTTTTTCCTGTCACCTAAAGTGACCTGCAGGTAAATTTGCAGAGGCAGGATGGCTGCTCAGCTCCCTAAGTACTGTCACTGTGCATTCATTAATATCCCTGTATCTGACATGAAGAGGAAAATGGTTCTTGGCGAAAAAGGGCACTTGTCGTGGTGGGTGAGACTCCCTAACAGGCAATCAGATGGGCTGACAGCAAGGTCAGCTGCTGTGTGTGTGTGTGTGTGCAGACAAATGAGAGCGCTGCAGTCTTTGGTAGAAGTATAAGTATTTATTCTTCTACCATTGCCCTCTATTGACCCATGTAATGGAGAATTTTACAATGAGAAGTGTTGAAATATCCTTTGGATGTAGGTAATGTGTTCATCTAGCAGAGCTGGCCCAGCGTTCACGTTCCCTCTCTTTCTCACACACACATGAGTATATGGATGCATACTGGGATTTTGAAATGTGCAATGTTTGCACTTTGCTTTGCTTCTTTAATTAAGTGGATTTAAGACATTAAACAATGTCCTTTCACACAAATGATGGGGAAAAGAGAGCAAAATTGGTCAATTTTGCATCGTGTCAGGTTAGTCAAATAGATGTTTACTATGTAAAGTAGGTTTCAAAAAGGTGCTCTACATACATTTGGTTTTGCTAGATGAGATCAAAGTTAAACCCGGATGAGATCACTAAATGTACTGATGTCAAAGGAATTAAAATGGATTCACACAAACTGCTTCTGCTGCTCAAACTCTGCTTTTACAAGTGAATCAAGCACACAAGCATTATACACTTATTTTTTCCACATGTTCATTTGGGAAAAGACGCTTTACCTGATTTATGGAAGAAGTATTCTTCCGCTCTGAACAGTTACTTATCTCATTGAGCACAGTGGTAAAACATATTGTCTTGGTCCCATTTATGACCTGATGGTTTAAATGATTATCACCTGTAACAGTGGGAAGCAGACGCAAGCTTTGAGCTGAGCCAATGTTTGAAAAGAATCAGCATGTTGGCTGAAATGTGGAGCAGCATGAGGAGAAACCTAGCAGCAGCAACACGAAGCAGCTGGTAAATGAGACCATGCAAAACAAGGAGACTGAACCAAGCTGTAGCCCAGAAGACAGGGGTCAAGAAAGTAACTGTGGCAGGTCAGTGGGATGTTGGAGATTCAGCAAGCTGACTTATAAAGGCTGACAGTCTTAATGTTGAGAATATGTATGTCATCACATATATTTAATGTACATCCTAGACAACACAACTCTGTTTAGGTCCAGGGTGTATCTGGTTTACTTTTGTCAACTTAGGGTCCCAAGACCTGAGGCAGGAGAATAAGATCGGCCCCACACTCAAAACGACTGGATGTAGAAAGCAGAGGATGTACTTCCTGAAATGGCGGAGATGGTTCAGTCCTCTTCCAGGTCTACTCTGCTGTCACTGAGTCTCTCCTGTGGTCCCCTATCACAGTCCAGTTTGGAGCAGCCACCAAACAGGACACAAATGCAGTGGACAGTGAGAACTGCAAAGAAAATAAATGAACTCCCCTGTCCACTCCCCGGGACATGTACACATCTAGTGCCAGGACATAAGCAAAGAAAATCATCACTGACTTCCCCCACACTGGACACAACCTCCTCCAGCTTCACCCCTCTGGCAGGAGCTACAGAGCTCTGTCAGCCAAGACCACCAGACACCGGAACAGATTCTTTCCTCAGGCCATCACACCCATTAGCAGCTGACCTCATACTGACTGCTACATTGCTGCTACCCATGTTGTACTGTACACACTGCACATGCACACACAATAAGGACACAAGGAATTGAGTTGGAAGTGGCGCACACACTGCAGCGAGCTTTGCCTTTAAAATTATGTCATGTGTTAACCTACTTGGCCAGCGAAGCTGATTCTATTTTCTTCTGTTCTATTTTATGAGTGCATTAAAAAAAATAGCCCAAGAAAAAAAAATTACCTCTATTAAAAAAATAATTAACCATAACACCCCATACTCTATAGCAGATCTTGAACTTTAGCAAAAATATAGCAATGGATGGGGGCTAACGTACACAGCACTGTAGTATTCTATAGTGCTGCATCTCTGTACTAATTGTTTTCAGAGCTGCTAGGACATAATAACTTACCAGGTTCCCACCAGTGGACAGTGGTTCACGCAGATAAAAACACTGTAGAAGGCTCAGGAAACAAAATGCAGAGTCGTCCAGCAAAACACTTTCAACTGGCTCAAGCCTACTGTTCATCTAGTGATAGATGATGAGATAACGATCACTGGGATCATTTTCAGGGCTGTAAATTCCTGTCGCAGAGTGATATTAACCCCTGTGCAGTGTTGTTGGTACTTGATAAACACTGAAGCTCGTGGGTCTACTTCAACGGGCCTCCCTAATGTTTTCGGTCTGGACGCCTCATAAGCTTTATGAGGCAGCATAGTGTGCCCATTAGCAAGGCATTTAAGCCACAACATAGTCTTGCAGCATTTAACAGCCATGGAAAGCGGCTGTGCTCTACAGTAGGCGGAGGCTCCTAATGAATGTATGCCGCAGTGCAAACACACTGAACCTGTGTGCTCAGCATAACTATAGCAGGTAAACAAAGGTGAGGCAGAGTTTACAATTAGTCATTATACTGTCTAATGTATTTAGTTCATGCAAATCGCTGCCATATGATTTAAATAATCCAGGCCAAGATGCATTAAGGTGGCATGAGTTTACTTTTTAGGGAAAAGCAATTCACTTGCAAGCCTGGAAACAAACAAACCTTTAAGCATATTTCACTACACAAACAGCTCATCACATCTTCCTACAGAGAATAAACACCACACACACAAACACACACACATACACACACACAAATTTGCACAGATTTGGTGTTCATGTGGGTTTTGACACGCTGTCCCAGCACACAAGTAAAAATAAACACAACACACACCTACTCTGATTACCCACAGCTTCTGTATTAAAATAAAAAGATCTTCAACTTCACCACCTTGTTTACTGTGTCTGTTATAGCTGCATGTGTGAAAGTGCTTCAATGCAGCACCAGCAGCCTTCATTTTGCCATTACTGCTCCGCTTTATATCATAGCCAAAATCACAGGTGACAGGCCACTCTTCCCGGGGGCTCGGCACAAACTCTCCTTTCAGTGCACGCTGCAGGCACCGGCATTTGACAGCGATAGCACCCGACACACAGAGGTTTCATATATTCAGTGTGAGTAGGAGATGGCAGAGGAAGAAAAGGAGGCTGCGAAAAGCCACCGTTATTGCTATTAACTGTCAAAGTCACCTTCAACCCAAGGCACAGCCTGTGCTGAACACACAAAACAAACACACTCACACACACTCATATGCTGCCACTAGCGTGATTGAAGTTGATGGATCAAGTCATCGGGAGTGAGCTATAGCCCAAAAACAAAAGATTAACCATGTAAGAGAAGCAAACAACAAGTCACAAACATCAAAAGTGTCAGTGTGAATTTGTGCAACGTGCTGCCCCCACTGCACCACATCAGCCCCTCAGGACTGCGTCCCACCTTTATTTTCTCTCTGCACACGGCCTGAAATCGCAACACTGTGGGACAGTGGAGTGTGTGAGTGTGTCAACTGAACACCTGCCGAGCGCTCCACCAGGAAAGCTCTGAGCCTAATTATCATGCAATCTGAAACAGCATTCTGTTGCCTCTGCCGCTGTTTTAATTAGGGAGTGTTGGCTCTCAGACGTCACACCAAATGAGCTTTTAACTACTGTCAGTTCCAAAGTAGACTTCTTTTCTTACTGAAGGCTGCTCTCCTGATGCTACTTTGGAGAAGACAGGACCGTGGGCAGCTTGCCAAAACAACAATAAAGAAAGTTTATGGTGCAAATGGAAACTAAGGAACAGTTATAAAAAAAATCCAGCATGTATTTACCCTGTCTGTCATCTCAGTGAGTTCACTGAAAGAATAATGGCAAGTTACTAAAGCTGAAGGTGGGAAGGAATGAGGATAAAATATGGATGAATAAAAGGAAGTTGGGTGGAAGTTGGAATTAAGGACGGAAGGAAGGTACAGCAGCGTGTACTTAGGATGTAACAGAAATAAAATAGAGGAAGACAGGAAACCTAATCACAGGGTGAATGGGGAACATCCTGAATTACAACAACAATGAAAGAACATGCAGGTGTCTACGTGATGGACAGATTCTAGAGAGACGGGGTGGGGAGAAGCAACCTGCAATCACTAATGGGAAGGTGTATTTGAAAGGACCACATGCTGGATGTTTTCATCTTCCATTTGCTTTTTGGTGCTCGGAATGATTGACAGAAAGAGTTGGAAATTAAGGAGGAGGATGGGAAGTTGAAAAAAATGGAGGCAGAGTGAAAAGCACAAAAAAGACAAGAAAGAAGACATAATATAGGTCATTCAAGAACAAACTGACGTGTAAGGGTGGAATAGACTTAGTGAAGCAAAAAAAAAAAACCCAAAAAATCAAGGAAAGAAGAGAAGAAATAATGTTATGTTGGAAAAAAGATAAATCACAAAATGAAAAAAAAAAAAAAAAACGGAGAAAATTTGGGTTTGACTGCAACTTCATTCTTGCTTATGGGAAGAGCAGCTCTATTAGAGACATCCCACAATCGCTTTTAGCCCAAACTCGTGGTCAAACTTTGCACTTCAAACTAAAAGAGAAGCTCAAATTTTATTGATTGTAGGAGCAGCTCTGAGACAGACAGAAAAAAAAAGAGAGATTGTCATGGAAAAAAAGGACAATTCAGGAGATGTGTTGCTTATTGCAACTTTTTAAATCTGCCTCTACTTCGCTCAATTTCTGGAGACAGCCAAGGTAATTTAAATCGATTCTAAGTCCTTCAATTACAGACTCACTGACAACAGTTTGGAGAGAGGGGAGATGGATTTTTCTGCTCATCTGCGAGCCAAGGCCAAATCCGAGGCCCTCAATGGCACCACGGCTCCTCTTTCACTCTTGATGGTTTACTCTGCTCCACAATGTGTTGCTTTTCCTCCATAAAAACCTGTCGACAGCAATTTGTTTTTTATGATTTCAGGCTGGTGGTAAGACAACGGCCGTGGAGAGGTGAGGCCACAGCTGCACCACTCTTATTTTATATTTCAGTGAGAAAAAGAAAAGTAAACAAGCAATGTTTCCGTGTTTGGATGATCCCACGGGGAAGAATATATTTGCCGTCTTTATTTAAGAACTTCTGCATAAACCCGTTTTTCACTACACATAAAGAGGGAAGCATCAATATGCTGACACACACACACACACACACACACACACACACACACACACACACACACACAGAGGCTCATGGCCCTTATCTGTCCACTGCCTGGTCGACAGATGCACAGCCAGAAAATTGTAAATATTGAACAACCCCTTGTCTCTGACAGATGAAGTACAATAGCCGGAGGCAATTCATACTGCTATTGCTTTTTTATGAACTAATATGTTGATAGTTGTCACTTCCAAATTACTCAATAAATATCCAATACTTCCTAAGAGATGGCCTTGACCCTGTTGCTTTTCACGAGCACCGGCTCTCCCAACGCGCTTAAACACTGACGGCAGCTTCATAAAGTGGCAATTACCGTTTTGACATCAATTCAGATCCACATAAAAAAACATGCTGCGATTTGACAAAGCAAAATGGACAATTACAGAGACAAATAAATTGAGCCGCCATGGGAGGGAAATAAAACTCCCTTGGCATAATAATTCAGTTTAATTAAAGGAGCAGCCCGCCCAAAGGGTCGTTTAAAACAACACCCCAGTTCTCTCACCTCCAGAGGTATTAGTGGAGTTAAAAGCAGCAGGCTACACGATAGAAGTCTTCAGGCTGACCTCCAAAGCTTCTTTCCCCCTCATCCATATTTATATGATGGAGCGAGACTAATTTTTCCCAGTAAATCAGTGTGCACATTTCGTTGTGACCTCCAGCTTGACACTGAATTAAACAATATCAGGGCTCGAGGAGCCCACTTTAACAAGCCTTAAATTCCTCCATCCAATCCATCAACGGAGATATTTCTGACACACAGAGGGAAGAGCATGAAATAAGGCAATTATTGAACCCTTCAGCTCATTTCTACGGCTTGGCAGGCTGGCACGGTGCAGCACAGAGCCACAAACCTCTGAGATGACTTCAGGGATAGAGATGCTGAAAATTAATAGTTTACAAATACATTATGGAGGTTAGCCAGCAGTTTCTCCACTGCACTTGTTGCCAATGTTGACAGTTAATGCACAGCATGTCACTTCTAACTATGTGAAAATCAAAGATGTGCAGCAACTGCAGAAACTACAGGAGGCCCAGTCTGGAGCCCTTTAGACTTTGTCCATTAGAAAAACAAGGTGTTGGAGAGACGAGCTCCAGTTTGAGACAGAGCCTCAGTTTTCTCTCACTCAGTCTCTCTGGTGCATACAGAAGGAAAACGTGTGCTTTGTGTGTGTGTGTGTGTGTGTCTTTCATGGAGATGGCAGTCGATCCTGTGTGTCTGGGAGTCCTCTCAGATTGCCTGACAGATAATCCATCACACAGTCAGTGTGTCTGACAGGAAGAGGTCTCAGTCAACTTTGTACAATTCACGGGGCCTATGAAGGACAGTCACTCCTCTGAAGTCTCTCGTGGGACAGCAGACTTGAGTTGCGTTGAAAGACTAAATGTGGATGATGGGTGTGTGTGTGTGTGTGTACCAATCTGTAGATGAAAAGCAAGGTTGACAGAGAAGAAAACTGAATAAAATATATACTGTACAGTAATATGCTGGAAGAGAGATGACATATTTTCACATACTGCACACACAAGACCAAGTTTTTAGTGAAAAAAAAAGCAAACCTGCAAATACTAAGGATCAATTGTCAAAAAGTACAAGGTTTGTTTACAGTAGGTGTTCAACTCAATGGGCACAGTAATAGCTACTAACTGACCACTGAATAACCAGTCAAAGTGTTTAGGGAAACAGTTATATATTTGATATTGTCATTTAATTATGATGTTTAATAGTGAGCATGGAAAATCTCGTTCTTGATTCAATTTATTATACACTATGGGAATATAGGATTTGACTTAACCACAGTACGAATAAAAGGTTGTGCTTTTTGTATTTTGTTTTCACTTTTATGTCTTTTGATTTATAAAAAACAAAACAAAACCAAAAAACAACAACAACAACAAAAAAAACCCCACCTGAATATAAAAAAGAAGTATTAAAATAAATTACATTTAAGTACAATTTCTTTCATTTTCTAAATTAATCATATTTTCAGTGGTCTCCATACAGACAATAACACCAACCAGCCTTGTATCATGGGTATTGTCTGTCAGTTGGCAATATGGTCTGCGACTGTTGGAAACGCTTAAAAACACTTAGAAGATATGAGACAGACACACTGCGCCAATGGATGACACAATTCTTTATTCCAAAAAGCTTGATTAAGAAAAAACAAACGGAACACAAAATAGAACCCAGATAAATCTTAAGACTAACGTCCAAAGTAAAATTGATTTGGCCATTTGGGGTTAAACATTTCTCTACCATGTATTTTGCCATGGAAACTGAGTGGAGCCGTGTGTCTGTCTGATGTGTAATTAATTGTTCTTCGATGACCTGGAGAATTTGTGGCAAAAACAAATGTGTTTTATTTGAGTATTTCAGGTAACATTCAAATGTGATTTATGCACATAGCCTCTAATACTTAGAAATAAATAATTGAAATTATTATTTAGGATATGTTGTGTCTGTTCAGGGTTCTCTACAGGTTTTTTGGCCCACAGTGACCTTAATCTTTGACCTTTGATCAGATCACACCTGAGTTCAAGCGGATACTTGTGCCAAACTTGAAGAAATGTCCTAAAGTCATTTCTAAGATATTCTGTTCAAATAAATGACAGGAATGTACAGATGTATAGAACATACAGACAGACAGATTACATTAAAACATAATGCCTCTGGCTTTGGCTATCGATAGTGCAGAACCATTGCGATAATTGAAATTTTCCCCGTCCTGCATACTTCCAACCTGCTTCTATCTTTTTCTCCAGCATATACTAAAGTGAAGTGTGCAAATGAAAAACAGAATCTTCTTGAAAGTTTTGACTTTAATCTCTTAAATTACATACAGTTTTTTTTTTACTGTATTCAAGATATCCTGTCAATATACATTTATAATTATAAAAAAAAGTACAATTCTACTTTTGATTTAGCTTGTTCAGCACCCTTGTACGAAACTGTGGCTGGAAATGGCCGAAAGAGTTAGTAAGACAAAAACTTTTCAGCCTTCATGAAGTAGGCACAGAGTTAATCAATTACACACTGTGTATGATAGTAAAGTATCACTTTAAGAATAAAACATGATGTACAGAGTTGGTAGTTTGTCCATATTATTTGTGACACAGATACTGCAAAGCTTTAGATAGATGTGAACTAACTTGGATAATGAATTTACTGAGAAAAATTATTTATTGGTCCAAAGGAAACTGCTGCCCTTTGCCTTTAAATAATTCAGGGTGTCATTCAGTACAGTTCTATTGAAGCCACAATATGCAGAGAGAAAACCATGTCTTTTTTTGTGGAAATGAAATGCACACAGTGTTCGTTCTCCCTCTAATATCAGAAAGGGGCCACTAGAGCTTTATAATGTTCTCCCAATTAGTATTTTATATATGAGGAAAAATATGAAAGAAGTTTAAAAGCAGCTGATTTACATTGCAAAAGAGAGTTGAGTGTTAAAGTTGAGTTCTATAAGTCTCGAGGTGACATATCACAACCAAACCTGTTATGTTTATGCGGGCATAAGAAAAGGCTCATGGTGCTGTTGATTTAAAGGCTGTAATGAATGTTAGTCATGGACGGACAGAGTGTAGTGAGAGATTTCTATTTCTTGATGGCAGCCACAGCTTTCTTGGCGGCGTCATCCAGATCATCTGCTGCTGTGATGGGCAGGCCACTCTCTGTCAGTATCCGCTTGGCCTCATGAACGTTGGTCCCTAGCAAATACAGAGGAACATTGTTACAATAGGTAAGTGCAATATCACACAAAAAAAGGATGAACAAGGCTACATCTGATTTGCCATCTGCACTGATGTAAAAACCACACTGTGTGAAAGACAAAGAACTCCTTTGGTGGAATGAATCCACAGCAATGACAGATGGAGGAGTTATGGGTGAATGGTGGCAAATTCGACTGTTGATCCGAAAGCGGCTTTGGCTATGAACCATGTCAGCGAGGCAAAAGGGCAATTTGTGTGTGGGTGTGTGTTCCCCTTGCTGTGACGAGGTCAGGGGTAGCAGGTGCTGGGCGACATGCCGGCACCCATGCCCGGGTAGCCCCGCAACCAAGCAGAGACAGAGAGAGAGAAAGAGAGAGAGACAGAGACCTGGAGAAATTCTCCTCAGTCCCTGAGACTCTACATAGTGAACTGGCAGTCTCCCAATGCTGCACGCTGTGCAGCTGAACACAAAGCTGACAAGCCTGTCACAACACAGGGTGGGGGGCGCTGCAGTGGACAAAATGACGCAGAGAGGAAGAGGACAATTGTAGAGAGAGGGAGAGAATCAGGTTGAAGAGAGGGGTCAATGGAAGGAAAAGGTCAAATGAAGCAGCTGAAATCGCTGAAATAACAAAAGTCAGCTGTTTATATGACATCACTCATTTCACATAAGAATGTGGCCAAAAATAAATGGCCATATCCAGAATCTGTCTAATCTTGCATCAATAAATTCATACTCTGTCCAGTATGGGGACTTTAGATTGTTATTTTTAATTTTTTTATTTCTAATTGCCTCCACTTATTTCAAATAGTTACTACATTACTCTAAAATTAACCTGCATTAATATGCAGTAGTTATAATCTAATCTATTTTAATTAGTTCATCACCTACAATAGAAAGGTCATTTGATCAAATAACTGAAAAGAAATCAATCAATTAAAGACATTTTCTGGAGCTTAAATTAACTGGTACAAGTTTCCCAAATGAAAATTTACTAAGAGTCTAAACATAATCGGTGGGAAAACATTTTCATCATTTCTTGACATTTCATCAAAAATCAAAACAAAAATAGATCATATAAATAAAAGAAATATGAAAATAATCATCAGCTGAATCTTTACACACATTTACAGTATTCACTGTTTGTGTGACGTGATTGCCACTTATATATTGGTGTGTTTCTCTGCATTTCACTGTGTAATTGAATGTGTGGAAGTGTGTGTGTGTGTGTGTGTGTGTGTGTCTGTGCCTGTGTGTGTGTCTGTGCCTGTGCCTGTGTGCGTGCTCTGATGCTTACAGGTTGACCTTAGCTCTTCTGGCTGGCATGTAATTAAGACTGCATGATGTGTGAATTCTCCGGAGGCCCAGTCACCCTGATCAATAGACCTTTCATGGGGAATTCTATTACCAGTGCCACTTAACGCCTAATATTTCATCTCTTTTGTCCAGCCAGATAATAAGTCATTCCAAACACATTTCTGCAGGCTCACACTCCAAACAATCAATTCTGCAATGTAATTAATTAGAATAAGTGCAGGAAGAGATCTTGCTCTGGCACATAAACAGGGGATAGTGTATCCCAAGCCATTTTCAAATAGCTAAGAATATTGTGTGTGTGTCTACAGACAAATCTATATTCTCAAGTGACAGTACTGTGGCTCATAATGAGTACTGGGGGACAGTACTGCATGTATATATACCGGCTGATTGACATGGAATTAATGGATGTATAATATCGTATGCAAAAGTTGTCAGTAGATTAAAAACAAATGCTGTACAAGAAACTGTGGGAGCAGCAGCCACACATACCTACAACCAATACATAATGCAAAAGATATTCTGAAAAGACATATATGCATATGGAAAGTGTATATAGCACTGAAATACAATAAACAAATGCATTTCTGCTATTTTTTATTTCATAAATATTCATGAGTACCAGAGGTGTGTGTGTGGCACTGTTTAGCAATTCTGCATTCCCAGTACTTGTGTTTTCATGTAATGTGTGAAGGGGGAACCACACATCAGTGGGAGTGAGAAAGAAGAGACATGCTTTTACTGTACGTGGGTCTCTCTCTCTCTTTTTGTTTTTTTTTGTTTTTTGCATTTGCGTGTGTGTGTGTGTGTGTGTGTGTGTGTGTGAGTGTGAGAGAGAGCTGACTGCAGTTCCACTGTGAGCAATAGAGAGCACTGATAAGTCACAGCAGCGCAGGCAAGGACAGAACCCAGCTGGATACAGCGCCAGTGTGTGTGAGTGTGTGTGTGTTTGTGTGTGTATGAGAGGCTGAGTATATAAATGTGTGGGTTCACCTGCAGCCACTAGGTGCTGCCAGAGACCTACTCACAGCCTGGATGAGGACATTCAGTATACAGTATAATGCATGTATTGTACACACACCAAGAAGGATTTTTATTTCTAAAGAAACTGCATGTGGTGAGCGGTAACAAATGGTGTTGATCACAATATATCCTATCTGCAGAGTTTGATGGGGTTCAAACAACAAAAACAACCAAAGACCCAGTGGTGCTGTGTATTTTGCTACGTAATATATAGACACTTCACAACACATTCCTGTTGGATCTCCACTCTAATTAGCGAGCTGACTTGAGACTATTTGCAAACGTCACTTTAATGTGTGAGTCAAGCACAGGCCACCATATTTCAGCAGGATAATAAGGCTTGGGTCTGTGCCAGGGAGTTATGTTGATGCTGCATTTCCTAAAATTATGACTAATTCTGTATTAACAAGCTGAGTTTAGAGCGGCCAAGATCTGATGAGAGGAGAAGACTCTGCAGTGGTGTCGGACCTGCTGATTAACTTTACACTTCTAGCTGTAAACACTTTTTAAAGACGAAATAAAACCAGCTTTCTTCTGCAAGTAAAAAGCTGAACTCATAAGCAGTAAAACACAACCTTCATCATATTCAGCCACTCAAATGCTGCTAAAAGTTTGTCTTTCTGCTGTGGCCAGTAGCTGGTGGCTTAGACCTTACTGAGTCAGTTTGCTGACTGTATGATGCTGCTTTTTGCTATGTTTTAGCAATTACCAATTTCACAGCAAACATTAGAGAGTAGATATTAGAAGCACAGCTATTTCTAATATCAATAACAAGTGTAACAGTAAGCATTGACAGAAGGAAGCCAGCAAGCACAATAATTTAAACATATCATTAACTGCATTATATACACTTTTGCTTTTTTTACAATGATACGTTAAAAATATTTCCACGTTATCGAGTGAAAAAAGTTGCAGTCTTGCTCTGAGGATCCGCACAGCAGTGGGTTCTGAGGAAAAAGTGAAATCCGAACACTATTCTGTACACTTTATAACAAAGCTTAATATTTGTGTCAGTGTAAAGAGGAGCATGTTTTGTCTGTATGTGACAGCACACGAAGCCAGTATGAAGCAGATGATGGAGAGTAATTACGCATCTGAAATATTCCCTTTTTGGCAGGTGTTGAGACTCACTGTTTTCCACTGAAGCCTAGTACTCTGACAGTGGAAGCATCCATAGATGATTTTAGAGGAGGCTGATATAGAAAAAGATTAAGTGCCAAAATAGTAATTTCACTAAATTGTATACCCTTTAACACAATTTGTCACACGTAGATCGGCTAAAAATACCAGCAGCATGACGTGCCTTGACCCCATTTAATTTAAATAGCTTTTCGTCACTGAATGTTCTCATACTTGCTCTGAATTTTGATAATAATCAGCACCTAACAGTGAGCTTTCACAGCTAAATATGTATAAAACCTGCACCTTTCTCCTGTATCCTATGTGACAAACATCAGATGCTTCTCAAATGAAGAGCAGGAAGCCCCTGAATGGTGCAGACATGGTGTCACTTGACGTCATTATTCAAAAGTTTCTCATGCTCTTTAAACTGTTGTTTAACAAGCAAAAACAATATAGTTAAGTAATCAAGATTTAATCAGCATCTCAGACAACAAGTGCAATCTGTCGGGCTGAAACACGAAATATTTGTAAGTAAACACATACACAAAAATGTGTGTGCACATAGCCCTGCTTAAGTTATAATGACACTGTCAGGACGGAAGGACCCATCTCAACCTTACTATAGGACCTTGGGTCTCTATTTAATTAAATGGAGGGAGAAAATGGCCAGATCTTCTTTATAGGGAAAAAAAACAGCCTCTACTGGTTGACAGACAGTTGTGGAAAGGCTCAGTAAATCAATAGGGCAGGGAACAGACTTAAACGAATGCAGTCACCTTTTTCTCTGGACCCTGAGGGGTATTTTAGAGGATTTTTTTTCATGCAGGCAGCCAGCATTCTCACAGAGCGATATAGTACATTGTGTTTTTGTTCACATTGTGGCCAAAGGGGGCAGTGCTTCCTCAGGTATCACCTCTTTTCATACCTTTAACATTTGTGTGTCTTTGTTGTGGCACAGATCCAAGTATTCATAAAGTGGGTGTTTTAGTTAGAACCCTATCAGACCACAATACACTCTTCATGCAACCCAATTAACTAATTCAACCCTATCAGCATCTAGACCACATGGCCATTTTCTCCACATATGGGAATACATAACTCTCCACCATTCAACCCAGGCCTTTTAAAAGAGCCTTCTCAATTAAAAGTGTGCCAGTTAATCCATTCTGATCCTGCTGAAGAGCATGTGGCCATTCTCACTGCCCCACAGTTGGCCCAGCAAGCTGAGCTGATTGATTCTGAACCAATCTTCTCCAGAAGACGGCAGCCAGGATGTAATGACCCACAACTAAAGCTTGGATTAGGCCCTGGACAGCAAACCGTGGTTGGATCAACCGCAGGCAGTGACCTTCTGGACTCAGTTTGTGAGTTTGAATTACACGGGCTAGTAAGAAAAATGTGCGGTGGCTAATTAAGGGTCTGTTTTAATTGCCAATCTATTCACTTTAACAGCGACACATGTCACCTACAAGGCAAATTTAAATGTACAGTATGTTCTCCAGTGTGCGCGATCGGCAACATGATGACAGATGGTGGTTGGAATTGACACAGATGTGTGAGTATATGAATTGGCAGCAGGTCGAGAAAGAAATCCCTCTTTCTTAAAATTGTTTGTGAGAGACTTCGTTTTAAACAACATACCAGTCTTTGTTATATCAGCGGATTTGATGTAAAATGGCAGTTTTTTTTTTTATTGCACAAAACATTTCACAAAAATAGGGTAAAAACAAAATCACAGATTCCCATGTGACGTTGAGCACTGTGAATAATTATGGAGCTGATTTTTGATACTGCATCTCTGGGGTCCGAGTGTGTTCAGTATTGAGTTTTCTTACAGTACACATTCAGTATCTACAGTATTTGCATTTGGATAACATTCTATGTGAACTATAAAAGGTCCATGCTCTAAAATGAATTAGTATAGAGAATGTGAAGTTGACATTATGCCAATGCATCGTGATGTGATGACCCCCCCTGTCTTTTTGTCGGTTAGTTGGAGAAATTTTTCTTATTTTTATTTCTGTACCCACATCAGATAAGTGCTGTTGTCACAGTAAGTCAGTAAACGAGTGACGTATAACGACCATTGACTGAGTTCCATCTAATCTGATCAATTATACACAACTTTTTTAAGCAAGCTACATCAAAGGCAGGCAGGTAACCCATTGTAACCACTGTAGCGTGTTGAGTGCATACCTCACAACATGGTGCCCCCATCCTGCAACACTGTAAACAGCACAACGTAACTTCACATTCTCTACATTACTGGAAAGTGTGTCCATACTGCACTATGGTACCTCTGTGCACAGTTGTGTTCTGAAACAGCTTACGCACTCTGACCTACAAACCATATTAGCAGAGTGTGTGAGGACATACAGTATGAAATGCTGAAGGCTAACACACAGAACACTAATTCTCCCCTGCTCTGTGCTCTGGCCACCGCTCAGCAGGATCTTGACAATTAAGCTAACCACCAACTGGCCTTGCGCCTCCAGTTGACACACACACACACACACACACACACACACACACACACACACACACACACACCTAAACAGGTTGCATTAACATATACAGGTGAAAGGTGAGCCAATCAGTGCTGTCTCTACTGGCATTGTGGCAGGCACTAATGACAAGTGCGGCAGGATGTGACATGTATGAGAAATGCACTGCTGTTTTTACTGGGACACCAGGCCACAATGAAGATGGATAGGCTCCAGTGACTACAGCAGCAATAATACAATGACTCCAATACAATGATTTTCACAGGAAAAGTAGGCTTTAAATTGTACTTTCTAACCATTGCTCTCAAATGATAACGCAAAGAATACATTTGTTACTTCAAACTGATAAATGCATACATAAATCTACATTTAAATAAGAAATGACTAAGCTAGTCATTATTCTGTTGGTATAATTTAATAAAACATTGTACAAGTAGTAACTGCACAAAGTAGGTTGTGGTTGATGGCCCTAGTGCAGGAATTTCACTGGGATAATAAGGGATATGGAAAAAGCTCATTTGAAAACACTGTGAATAGAAGCACTGACTTTTAAAAATTCAATTAGAGATTGGGTAGGGGACAGAGTGACTGTATGATGTCAGATACGTCAAGGGAAATGAGCTGTCAAGATGAGTGCCAAGTCGTGGATACATGAACTTGGTTGCACATTGTCAGTAGCCATCATCATGAAATCCTCATTGTGTGCTTTCAATAAAGGCTAGATGGAGATAAATGGTCCATGGTCCTCTGGTAGATGTATAGGTGTGGGTTTGCTAGGAGGGTTTTCTGTGTGTGAGTGACTGAAATGCAGTTTTTCTACCTTCAAGCCTGACAACCAGGGGCACCTTCAGCTCCAGCTCCCGACAGGCCTTCGTGATCCCGTTGGCTATGATGGCACAATTGACGATCCCGCCAAAAATGTTAACCAGGATAGCCTCAACCTGTGAAAACAGAACTGATTTAACCTTGTGTTGAACACACACCTGTGGTCAAAATGCAAACTCATTCAAACTCACTTTCTTTTCATATTTGTCATCTGCCCGACACAGCAAGGCAGTAATGCTAAAGCACTGAGAGCATCGGATCTTTTACTGTATTTGTGTTTTTAACGCATGCTGCCAAATTCAAGAAGCGTAGTACACATATTTTCTGTACATTTCTTTTTGTTACTCAAAACAAATAAAAAGCCTCATGGTGGTATATACAGCATACATGTCCAACATTTGTGTAAAACGGTTCCAAGAAAAATCACTAGATAGAAAAGCATCCAGTAGAGCAGTCTCATCAGCACCTTTGTGTACAGTGGCATATGCATACAAAGGCTATGCACCCCAAGGTGACCCAACACTGTCACGATGGAGGCAGAATAAACGAGATACTGTTCGAGTGAGCAGCAGGTGAAAATGGAAAACTGAAGCTAAATAACAAAGAATATTTCAATGGGAAGTGGTGGGATAAACAGAAGCTACACATACACGACCTAATGTAGATCAGCCATGTATCGCATTTTGCCACATTTACACATCATGTGAAATGCAGCTGCAAAAACCCAGCTAGTAAAAGAATAAAACAAGGAGATAAAATCTTTGGTTCCCACTCTGCAACTGACCTTCATTCAAATTCAACTGCTATCATCCACAGATGTTAAGATGTCCTTTTGCCTTCACATTTCCTTAACAGCTATCAAGAACAAACCGCTGAGTTTTGAACACACTGCCAAGCAATCTCACTGTCTGCACCATGTTCACTTTAGCTGCCTTGCAGTTTCTTGCAAAAAGATATCTTCTACATAATGCATGCAAAACTGATATCACAAAGTAGTGAAGCAAGGCTGCTAGTGTGTGTGTGTGTGTGTGTGTGTGTGTATGTGATTACACTAACAATCTAGCACTTAGTAATTACCCTGGCTAGCTCAGTGGAAAAGTAGACTGAGAGCACACAGGATTAATCCTCCATGTTTGTTTATAATCACTGCTAATCTGTCAGTGCCGTTTTGGGTGAGCAGCTTGTGGGTGTGTGTGTGTGTGTGTGTGCGTGAGTGGGGGCCCGTTGTGAATGTGTATGTTTTCAGTGTGTGGTAATGATGTTTACAGGGAGTGAAGATCAAGGACTTGGATAGCTATCAGAGTGACAGTCATGGCATTGTCCTCTACAAGCTATCCAAATGAGCATCTCCTTATAAACAGCAGAAAATGACACAAGATCGGGAGAGAGCTCCAAAACAAACACAGATGTAGGCAGTAGCATAAAGACTCAGGCGCTGTGCGAAGAAATCGAGCAAGCTGTTAGGTCAACACAGAGAACTGTTTCATGCTGATTAAGTATATTACACAGGGATGTGGCCAGGAATGCAAAAAACAAGATGAAAAAGCTGGCAAACAGTGGCAGCACACTGCAAAGGAACACGACTCCCATGTTCAAATGAATCATGACCCTTAGATTACATAAGTAATAATGCATGATGAGGTGCTCTAATATATTAAAATGATGGATGAGGTGAAGAAAAAGAATGGCACCCCATTGTTATATAGCAGAACACATCTTGTATTATCTTACTCATCTGAAATCCATGTATCCAAGACAAGAGGTAGGTGTTTTCAAATTATTATCATTTAAACGATTGTCATTATTTAGGGAGCCTTTGTTATAACCATTTCATAACCAGGTTGGGTTCATTTCATCAGTGAGTTGATGTAGTGTTGTCACAATGGTTCCTTGGAATTTAAAGTATGTTCTGTGCTCATTTAGATAATAATTAAACCCTTTCACAAACTTGATTGAAATGTTCTTATAAAAGATCTGAACACTTGCAAGCCAATTATCTGTGTGATCTCATTCGAAAAAAAAAAAAAAAGTAGTTTGTATTATTTTTACTGTAGCTACGCATTACTCTTTCAGCAACTTTTAGTCCCTTGTGTGGATCATGCTGAAAATCTCCTGGCTGCCTACCATTCTCAATACAACTCTTTATTCTCTTTTCATTGGTAACTTTCTGCTTCTGAAGTTGGTAACACGGGCTTTACATTAAAAATCTGAAATCACAAGCCAAACCCATTAAACTGTCACCAGAATTATTCTCTCGGCACTTAAATGGACCAACTGAACATAGCACTCTATCATACTAATTTTTGTATTTACATAAGAGGACTATTCAACATGGGGTTTACGGTGGGCAAAGCTTCACATAATGCATCTCATGGGTTCACTCAGTCACATAAACACACACGAGTGCACACATGACATTATTTGATCCCCACTGGGGGGCAGCAAAGATTTAGAAGCCATCCTGCAGCTTCACTAGGGAAGACTCTATCCTCACCTTATCTGCAGCCCATTTTTCAACTCTGTCTCTATTGGGAAGAACCATATTTCTTCCATTCATGCGTCTCCTATTGACACCTATGTATATTAATGATACATAAGACATGATTTATCTTGCTTGGCACAGAAGTAAATGCAGTTTATAGAAATATGGATGGGGCGAGGACTGAGTTGCACTTCACTGGAAGTTAGTTTTTTTTAAATATATTTTCTCTCGTTTAGGTTTACATGCAAGTGTACAGCCTAAGAGGCATTATTTTCTCTGTGCAAACCAACAACCAAATGTAAGCAGGTATGCGATTGTGCACTTCTGCCTATCTCAAGCAAAGATTACAAATCCAGAGCTACAACTCAACATTAAACCAACTCCCCATCATTTAAACATGTAAAATTTATTCAGATGATATGGTTACACTTTGCATGCCTAGAGAGAACAACAGTGCTAAACTAAATATATGCAGAGACAGTGGAGGTAAAGGAGAACGAAAGCTAAATTGCTCTAATAATGTTCTCTCTTTGCAAAAGCTCCATTAGTTCTAAAATGAAATATACTTTAGTCAAGCATGTTGACTGATTTGTGGTAGATGGTGCAATGGCACATATACTGATTCTTTTTAGCAAGGTATTGGTCTGTATGTGGTTAAATACCACAATGATAAACTTGCCAAAAAGAACGGGAGCCAAATTTAGGGTGTGATACACTCAACCAATCAAAAGTTGAACCATTCAGGCTTCCCGGGTCTCAGAAATCGAGCCCTTAGATATGGAATAGCCTTGCACACTCCATCTAAAATCTCCAGTAGCACAACGTGTAGCACTTTACCTCCTGTCACTGAACCAAGTACAGCATCTTTCCTCAGAGGCATTCATTTCAGGTGAGCTAACTTAGCAGCAGGGTGGATTTCTTTCATCAGAGCTCAGCATAAAGGCATAAGGTATAATGTGCCAGCTTGCTCTTTTTAGAGGATCTTTGTGTGTTCTTTCAGGCAGTGTTACGGTTTGAGCCAGTGCATTTTACCTGGGTGCCAGTGGAATGATTCAAATTTTACAAAATAGGATCATTGCTGCTGGCATTCCGGTACCCTGCCAAGGCTTTTTTGCGTCAAAGTCAAAAAAGGCCCTTCACAGGAGAAACAGATTTTTCTGCCTTCTATTATTCGCCCCACTAACTGTATTTAGGACAAGAAAAAAAAATCTAACCCAGACAATTTACCATGCTGACGTGGCCCTGCCTTGTACTCCTGTCTGCTCCTGTCTGTGGATTTTCAATAAATGCGGCTTGGATGGATGTTTGGCAAATTATGTTTGCGTTGTTATTATGGACATGGGCATGTCGAATTTTAACACTATCAAATTATACATGGAATAAAACAGCAAATAGACTGAGGCCAACTTTGGAAAACAACATCACATTTTCAAAAACAAGATGGAAACATGATGTATTTTTTCTTCTCCAAGTTTCAACCCAGTGGGGGATGCATGTATTGTAGTCCGTCTCATTTTGCAAGGCTCCTCATCACAAGTTGTGAGTGTGCTGCTGGATTATCACTCAAATACACATTTTCATGCCCATACCCCTGTTAAGCACCACTAATCTCTCTGCAGGAAAGAAAGAAAAGGGAAAGCATCTTGTTTTCTTTGTCGTAAGCAAGCTGATAGGAGTAGAAAAAGGCAGGGCTGGAGATGGGTGTGTGTCTCTCTGTGGCCTATTAAGGACTATTGTTCTGTCTTATCTACACGAGACAGCCTGTACCATCTCCGCCTGCTCTGGCAGGCCTGGTTTATGTTTTCGATTGGCAGTGGTTGGCCCTGGGGCCACAGGTTAACATACACGGCTTCCAAGTCGTGGCGGCCCTGCTGGCACTAATCATGCATCTTGGAATGATGGGACTGCTGCTGGCATGCTTCTGTCTATGTTTGAAGTAAGATAGGACTAAACTGCTTTACACATCCAGTGTGTTGTTTAGGATTTTCAACTTATCTTGTGTTTGAACTTGCCGCAGCTTCTACCTGTCAAGTTGAATCCAAACCCGGAAAGTTTTATGCTCAGCTACCCAACACTTACTTTAGATGAGAGGACAGCCAAAGTGAAAATGAGAAATAGATACAAACTCATGGAATTACTGAAGACACAAGCAACAAATGCATAGAAACAGCTGGCATTAAATGATCACTGCCGTGTGCTGTTTTTAAATATACTATAGCTTATAGATGCCAAATTAAATAAAGAAATAGCCTAAATTACAGAGTCTAGACAAAAAACAAATATGTACAAGTAAGCGCTGCTTGTCCCAACACAGCATTCAGGCTTCAGACGCAGGCAGCGGTTTCTATAGCATAGTATTCCTCGAAATTGCTCACATTGTGTATAGAAATTCTGCTCCATGTCATAACAGAATGATGAGACGAACCTTTCAGAAGCCCTTTGTTATACACTTTGTGTAGGAAGTGTCAAATTAGTAATGCAAACAGTGTGATAAAGCTGTTCATATGGCAATCTTTTATGGCACGTTTACTACTTTGAGCGTCAGCTATGTCAAACGGAGGAGGTATTTTGCTCGTACAATCTATTCTTAGAGAGGATACAGAACAAGAAAGAGAGCATGGCACAAAGACATACTGTGGGAAAAGAGGGTCTTGAAGTCAAAGAGTGAGCCGAAGTGAAACAGATGGAAGAAGAGAGATGGAGAAGAAAAGAGACGAAGAGAGGTGATGGGAAGTGGTGCGGTCCCTGACTTCTATTGAAGGCTAGGATTGGCTCTGGCAAGGAGGGATAAGAGGGAAATAATTATCCGGCCTGCTGAAGCATGACAGCCCCTTCTTGGGACTGCGATGAGACAGACTGAGCGTTATGTCAAAGATTGGCCATGTCACTGGTGGAGACACCTCTTGACAGACAATGGCATCTGAAGTTTCACTTGACGGTAAAAAAAATCTCTACAATAGGCAGCTCAATACCTGCATGATCGATGCCTGGGGGAGACAAGGTTTCATCTAGAGGACATAAATATATAATCACTAAAATCAGTCGACCATCAAGTTACATTTCTTTTAGATCCTATTTATATGTGTCATTGGGATTTTAAAGCCTTTAGAATGACTTTGTGTTTTCCAAGAGACTGAAACGTGTATAACCCAACTTATTCAGAATTCTATAGCCATCCAGAGAACATAGATGCTTTGATTCCTTTTTCAGTAAACAAAGAACATCAATTGCCAAACCTCTTAAAAAGCAGCCACTGTTTTGTGCACAGCCCAAAAATGGCATACCCAAAATAATATGTTCCTGAACCCTAGGGATTAAAATCACGTCCCCGGACTCTTTCAAAAGCCAAGACTCTGTACTCTGCTGTCAAACCTTCAAAATTAGTCTATGTTATATACTCAACTAAACGTACAAAGGCATAAAAAAAAAGAATAAAAGACTGTGTCCGTAGATGTGCCAGGTGAACCTAAATACACAATGGAATAAAAGCCACAAGGGTGGGAAATAGGGTTTTGAGAAATGATACTATGGGAGTTTATTACAGGAAAATAGCATTTATAGCAAACTACTCTATAAAACTAGATAAATTAATATAAAACAAAATAAGCCTGGAATCCTTCCAGACCCCTGTGCTTGGTGCATTCTCAGTGACCGCTCTAAGGCCCTAACAGTATATAGAGAGCTTGATGCAAGACCCCTAAGAGCCCTTAAGAGTCCTGATATGTTATATACACTCTCTTCATAATACACATGTACAATCTAAAGCAACAAAATAAAGCAGCTCTGCCAGGAATTCTAATTTTGTAAGGTTATAATTTCTGTTTTTAAGTTGAAATTGTCAGAAAGATGATAATTCTACTATGTGTTTATAATTGAGGTCACAGTAGGTGGTGGAGTGTGTTATATCAATATGCGGTTCTAATGCTTTGCCCCCCTCGTTCACTTTAAATAAGGTGCCTATTAACCTAATAACTCAAAAACAATGAAATGTATATCCTATAATTCTAGTTAGGTAATTTGATGGAGTAGAGCCCAGGTTTCTTATGACATAGTCCCAGGACTAAGTTTGCAGCCAGAAATGTAATCACTTCCAGTCTGGGCCATTTGGTGTTGACAGTCGGGAGATAAAATCGTACAGCATGTGGTGTTTAATGAGTGTAATCGTTTGCCTTCTGATCCAGTCATAGTCAGGCATTCCCATTAACGTTATTTTAAACATGTTTGACAGGTGTGAGCAGCATCAATACCCCTGAATAAACAAAAAACGTTTAAAACGGCGAGCAAACACAGAAATAGTGCAGGCGTGTCGTGACTGAGAGTTATATTTTAAAATCCCTCCATTATTTCACCTAATAGGCTATTTTTTTAAATTATTTTTTACTTCTGTGTGTTGCTGCAGCAATGCAACATTTTTTGTTCTTTTGAGACTTGAGTGTAATCTACAAGTGCAGTATTGCATGAGTGTGCCCTCCTGTTTTTATTGTGTCATTCAATATGTTATGCCATCTCTTAAAAATATGTAAATGTTGTGGAAAATAACTTACTCAGCGTGAAGTTCATTGGCATTCTCTCTCTGGATTTGTGTGTGACAGAAAGCCTGTTACTTAAGATGTTTAACACGGTCCCAAGAGATTATTTTTACCACATAGTGAAGTGACAAACATCTTATTTCGTCTAATTAAGCGCATAAGTAGATAGATATCTGCGGGCTCCAAACCCTTTCCCAAAGGCCCAGTATAACATTTTCTATCCAACGCCATAGCTACAGCCTCAACACAGGGGCTTCATGCAATGTGAGGAGTCAGACTGTACTGTGACATGATAATGCCCTTCATCACAATGAGGAAAGGTTAGAAATGTCTATGTTCAGCTACTGTACCCATTTCCATCGAGTGAACGGCATCACTCTAAGGTAAAAAAAAATAAATAAAAAAATAAAAAGCACACACAGGTGTTTTTATTGTGGAGCAGTTACATAAAACACCATGGCTTTTCTCACCTTAGTAAAACAAAAATAAAACGAAAACAAAAAGGCAAAGTTAGATGAAGAGCTGAAGGCGACAGGCACATCATCAAGGTAAACAACAGCTTTTGCTATTTCTTGCTGTCATATGGAAAACCCATGCTGTGAGCACAACATGGGCTCAGCTCAAGTTGCTAACCACATGGGTATTCCTAACTGTCTGGGAAAATGCCAATAATTACAAGAAGTAAGCTGTTATGGGAATCGGCGCTTTATGGCGACTCGTGAAAGGATGCACCAAGTCTGTGTTTGACTCGTGTCAAAAATAAAAAAGGTGCCAAGTATATATGGTATTCAACATGCAAAAAAAGCCCAGCTATTCTTGAGGTGCCATTTCCATTACATCGTCACCGTGAAGCTTCATCATTGTTCGGTGAGATTAGCAATCAAAACTCTGAGATCTCAGTGTTCTGTGTGCCTTTTGAGTTTGTGTGTCCTCACCTGCCCTTGGCTTTTTGGTATTCCTCATATAGGATCAAATGGCACATTCAAATGATGTCGAAGTGTCTTTTTTCTAACCTGTCTGGAACACTGAACCCCTAACAGCCCATTCCCTTCCCCAGATGTGCAGTGCCGGTCCAGCCCGGTAGAATTTGGGGAGGGTTGCGCATGAAGGGCAAAAAAAAAAAAATATGAATATATATATTAGTATCAAGTAGTGAAAGATATAAAAACCTCTGTAATAGCTAGAGTTTTACATTGCCATTCCACGTTTGTACATAGTTTCGATTGTTTTAGTCAAGACAGTGAGTGACAGTCCATATTTGTATTTGCAATGCACTTGTGGTACCTGAAAGATGACTTTAAATTTCACCTCAAACTTCCCTTTGTGATGGAGATGGAGGCAGAGTGTGCACAGTGTTGGCCAGAAGCTGCAGTAGTTGGATCACCTTGTGTTTGAAGGGCCTGTTTTGACACTTGGGCACCAGTGGATAGCTTAAATGAAGCAGGTGCTGACTATGCTTTAAATGTGCTACTTGCTGCCCATGCCCTCGTTTTTTTCTGGGGCCAACTAAAAACTTAACCAACTGGAAGGGCTGGGAGTCACACTGACAAATTTAGAGCACCTTGGGGAAAGTTCTGAAGAAAAAAAAAAACACTGCTTGTGAAAGGTTTTTAAAAATGCAGCATTTTCAATGTACTGTCCCTACTTGAAAATCTTTACTATGAGAAAACTGTCCTCGTTGCCATATATGGGAACACTTGATTCTGCTGTCTTTTTTGCACAAACATACTTGACAATCAAAATTCTGATTATTAATTTATGTTTTAGCTGACAGCTTTAAGTAAGCCCCACCCACCATCGGTAATCAGAGGTATGGCAGCTTGCTTGGAGCCTAACCGGTGACCCCCATGGACAATCAGGCTGTACAGTGAACCCAGTGCTGCTGCTACAGCTGTGTGAAGGCAACACAATCGAATACAGTACGGTGCAAACATCTTAGGCCACCTTCAGTTTTGCTGACAATCCATATTGAAATTTTTTTTTATTAAGATATAACCAGAAACTACGTACATTATTAAAAATCAGTATATCCTTGTATATCAGTTCTTCTGTACACTATGTCTTTACTCTGTGGAGGCCTGTCCATGACAGTATTTTATCTCCTTTTTTCTAATATAAATTTTCACTACAGTAGCAGTATGCTCAGGATTATATAGGCAGGTGAAAATTTCAAATCTCCATTCATCATTCCATAGTACTCTTTGCCATTGATCTTCACTCTAATCTTTGTGAGCTTTTGCCAATCTCAGCCTGTTTGCCCTGTTCCTCGTCCAAAAAATTGGTTTCTTTGCTGCTATTCTTCCACAGGGGCCAATCCTGATCAAGCATTTTCAGACTTTTGAAGGATCAACTTGGCATCCAGATGAAGCTACCAGATGCTGAGCAAGGTCCTTGCTGAACTTCTTCCAGTCTCTTAAAGAAGAAACTTATCATCAGATTTTAACTGTTTTGCTGGTCTTCCACTTTTATGTGCAATGAATCTGTTCTTGTCTGCCCAAGAGAGTACAGGACAAACTAAAGAGAGGTCTCTTGCCAGTCACAAGCTATAGAAGCTGGTGTTATTTTTTCCTGAAATGTGTTTTGTTTTTTAATTCCTATATTTTCTAGTTTTATTCTAGTAAAGCGACTTTGAAATAAATATAAATGGTTATCATTTACTCCTTGGAAGGTGTTCTGTTGATTCTGCATCATCTCTATATAAAGTCCACTAAGACTCAAAGTCTTTCACTTCTTTGTCATTTTAAAGGGTCTCTACCACACGTAGAAAAGCAAGTGCAGACACTGGCAATTAACAAGAATGCTGCCTCTTGACAATACTGGTAGAAAGAAAAGGATGTTAAAAGGCAGCTAAGCAAGCCTCAAAAGAAGTTATGAATTCCCAGACCAGTCCACATCACCTAAGCTGTTAAATATATATTAAATATTTGTATTTCTTTGTAAAAAAAAAATTGAAAACTATTTATCATTTTCCTTTTACTTCAGAGTTATGTACCACTTTGTGTTGGTCTATCACATAAAATCCCAATAAAATAAATTTACATTTGTGGTTGTTATGTATGAAAATGTATAAAATTTCAAGGGTTATGAATACTTTTGCAAAGCACTGTATGCAGGCAATCTTTGTGGTTGCAGTGCTGTAATAACATTATATAAGTAAGTAAGTAAAATGTATTTGTATAGCACCTTTCACAGAGAAGAGCTCACAAAGTCCTTCAAATGAAAACAATAAAAATACACAACCACAGGACATAAAATAAGAACAAAGCAAAATAGAACACATCAAATATTAACAACAGACAACAGTACAACATCAGTCAAAGTAACTGATTATCTACAGTTCAGGTATTCTCCTACAATTTATGGTCAGAGTTGGGAAAAGCCTACATGAGAACAGATACAAATCACCGACAAGAGGCTATACATGGTACCAAGTAAGGAGCAGAGAGACAGACCTCTGTGGTGAGCAGGAGGTTTGTCAGATGTCAGCGAGGGGATGTAGAACTTGTCTCCTGCTGCTCACCTTAAGGTATCACAATGCACCTAAACCCCCCCCACACACTTACTGTGCACACAAAGATACATACAGTAAACCTATCAGCAGGTGTACACACACCCACACACACACACACACACACACACACACACACACAAAAACATTTTACCGTGAATTGGACTCAACAATTGGAGACAGTGTAGGTCAGGCATATTATTTATCCCCAGAGGTTGTCATGTCACTGCTGACAGGAACACATAAATATTCCTCAACCTCTTCACCAAGGGTTAATGGCTGTCCATCATGGCAGCAATGAGACATTTATACTGCATGGGTTTGATGGGGACACACAGAATAGGGCCACTTCTACTGCAATTGCAGGGTCACTTATGGAAATTGGGGAAAAAAGAAAAAAAAAAGAAAAACAGGCAGGACAAGCGTCCGCATGAGGCCAACACATATGCTCTGCTTCAGCATGTTTACATGGGTACAGGCATATAGCTTTATAAACAAACTCCCACCCACACAGCTGATATCTGCACATAAATTTCTATTCATATGCACCCACAGAGATTTGTGTGGATGCTGTTTTGCTATGTCAAACTGAAGCTTTACTGAAAAAGTTGACTGTGATTCTGTGTCGAGTTGTGTTGTGCTTTAGTCTGCTCCGAGGAAGAATTATTTTATTAAACTGAAGAAATGCATAATAGTTGGGGAATGGCATACATAATCACCTCGGAGACTGGGTACAACAAACCAGTAGCTGAATATAAAAGAGCCAACATTTCCTGCTTTGTTCCTAATGCTGCACGGCCAATCAAAATTAATTTATTCTAATGTATGCACACAGAAGGTCAATTATCCAAATGATTTCAGTTCAGATTGCACCTGATCTTGGGAGCCAATGAGCCATCGAAAGGGCAGATGGGTGTGCTTTGCAAGGCAAATCATCACCCCAGTCCTCTTTTTTTGTCACCTCCCAACAATTTGCATGTCTAAATGTGCAGGCCATCCGCTCACCTTTAGTGAAGTGCATTTTACAAATGGATAAACAACTTAGCATTTAACTTTTGTAAAAGGAGTCAGGATACAATACAAGATCTGGTACTGGGCTAGCTGTGGTCAGCAGCTTAAACTAAGGTAGCCAATCTAGATTTATACAATTTATACAAAGTTATCTCATTGTTTGAAAGTTAGAATAAACAAGTCAAACGGACAAAAATAATTCTGAGCAATACAAAAAAGTGGTAAAGAGTTAAATTTGTTGTAATTATTTCCAATTAGACAACGCTTTGCATTTTAACAGCATCGGTATCTCAGGTGCTCTTCCAAGCTGGGAGAGAATGCAAGTCACTTAGGCCAAAAAAAAAAGGAAAAGAAAAAAACTGCCGATACTGGTGTAGTGTGAGATTTCACCACGTGCTTATTAGCCTCACAGTGTGATATATTTTACATAACTTATGGCCAACATACTTAAGTGGGGAAATCTTTCCTAATGCGTTTTTGAAGGAGTGAAAGTCTCAAAACACAATAATAGGAGGAGGAGTGAACTTTATATTTTTTTGTAACTAGATGTTTAGCTCGAGAGGCAATTTAGGAAGGCTGCTATAACTGTGGAGAGCTGCAATTCTGATGAATGGGAGGTTATCTTTAACCTTTGGCAGCTCTCTCAAAGCCTCGCTATAAAGAACCACTCTCCACAAGCCCACTGATTTGTTTTTCATCCTCGTCAATGACCAAATCAAGACAGTTATTGAAAGGCAATGACTGTGTTTCGACTACACTCGGCTCCCACTAAATGAGTAAATTTGAAATTGATAGAATAGCCACATTCTGCTCTCCACTCCAGCCTTTTCTCCTTCCCTCGCTCTCTCTCCCCGTGGGTCCTGGGAGGTCTGGATAAGCGGGTGCTAAATTGCTAGAAACAAACCAAACCTGCTCGAAACAGATGGGCACAATCAGGGTTTAATTTTCCCAAAACCAGACATGGATACATACACTGATTGGACATGTTACCTTCTCATTGCTGTGGGAGGTGTCACATGAAATTTTCCCATGTCCTCACGTCTCATCAAGTAAAGAAGTAGTAAAGTGGTTCGCTCTAATATGCAAATACAAAAGATTTTTAGTTGGCTCTCGGGAGGGTGACCAGTGACTCCAAGGCTGACATTTTTCCCCGCAGACCTTTGATGGAGCTCTGAAGAACAGATCAGCATATCAATTAGCCATTTACAGTTTGTTCAGGTATTAGAGGGATCAGGGAAACCAATAAGGAGGATCAGGAAGAGGCCGAGTGGGTTCCAGATCGATGGAGGTCTCACCTATTTGCTTGCTCAATGTCAAAAGGGAGTATAAGGTGGACAAATTATGTGACCTTTGAACTGAGGGTACCCATTAAGGGTATTATCCTAATGAAGACCTAAAACTAAATTAGGTCTACAGTTGTTTAAGTCTTAACTTCTGTGAATGTTTAAGAACTTTACTCAACTCAATAGGTAACAATAGACTTCACATAACCCAGTCCACAGCGTGTTTGTCATTAAACAAAATCCTAATAATAATTATTACCCCATTTTTAAGTAATTTGTTTAGGTTAGGGTTACTGTACATACTGGAAAGGAAGACTGTAAAATCACGTACAAATTATAAAGGTGACAGCTGGAAATAGTAGGAAACTTAAAAGTTAGCTCGGTTTATCGGTTTTCAACAAACACTCACAAACCTAGTTTCTTAAAGGCAGAATTCATAGATTATTAAATGTGCTTGTATCTGTGTTTTACAACATTCAGACCTAGATCTATAGCATACATTGGTTTTAAAATATAGGCTGATGGAAGTGCCTGCAAGTAGAATACAGTTCAAGCAGCACAAACATCATCTCCCAAAATGATCCAACAGTTGACTCAACATTTCCTTAAACTGAAACTAAACATATAACTTTTATGACACAGGGTTTATTGCAGGATGGTTGTATTAGTCTCAACAGTTTTAGCCTGATGTACCTAATAAAGTACCATATAACTCTGAAGTCTACTTTGAAACAGTGAATGACTGGTGGTATCATAGTCTTGTCACCAATTCCAAGTTCCCATTTAAACAGGCGCACATGAAAACTGAGCACTTTATATTCTATGACACCTTGGCAAACCCATCTGCTGAGCAAAATGATCGTATGACCAAAAGCACCTATCAAACTGGCCTTGTCGTAAGACTGTTGTGTCAACTTCTGTTTGCACAATGTCATGAATCCTGTTTTTGGTGTTCAAGGCCTATTCCTGCTTTGCCTCTGCAGTTTGGTTCACTATAATCTATTTCATTTTGGCAAAGAGCAGTAAACCTGTTGTTGGCATTCAAGCAAACTCAGTCAAAAAACTCAGTGAAAGAATCTTCATCACAGCAAACCAAAGCCAAAGAACATGCACAAAATCTGCCAACAGAATAACACGTATCTAATGGTCTGGATTGTGAATTGCTTAGACATTAAAGGTTATTTACTGCTGTTATGTGGTATAACGTTTCCAAGGACAATGCCAGTCATCAGTGAGCCACACTTCTAAGACGCGATACTTTTTAAAGTAACAAGCTCCAAATAATGAGAACCATCATCTTTTACATCGTCTGAAATAAAAAGGAGTCAGTAGCAGATGTGCATAATTTGTTTACTCTGCTAGTTTCTCATAATGTTGTTATGTGTAGTGAGCTCAAGTCTGGTTCCTTGGGAGAATACTTCAGAGGCTGTGAAAAGTGATGGTTGTTCTATCCATTGTGACATATTTTTCATGGTGAGTAGAGGCAAGTCATTGTTGGATTCAGTCTCTGCTTGGAAAAAAAAAATAGTGAAAATATAGAAAATTACTGACCTGGTCCTTTAATTATGAGTTGGACCAGCAACGCGCACAAGCACAATCTAGATTTCTTGCTCACATAACAACAAAAGAGAGTTTTAGTAAGGTTAGAAGGGGGGTGACTTCAGCACAATAGCTCAATCATTCTACCACCTGCTGTAGTTAAACTCTTAATTTATTTTTTCCAGGCCATAAACGCTGCCTCCAGCATCTTTAAAATGCATGTTTTCAACTATCCCCATTCAGTGGACCAGTGGGTGCAGTGCCACACTCACCTCCCTTCCGCACCTCTGCAGATGAACTCAGTTCCTTAAGAACGCTCCCATCTTACAACTCTATCAACTCAGTGTCCCATATACTAGCCAACCATGGATGCCTTGGACTAGCCTGTTTGTGAGTGTGTGTGTGTGTGTGTGTGTTTGTGTCCATACCGTATGTGGCAGAAACCAAATGGAAGTTTTCTCTGGCAAGATGAGCTCCAGTGATTACAGGCTGAGACACTTTTCTAATTATTCTGTCAAACATCAATCCTGTGGGCTGATGCAGGCTGTCCTGTGGCCTGATGGACAATGTAATCACTGCTACAACCCCCACTCCTCCACCCATTTTACTGCTCTCTAGACCCGTTGCCTCCCTCTCTATACTCACCCTCGGCGCTCTCTCATTTTCCTTTCTTGATCGCTCTTTTCAACACAATGCTTTCACTCACTCCCTCTCTGTCATTGCACTTCCACTCATCTCCTTTCCTACACGCTATTTCAGCCATCCACAAGGTTGTTACTCATAAAAAAAAAACAAACAAAAAAAATTTGAAAGAAAAAAAAAAATCGATGTCATGGGGCTGTAAAAAATGATACAACCAGTTGAAGGAAAAGGGAAAGAATCAAGCACCAACGACAAGTAGGGTAAAAAGGAAGTAGGCGATAGAAAAAGAAGGCAGCAAATTCCAGGCAAGCTGCTGCTGCAGTCAACAGACTGAATAAAATGATGTTTTCCAAGAATGAAAAATGACTTCTTGGAAACCATTTATAGCAATTACAGAGGCAAAAAGAAAACTCATCTTTAGGTTGACATAGACAACTCTGACTTAAGTTCATAACCTTTAAAAGCGCTCATTGAAACTACCTTTATGTGCATTTGTTTTCAAGCTGAAGCTGTCACTGAACTGCTAAATAACGCATCAAAAGCTGAAGACAGACGTCAACTGAAATCGTGTAATATAACAGGATTTTATACAAATATAACTTTGTATAGGTTTATTATTGTCACATCAAAGTGTGATATGGACACTCTGATGTGATCCTAGACATTATCACCAGTTCCCATGTGCTACTATAACTGTGTGCTATTTAAAAACACATAATAACCAAACACAGTTAATAACATTTTACTTACTGGTCCAACAGCAACCACACCAGCTTAACATCTGTTTTGCATCTTTTTATCTGTTTTAGCCTTCACCATAAATACAAGCCATCCAGCAGTTACTCTTGTCCAGTCACTTGTGGATTGGACTTTTCTTTTCATCTTTGTTTCTTCCACCGTTGTCTCTTTAGGACATTTTGTCCATACTACGGATACAGAGTTTACCTCATTTTACAGGTTCTATAAAGTCTTAAGCAGTTCTCCAATATGGGATTCAACACAGCATGTTGACACATAATCCTGACAAGCTGTAGAAGTGGAATAGATGCCATTCTGTTTACAAGTTAGTGTTGCAGTCAGTTATTTTAATCTAAAAATGTTACATGGGGGGTTTAAGACAACTCGGAAAACAATGGAGGATGAAGTATTATTTGATTATTTTGGAAATGAATGCCAATTTTCCCCCCAATTCAGCACAAAACCAAATTATCAACTGCACAGAAAAAACCTCATCAGTTCTGCCCACTAAACTACATAAAAGTGAAATTAATAAACAGTATATTTGCATGCAAATCCTTTTTGTTGTATTTTACTTGCTATTCTGTGTCATATTGTTCAAAATGGAAAAAAAAATACATTATTTTGGTGTGGCAATCTGGTGTCCCCTCAGAGAACCAAGGTTACTACAATTAAAAGAAAAGTTTTCATACTAAAGCCACTGTGCCTTCAGCTGGTTAAAGCTCCCCGTTACCTAAAATCTCATATTAAATAAGAGATGCTGTTGGAAAAAAAAACAGAACTGGTATCAAAGAGAAAACTTGAACATCTATAAGACAAGCATCAACCACGATAACGTGAGGATCCAATAAGGTAAGAGAATATTTTTATAATTAAACACAAGTCCACATTTTGATCTTTACAAGTCTCTCAGTATTTGTCTTTACCAAGTTTTAATATCTGATATATCAGACCCAGAAAGGTGCAGGACAAGCAAAGGAGTAGGAAGGCAAGGTATAGTTTATTGAATATTGAAAGGACTGACATGGCGGCAAGAGGTGTGCAGCAGAGGGGACCGGAGGAGTAGGTAACAGCTCGGATGATCTAAGGAAGAGGGAGAACGTAAGTGGCAGTGTAAAACTTCGAGCAGTAAATTATGATGACGGAATTCTTACGAGGGAACAAGTGGTGGGTGATTCTCTACAGCAAAGCAGGAGCACGGGAGGGGAGGGAGTCGATACAGGCGAGAGGACGGGGAAAAGAGGAGCCGATACAGGCGAGAGAACGGGGAAAAGAGGAGCCGATACAGGCGAGAGGACGGGGAAAAGAGGAGCTGATACAGGCGCCAACAAAGGCAACCACAAAGTAACAACTAAAGTGTACAAAGAGAAAAGATATCAAACGAATACTTTAGTCTTGCGTAAAATCCGCTTCTAATTAATATTCCAAAATACACTAAATCCACAAGAGCAAAGTTGTGTAAGAAGTCTCTGTGATGACGTGCAGGCAGGCAGAGCGGAACAGAAGTTCTCCTGGGAGATTCAGGTCCAGCGGCCAGGCGAGAAAAAACAAACAAACAAAAAAACCAGAGAGTAACTCAGAGAGGAGAAAATTCAGAGCTCATGGGAAAAAACTGGTAACTTGGATCACGGGGAAAAGGAGGACGATCTAGGAGAGAGGAGCAGGTAACCAGGGCATATAAAGGGAGGAGACAGGTGTAGAGAGTTGGCGCTGATTAGAAAGCACCCTGGGGAGGGCGAGGAGAGGCCGAGGGAGATCAGAGAGGAGAGGAGAGATGGTGCTGATCACCAGGGCGACATGGGCCAGCATCACAACCGTGACATTACCAAGTATTTACTCATAATTCAGAGTACTGATATTGTGTGTTATACTGCTTAAAATAAATTGGAAAGTAAGAGGCCTTAGGTTGTTGCCTTGGCAACCAAACCTCTACAAAGCAAATGTTGTATCACCCATAACCACACCAGAATGGCAATGAATAAAAGGAGATTACAGGAACATGACAGCATATCGGTAAAAATGTAGAGCTAGTATTAAGGATGCATGAATGCTGTCTTGCTCAGTGTAATATGCTTTAGAAAGAAAACACATCTAGTTGTATCTGATGATGGAACATTATAATAGGATGGCATTTTTTTTTCTATCTGCAGTGTTCTACTATTAAATAAAACCTGCCGAGTTTTATGGTGTCGACAAATTACGTTGTCAATATTTTAACTGGGTCCAGAAAAGATTGACTCCAAAAATGGCGGCTGATACATATCAATCTTCCCTCTTCCTTTGCACTATGTTTCAGTTTTCCCACTGCAAATCTCTTGTCCATCTGTATCCTCCTCTGGCAGTAGCAGATATTGACTGCGATAATGGTGTAGGAGAGCCGTGTTCTACATTGCCTCTGTTTCTTGGTGAACAAGGCAGAGTGTTGCTGCAACAGACAGTCGTGTCAGCTTGAACAGCATACTAGGGAATGAACTGGATCAGACTACCTGATACAAACTTCCTCTCAACAGCTGTTACTTATCAGGAATTCAGGGACAATAAGATCTTGATAAGGAAAATGCAAGGTGATACATAATCGCTGAACAGAGATAATGCAGAGGTTTTGCCTAATCCTTGCATATATATTAAAGTTTAAATGCATAAACTGTCTTAGATCGATTGATATGCAGTGTATGGTGTTTGCCGTCTTATGACTGCAGTATGTCTGTGATGCTAATATGTGTCTTTTACTGTGTATGAGTGTGGGTGCTTTGTTTGCTTTACACAGATACACTGCTTTCTATCCTGACCTGGAGCACAGAAACGAAACACAAGAGGCGATTTCTCTGGAGATATGATGAGGGGAATGTTTCATGTGAGCCTCATTGTCTTTCCATTATGCTCAATAATAAAGAAGTGTGTGGATCAGACAAGAGGCTCGTATCAAATCAGGCCTGGAAAAGCCAATTACACTGACAATAATCTCTTGCTGTACTGCTGGCGGCATGTCTCGCCGTACAAAACAACGAATACCTGAAACACGACATGCAGGAGAAGACAGGACATTTAAACAGACTTGTATTTGTGGATGCTTGCTCATTAGGCTTTACAGCTGGTAGAAAAGAAGCCGTATTTTCAGAGCCTTTGTGATTTGGAAAAAGTTTTTGCCAGTTTATACATATTTAGCATAATTCCATTAAAACAGTAAGAAAACCCTAATTTAACCATTTTGTAGTGGACAAGTGTTAAAACAGTATGAAACAAAACACTACCTCTGCCCTTGCAGGTGCCATACTGAGGATGTTTGGAGGTGAATTGCCACAAAAAGCTGGCAGAGAAGATTTGGGCTCAGTGACCTTGCCCAAACCCCCAAGGGGCATCAACGAGAGAGGTCAGGAGGGCTGTTGAATTTGAGAGGTGGGTCTGAATAAAATCAGAGAGGTTAATGTGATGAAACACAGGGCTCAGGAGCCCAAACACTCGATTAAGGTACGTATGAAGCATTAATAACCGAATAAGCAATAAAGATGGATATTCAGGCTTTGCAGATGTAATTTGCTCACGTACATGCAGCAGTTACATTTTACATTTAAATTTAGTCCTTTAGCAGACGCTTTTATTCAAAGCGACTTACAAGTGAGGTACAAGGCAGCAAAAATCTAAAGTCAAGGAGAAAAAATTGAACCAGTGCTCACTTTTGAGCTGTTGCTCCTTCTTTATTTTTTTTTTAAAATACAGTAAAACGTTTTTGTCTTAGTATGGTGCCAGTAAGTTTGTTTGCCGTAGGTGGAATAAATGAAGTTCTGATTATTTACAATTCAGTGCTTCAATAACTGTGGCAACACAGAAAATCCTGCCCTATGAAAAACTCTACTGCATTATGGTAAATCTTGCACTTCTGAAGCTTAAACCATGGTAAGGACACAGTTTTAAGGTGTCTCTGTCAATTTTCATGATTCCTTAATATGTGAATTAAACATCATGAAAACAGATTAGCGCCATGACACACCAAGTTGAAATCAAAGTTGCGACGAAGGTCAACTGTTGCACCACCTTATGTCACCTTCATCTGTGCTAACTAGTGGAAATTGAACACTCCGCAAATCCTACAGACAGCGGCCAACTGGCCTTTGTCTTCTGAGTAAAAGAAACGAAAATGAGAAAACCTAGGACTATGGTTATACTGCACGAGAAATAAACAAAAGAATCAGCGGTTGCTTAGCATTTTCACACTTCTTTTTCTCAATACAGATGGTTCATTACTATTCCTAATACAAGAAGTTGTAAATGGCACTGTCAGCCCTTGGTCTCTTCTCATGCACTGATTCACTAAGCTGATAAGCCAATCAGAGTGGTCTTTCTTGCTGGGAGAACCGCCGCTGATTCAGCATGCCATATTGGCTGAAAGCTGCAGACGGGTGTACAACTAGTGCCAATGGTGTGGGACACACTGCAAAAACTAGGGCAACAGACGCTCACAGATGGCCTGAAATTGTCTGACAACCCACCGTCAGCATTGTTTGCGTCCCCGCCATTACAGGGTAAATTTAGTGGTTGTCAATGGTCAATAAGGTGCACAATAATATATGAGGTGTAATAAATGATCTGTCTCTCACACAATAGAATAGCTGTTTTGTAATTCCTAGTAAAATCCAGATGGTATATCAGATTGCTAATTTCAGAGAGTCTCTGCTAATACAGCACCATTTGAATCATGCATCTTCCAGTGACTATTACTGCAGTAAATGATGTCAGGGGCACTTTGACCACCACAACTCAAAGCGAGAAAGAAAATACAACTTCTTCAAGGCTTTGGCAAACTGTTTATCTGTTGGCTCATTGTTTTTCCCTCTGCTAATTAATTTACAGCTACATCAACAGCTCTCACTGCAATTAACCTGTGATTCAATGACAAAGATTTAAGCTCGACAAGCAACTTTAAAAATATCACTCACATTAATAGCCCTAAAGGACAAGAAAGGGCACTGTGTTTGTGGTGTCAGTGCATGGCTCACAGAGCACAAATAAGCTCATCAACTGGTTGTGTGAGTGGCCTCACATAATCCACCAACATGCACACACAAGGGCCAGGGGAGCATGAAACGAGGGAGGTCTGACAGTCACGCTGCTGCAGTGTCTCTCAGCACTGGACAGGGCTGTCTGTGATGGTGATCCTCCCTCTATTCTTGGACAGATGGAGAGATGGAGAACTGGAATGATGGTTAAGGGTGGAGCGCTGACAGCAGATGGTTCGTATGGAAGGAATCTCCATTTATATTAGTAAGAAGAGTAGAAAAGCAGTCCCTATGGGTAACACTGGCAAGCAACAGCATGCCACATTTAATATGAGGCACTATCATGGGTTACTGATCCACAGTAATGTCGTAACCATGTGTTAACTGTAAACACAGCAGTTGTAGGTTATTGACTTTGCCAAGACAATTGTTCAAGTTAATTATAAGTTATTCTCCAAATGTCTTTGGGTTAATGATGGGATGTGAATTACATGCAAATCAACGGAATGACCATTAAGCAGCGTCCTAACAAGAAGCTGCCTCCCTGAAGCAACTAAAGAAGTTAAGAGTAGTTACATTAAACCTGACATAATCACCACTATAATAATACTGACATTAGAAAATATGCGACACAAAAACATTCTGTTTCCATCATCATCAGATGAAGAGCAAGAAACATCAAGTAGCTCCTATAAAGGCACGTGAGGATATACGATCCCCTTCTTTGCTATGCCCTTCCTTTGAGTGCTCGGCTTCACAAGGTCACTCAATCACACACAGCTCCCCTTCACTGTGGCGTCCAAAAGCCCTATCTGATGGCAGGCTGGCTCCCCCTGGCCCCATGGTGTGAACCAGGTGCTGCGATGACAAAACGTTCCTGGCAGCAATAGGAGAACAGAGAGAGCAGAGCTCAATTAGCCCAAGCTCCAATCCCAGATCCTCTATTGATTTCACACGGATGAGGAATGACAGACAGAAGAAAGCTCAATCAGACATGCCCATGGGACCGGTCTCTATGTGTGTCCGCGCGTGTGTGTTAGAGAGAGAATCAACGGGGGACAAATTTATGCTGAGAGAGAACGCTGGGATCAGGCTAAGCTCATTATCAATCCATAGTCTTTATGCATAAATGATGGTTAAGTAATAGTGTTGTCTGACGATGCAGTGGAAAATGACATGAGTCTCTAAAGGCATGCTGTGTTGTCCTACAAAGATCAAATGGAAAAAAGAGACAGACAAGGCATACGCCACCTGAAGGGCAAATCAATCTGACAAGTCATCAGCTCCATGGAGCATCTCTGGACAATTCCTTCACTTACTCAAATTAACCTTCACAAGAGAAGTGAGAAGGAGAATGTATGGTGTGTGACAACCCCATTTGTCCTGCACTTATGGCTTAAGTCTTCCCCTTAGGTGTGCACATCTTTTCCCAAATTGTGTGCATACATTTGCTCCACGAGAGTGTGTGAGGTGGACGTGTTTTCGATTTGGGTTCCAGACATTAAGCAAAGGCAAATGTGTGTATATCAGTTGTACTGTACTGTAAAACTATTGACGATAGAAGACCTGTGTACAGTAAGACTGCTCAAGCTGTTATAGCCCCAGAAAATGTAAATATAAATACTCAAATGCATACAACTAACTGTATCTCAATTCAATGCATGCTTGGCCCTGCTACAGTCATTCTTGCTCATTTTCTTGCCCATTGTGTGCATGTCAATTTTGCTTTTAGTTGGTTTTTCTACCTCTATAGGTCATTCAAACAGGTCAGGTGATTTTTTTTTTTTAAACCTACATCACAAAATGAATGAAATGTTCACTTATATTAGAAATTAGTGGCCCAAACTACTGTAGATTCAAGCCTGGTCACGAGCACTATTGGCCTGATCTATTAAGGTTATATTTGACACAAAAAAATACTGAATACTGAAATACTTTTATGTCAAAGAATGCAGTCGATACAGTAAAAATTCAAATGACAAGATAAAACACCAAAAGAATCACAGAAAGTTTGTCTAAATCGAATCACATAACCATCTGTTAAGCAAGAAAGCACTTGACCTGTCCTTCCAGTTCTTTTTAAGCTGTTTCCAAAATGTGAACAATTTTAAGGTTGGTATGATACAACTTGATTAAACTCTCTTTTTTGTTGATATGTTTGTGGGGTTAGATGTGGAGATGAGGCCAGCTTGGCCATTCTGAGCAGTCTACAGCTACACACAGGTCCACACACAGCAAAATCTGATATGGTAGAAGTACACAAACTCAGTACTCAAGCAAGTGCTTGCCTAAAAGAATTCTTCGTTACAAGTACCACTTCAAAATCTTTTACTCAATTAAAAGTAATAATCAGATTATGTACTTTTACCTTAAGTAAAAAAGTACAATTTCTCTACTAAGAAACCAATGAATTTTAAACAGTACTGATTGTAATTATTGTAAAACATGTAAAGTAGCTAATAAAATCACAGAAGTTGGAGGTGATTTTATTCGCTTTATGTCCCATTTAATACATCAGCATTTATTAGTTGATATTATTTTAAGAAGAAAATCATATTGTCATATTAAAAACATCAGTAGTGTAATGTGGCTGATCAGCTAAATACTTCTATCTACTATAAACAGCGAGAATATCCATAGTATAAGTTACTAACTACAGTTTAATACCATTATATTACAATTATAATACAGTTACTTATGATAAGCACCTACTCTAACATGAGAGCAACTCTACCATCACACTACAAAGAAAAAGTACAAATCCTTTTTCTTTTGTGCCACAAAACAGACATAAAAGAGACAAATCCTAATCGCATGTGTCTCCTTAAAAGAAGTTTTAGGGCTTGTTTACATTTATTTTAGGGACTGCACGTTTATGCTATGTTCACACTACAAATTACAAATCGCTGAGCTCTGGGGAAGCTTTAAATGTGGGGGTGTGTTGTGTTGAGCACATTTATTTACAAGCTATGCTGTGACTGGATGGTTGTTTTCCGACCTATCCACTACTGGCAGACACACCGACAATGATGCAATTTGTTTTTTATTTCAAGTTGTGTCTTTTTTTATTTTTTTATTTTTTTTGCTCCCAGTAAGTCGTGTCACATAATGTGTTGAACAGGCATACTCTATCAGCAAACCATGACTGTGGTGAGCAGTTTTTCTTCTGTTTCATGTAAAATATATTCATGTAGGGTAGTAAACTCTCTGCTTTGGTTTCTGCAATCAAGACAGTCCCTACTGGCCCATGCTGTACTCCATCACAGCATATGTGCATGAAGTCCAACATTCTTTAACTTTCCCTGTTGCATTGCTGAGGTCCTTTTGACTTGGTCTCGCACAGCGTGTTCTGAGTGACTAAAAAGAAACGGCAGCTGCTGCTTGCCAAGGGATATGTCGTCGGTAGTGTAAACACACCACAACACAGTACGCCTGCGGTTATTAATATTTTAAAAATAAAAAGATTATCACAGGTGAACTGAGAGTTGTACCATGTTAACATTTGCCTGAGCGTTGTATGTGATGTGTTTATCTAATACAGGTAATTCTGAGTTCAAGACGCCAACATGCCATCCTACAAAACTAGTTCAGCTACTTTGTGTCGGTCTTTATATGTGTATAGATAGAACTGTACATCGCAGGTTTTCACCATACCATATATATCCTATATGTTGGAGTGTTTGAGAGGACAACCTTGAAACATGCGTGCGCACACACGCAGACTCACACATAAACAATTCCCAGATTGAAAGAAGGCCTCACATTAACACCGTGAGATGAAGACTGTGTCTACCGTGCACACACCTTCAGACAGATAGATAAATTACATTCATTGGGCTTATGGTGAATACACTTCACCGTCAAACACAGGGTCAGCACACTCTGGATTAAGCCTATAATATGAGTTTCCCACATTGTTGCAGTGATTTCAAATGTGGTGGAGCAGAAGAGGTCCCATGATACCCAAAACCCCAACCCTATATCTGTCACTAACGCAGGCTTTTAATGCACTGTAAGCAAATCTGCAGGAAACCCATTATGTGAGGTGGGGCCTTTCTCATATAATGCTAAACGAATACAATGACCTATGCAGCACACAAACCCTGCACCCTGTCTGCCTCTTACAAGCACTGTTCCCTCTTCCTGTGGCCTGGCCTTAATATGGCAGCCCCAATGCGTTGGCTGGACTAAGTACCCATCCCTCCATGGCTGGCCCCCTATTTAGTACTTGTGTGATATTCTGCACTCTGGGAATGAACTCCATTACTGTGGTAGCTTGTTTTCTCCCTTCTCTTCTTCTCTCTGAGGCTTTGCATTGCTTGTGTTTATAACACAGGGGACCAGGATCTCCCAGAGGCCCTCAGCCTCAGGCGGAGAGAAGATTTCTTTCGCCTCTAAAAATAACACAGCATGGGGCTCTCGCATCACAGGTGACTCTTGTGATTAACAGTTGTTGGGGTGCCTGGAGGGCTGCATGTGTGCAGATGTGTGTGCTGCGAGTGTGACAACAGAAGTATATATTTGTACATATTTGCATGAACTGCGTGATTTTCCATTGCAGCTGTTTTTTGTAACATTCTAAGTACATAGATCCTTAAAAAAAAAAAGAGTTCCCTTTTCTTTTATCCTCTGCAGCAAGACAATGGGCTTTTCACAATACATCTCTCTCGCACACCTGGTTTGGACTGTAGTCACCAGCTTTCTGTGACTCCCTACGTGTTGAAACACATTAGACATGGGCTCAGACATTTCCATATAGGGATAAGAAAGGCAGTGCTTGGGCTCCTGCAGGATTTAGCTGGCAGGCATGAAACTGAAGGGAGCTCCTCACATTGATTTTAACAGGATTTATTGACTTTGACAGATTTAGCTAGATGAAAGGCTATGAGGAAGAAAACAGATATGCAAAAAAGCTTTGAGATGGAGTAAATAAGCAAGAAGAAGGAGAGAAAAGGAGAGAAAAGGAGAGAGACTGCTGTGCCATTCCGAAAGTCCAGGTATGTATGATCACATACATAGTGGTGATAAATACCAATAAAGATTATTTCGTTAAAAAAGTACATACAGCCAGGAAAAGTTTACTAGCGTAGAGTGTGAGATGGTACTCAGGCATGTCACAGCAACAGAAAGGAAAGTAGGTAAAGGGGGATGCCAGGTGAGTCAAAGCAGAGTCACTGAGCTGGAAAGAAGCAAAAATTGTATGCAGTTTTGCTTGAAGCCAATTGGGGCTGACACACTTGAGACACGCCTAATAATCCCACACAAAGACTCAGATAGGAGGTTAAAAGGCAAGGAGAGCTCAAAGAAAAACTAAAATTCGCACACACAAACGCACACACACTTGCTCACAGGTGGGCTTCAGCAGCATCCCAAATTGAGATGACACACACATGCCAGTGGGAGCTAAAAAGATGGGTGATTATCATTCGCGTGATTATGCAGCAACATTAAAACACGCATATGTACACAACTCCATATTTGTCTAGGAGGTGGGTCATCCAGCTGAACTAATGCTAATATTTCCAATCTGTGCCTCTTTCACCTCAAAGCAGAGCACTCAGCGGGCCTACAACACCTTATCCAATGCAGCAGCAAGCAACAACGAACAGATAACAACCCAGAAGGCAAAAGACACACTAAGAGTACATTTTTTGAACATAGCAACAAATATCAAATATACTGTACGCACCTTTATGGTGATTATCTTTATACCGAAACATAAACATTGTTTATCAGCTGCTCAGATTAAGGGACGGTGGCATACTGTATTGCACCTTATAGTGTCTTGACGCATGCTAAATGTTGTTATCTTTACACTGTATAGGAATCACAGCATCATCTGCACCATTCAACTGTTTTCTTTTCACAAGCACTTAGCTTTCTCTTTATTTAAGTCTGCATGGAGTTTCATACTGCATTCAGCACCACTCTGCTTAAATTTGATCTTAAGTTCTACTATCTTTAATACTTTGTTCTTATCTTACTTAATTGTTGTCTCATCCTGTTCTTAATATGACATAATGTTTTTAAGTAGGTGCGTTTGTGATTCATTGTCCAATATGCTTTGCTTTGCAATATGCTTTTATGTTAGACTCTGGAAAAAATGAATCTGCCTACTGTATGTAGGTGCCTATTGTAGTTTCTTGAACTACTAAACTTTGCACACAGATGTAGACACGTTACTTGTACCCTTTTACAAAAGAAGAGGAAACCCACTCGTTTTCTAAAATAACAAAAGTAAAACCATATTTAAAGATAATTAAGAAACAAAAGAAATACAATTTTTATATATTTATATAAATGTCTACACATTGTAAATAATATAACAAATTAAGTTGGCCTATACAGATTAAAGAACTTGGTTATAGTGAACTTTCCTGTAATTAGCATCGCACATGTCTTTAATCTTCTAATAAGTAATGTCGCCTATTTTATGCAGTAAAAAACTGGTCATTCTACTGTTTGGTTTGGCCTTTGTTGTATTATTAAAAATACTGAGTTAATACAAAAAATTAAAAGCTATGTCAGATTTGTAATTTTTAATTCCTTTTTTTGTCTTTTATTTCTTTTGTGAGCTCAAATCATTTCAGAAATAATTGCAGGTATCAATAATTTCATCCACATCTGTATTTCAAGTATGAAAAAGGCTGTTAACTTTTTGTTAATTTTGAATATCTCTGTAATGCTCAAAACTTGTTGGAGCAGTACAAAGATGTAAAATATGTTTCAAAATAACTCAAGCTGTACATACAATATTTATTTAATTTATTTCGTTTGAACCATCTTACAACCGTGAGTGACATTGTCATAGGACAATATAGGAATTTTTGCAATGATAAATAATACTTTGATAAATTGGCAACAAATATCATCAAATACTAATCGTAAAAATATCAGAAAACTGCCTTGGGACCTGAGAACAAAATTGATCTTAAGTTGAAAAAAAAAAAAACCCTTCATCTGCCACTTTCTTTAAGGCACAGGCACAAGGCAATAACAAGGTTATTTGGCTGTCGGTATTTGCTGCCTGCTCCAGCTTCGTGCCTACAGGTGATGTGAGGAAACCCTCAATAAATTCAGCCACTCTGTCAACAAACTGTTCTATACATGGACATGAAGAAAGTGTAGCTATTTATTTTACCAAGAAAAATAAATTTGTCCCTGTTTAAAAAGCCAGGGGCCTAAATTCAAACAAAGCTGAATAGTCTAGTACACCCAGCTGAGCTGCATAACATCTCACATATTTAACACCCACTGTGATACACACTGTGTTATGATTCATGTTTTTTTCATTTCATTCTGACTTTATTTTCTTTATGTTGTTCCCACTTGACATACAGGATCCCCATTTTGTCTGTGTCCCTTCTCTTTCTTTTAGAGAATAATAATTATGTTTAAGGTAATGAATATTGTATAGGTAGTGGCGTAGTGAGCAAACATGAAGAAGGCTCCATCTCAGCTATTCAGTACCAGCAGTACACTCACATCACTTCCACTCCTCTCAGCACAATGAGCCTGAGACATCAAAGCGGAGACTGAGAGAGGCAGAGCGCAATAAAGAAGGAGGGAGAGAGACAAAAGAGTAAACGCAACAGAGGAAGAGGAAAAAATAAAATAAAAAAAACAAAACCACCACTAAAATACCTGTTTTTGTGGAAATGAATGGCATTATTAAAGCAGCATATTTCCTGCAGCCTGCATGGCCATTGAATCCACTTTTTTTTCCCTTTTTCACAGCACATAAACCATTTTATGCCTCCTAGTCTAAGTCACAGTGGTCTCTAATAAAAAGCACATATTCGTGTATGAGGCACAACATTAATGGCCTTCCCTACAGCCACTGAATTAATTTGATGCAGTTTCACTGAAAGTAAGCATGCTCATAACATATGCTGTTATGAGCAGAAGAACTGTTTTAAAGAATGGTAGAGCAATAATGAAATGCAAGTAAATCAGTCAGTCTGTGGCTCAACACTGTCAACACAGAGTTGCGTATTTGAAGGCCATGAGCATTGGCTGCCTTAATATTTAGGGGGAAAGGAGGAGAACAGTTGTCTCACCATAACTTACTGACACATCAAATCAATAATTTTTGCCTTTTCACATTCACCTAGCCCATGGCAGGATTTTAATTTCAATTTCTGCTCATACTTTATAGTTTGCAATGTTAATTTGTGAAAAAAAGAAAGAAAAAGGAACTGAATGCAAACGAGCCGCTCTCTCTCTCTCTCTTGCTCTTATTGTGAAATGATTAACATTCCCTTCACAGATCAGAGCAGGTTTCTCAGCTCCCCTGGTTGAAATGCTAATGGTGCTTCCAAGCCAGTTTAATGTCAATCCTATTCTACTTTTTCCCCTGTTAAGGAGGAGCTCCATGTCTCTATTTCCATACACAGCAGCAGGAGGGACAGGCAGCAGGCTTACACCCCCATCTGGATCTAGGGAATCAGCCCAAGACAGAATGCGAAGCAGAGACACGAGGAGGGTGGACCAGAATCCTCTTGTCTATGTGTGAGTACTGTGTGTTTATTTCTTTATTTCTTTATTTAAGGTGCTAATCCAGAAATCCACCCAGTTTTAAAGGATTTGATAATAAGAGATGTAACCTCCATACCACGAGAGTGACAAATCTTTTCTCTCTCCCTTATTGATCACGTTTCCTTTTTATCCACCGTATTCATTTTCCCCCCTCTGCAGATCATCAGGTTGAATTCACGTGAGACCAAACAGAATCCAAGCAAGACAATGTATCACCTGCTGTGTTGTAGAGGTTGGTAGGTTTTTAACATTCATCCATGAAAAGTGCACAACGCTGATCAATACAGTAGGAAGCAGGACTCTTTAGAACCATCTCCAGGTCCCAACACATAACACTGATTTGTATGAAGCTGCAATGACTGAATGAGATATTTGATTTAGTCTCTTTATTCACCTTTTTTTTTTGAGTCATTTCTAGGTCAACGGAAGATTGGTTGACAAAAACGTTTTAGTCAATGCCAGGAATGAACACTTCTTACAAACTTCAGCACATACCTCTCAGATTTAATTTCATCAAACTCATTGCAGGCTAAAAGAAAATAGCACAAAAAGCCACAAAAATCAGTTTGAAGAGTTTCCATTTGCATATATTCTCTAAAACATATATTCAATCTATTTAAATACCTACTTCACTGCTTTATGTCCATAACAGGGCAAACCATTATTAGTTACAGACTAGTTAATAATTAGGTTACAGTATATAGAACAGACATTAAGCAATCTGAGTAAGCTATGCTGTGATATACAGGGAACAACAAAGGTCTTTTTCTGGACATGAAATGGGAAATAATAATTATTCACTCGTTTCAACTGGACCTTCATTTCTCTTTTCAATGAGTGAATGTGACATGCTGCTCCTGTCTGTAATGTGTTGCATTCATCGCAGTAACCCAGGCCAACACAAGCACTTGCAAGGCAGACAGTGGCAGCAGTGCTGATTTTGCTTTTTTTTCTTTTCAAAATCAAATAATTGCCGCAATTAAATGTCTGAGTGATTTTTTTTTACTATTTGATTATAAAATATCGTTGTCAAAATACAAAAATTATGACTTTGATACCAATACATGTCTAAATAGCTTGATATCAATACTGAAATGATACCACAGAATATATGTGAAATATCAGAAAAGCCTGGTTCTGTCAAAGGTTACTTGAGTCTCCTCTACATCATCACCTATTGCTTAAGGGAAATTTGTTAGGTTTTCTCTATAAATCTGTAGTCTTGACTTTAATATGTGAAGTGCCTTCACATGATTTTATTGTGGATTGGTACTATATAAATTAATAATATAGATATATATATCATACAAAAATACATAATAGAATGAAAAAGTACTCAAATAACACAAAAGGAATTAAGAATTTTATAAAATCCTTGGAGAAAACTAAAAAATGCACTCAGTAGAACACAGACTTTCGTTGATAAGGGGTTTTAACTAATTTGTTATCTTATACATTAATGCAATACTGCATTGTGCCAGCTAATCCTGTGGTTTGAAGCTTTTACATGTTTCACAGTAATCTCATTTTCCTTACACTTGGGTTTTTTGACAGTCAACTTTTTTTCACTGATGATTAGACTCAAAACACCTTCTTGGTGGATGCCTGTGCCCTACTGTGCACATTTTCTAGAAATAGAATTAAATTACAAAAATCAACACTACATCCACGTCTACAACAATTATCGCAAAAGTTAACATCACCCCTTTAAGCGTTTTCATATTGAAATGTTAGCCACATATGTGTTAGCATCTATCAGTCTGCTAAAAAAGATAAAGACAAATTAGATCTTCTCATTGTTCTTAATAGCTTTGCTAAACTGACGGTGAGAAAAGTTGAAATGTGTTTTAGTAGCATTTTTAATGGCATAGTGTTTTGAAACCTTTTACTAAATGGTAAATGTTCTGCACTTATATAGTGCTTTTCTACCTATGGGCACTCAAAGTGCTTTACACTGCTTCTCATTCACCCATTCACACTCACAATTACACATACACTCACACACTGATGGGGGAGCTGCTATGCAGCTGGCCAACGCTCACCGGGAGCAACTAAGTTGGGGTTCAGTGTCTTGCTCAAGGACACTTCGACATGTGACTGGAGGAGCCGGGAATTGAACAACTGTGAGTTTGGTGGACAACCGCTCAACTGTGAGATTGGTGGACAACTGCTCTACATAAGAAAAATAGTATAGTAAAAATAGTAATACTAGTATTGGTATATAATGCAACACTATTATATAACAAAATTTGGAATATTTGATGACATCCCTATTTACAACTCCACAGTGTTTTAATCATGGTAGCTTCCCACCTTGATTTAGAACTAAAGAAACCTTTTTGATAAGAAGTGAAGTCTCTTTAACAACCTCATGCAAGTCCAGTTGTGACCGAGTAGGACCTTTGAGGTAACTATGACCAGGCTTTCTGAGAACCTCCGCAGACATATAACAATAGACAGAATATCACTACAAACTGCACATTTACATCTTCTAGTTTCTGCTGTTGTATGGTTCCTGCAATTAAATCTCTCTTAATATCTGTAGTGCATCAGTAACCTGATTCTTAAGACCTTTCTTTATAAATCTGGCCACTCCCAGATGTGTTAGAATTAATTTTAATTAGTGCTAAACACAGTTTGAAAGTATTTCCTGCCAAATCAACACAGCATGTGTAATTAAATGTTTAACAAAAGAGGGCAGAAGTGAAATGGTATGAAATGCTACTCTGTATGTCATGCAACCAAGCCTTGCCAGAGATGCTAACACACAGCAATGTAGGAGTGACAGCAGTGGGGGAATTAACGATGTGATGACTGTCAACACACAATCAGCACTGTGGTATCATTACATCGTTTACATTGTTTAGTTTGGAGTTATTAACTCTCTGAACATAGAGCTGAAACACTTGTAAAACACCCCAAGCTGACACAGAGCCAGGGCTGCAAGACCCTCAGAAGCATGATTGATTTATATTTGTTTATTCGGTTTTATAGTGCATACGAGCACGTGTTGTCTGGCAATATGCAATATGCATGTAAGAGTGCAAATGTAATAGTTTTATGCAGAGTATAGAGCAGCAATTTATCATGCAATCGCAAAAAACATTAAAAAAAAACATTGACCAGACAGACGAGGCTTCATGAATGTGCTATGATAAGATTCAACACTGACCGCCTTTTTTTTAGTCCTTCTCTTTGGGGATGTGCTTTAAAACAGGGAACAAAACTGATTCATGTACAAAGTTGTTAAAATGAAGTTTGCCAGGAAAAAAACAAACTTCATAAACAGTTTATTCCTACCTTTGGGTCAGCAGTGAGCAGCTTAAAGGCCTCGTACACCTGCCTCTCTTTGACTCCTCCGCCTAGGTCCAAAAAGTTTGCTGGCTTTCCTCCATGTAAGTCAATGATGTCACATGTGGCCATGGCCAAACCGGCTCCATTTACTGCCGGGGAATAAAAAAAAAATCTTCAGGTTAATTAAGTGCAAAAAATAAATATTGACACATTCATAATAACTCAGTTGGTAGTACATGTAACGAAATGTAATACAACCTACTACAACAGTGTGCACTACAGTCAATAGTCCTTTATGAAGGATAAAAACAAATGTTTAGTGTTTGGTCAATCTTCTTTGGAGAGGCTATAGTTAGTGGTGTTTTTAAACTGTACGAGAGGCGCTTTTTATTTTCGCTTAGCTTCAATGATGCAAATCAATGAGGGATGACATAATAATGCAAACACTTGTACTTATATGCACAGTACAATGCAATGTAATTCCATAGTACCACAAACTACAATTCCAAAGTGCCATACAGTTGAATGAACTCTTAAAAAAAAAAAAAAACTCCTCCCGTCACTTTCATTAATGGCGGTGTTATTGCATGACTGTTGTAATAAAGTAGGTTTGGCTTGCTCTGACTGACTCAGTACGTATATAACCAAATTGGCATCAAGGATGTTGAGTGAGGCTTAATCGTGCTATATCATTATGTTTAAAGTATTTAGTGGATTTATTTTGTATATTACATCAAAATCTGAACATTAAGAACAAGCTAAAGTCCAGAAACTTAAACAAAGGTCCCTGGGAGGAAAGCATGATGGCAAGAGCCAAGAGTTAATTAAAATTAACACTGGCGCTTGTACTGTGCTGTACGAACACCCAAAAATGGAATCTAAAAGGAAATTATCAACCAAAGCAAATAGCTGAAAAAATGTCACACTTAAAAAGTGAATCTGTTGGAAATCTTCTAATCAGGAACATTCAATGCTTCAAGTTGAGCAACACAGAGAAAATTTGATTATGACTCTACTCTTTACTTCAGAGAAGAGAGCGCTGATTAAAAGACCTTCAGCTACACTTTTTTTGCGGCCTGTGTCATCATTTAACCAACTGCCAGTGTAGCTACCCTGCTGAGTTGTGCGGGAGCCAAATACACAGAAATGTCTTACCTCATTTGGTTTAGCAAAGCTGAACTTCTGTCCTGGCAAGCTCCCCAACCGAGGTCTCAATAAAAGAGAAATTCACTTTAACAGCTGTCACTTTGGTGGCTTACAGAGCTCTCAAGGAAGCTGCAGGGCCTTAAAAGCTGTTTGTACTTTAAGAGAGACTGGGAGCTGGGGATGCAGAATTGGGTGTGTGCAAGAGGGGTAGTGCTAACAGACATCTAATGTTTTTATGAGACTATGGGGTAAGAAGCGAGAGCACCTGTTAGTGCTGCTGTACACTGTAAAAGCTTTGATTTATGACAAGAGAGTGGGCCTTTAATGAGAACGCTAACAATCTGGCTCACTGGAGACTTTCTGGGCAGATTATAGCTAATTAGAACGCATTGGTTACGGCAGCGTTCCTTCTGGAGTCCTCAGAAGCTGCTTGTAATGTGGACTGGAGGAAAGCCCAGGCTGCCTTTGCTTTGACTAAGTTTTAACTGTGTCCGAGCTTTTAAATTATGTGTCTTAAGAGACGCATTAAAGCCTTATGCCAGGACAGGATGGCTTATGGGAGAACCGGTTAGTGTGTGTGTGTGTGTGTGTGTGTGTGTGTGTGTGTGTAAGATTGAGCTTGTTCTGGTATAGGATCTTGTTTCCGTACCAAAGCAGGCAATGTTTCCATCCAGTCCGATATATTTGAGGTCCCACTTGGCTGCATGCATCTCTGTGGGGTCGCTCTCAGTCATGTCATCCATGGCAAAGACGGTCTTCTGACGGAACTCAGCATTATCATCAAAGTTGATCTTGGCATCAAAGCACACCACTAGAGTAAAGATATAGATGAATAGGGAGATAACAAAGACAGAGTCAAGAAAACAAAATGAAAACAGACGAATCTCAAGTCAGATCTAGGAAGACGACAGGTAATGGAAAGAGGAAGTAAAGGATGATTTCAGACACAACAAGCATACTAATTATCATTTTCAAAATCCGAAATTAATGAACTGGCAGATGTCCCCTCGGCCTACTGGTCTTCATCATTTCAGGTTGGCCCACGGGGGCGTGTGTTTTTGACACTACCTCAAAAGCATAGACTATTATAGTAAATGGACATTTCTTTCACACTTCAAAGAGAGTGAATTTCAAAGACACCATACTCCTAAAACCTGGAAAATAGGAGGAATAAAATTTTACAAATTAGCCAAGGGCATTCTGGGCCTATAGTAACACTTTAATAGTGACTGTAACTTAAAATTATTTTGACATTTTGAGGAAAAATGCTTATTTATTACCTACCAACTAACTGGCATATCACATCCCATTTGTTAAATTTGTGCAAAATCCAAAATTGTAAAAATAAGATGCTTTAAAGAGGGTTATGTGTCAGAATATTTTTGGTTGGGCACAGTATCCCTAGAAGCAGCCCAGCACATAGCTATCTGTAGAACATCCTCATTACCAAATTTGGTAATGTCAACAAAACCTTCAGCATAAACTCTCCTAACGAATGGCACCTTTCAGGAAAAGAGACAGCAAGATAACATCCAATGTAATAGTAAGAAAAGGCAACAAAATACAGAAGCATGGGAATTGGCTTTGGAAGGGACATACAAAGATAAACATAAAACACAAATATAGATATAAGGTGCATACAGCAAGCACAATCTCCTGGGACAGAGAAGTAGACATGCTGTGTCCTCCAGGTAAAGTAGCTCCCCCACTAGATAATTCCTTATGTTTTTGTTTTGACACACTTTGTAGTCCATGTACAAAATGAATTCAGTTACTACCAAATCAGACACAAAAATACACATTTTCCATATTTGAGAAATTGTACTTCCTGACACTTGCCTGTTGAAAGGCTGCTAGAAAATAGCTACACTCCCTTGTGGCATGTGAACAAATCGAACCGAAGAATGAGTTGATTTAAATGTGAAGCTGGCCTAAAAATCCTGCCTCAATCACAGACGCTGCTTCCCATCATCGGTAGAAAAGGACATTTATACCTTTTAGCATACATGCACCATTGGAAAGGAGTCATATTAATAATTTATTTTAAGTTTAATGATTTCATCAGAAGTCAATAAACTACAAAGCTCTTGTCAATCTTGATGAAGCAGACTTTCAAAAAGAATCCGTTTTTGAGTAGAGTTGTGCATCTTCAGCATGCTCTAATACATCTTGATAGGACACATCACAGTCAATTTGTGTTAAGTGCCACAGACAGATCACTACTTTCTTTGGCTGAAAAACAAAGTTCAGTACAGTATTTCAACATAAGCAGCATCACAACAGCTACAATATGTTTTTTAACTAGGACTGTAAAGCACCTGAAATGATGACCTCTGCTCGTGTCATGCTGTGCCATTTTACTGTGCAAGAACAGGGGATGGGGGAATATAAAGACACTGGGCTGAGGAAGGCTTTGAGCCCATGATTTAAACCTGGATCCATACGTAGTGAGCCAAATCTAACCTAGTTTCTGGCTTCAGGCCCTCCCACAGCAGTTTAGGGTCAGGATCAGGATTTGGCATTGACATTGACATAGATTTGATGTGTTTAAACCATTTTGTTTCTGTTTGTGGTCTTGCAGATGCACTTTCTGTTGATAGAATTACTTTTCTGTAGAATTTGCTTCTACTACTCCAAATTCAAAGTTCCATCATTAATAGCGAGTCAACCTGGTCCAGAGGTAGCAAAGCTGGTCAAAACCATGATACTGCCAACATCCTGTTTCAAAGATGGGATACGGTTCTTTTGCTGGAATGCACCAAATAGAACACTTATTCAGTTCTACTTTGGTTTCAACTGTCCACAGAATAATCTTCCCTTATTCTTCAGGCTTCTCCTCATGGCCTCGAGCAAATAGACACTCAAACATGTTATTATTGGACGGTAGGGGCTTCCTCCTTGCAACTGTGTCACACCACCTTTGTTTAATGTTCTCTGGATGGCGGACTCAAGAAAGTTGATATGACTCACTGCAGAAGAGGCCTTTAGTTTCCTAGATGTTACCCTGGGGGTCCTAGTGATCTCCCAGACTATTATATGCCTTGCTCTCTGTGTGATCTTTGACATAGAAAGTGCGCTGTGGGAATCACAGTGTTTTGTTTGCAGCACACTGGAGCAGAACCAGTTGCCCGATAGAAAATGCTCTATTCACACATGGACTCATTCGGACATTACCTGGACTTGTACTAGGGATGTTCACAGCATAGACCACAGAAGCAGTGGGAGCATAGGGGCCATAGCCCTAGTAACCTCTGGGGTTGAGGTAGAATTGTTTTATGAATATGAAAAGCCTAAATTGATTCTGTTTTCCTAAAAAAAAGGTGTTCGTCTGTTTTAATGCGTAGGCCCCCCACTCCCTCCTTGTGCCTTGAAAACTTAATGATTGAATAACTGTCCACAAATCAATATGTTTATTTTATTCTTATTGATATAACTGGATTCTCTTTAATCTAGTATTACACGTAGCATAAAAATCTTATCCCGTTTTAGGTCATTCTTGCATGCAAAATTTTAAAGAGTTCAAACATTTTCAAGCACCACTGTATAAAAAGACATTTAATAGCATGTTTTGGATTAATCATCTGGAGAGATTTCCGTTGACAAGTGACAAGGCACAATTCTGAGAATGTTGTTCATGTGGTACAACACTTATTGAGTTAGGCCAACTGCCAATTTAGAAATCCATTAATCTCACATTAGTGCCACTATTTAGCACAGCCTTTACAGAATAACAATGATTGCATTTAGACTTCAGTCTCACTGTGACAATTTATATTTGAAGCACAAGAGTTGACTGACAATAGAGATATTATGTCGTGCTCAACTGCACATCTATCCCAATCTATCCTAAATCTAGTTACTTAAAGTTAATTCCAAGGGACTGAACATGTATACACTCACAATTTCCTACTTTTTAAATGATTGTGTTCTGTCTTTCATCCATTCACAAACCATACACACAAGTATTCCAGGTTTTTGTTTTTGTATGCTAAGTAATGCATTTCCTGTTCAGCATAGGACACAACTAGGCAGGTAAATATATTTACATTCATCCTTAAAGCTAATTTTAACCATCTGAATGACTTAAGGCTTTTGATACAGAACACAAAATGAAGTGAAGTCATTTAAAGGACCTGCTGTCGCATATAGCTAATCAGATGTTTTGTCATATATTCATACAATATGCCTGAGGGGTTACTCTCAGAGGGATGTTCCTGTAACGGCTCCTGTAATTTGTTTCTCATTATTAGCCGATGAGAGGCTTTACGAATTTAGTTAATCATCAACAATGAGGAAACATTGTTCCCTGAAGCCAGCTGGATTTTAGAAAAAGTCATGTGCACAAGAAGCCATCATTAATGTGTTGCAGTTACACTCCTCATTCATACATTGAGACACATCTGAGCAAAAAATGAATGCATCTTAGTCAGTGATTAAAAATGCATGCATGTTTAAATCTTATATTCTCTATCTTAGGTGATTAAGGGACAGTTATTAATAGCAAAAAGCATAAACTCAACCACGCGCACACACGCAAACAAACACAATGACAGGCGCATTCTATGCTACAAGGTACCTTGTCCTTCGGGAGTCTCTCCGAAAGGATTGACTTCAACTTGAGTGGCGTCGACTTTCAGGAACAGATCATAGAGCCTCTTAATCTGATCTGCTGCCTGTGAGACCCACAGAGAACAGTAATTACCTGATGGTTCGGCTCTGAGCACTCGGCCCTGCCAGAGCCACTTAGCTTCCCACACAGGCTACATACAGTACTGTAGACATGGCAAATCACCTTTACCATCACACTGTAAGTTTGTTTTGCATTAATGTGTGTGTTGCTGAGCTAAAAGGGAAAACGTTTTTGATAGCAATAAGTAAACATGATAGATATTAAAACACAGACCAAACTATCATTTGTAATCTGGAAGTCCAATGTGTAAATATAAACTTATAATTGTCAGCATATTTCAGTATATTTTTACTGCTAAACAGTATTGATACTTACAGACACTTGAATGATCACAGTAAAAATATCCATTTTAGGTGTAACTGTCCTTTAGCAATGATGGTAGCTTGGCACAGCAGTAAACGACAGAGCCCCACACACACTCTACTAATCTCCCTTCCCCTCATCACAAACAAAAACAGTATACTGTAGGCATACACACTGGCATTAACACAAAGCTTGTGTTATCCCGTAGCTCACTAAAGACAGTCAAGGTATTTAAGATGAGCATAAACCCTCTGGCAAATGAGCGACCAACAAAAAGCATACTCACAATGCAGAAACTTAACTATTCACACTCTGTTTCTTTCCTTGCCTGTTTAAAATCAATGGCCATTCAATATCTTGACAAAAAAAAGAATCACATACTAAAGCTCAAACATCTCTGACTCTTAGTTTGCTTCTCTGAAGCAGATTCATTTGGCCAATTTATCTTTGTTTTACGTGTCACTATTCTGAGCTAATCAGATTTCTTATACCACGTTGCCTGTGGAAAAGAAAATAAATTAGTAATCTGAAACCAAGAGACAAATGGATATGGAATGAACTTTTAAGCAAATACTGTATACTGATTATGAATGTGAACTAAAGGTCTTCTCTGCGTTTTTTCCCCTGGCCTCATTTTCTGAGCTAATGCTCCCTGAACCCAATTTGTAAAACTTGAGTTGCCAAGAAAAAGTGTTTGTCTCCGTCTCTGTGTCCTCAATATCATAGGTTGCACACTGAGATGAGTTTAGCATCTTACTGCATGATTCACTCACAAAAATCAATGTCCTTCATGTTTTATCAAATAATGGTATCATTAGTAAGGTCAGCTCCCTGAGCCTGGCAATGTGCTGTGTGTCACTGCCAAATATGACAATAGACCACCTGGCAAATGAGTCTGGCATAATGACACTTCACAACTTGCCTCTGGAAAACTAAAAATTGCTAAAGTTTGTTTAGTCTATGAATGAGCATACATCTGTCTGTGTATGCATTTGTGTGTACATATCATAGATCTTTCTGGCTCTTCTCTGCATTGTGACTTTAAAGCCTTCAGTGCCCATTACCTGTCTCTGTAGAGATCCTTTGAAACCCAAATTAGCTGCCATGCGAAGTGCCTGGTCGTCTTGCACGCCTTCAAATATATCTATGACTTCCTATAAGTTGGCAGTCAAAGTGAAAGAGAGAGGGAGAAAAACAAACTGAAAAAGGGAGTGAGAGAGAACAGGAGGCTCAAATCCTTGGCTATAATTTGACACAAAGCAGATGTTTGTATTAAACAGCTGACATCATAATTAAGAAGTGGTAAGCTGCCAGACATGGAGGCCTCTTTAACTTTCAGACATAAGTATGAATAAATGGATTCCACAATGCATCATGGGGAAAAAGTATGTATAAAGAAAGTATAAAACTGCAGCTGGTGTTTGGTGGTTTGAAATATTTCTGTATAAAAACACCCTGGACCATATAGATTTAATGAGATGTGTGAAGAGTGTTATGTTTATTAGATAACATCACCAAAGCTTTGCATTGCATATGCAAATTGAAATCTAATAATAAATCATATGCATACTATACTTTACAATGTGCAATTTACAATGTACTAGCATCTGCAGAATATATATATATATATATATATATATATATATATATATATATATATATATATATATATATATATATATATATATATATATATATATATATATATATATATATATATATATGCATATGCTGTTGTGTGAATGCAGTAAGGGCAATACAATTCAATAAATTAGCAAAAAAATGAGACGCACTGGGCAATTCAAGCATTATAAAACTTTAGCAATTTTAGGGTGAGACCTTTCAGCAAAGATGGCAAGTGGTTTGCACTTTTTTAAGGGATCCACTGTGCCAGATAAGACACATATCACTGTCTGTTAGTGTTTCTGTTAGTGATGGGTATGAGCCACAAATCCTATACCTTAAAGATGAGTTCTGGGGTGCTGGCAGCCACCTCCTCAATATCCATACCTCCCTGGGGGCTTCCCACCATGACAGGACCATTACATGAACGGTCCATTAAGATGGCAAAGTAGGTCTCCCTGCTAATGTCCAGGGCCTCAGCGACCATCACCTGGACAAGGCACAACAAAGAGAGAGGAGCTGATGGAAAAATGTCACTATGATACTAACCTTCACGCAGGTATATTCACTTATACTTTATATATTCACATACAGTTTAGAATGATATTGAATACCTGTCTGTACACACAAGCAAATGAGCAGGGACCAAAGACTAGCAGGATCTACACTCAATGGCCACTTCATTATATACACCTGTACAATCTAATGCAATCCAACACAGCAGCTCTGCTATGAATTCTACTTTTACAAAGGTATAGATTTTCAGCTTTTAAGCTGAAACTGTCCGACATGTGGTACATTTACTGCGTTCATTGTTGAAGTCATCTTGAATCCTGGAGTTGTAGTGGAGTGCATTATATTCAGCAGGTGGTTGTAATGTTTTGGCCCTCACATTCATTTTAAAAAGGGTGGCAGTTGCTCTATGGAAATATCATAAGTTGTGGATGACAGTAAGGGAGGCAGAGGCAGAGAAGAATTTTAGGCAGAGAATCAGCAGAGAGAAGAAACAAGGAAAAGGCTCATTTGGAAAAAACATGAAAAGAAACTTGACAAGAAACATCAGTTGTGCTGTGGTTAATGGGCTGCAGTTTTTCTGGATGGAGTGTTTGTTTGAACATGCACAGCCCTTATGTTTTGCTTCCACCCTATCACTCAGCGAATGAGGATAGATAGCCCTCTCTATGCTCCATGTTAACAGACACCAATCCTATCTCCTCGCCCAAATGTTGTCTTCCCCAGTCACTTAAACATTCCTCCCTGTCACTTGTCAACTGACTTCTAGCCTGATTCTTCACTGAATCTATTCTATTCCCAAAATGTCATTTCATTTCGTCCCACAAACATTTCACTCGCACTCTTCCTCCAAAAAATGTGTTTTACACTGCTCACCTTCCTGTCTCCATCCCTCCATCAGTAACAGCAAATACGTTTTTTGGTAAGACAATTACATGGCCAATTTCAGGTCACGCAATGCTCACATCAGGTTTTTCTCCTTTCTGCTTCAGAGACGAGGAATTTGTGAATGTCCTTTACTGCAGGTGTTTTCCATGAAAGTGTGACACTCAAAAGAGTGACAGTCATTTGATTTTATCTAAACACTGCAGTAGGAGCAAGAGCTGGGTGGAAGCAGGCAGCAGCTGGGGAAACGGAGATGGGGAGAGACAAAGAAGAAGTGTAGGACCCATACACAAGCTACAGAGTGAGAAGGTTTCATCACCTGGAAATGTCTTTTTTGAGAAGGTACTGCATGCAGCATGCGAGAAGAGAAAATTATATTCCTGCTTGTTAGTGGCACATAGAAACTGTTGTTTACCAAACACTTTAAATTCTCAGTGGGCCCAGCTCAATTTATGCAATGAGCCATAACACCAAGCAGTGCAAACCCAAAGTAAACACCAGTGGAGAGCTGCTATTTAAACATAGCAAAACAATAAAATAAATTAATAAAAAAACATAGGACCAGACTGCCTTCACAGTCATTAATTTTACAGAACTGCATTACTGGAGTCAAAATGCTATAAAATGAGGTCAGAGAAAAGACAATAAAAATATCAAAAAAGCGCTAACAATGTTGTTCCTACAGTCTGCTCATTGGCTCACCATTTTCACTTTCACTCCATCTTTAGGCGTCTGCTTGGTAGTCAGGTTATAACCGAGCATCTTACTGGCCAGCTCGCCAACCACTGCAGGGCTGAAGGAGAGGTTTTATAAGCTAAACAATATAATTTTTAAACAACAGTCTTAATTGGAGAAAAAAAAAGCATACACGTAATAATAAAATTTTACAATTACAGGTGAACTGACAGATGAACTAGCATTTCTTTATCTCTCCTGAGCTTTGTTCTGTTGAAGAGAGATATGTCTCAGCACTTTCTAGGCATTAATGTAACATATTCTGACAAAGCACAGCTTTTGGAGACACTCTGGTACAACTGCACATCGCCGTGAATGAACCTCTACTTATTCTCTCTGCATTAAAGCAGACTGCATGCCCGGGCTGCTTCTGTAAGCCTGCTCTGGTTTTGTAAGTGAATACAAATGAAGCCAGGGGTTGTATTCATCCTTTGATAGATGAGAGGAAGGTGAACTGTGTGCTCATGTCACCATCTGGGGACGATGAACTTCAGCATATCTCACTTTGAAAAAGTTTCCGGCCATTCCAAACAGAAAGTAGGGTGACGATGATACATGTCCAGGACAACTGTCATAAATCACCTTTTTGGGTTTAAGGCAGTAAGTGGTAGGTACATTTTATAAAAAGGTAGCATTTGTTTAGTACATGCAAAGTTAAAACGCAGTGCCCAAGCAAAGAAGAGCTCTCTTAAGTTGGTTATCCTTTTGCGTGAGCTCTCATTGGAGAAATATATCCATTACAAGTTGTAGTTTTAGGCTAGAACAAACCCACAGCATAACCCACAGCAGTCAAGTAAAACACAATCAGCCTGAGAGAAGAAATCTCAGTGTGGGGTGCGTGAACCTTCTGCTGATTTTTAAAATCTTTTCTTCAACATTTAATTGAGAGTGGTTGCTCGAAAATCAAAGAGAGAAAAAAAGAAAAAAAAATACTCTTACACACAAGCAAATGTGTGTAAGAGTAATTTTACTCTAAAACTTACTCTTTTGTTAAGTGTACTCCACCTTTAAGGCCACTGTCAAACACACCCTTGCCTCGGCCTCCGGCCAGAATCTGAGCTTTTAGGACAATCTCCTTGGCATCTGAAAGACAGGGAGAACCAAAGAGAAGAATAGATTTAAAAAAGGAGGGTAATAAAGAGAGAACAGCACTTAAGATTTAGGTTCAGCATCTTAAATGCCCCTTGAATCTTGCCACGTCTCCGTCTCTCTGACTCTGAAGGATGAGGGGGAAGAGCATATCATATTTTGAGCATATAATTGATATCCTCTGCTCCACTTAGCAGTTATTTTCTCACATATACACTGCCCCTAACAACGCTGGCAATTTGGTTTGACGATTTTTGTTTTTAGTTACAGAAAACTTTTAAGAAATGTTGTGAAGTCCTGGGAGGTCAAGGGAGCAAAAATTACCTTTCCCTCCAGTTTTTAAAGTGTGTTCAGGTGCCACTTTTTGGCTCAAATGAAGGTGGCATGACACAATACGACAGTCAAACCCCTTTTGTATTGGGTTTCCATTCTTCTTCTCCCACTTTAGACCAGTCCCCTTGTCCCTGCCACTGAAATGTATACCCATACTTGATGCTGCCCCCACCATGCTTCAACTTAAGGAGGGTATTAGCCAGGTTATAAGTAGTGTCAGAATGGCCTGAATGGTAGAGTGCTGCTGAGATAGTTGTCCTCCCAACTCTGTAAAGGACTTTAACAGCTCTGTTAAAAGGTACCATTGGTTTTCTGCTCACCTCCCTGAAAGAGGCACTTTTTGTTTTGTTACTTAATTTGACTGGACAATGAACAAGTTTAATCTGTATAAAACAACAACACAATTTAACAGAACCCAATTTTCAAATTGCAAAAGCTGCGATTAATTTGTTAGATTTTTTTAAAGCTTCAGTGTTAAGAGAAGTGTTATCACGGGCTTCACATGCAGATATATACCCACCCCCACCTGCAGAGGACGTAGGTGAGTGTGAATAAAAAAGTTTAGGACACAAAAATGTTTAACCATAGTGCTGCTAACTGCAATGGCATTGACGGAAGCAAACCCCAATGTCAAGGAGCAAAAAAAAGTAGGGTCATATTGGTCATTCGGATATATTCTGGTGTTAAACAAGAGGATACACAGCAGAAACAGGTGTCTTGTTGAAGCAACCACACAAGGTATCACCACAAATGTCCTCCAGCATTAAAAAAGAAGCCTCACGGGGCTGTGTTTGACAAGTTATTAATTAAAAACACATCTGCTAATGCACACCGCAAACTCTACTTGTCTCAGTTGAGTCACTGAGACAAGAGAGATTGGTGGCTGAAGCATATTAGAGAAACACTGAGTTAATTTTTTGTAATTTATTGTCAAAGTTCACTGTCTACGTTGTGGACTACTTTTGGCCTGAGAGAGGAGCCTTTAAGACATATTTGTATGTTGTTGTTTTTTGGTTTTTTTATACATTAACTCGAACATTGTGTGCAAAAAAAAAGAGAAAATGGAGAGAGGTAGGGAGAGAGAGAGGGAGAGAGAGAGAGAGAGAGAGAGAGAAAGAGAGAGAGGGAGGGAGAAAGGGAGAGAAGTGGAGAGTTACATAGTAGGAAAATACTGTAAAACGGAAACGGAGTTAAGAATAGAATGGTTGAATTAATAACTTTGTCTAGGCGATGTTTTCGACTGTGAGTACTTGTTTATGCACAATGCACATGAAAAAGTAGTTTCACTGTTATTCTGTGCAAGCCTGGATATTCTAATCATACACTGAATATAACATAATTCACTGTACAATAATAAAGAAAAAAGAAAAACATTAAATTGCAATGACAACATTGCACAATCTCAGTGAGAGGAATAAGGTAGTTTGTCAACTGCATAAACATTGAAAATCTTCATGTGACCTTCCTACAATTATACAATTATCCTCCATCCCCTTTGCTGTCACTCCCACCTTGCAAGAACTCACATATCAGGCTGCTCTACTGTCTATTCAGCATCGTGCCCAGAAATATCTGTCCATTTAAATAGAGCGAGGGCACTTGATGAAAGATGGTATCTGGCTAGGTTATTATTATCGAGGTGGGAGAGTTAAGCCATTGACAGGTGGTTGCCATCAGGATGGGAAGTGGGTGATAAGGAGAGTGGAAGGGGATGATCCACCAGGCAATGGCTAAAAACACCTTGAACTTAGGGGATGGAAAACAGTTCCTCCTCTGACTGTGTAAAACAAAAGAAAAAACCCAGAGCTTTACGAGCAGAGCACAGAATGTCTAGAAAAGGAGATGGTGAGCTAAGAAAGCCTGAAACCTCTGGCTGTGTTCACTGTTGCTGTCGCAAAAGAAGGACCCACAGAAAATAGCCTCTGACAGGGTGGAAGGGATTAAACTAACACTGCATTAGTGAGGCCCATCCTCTGTGGAGAGTCAAGAGCTGTGGAGGAGAAAAAGAGAGAGAATGAAAGAAAAAAGGTGGGCTCATATGCAAAGGGCTTTCAGAGGAGACATAAATGAATAAATATGTTAATAAAAACCTGCTACTGTGCAAAATTAAAAAGAGTTCAAAGCAAGATGAAATAGAGTGTCCTGCGGGTATGTGCAGTGTAGAGGGACGACACAGAGGAAATGACTTTTTCTTTAAAGAGGAAAAAGAAACAAGAAGAGGAACAAAGTTGTAGTCCTAAGAATTACATTGTTGGACGTGTGGAGAAAGGTAACATTGCTGACACTGATGAGGAGTTTAAAAAGCAAGATATGGTTTTAGAGATATATTACATATTAAATATATTAAAATGCATGTAATGTGCCAGGAAAGGTAATGGAGTGAGAAACAAAGCAGGTGTTCAGTCCTGCTGCACTAGTAATTGATGGGAAACCTGCTTATTATGCAGCACACAAGATATTGTAGCAATATCAGCAATTATGAATGGGAACTGAAGGAGCAATGGGCTGACGATAACAGGAAACTTTATAAAAGAAACAAGAGAAGAAGAACTAAAGATACGAACATCTCTAGAGAATCAAATTCTCTGGTTAACACCACTGTTGAAATACACGAAGAAGATAATGATGTCCTCAAAGATCAGAGTGAGCATGGTGAAAAGCAAAGTGCAGGATGAAGATTATCTAGTAGTATGACAGACATGAAATCCAACACACAAGCCATACAAGTCAAGAGGGGACAAGAAGTGGTAACAGTATGTTAAATGGAGAGAAGAAATATTTTTAAAAATCACTCCAATAAACACGGGGGGGAAAGTTAATCAGTAGAGGCACCAGCGAACATTGTTGGACTATCCAAGCTGAAGTATTAGTACAGTAAAGTCGAATTTTTACATTTTGAGAAGCTCATTTAAATGTTGAGTATGTGAGTATAAATACAGTAGACACAAAACAAATCATTTCTTAATTTGTTGTAGCCAGAATAATTATAAATGCCTCTGCAGAAGGTGATTTGGCTATTAGCTAGATGCAAACCATTTTCTTGGGAGTCTGGAGAAGTCGTTGCATAATCAGTCAGTCAGAGGCAGGAGATTAACATTGCTCAACATCTTCAATTGCATCACATGCAATCGAAGAGTAAGATCGGTCATCGTACTCAGGCCCAATTCATCTCCCAGTAATGACTGCAAATCAACTCCCAGTCATCTTGCCAGCTACAGCAGCTGGCACGAGGATGCTCCTTCGACAATCAGAGTCTCTTTCACCCTCATTCTTTCTGTGCCCCCCCCTTTTCTTCCCACAAAGCCCTTGGGTGGCCAGGACCAGAGTTAGCTTTAGTCTGATATTTAATTAAGCCTTCGGGGCTGTGCCATGAGAGGGATTCTGGCTGGTAAGGGACAAATTTAGGCTGTGCGCCAATCCAGAGAGAGTAAGATGTGGCTACCATCTGCATGGGGAGAGAAAAAGATCAGGGCGGCCTTCCCCAGCATGCAATTGTGCTGTAATGAAAGTAATGTGAATGCTAAATGGAGAAGACTAATCAAACTCTTGGGAGGGAGAAGAAAACAAACACAAGCACAAGCAGCCATGATCAAAAACCACAGAGAAGCTGAGCGTTCCTATGGATAAATGCCATTAAAATAAAAGGGAATGAAAACAGAAACAAGAAAAGACATCTCAACCTTCAGCATCTGAGCTCGTGGTGACAGGACACCACCTGGTTATCATGCGGAAGAGTGTTGATTGCTGCCAAACAGGCAGAGATTACTGTTTAGGAAAAAATAGGTCTGAAGTTCAAACATTTTAATCTACAAGACCGTTTAAAAAAAATAATAAAGGTGTACATAATCCTCACCCAGTATCGTTATTAGTTCCCACAATCTGAAATAAAAGAAAGAACAACAATCTGTGTTTCCATTTCCTTCCATCTAGTGGCACATGGCGTGTCTTGAAATAACCTCAATCATGTTGTTAACTGCATATTGATAGTTACAGAGAGCAGTGAAAATGCAGCTTTAGATTTTGACTCACTTCACCACAGGACTTTTTGCTGACTCATATCCTTCGGTTCACTGATGCCCGGAACAACAAACTCGTATCCTACTGTAACAAAGATTACAACACTTATTATTAATGACACTAAATGTAAGAAACAGAACTTTCCAATAAGCTTTTCTAATCGCTTTAGCAAATATGTATTAATATATATATATATAAATATGTGAATGGCGTTTTTACTTGCGCGTGTTTAAAAGGCCAAGTTAGGCCACTAACAATTTACTCTGAACTGATTTCTGTTCTGTCCGGTGCAATAGTCTTGTCAACACATTACAGTATGTTTTAATTACACTTTGACACAAGCGGTAAATGAAGCAAGGTCCTTTTCAACATTTAAATTCCTTGTGTGATGATCATATTTAACCACAGTGATAAAACTGATATTATCTTTGACAACTTCAACTTTCTATAAACTTTTACCATTTCTAATTCCACCAGGCTGTGAAAAGGTCAGACAGAAAACGGCTCTGCGTTCATACAGTGGTTGCAGGCGAGCCGAAAGGAAAGATAGGAAAATAAACCCTTTGTTTTTTCTTCTAACTTGACATATAATGACCTATGTTATTCTTACAGGTAAATGTGTTTGCTGGCTCAGTTGAGGTTGAAAAGTCAACAAACACTGATAAACCCTGACCATGCTCTACAAAGCCTTCTTGCTGCTAGCATGTCTTTAAGACCAAATGTGGGGAACGGACTAAGACACAAAAAAGTCAAAGATAACAAATATCTGACCTCTTTGTTCACTCAAGCTACACATATCATTACCATCTCACTGTCTTGTCTGGTTAAGCCCACCAATCCTGTGTCCATCTCTGCCTCTAATGATGCCATCTCAGTGCTACTCGGCGGAGGAAAATATCAACGTCCCGGACCAACAGTGGCACCTCTGTGTGACACCTCCTCCAGTCAACTGCTTGCATGACGGCTGAGTCCTCATTAGAGGACAAGTCCACCTGGCTTTCAGACATAGATAACTTGTCTAATGACATTCAGAGAAAGGCCTAGTCTCACAGTGATAGAGAGGTGTAGTTCAAACCAACGGCTGAGAGTTATTTATTGCCATACAACCAGAGGGGTGATGGTAATGATAATGGTGCTGTGCAAAGATGGGCGCTAAATGACTACTGGGAAGTCTGTAGGCAAAATCATTTGTCTGGAAACGAGGCCTCAGTGAAGACATTTAACTGTATGAAGTCATATCACGACTTCAGTTTAGAAAAACACTGACTATGGTTACAGACAACACAGAACTTAGAAAATGAATTCAGAAAATGTCCCATAAGTGTTTTAAATAAGTGACTCTAAGACTCAACACAAGCATGAGGTTCTTATGTCTCATTACTGACTAAAGAGTTTTCAGCAGTTCAGCATAAACCTGTAGCAGATTAAACTATTCGGAAACCAGCAACATCTGCTATCGCTGCTGCTGATGTACTAGGACTGCTCGCATTGCTATTTCCACTCATGAGTAATAAAACAAGGCTAATGGTTGGAGTTCTCTATAAATAAAGCACAAAGTTGTTTATACAATTCACTCCACTACAATGATTTGCATCTCTGAACCAGACATAACGCTTTTGACTCCAGCTCAAGCAAACATGACTAGGTAAACTGGAAAAGCCCTGTTCAACCCAATCATCCACTGTATGTGCAACTTTCCCATGGGGATTAATAAAGTATAGAAAAATCATAAAAGAACAAAAAATAAAATCAAAGGATCCTGGTAGCAAATAACATGTTCAATTCTACTGGCATGTTAGTATGATTCTAATATGATGGGGGGGGTGGGGTAAGAAATAATTCACACATCTCACCCAGAGCATGAATAGGTTAGGATGCGTAATGAGGAGGTGGAAACACTAAGCTGCTTACAGAAATCATCTCTTTGAGAGACAGGCTGCTTTACGCTGCAAAGCCTATTTACAGCCGTTAAGACAATTTCAGATGCACAGCTTTTTCGTACCAAACGGGAAAACCAAGAGCCAACCGATCTATAGGAGGACAACAGGTCTTTGAAGAGGCAAAAGAAAATGTGTTTCTGTTTTCAATATGCTAACATGGATTTTAATAGAAAATAGTGAACCAAACTCAGTTTTTATTAAACTGTTATTAACACACTTAATTTAGAAAAATAAATAAATAGGGAAATTGTGCTTTTTTCAGGGGTGAGTTCAGCCTACTGTACTTTACAAGGGACCTATGAAATACAGGCATTTTCATTGAGTTTCCTCTTTTAATGCCACTTTGTATTTGTGCACATACTATGGTACTGTAATGCTGTGTTTCACTACTTTTTTCTGACAGCTTTAGTCACCAGTTGATTTACAAATAAATATTTCTGCATTTACAGCAACATAAAAATTTGATTTGTAAGACTATAACTCTCCAACAGCCTATACAGCTAGATCTAATTCCTTAATTGGCTGAAAGACATATCTATATCTAGATATATCTATATCTATAGATATAGATATATGTAGATCTAGATATAGATAGATAGATAGATATAGAAATATATGGATAAACCTATCTATCTATATATATATCCTCCCTGCTCATCCTCCACTCGGCTCTCTACTTTTTCAGGTATTTCCTATGTTTACTACAACTGCCACCAACCATCATCTTTGAGACTCAAGACAGGCACCAATCTTCTAGCAAACTCTATTTGTACTTCCCATCTGACTTGTCCTTGTGCCTTATATGTTCGTGTCTTAACTGATATTTTCTGTTTCTGTATCATTAGATACCAGACATGACTGCAATGCAGCCTGTTGTCCTCTACATTCCTATTGTAGTGGACAATAACTCTAGTGAATTCAAAGTCATGCTTTGGAAGTATTTGCAGAAAAAAAAACTGTGAGGTCCGTATTTTCTGTAAAATCATATCCAGTACTCCTACTGATGTAGAACAATAAACAGTGAGCTCTGTAAGCTTTTGAAGAGTGACAAGTGGTTTTTGCTTTATTTCCTCCACAAATCACCTGAAAGCTATGTAAACACCGTTATTTAAGGTTATCATTTAAACCTTATAGTAATTAATTCATTTCAAATCTCAAGAACAGGAATCTGCAGTGAAAAGTGTCATTCTTCAAAAATGTACAGACCTCAATTGATATGCTTCCAAACCTTTAGCTTAGCCATACCCCGTACATAATATTTCTTTGGTTATGACTTGAAGAGCGTGAATGTGCATTTAAAACTATATATTATTCCATAGCTGAAGAGCATCAATGAATGTTTTCATGACAAAAGCAAATCTAATGGAAGCAAACACACCTTGCTGTTCTAGAGAACATAGGTATCTTTGAAGGTTACAGCAAGACATGACCTAGCATGTTTCACACGTGTTTCATTTATTTTTATGTAAAGTCAAATTGTTTTTCAACATGGGCATGTGTGACTGTGTCTGAGCTCTTGTGTTATTAATGTTATTTGGTAAAGTTTTTGCAGATGAAACTTTTTTTTTTATATACATAAAATTTGCAAGTATCACAATATATTAATGAATGACATTGGCACAGTTTCTTTTAGTAGGCCACAGCAGTGTAAACATCTAAATACCATTCTCTGCAAACCAGCCCCTTCCCATTTTCTCTCCTCGATGTGTGTGCATTAACTTGGCAGGTAGTTGAGACAGGGAAACTGCACACAACATCTGTCTTCATGTGTGACAGGCCAGGCTTCTGAGGGACAAGAGCAGTTCTGTCCATCAGTGGGAGCCCTGCAGGCGGCAGGGTGGTAAAGCAAAGATAACTGAAGCTCACTCAAGCTAACTCCCTGCACTCGTTTATTTCCCCTACAATATGATTAAAGTGGCACTGAAGGACACTGAGGTACTGAGATTTATTTTACAGGAGGCTTTGACATAAATTCACATTAGACAAAAAAAGAAGGAGCAACTCAGTGGATATGCAGGACTGAGCAAAAAAAAAAATTAAAGACATGTAAGGACTAAAATCAAAACAAGAGGAAAGGATCAGAATGTTTTAGTAAAGTGGAGAAGAAAGAGCAATATTGTTTTGATTTGGCATTAGCCAGAATGCATTTGTCTATTATTATTAACACAATTCTTGTTTCAAATTCTCGCCACATGAATGGTTGTACATCTGACAAGTGAATTCATTTATATAAGAAGACACATATCAGATCAGTCTCAAAAGTGTGTATTAGCTTTAACAACAATAATCATAATACCCCACAAACAAACAAGCAGCATGTTCCATTTATTTGCAAATGGTCACAACCACATGACTTTGAGTTTGCTTATCATGCAGTCACATCTAAATCTCTGACACCATGACCTTATGAAAAGTTTATCTATCTTGCCTTGCAGTTTTTTAGCCAAATACAATATACACAAGGTCCTTATGTTTCTTGTTAACTTTCCCTCCCTTTAAAAAGAATATCATACGGACCCTCTTCTTGTGTACTTTTAGCAAAGCCAAGTGACACACACACCATTGTATTTACATTGGAAACGATAGAGGTGGGAATGGTAACCACTTACTGATGGAAATGGAATGGTTGGCAGTGAGAGCATAAAGATGGCAACAACTAAAGTGCAATATCCTGTAAGACTGATGCTGCATATTCTTTTGAAGTTCAGGATCCCATTGTAAGATCAGTTGCCTGGATAGATGAGCAGCTGCTCCAGTGGCTTCTGTCCAGCAGACCAACAAGAAGAGGACAAAACATGGGGTCCAGCTGGTGTACATACGCGCAAAAACACACAAAGCTCTAAGAGGGTCGTCTTATCCCTCACCACTTCAGACAAAGACAGAAGTGAAAGGGCCGTGGTTGAGCCAACTCTACTCAGCACTAACTGCTACTGTCAGCGCTTTTCACCAGAGACTGCCTCATTTTTTGAAGGGGGAAGATGAAAGTGGTCTTAAAAGGCGCTTGAAGTGTTGAAGTGCACGAGGCGGTTCCACTGGGGACAGTGTGAATGGGGAGGGGGGGATGCGCAGCAAAGAGAGGTTTGGCCATGTTCCTTGTTTTAACAATGTCTGACAGTAAAATATTTGTCTGTCCCTAGCTGAAAAGAAAGTAGGTCCCACCTGTTCATGAAGTCAAGAGCAATGCTATGACTTCCCTTTCTTTTTCCTTTCTGCTGGCTATTAAAATGCTAGTTTGCATAAACATTTTCTGTCATCGGGGAGAGAGGATGGGTATTGCACACAAGAGAGCTGAGCATTATGGAATCTCATGATGAAGGACTTAGACCTTATATAACATTGCACTGTAAAATACGCCATGTACCGTAATTGGAACCAGAGTAAAATTAGAGAAATTGCACACAGAAGCAAAGCAGTAGGGAAAGAAGTATTGTTGCATTGCTTCTTACAAATTCACTGCTCAACGAAGCACAGAGAAGCCTAAATAAAACGTGCAATTTAGAGACCGTGTTATCCGGATAATGGCTTTATCACACAGCAAGTGTTTGGACACAGTGGAATAAAAGAAAAAACTCAAGCATAATGTTAATGTGTCAACATGTGAAGAGGCATTTCATCATCTCAGCTTAGAGAAGATGAAGGCCAATGTCCAGTAGAAACAAAATGATACAGAATATGAATCCATGTATTCAAGCAGTTTCCATGTATTTTAGTATAATACTTAACAAGCATCACCACTACGTTATACTGTATTAACCAACAGCTGCGAACACAAAGACATTCACTTACTATCATAGAAGAAATTAAAGTCAGAGAGAAACTAAACCTCTGAGTTTTGCCTTTAACAGTACAACTCTGCATTAGGATAAGTTACTGAAAAACGTTACATACAGTTGCTTAAAAAATTGTACTACAAATAGTTGGCAATTAATATTGTGCCAAGAATATAATTAATCTAATCATTGCTGCATCTCTAGTTGAACTAATGCGATTGCAAGAAAATGTAATGGTTCTGTTTGCTATTTCCTGGTTTTCTGCATAAATTGTTCATGAAGTGTGATTTGACCTTCATCAAGGGCACAAATAGCAGCAAAGAAAATATTTCATTTACATTTTTATACAAAAACACATGATTTTCATGTCATTCTCAGTGCTACTTGTTCTTGCTAAACAATTCCACCTTTGATTAATCTGTCCACAAGACGGTGTCAAGGTGCTCTTCGTAGCATGACTGAATTTTAGAAAGGTTTTTTGGAGCACAATAGCTTCCTCCATGGTGTCCTGCTATAGATACTATGTGTGTTCAAAGTTTTGTGTATGGTTGACTCTTGAACAGCAGGGAGAAATGCACAGTTTATTTTTACCTTGTTGATTATTCTGCATTGTGCCTTTGTAATGGTCCTGGCTGGGTGGCCATTTATATGGAGAGTAGCCACAGTACCAATTGTCGTTGTATGTTTAATGGGTTTGTGGAATAATAACAGGAAAAATTATGACGGACTTAAAAATATTTTTGCTTGTTTATATTTGTGTCTTTGGTGAAGATCAGATCACATTTTACGACCAATTTATGCAGAAACTAGGGAGATGCAAACTGTTCCATGACCTTTTATTGCAATTGTAGGTGACTTTAGATGTATAGCTGTGGTGATGTTTCAGTTTTTTTTTTTTTAAAGCAGCCTTTATACGTAACTCTTTCATCTGTGGTGTTAAACCTAAGCTACTTCCAAGCACGTCATTATTATTCTGTTCAACGTGGCTTGTTTTTTCCCACCATTTGTTTAACAATGATCTAATTTACCTATAAAGCTACAATATGGTGAGTGACAATGAAATGACAAATGCCTCCTGCTAGAGACTAGAGAGCAGAGCCTTTGGTGCTTAGACTGTATTTTTTTTATTGATATATCAATAATAATATTAAAACATTCTCAATGTTCAAATTTGTAATGAAATTTATTTACAAAATACAATCAATCTACTCTGATACAATGGTTGACATCATAACCTGAAAATGTATCTATTGACAAGAAACTGGTGGGGCCTTCGAGTTGTGATGGTGTTAGTCCATTCATATGCAAAGAAATCATTAAAAGAGAAGAGTGACAAAGAATAACAGTATCTCAACTGGCCTGTGTGAATGAATGTAGTTCAAAAGACAACGTGGGTGAGATGCATATGTCACCCATGGATAAGGAAGTTCTCTGAAAGGCTTGTGGTTATGCCCATGGTGGGGAGGAGTGTTTCTTTGACAGATGGCAAAGGCTAAGCAGCATGTACAGTGTTGGGCTGGTGGAGAAGCATATGGTTCTCTCTAGATGATCTCATACACAAGTGCCAGGCCCAGTCGGAGGTGTAAATGCTTCTCTGCACCTTGCCAGGGAAAACAGAACAATTGATATCACCACCTAAAAAAATGTGGAGGCACCCCGAGTGTGAGCATGTGTGTTATGCCATTTCTTGGCGTGGGACTTCAGTATTTTATTTCACACACTTACTAATAAAACATGCTGATATATTACCACTATTGAGAAATTAAACGTTGCTGCCATTTGTTGCTGTTGTTGATATAATTCTTTGAATATTTATTACAGACAAAAAGTAAAACCATAAGTCTAAAGTAGTTTTCCTGGAACATTTTATTCATGCTTCTAGTTTAGGTTCAGACATCTGCACTTTAATTAAACAAGTATCTGACAAGCATGACACTTGAGTGAATGAGTGAGTTCACACAGTCCACCCTGTGATATAATCACTATGACTAACTACTAAAACTAAGCCATCAATATCCTGGTGTGTTCCTGGTCCAGGTCACGGAATACGGTCCTTTGCAAGTTATTAAAAATAACACAAGTTCAGTTCTTACTTTAACATGAGGATGACAGCAGATAAATATCTGAACAAAGAATTTGTGGTCCCCTCCTCATTGTTAGCACGTTAAAATGAAGTTTAATATTAAACTATTTACTATTATAAGTCTGTAAATATATGTATATCTAAACAGTCTTTTGTTCTTATTTGAGGACTGTAAAGTCTGACAGACAGGCACTTTCAACATGGCCCTTTGTCCGGTGTGTCCCCTGTCTACACACACTGTTACAAATGGCAAAAAAAAAAAAAAACGCTTCCTATCCACTACAGGCTGCTATGCATAGGGTCTCCTCTGCACATTATTGCAAAATGGTACACCTCAAATCACTAAATTCCAAGAAAGGAGATCGAAAATTATCTTACTTGCCTTTGGTTTGCCGATGAACTCTTCACTCTTCAGATGTTTTGCTGCAAATTAGATAATGCTGCACATACTGGTAATTGATTTTCATGACAGGACCATGTGCCCTGTTATGATAAAATATTGGCTGACATCTTCATATACTAATTTAACTTTTAAACAATGAAAGAAAAAAAGAAAAGCGGCTGTAAATTCGGCTGATTTACTTGCTTTCAAATATTTTTAATTATCTAAAAAGATGAAATTAATGTTTTATTTGTGAAGCAAAGTCATGATGGTAAAGTAATCCTGTAAATGGACACTAAAGTCAACATGGCACAATTTAATCCAGTTGTGTGGAAACTGTGTGGCTAGCTCATGGTTTACAATAAGATCCGTCTCAATTCACAGTTGACAGGACAGAGGCGTAAAGTGGTCTGAGCTTCCAAAGACAACTTAATGAGCAGACAGAAACAATCACTTTAAGATACACACAACAGTGCCCTTGGCCTTAAGCTACTTTTATTTACACATAATCTCAGGCACAGTGTGAGCCTCATTCACTTATTTTGAAGAGCTCTTGAAGATTCCCAGTAAGCAAAAAAGGCTCTCTCTCTCTCTTCTCTGGAAAAACAAACCACTATATATAGCATGGCAATAAAATGTTTCAAGTTTCTGACTCAAGAAACTTATATTTACCTTATCCACTTATGTACAAAGTGTTTTTAAGCGTATCAATACTGACGTGTTTGTGAGCTGACCAGATATATCTGTATTTTCTTTTTCCTCACACAAAAATTTGCACATCTGTAAACACACACACCCTCTCTAAAGAGTTGGCGAATGTCAAAGAAGCTCACTCTTATTCAGTAAGCCAACATATCTAACTGTTCCACTAATAGGCACACATGAGATTTGACAGCCATGCATTAAAAGTACTCTGTTTACACTGAATATTCATGGCTGAGTGAAATAAATTAAAGTGATTCATACCTGTTAATTGTGAATCTGGCGCTGAGACTGTGTAAAGCCAAAAGAAGTAAAAAAAAAAAAAAAAAACAGCATTGAAAGGAATTGACAAGGTAACATTTCTAAAACTGAAAACAAGACAGCAATAACGGAATGATACAGATCACAACACAATTTGTCAAAGACAAAAAGATGACACCGCTAAAGAGGGACAACATATTCCAAACTCTACTGATATGAGGTATATATATGTATACAGAAGTATAGGTTCTTCCCATTCATCACAAAGGCTCAACATGTGGCGAAGATGCTATAAGAATCCAAAGCATTTTCTTCCATTGCCGCTTTGTCAATGAATGATTGCTGGGGGAGGCAGGAGGCATGGCAGACATGAAGGGCCCTCGCAGCAAGCAAGGCAAGGGAAAATATGGTTTTGATTTAGAATTCAGACTGAAAATCCATCAAGATTTGCTCAACAGATGCATCTGTCAAGTGGGTGGCGACACACAAAGTGGACTGCATAATCACATTCTCTTTGGCTGTAGCAGGGCACAGGTATGTGGATATGTGTGTGGATATTTCTGTGCACATGCATGGCAGTGCACGTCTGCTTTGAAGGCAAACACAAAATCTATATTCATTACTGGAGTTTCTCTGATATCTCAAAACTGCTAGACCGCAACCATGCCTTCATGAAAATCATGGATATGTTTATATCTTTAAATATCTCTCACTATACAACATGCCTGTGTATGACTGTACTCATATCACTGCCTGAGGAAAGGCAATTCAGACTTACATTGACTGGAACTTTAAATCATTACCGATAACATACAATATTTGTACAATGTAGAAGGAGATGGCAAAGACGAAAAAAACCCTTTTAAATATGTATGCATGAGTTTCTAGTTTTGTAGACAGGAGTTTAGTTGAATAATAGGACCATGTAATACTGCAGTATGACATCATACTCATCAATTACTGATACAGAACTTTGTACATTCACTAGTATGTTATCCACTCACTTTTGAACAGTGTAATGCAGTACATTAACATCATGAATATGTATTTATACCAGCATTGCCAAACCACAGGATGGCATACCTAAATGTCTCAAAAAAGTTAACAATATTTAGATATAATAGTTCTATTAATGTGACTTCAAGGTCCAAGAGTTTATTTAGCCAAACTCCAGCTTGGCAGACACACACACACACACACACAATCCACAAATTATAAATTTGAGTATGTGAATTGTGGATGTGGTTCATTGGGTTTGGACAGACAGCAGGAGTTGGGCGCCATTCTTTTAGCGTCCCAGAGGAGTACACTTTACAGAAACCATGGACTTTCTGATAACTCCCTGCACAGCTCACCCAGTATGGGGCCACAGAAATCAAAGCCTACTTTCCATGAGCCATTAACTGGTTGTGAGTCACCCATCTGCCACAATGTAAACTCTCCCCTAAGAGTTGTCATTCAAGTTAAAGGGAATCAATGGTCCATGTCGGATATTTTTTTTCTAAGTTTTGATAGAGAAGGAGAAAGATTTTAAGCTATTTGTCCTCGGCAGTAATAGTACAAATCAATCTGTGTCTACTTTAAGAGGGTCTGCCCACTCTACAGTACATGATAGGAGTGAGAAAAGATTCTATATAGCATCCCTGCAATTGTACTGTCAACTTAACTACTTCATGGTTAAGTGAGTGTAGCTGAGAAGAGAATACTGGTTGGTGTGCATGTGTGTGAGCCTACATGTCTTTGTGTGCTTACAGTATATGGGTAAGCTCACCCTACATATGTCATTCATCTGTGTCTGCGCTTCCATTGCTTGACTGGTTCAGTCTGTTGGGTCTGAAGGGAACCAGGGGCTCACAGCAAGATATCAACATCACACAGAAATCCATCTGAGTCACTACTGGTCAGCTCAGATAGCTCAAGCATCCGCATCCCTTATACGGAGCTATACCTAATGTCCTCTACAGTGGAAAGAGAGCTCCAGCCAGGGCTCACTTAACACCCTCATCTGCTCCCACAGCCTTAGGAAGTCAGACCATGGTAGTATCCATTTGTATTTCAACAGATCTTAACTAAAGAAGGTACTGATCTCCCTTTCTTTTACCCACCGTGACATTCATGGAGGACCTAATATGGCCCAGTGATTGAGCCATACACACTTACTTTGTGTTTCTGAAAAAATAAAGCACTGGTTGATCCTTTCTTGCATGATTTTATATTAAGCCAGCCACAGTCATGGGATACAACACGTGTGACAAATGTACACACACGGCCAAGAACACTGACCAAATCGTGGTGCATAAAATTAGAGGAGATGAGGAAGCCGCTTGAAAATATGAGAACAGAGGGGTTGATTCACTAACCAATCATACGTTACTGTCAGAGCTGCAAAAATGTGCGTCGGCCCCTTCTCAGTTCAGGAGGAAATGAACTCACTCACTCATGATGTAAGTGGTCATAGCCACAGTAGAGTGAATTTGAATACACCGTAGCTAATTAAGACCTGATTATTGGTTATTTAACACATGTCTGGCCCATTTCTGGGTAGCACTGCCATGTAAAAGAGAGTGTTAAATTATCTGCTACTGGGCTTGAAATATTGGTTGAAGAAACCAATAAATATTTTTCACAACTGTAGTCATGCAATTACCCCTACTGCAGTAGACAATCCGCCGTGATAAATGACTTGCACTTGCTATTTGTATAGAGGTCCTTTCCCTCTGCACATATTTTGCAGTTCAACAGAGAAATGCCCAAAATACATATTACAATAACCCATATGTGGAATTTCGGGCAGTGCCACTTACCTCATAATGATGCCATTACTATGAACAAATGCTATGTGTCTTGTTAGTATCTAAACGCTAAAAAATCTTAAGTAAATCAGCCCTGAAGTGGAACCTGGGTTTTATTAAGCTGTCTGCTCCCTTCCAGGTTCTCAATCCAATGTTTTCTGTCTCTCAAATTTCTTCCTCCACCTAGTAATATAGGCACTTTCATGAAAATATATATGCTCTGCTTCCTATTCAGTTTATCTTTGTCTCCATTGTATCCAGGGCCACGGAAAGCAGCGCCCCAGGCGGTGGAGCCCAAAGGCAGCGGTAAGACTGGCACCTCACTGGCTGACAACCAACCTGGATACACTATCATAAAGCCGCTGCTGTAGCTGGAGAGGACACTGAATAAAATATAAAGCTGAGGGTGGAAATATTCACTGTATGTATTGGCCAGTTTGATGTGTGGGAAGAAAGTAGAACAGAAAATGTAGGGGATGGAAGAGAAAGCTGTGTGGGTGCATACAAATGTGTGTTAAATCATTTCTGTTCATGTTCAAGTACAATGGTGAAGATTTGTGCTACAAGACTTTCAGTCACTTCAGTACATGACTTTGTGTGAGTGTGTGGGGGCAAAAGCCCATAATGTAACCAAGGATTAAAAATAAATAAATAAATAAAAAATTTAAAAAGTGTGCAAAGCTTGAGAAACTGAGTTCGAGAGGTTGTGAAACAAATTAGCACGGATGGCTGCCATGATGAAAAACTGAGCGGGCACAACCACTAAGCTCAAAAAACAAAGCCTTCCACACATAAGCAAAAAAAAAAAATATAAAGACACGATTAAACTTGATAAAACTTCAGCCCTGATTAACCACAGCCACTTGCACATTGTGAATCAGGGCCATAGAGCAATGCGGAACAAATAAGACAAATAAGGTTTCACAGTGTACAGCAGTACATTTACACAGAAATTACATCCAAATCACAGATTAGAAAATGCTAAATCTAACTCATTATTAACTCTTATATAACAAAGAATTAGGTTATGTGCAAATCTATACATCATGAGAGTGCTGGTGCAATGAGGCAATGTTATGACCATGTGGTCAAACAGAACTCCCTATATATTCCAACAAGCCTTGTGTATTGCTAAAGAAAAAAGTTCTGCATATAATGCAATTAACAGGGCAAAATACTTAAAATATTACTACCACAACAGACCTAAAGTACAGCTACAATGCAAACTCAGCAGTTCATCTATCACATAGCTAATTTCAAATTCTGTATGTTTAAGTGACAGCCTGCAACTTAAGTTAGCACTAATATACAGCTAGAAATAAATTCTCAGTGCTTCTCCCTGCCCTTTGCCTCTCTCTGCTCTGCAACGCCCTGCTGAATTCCAACAGGCTCTTTGCAGACTTTACAAATTACAATAAATGAAAATGCTCCAAGATTTACTGATCAAGTAAAAGCAAGTGAAAATCTCTGATTGGTTAAAAAAGTTTGCCTCACTTAAAAGCATCTCTGCACTTCTGCCAGTGCTGTTCAAGAGGCTTCAACAGCACCTCTACTCATTAAGACATGTTTTGTAGCATGTTTCTGGTGAAGAAATATTAAGAAAAAGGTTTTTCTTTAAGGAACTGGACTCTGTCCTTCACATTGACACAACATCAAGTGGGGAAAACTTGAAGTTTTTAGCATCAAGTGCAAGAAGTGTGTCGGAGTCTTGTTTATTTAGGTCCTTCACCAGTTTTATTTCTTTAGGGAAGCTCACATGAGCACAGCTTCTTGTGTTAATACAGCATTTACACTGCTGATTCATAAACTTGTTTTGTGCTCAACGCAAAAATGTTAAGTGAAATCAAACATTAATTATTATAGCTGTATAAAATACATGGCCTTTGTGTGTGTGTTTGTGTGTCTCTCTCCCTTTTACTCACTCAGTCTCTTTGCAGCCTCCAGGGCTTCAGAAGCCGTGTCGGCCACATAGAAGCGCTGGACAGCCACGCCACTCTCCTGCATCAGCTTCTTGCTCTGGTACTCTTGCAGATTCAGCCATCTCCTGGGACTCAGCCAGGTGCGCTGCGAGGGAGAAAGGGAAAGAAAGAGGCAAAATAAGTAAGTGTTACTTGTAAGTTAACACAGTGCTATAAGGTACATATCTCAAGGGTTCCATCACACTTAATGATAACAATTTTTCCTCTTCAGCTCAACAGCTCACCAAGCCGCTGCACTCAGTGCTGAGGTGTTTTACATTACACAACACCAAAATATGTCTCACACCTGCCTCAGAGTGCACAGGCTACATCCTCTTTTCCTCTTGCTTGTCACCCCCTTAGTGAGTTTCTCTCTCACTCTCTCTCTCTCATAATGAGGCAGAAAGCTGGGCCTGAGCTGTAGCTGTTTGCTCCATCAGCAGACCCAGGCCCTGTCAGCTCCAGCTGTTGTTGCTATTAAAAAGAAATTGCCTTTTTAATGTGACGGAGGGACACAGGCTGCGTTAGAGTTAGAATCCCTGTGCACCGCTACACAGTGCTGTGTGCATGTATGTGTTCGTGCATGCAAATGTTTTCACTAGAAAGATCTTCAGGGAGTCGTTAAGAAGAGAAAGGCTATTAAAGTAAAGGGAAAACAAGGATTGTGAGGTAAATTATGGTTCAGTGTGCAAATGTTGCTTCAGTGTGAGTATTTCAGTTACCACTGAAGATTAAACCAACATGATAATAACTTCACAATTGCACTAAATTATGTTGCTGACAAGTCAAGTTAAATGTACCGGAGCTTTTATTCACGTTTACATCCATGATGGTTAAACAAAACCTTGGTTATTCAAGGTCACCTGCATGATGCATGTCCAAATGTAATGTAGAAGAAATCTTGATGTTCCTTTATAGTATATTTTTATGATATACCACCACTGCTATATGCTACCAGTAGTAGCACTATCTTTTATCAAAATAATAAAATCCAAAACTTCATCACACCAAAAGTGCTTAGGTTGCATGGCTGATATACTGTTTCTAACAATCTTGATTTGAAAAGTAGTAGCAGTAACATTTTTGTTTTTATCTAAATGATCTGATGGAAGACACAAGATGTTACAAATGTTTTGGCTAAACATGTTACAAGTTGAATGTAGTGTACTGTGTAAGATAAACTTAAGTACCATAACATAGTACCTTGAATTCAAAAGATATAATATATCTAATATGAGGTTCTGTGTTGTAAAAGCACATAAAAGTAGTCATATTTAAAGAATAGTGTTTTTTCCAAAGTAATTATTTTAATGTGACCAGAATAATGAAAAAGACATTAGAACTTTAAAAATTTTTTATAAACTATTCATCTTTTCAATTGTTTTCAAGGAGAAAAAAGAAACATCAAATATTTTGTTGCTCCCAGCCTTTTAAGTTTCTCTCTTTATTATCATTATCATTAAAAAAAAAGCATTTTAAGTAACCACCTTTTCTTTGGGAAGCTGTAAAGGACACTTCTTTCAAATTACATTTAAGAACTAGAACAATTTCCCAAATCTGTATTTATTGATTTATATTCCACATGATTTCCTTGCAAAGGTTAAAAAAGAAACACACACACCAAAAAAAACCAACAAATTCTGTCACAGCCAAGATGATTTTGTGGGCGTGTGTGCATGTACTATATTGTTTCAGGCAGTGATCTCATTCAGTGGTGCATAGCGTGTGACAAGGCCACTCTGTGCCTTTTAAAGTCATTTACTCCATTATTCATGGGCAAGTGAGAAAAGGCAGATGAGGTTCGAAGCAGGGCCCAAGAAACATTTGTATTTCTCCAGTATATTTCAACCATTAGATTCTGAATGGAGTGAATTGATGTTACCAAAGACTGTTAGTACTTACTAGTGATTAGTGGTGGGACAGAAGTGGCTATTCTCTCAATACAGTATATGCATGATAAGCAGTTTACGAGCAGAGCTGGTTGCACAATCAGTGGAGTCCGATTTAGAAAGAGCTCAGCTGCAATATTGGGAAAAAGTGAGAAAGTTTTAACTTCAAATTTCTATGTAACTGTGGCTCCCGTGTGGATTTCAAAACAAGGGTCATTGAAGAATGACATAGCTCACGGTCTTGTGGTTCCTCTTCATTATGTGTGCTGTGCAATGGAAAACATTAATCATTTTGTCTTCACTGTTAAAATATAGTTTCCTGTAGTATTTGGGAACATAGCTGATTTTGGTCCCTCCACACTTTGGCCTTGCCATCACTTTAACACAGGTTCATCTTGAGCTCATTGGGTCATAAAAACTTAAATCCGATTCCAAGTTGGAAAAAAAAAAAATGTTTTGCCCCATAGTCTTATGAACCCCTATTAAACCTTTTATTAACTTTGTTTATTTAAAGGTGCTCTTTTGGCTACCTCTGAAACAAAACAAACAAAAAAAATTATATAAATGAAACCGATGATGAAGAACTGTCAGCAATTGATAAAAAATTATCAAATTAATTACATGCTACATGATTAATTACTCAAAAAAAAAAAAAAATCACATTTATCAATTTTGACTACGATTTTAAAAAATATTCAAATTAATTCTGGCAGAAAAGCCTATGAATAATTGACACAGATTTTAAAGTTCAATGTCTCCAATATTTTTTGTAATGACATATGGAATAACGCTCACAAAAATCCAAACATCGTACGACATAATGTGCTGAGGAAATAAATGTAAAAATGCCTCTGCATACCGTCACTTTTTCAGGCACCTTGGAACATGATTTTATTTATCCCTTTCAACTTATCCCATAAGCTTGAGGTTGTTACAGCAACTCGCAGTCCACACAGTATTTGGCACAGTATGCCTGTGATGCTTTTAATGTCATTGCTGATCAATGTTTTCTTTCACCACTGTTAGCCTAATAAGCTTTATATAATTGCTCTAATAGACAAGAGCCAAGCCAAATGTAGAACTAGACACAATCAGCAGTCGGTATTAACTAAAAACACAACCGCATGACTGGTAATCCACAGTTCATGCCAAAACCAACTTTATCTGTGCCACAGCAAACTCTATTACCTACCATTTTCTATTCCAGCTATTGTGAAGGTTCAAATGGAGAACAGACTGTCTGCAGACTTCATTAGAGTTGTTTTTTAGGAGAACAGTACATGTTGATCCATATTGTCTTCTTCTCTGGCATAAATGAATACATTAATGAGGGGCATCTGTAGGTCAAGCCTGCAGTCTTGCCTGCAACTCCATACAATTGATACTATAAGCTTCAGTTATTGCAGATTATATGTGTACATGTAGTGCACGGCCTTTCAAATGTATCCCCCTTAGCACTGTACAGCAAAAACTGATGATATGACTCTCTCACCAATGTAGAGGAGTTCACATGCAGGGCAGCAAATGTACTGCAAGACTGTATAAAGAGTGTATTTAAAATCTGAAAAACAATGTAAAGAACGCACAAAGGAATCTACAAAATAAATAGAGAAAAGTACAAAATTTCGGAAAAATGATTGTGTATGACAATAAGGATTCCTTCTTTTTTGGCTGTTGCTCATTCCTAAATGTCAGCCTTGGCAGAATATTACCTCACAGCCATGACAAATAAAGCCGCAAAACATGTTAACACCGTTTTGCAGACTCATTTGACTGCTGCCAGGTACCCGCAGGGCTTCCTTT